>NW_027362770.1:110890469-111515469 GCF_046119375.1 Phyllobates terribilis
AGGCAAGACTACTTAAGAAGGCTGTCTCACATTATTAAGCAGCCTACATTTTCTGCCAAAATGGGAAAGAAAAAGGATGTGTCGGCTGCTGAGAAGCAACAAATTGTGGAGTGTTTAGGTCAAGGCATGACTACAATCAACATTGTGCGATGATCAGGATGAAGTGTCTTGGCAATCAAGAAGTATGTAGCTGATTCACAGTACACACGTGTGCGTGCTGATAAGGGCAAATTGAGGACTCTTTCCTACAGGCAATTACGTCAGGTTGAAAGAGCAGCCGCAAAAAAGCCTTGTCATAGCAGCAGACAAGTTTTTGAAGCTGCTTGTGCCTCCAACGTCCCCCGAACAACAAGATGCAGGGTCCTTCAGAGGTTTGCAGCTGTGCATACGCCATCCTGTCGACCTCCTCTATCCACTTCACACAAGCAGAAACGGCTCCAGTGGGCCAAACATTACATGAAGACTGATTTCAAAACTGTTTTGTTCACGGATGAGTGCCGTGCAGCGCTCGATGGTCCAGATGGATGGAGTGGAGGATGGCTGGTTGATGGACACCCCACGCAAACACGGCTACAGCGCCAACAAGAAGGAGGTGGAGTAATGTTTTGGGCTGGAATCATGGGGAGAGAGATTGTCGGCCCCTTTAGGATCCCTGAAGGCGCTAAAGATGAACTCCATAATGTATGTGGATTTTCTCAAACAGCACTTCCTGCCATGGTTCAAGAAGAAGAACCGTGTATTTCACAGCAAGATCATTTTTCTGCATGATAATGCACCATCTCATGCTGCACATAAAACATCTGCATCTCTGGCTGATATGGGCATAAAAGGGGACAAACTTATGGTGTGACCCCCATGCTCCCCTGACCTGTACCCCATTCAGAACCTTTGGAGCATCATTAAAAGGAGTGTCTATGATGGCGGGAGGCAGTTCACATCTAAGCAACAGCTCTGGGAGTGTATTCTGTCCTCATGCAAAACAATTGAAGCAGAAACCATCCAAAACCTGACAAATTCAATGGACGAGAGAGTTCAGAAGCTCCTTTCGAACAAGGGGTCCTATGTGAAAATGTAACATCACCTAGAATAAAGTTTTGAGTTGAAAACTGTTTGATTTCAGTTTCTAACAACCTGCTAATGCTTATAATTTCAAAAATGACCATTTTTTTGGTCTTTATTAAAATGAAAAGGTTGATCGAAAAGTTTGGGGGATCTAAGAGTATGGCAACCCAGTAGTCATGATTACTTCGAATTCTGACAATATGAGGGTCATGCTGCAGGTAGTGCAGCAAGAAGGCACTTATGTGTCGTGCGCATCTCGGAGCCCCAAAATTATTTTCCGGGCTAGATGCTGCACACTGCTACAAAGCCCAAATTATTTTCCAGTCAAGATACAGATAAACATGATTAGTAATTTTAAATCTGGTGGAGCTTATTATAGATGGCCTAATAGAATCAGTGCTGCACACTGCTACAAAGCCCAAATTATTTTCCAGCCAAGATACAGATAAACATGATTAGTAATTTGAAAGCTTAAAACGGTTGGTAGGGTGATTTTAACCAATCATCAAGCTTTTACTCTCCCCAGGATGACACAGGGGTAGAAAAGTCGTTTCGGATCCATGATTTGTTCATCTTTATGAACGTGAGTCTGTATACATTATCAGTGGAGAGCCGCGTGCGCTTATCTGTCAGCACACCACCAGCAGCGCTGAACACACGTTCAGACAGAACGCTGGCTGCGGGGCATGACAAGATCTCCAAGGCGTAAGTGGCTAGCTCCGGCCATTTATCCAGATTGGAAGCCCAAAAAGAGCAAGGGTCCAGTGACACAGTCGTGGCTTCAATGTTTACTTGGAGATACTCCTGTACCATCGTCTCTAGGCGTTGACTATGTGTCAGACTTCTTGTCTCCTGTGGCCTTGCAAAGGATGGGCTAAAAATGTGGTGAAATGATTCCGCAAAATTGATATTACCAGCAGATACTGTGGTTCTGTTACGGTTTGAGTGCTGAACACTTGACGGTCCCACGGTTGGCAAGTTGAAACTGTGAGATTCACTACGTGCACCACTGGTATTTTGTGGAAAAGCACATGTAAGATTCTGCAACAGTCTCTGCTGATACTCCTGCATGCGTGCATCCCTTTCTATGGCAGGAATAATTTCTGCAAATTTACTTTTGTACCGGGGATCTAACAGTGTGGCAACCCAGTAGTCAGGATTATTTCTAATTCTCACAATTCGAGGGTCATGTTGCAGGTAGTGCAGCAAGAAGGCACTCATGTGTGTTGCGCATCCAGGAGCACCAAGTCCCTGTTGTGTTGGTGGCGAGGTAACAATCATGCTTCCTTCCTCTGTCCTCTCCCCCCAACCTCGCACAACAGAAATGTGATCAAGGTCTCCCTCATCTGATGAGTCTTCCATCAGTTCGTCCTCCACTTCTTCCTGGGCTCCTGCACCTTCCTCACTAGTTTGGCTGCTACCATGCGCCCTGGTAAAACCATCTCCCCCACCCTCACATGCCTGCCGCCTTGGTGCTGCCGACCGTCTGGACCTTGCAGATGTTAGCCCTTCCGCATACAACTCTTCCTCCTCTACTTCCTCCACCTCCTCTTGTGCCACCACCTGACTCCGAATTCTGTTTAACATGTGCTCCAGCATGTAAATCACCGGAATAGTCATGCTGATAATGGCATCGTCAGCACTAAACATCTTCGTCGCCATTTCAAAACTGTGCAGAAGGGTGCATAGGTCCCTGATCTTAGACCACTCCTCCAGCGTGATTTGCCCCACCTCTGAATCTCGTTGGCCCAGGCTATACGTCAGAACGTATTGCACCAGGGCTTGTCGGTGCTGCCACAGTCGCTGAAACATGTGCAGAGTTGAATTCCACCGGGTAGGCACATCGCATTTTAGCCGGTGAAGTGGCAGGCCCAACGACTTCTGTAGAGATGTAAGTCGCTGAGCTGCGGGATGCGAACGGCGGAAGTGAGCACACAGCGACCGTGCCCTCTGCAGAAGGCCATCTAGTCTGGGATAGTGGGCTAAAAATTGCTGGACAACCAGGTTCAACACGTGAGCCATACAAGCCACGTGTGTGACATTGCCCCGGCGAAGGGCCGCACCCAGGTTTGCAGCATTGTCGCACACGGCCTTCCCTGGTTTCAGGTCCAGTGGAGACAACCATTCATGAAATTGGTTCTCCAGAGCTGACCACAACTCCTCAGCTGTGTGACTCACATTTCCCAGACATTTTAATGTAAAAACCGCCTGATGACGTTGAGCCCTACTGCCAGCATAGTAAGGAGGTGTGCAGGATCCCTTCTGCGCAGTTAGAAAGCTTGTGGCATGACCAGACAGGCTTTGGGTGCAGGTGGAAGACCGAGAGGAGGTTGAGGAGGCAGAAGCAGTGGAGGAACTTTGACATAAAGAGGATTGACGCACAATTCGTGGGGACGGCAAGACTTGGACAGCAGCCCCTTGTCCTGCTGTCACCATAGTTACCCAGTGCCCAGTCAGCGACATGTAACGCCCCTGTCCATGCCTACTCGTCCAAGTGTCTGTGGTGAAATGCACCCTGTCACACACAGAGTTTCTCAAAGAAGCGGTGATGTTGTGTGCGACATGCTGGTGGAGCGCAGGCACACCTTTCTTTGAGAAGTAGTGCCGACTGGGCATCTGGTACTGGGGCACTGCGACGGACATAAGGTCTCGAAAATCCTCTGTGTCCACCAGGTGGAAAGGCAGCATTTCTGTAGCCAAGAGCTTGCAGATGGTGAAATTCAACCTCTTAGCTTTCTCATGGCTAGGAGGAAATGGTCTTTTACTTGTCCACATCTGAGGGACCGAGGGCTGGCTATTGTGCTTAGACGGGGTTGATAAGGGTGTCCCCGGCAAACTGCCGGTCTGTGAGGAAGATGCAGGCGGACATGTTAGGTTGCCTTGATCCAAAGGTGGTGCTATCGATGTCGGACAGCGCTCAACACCAGCTGGTGTTACCACCTCCAAAGAAAATGATGACCTGCCAATCACGCTGGCTGTTGCGGGTAAAGAGGTGGCAGGTCTGCGCCCCAAAACAGGTGTGACTGCTGTCCCCCCAGTCACAGAGGATGAAGAGGCCGCGGATGCACAAGATATGGCAGACGGTGGTTGGCCCGGCCGGCTAGGCCGCATTGTAGCACACTGAGCTTCCCACTGCAACTTATGCTTCATGTCCATGTGCCGGTTCATGCATGATGTACTCAAACTATGTATTTTTTGGCCTCTACTTAGCTTTTGCTGACAAATGTTACAGATAACACGAGTTGGGTCATCTTTATCGATCTGAAAAAATGCCCAGGCTATGCAAGGCTTAGCACCCATGCGACCTGAAGAGCCACCACGACTTGTGGTGAGAGGCAGAGTTGTGTTTGAGGATGCAGTTGTTGACGTGCTTCCAGTACTACGTCTCTGTCCAGGAAGGCGCAACCTGACCTCGTCGTCACTAGCATCTTCATCCACCTCCTCTGCTGACCTCATCTCTTGGCTGACTGTGGGTTGACAGTAAGTGGGATCTCCAACCTCATCATCATCACCCTGTGCGTTATCACACCCGTCGTCCTCAGAGCCAACCTGTTCCTGCCCTGACAAAAAACTAAAGTTGTCGCTCCAATCAGGTATTTGAGTCTTATCATCGTCTTCCTCATTGTCTCAACCAACAGGAGTTACAGTTTGGGAATGAGGGTCTACATTATGGTCAGAACCTTCTGCGTCTGGTCCTGGATCCGACTCATAAAGATTCTGGGCATCAGTGCAGATCATTTCCTCGTCTGGATTCACAGAAGCGCTGGAGTCGACCTCTGATTCCCAGGCTATAGTATGAGTAAACAGCTCTGCAGACTCAACCATCTGTTCTACCTCATACTCAGACGGGCAGCTGGAGATTTGGGAGCTGTGAGGAAGCAAGTGCGATTGGGGTGACACCTTTGAGGACTGGAGTATTTGTGATGTTGAAGTTGATGTGGAGGAGAGCCCACTTAAAGGAGCACTTGATATCCGTTGAAGCACCTGCTGTTTTTGTGCCTCATCTGGAATTTGTAGCGATTGGCGTGGCCGTAAGAAAGGGATCTTATCACATTGTCCGCTAAAAGAAGTAGACATTTTAGTTTGGCTGGAAGATGGTCTTTCTTCTGCAGACGTTACTGTTGCTTTAACACCTACCCCACGGACACAACCTTTTCTCCCCTTCCCAACACGCCTATTCCCCTTTCCACCAGCAGCAGGCCTTTTTCCACTCATTTTGGTGGTTAACTAATTCACAACTCTGGAGTTGTTTGCACAAAAAAACAATGGATGGGAACCGAGCAGAGCTGAGTGGCCAAACTGTGGTATTAGGCCAAAACTATTGGCTGGGTTAGATGCAGAAAAAAATTATATTCAATTTGCAACCTGATGGAGGTCTGTATAGATGGATTAATAGAACAAGTCCCACACACAGCTAGAAGCCCAATATTTTTTCAGAGGTAGATGCAGAAAAAAATATATTCAGTTTGCAACCTGATGGAGGTCAGTATAGATGGACTAATACAACAAGTCCCACACACAGCTAGAAGCCCAATATTTTTTCAGAGGTAGATGCAGAAAAAAATATATTCAGTTTGCAACCTGATGGAGGTCTGTATAGATGGATTAATAGAACAAGTCCCACACACAGCTAGAAGCCCAATATCTTTTCAGAGCTAGATGC
This sequence comes from Phyllobates terribilis, assembly GCF_046119375.1. Classification (NCBI taxonomy): domain Eukaryota; kingdom Metazoa; phylum Chordata; class Amphibia; order Anura; family Dendrobatidae; genus Phyllobates; species Phyllobates terribilis. The sequence continues at coordinate 110,896,195 of NW_027362770.1, forward strand.
AGAAAAAAATTATATTCAATTTGCAACCTGATGGAGGTCAGTATAGATGGACTAATAGAATGATGCTATGCCCAAAAGATTTTACTTCACTAGGTGCAGTAAAAAAATTGGTATTCTATACACAGGTGGTATATCTTGCAACACAAATAGGCTACTCCACTGACTAACACACTCTGCAATAGGCCAAAAAAGATTAGCTTTGCTAGATTCAGCCAAATGCTGTGAAAAAAACTTGCACAGCACTGGCACAGACCTGCCTGGCAAAAACTGATAGGAACTGATGTAACCTAGTCCTGAAAAGGACTCCAATTACAATTAGTCTTTACTCCCACAATCTATTTAAGAGCACAGACCTGCCTGATAAAAGTCGTAGGAAATGCTGTAACCTAGTCCTTAAAAGGACTGCAATCACAACTATTCCCTACTCCCAAGCTATCTGTAGATTTGTGCGAAAATTGGCTTGAAATTAACAAGGTATAGCGCACACAGCAACAGCGGTGCCGTCTAACGCGCAGCTGCAGCAGTGAGAAAATGGTGGCGACGGGGAAAATGGCTTGGTCTTATAGGGCAAGGACATGTGACATACACTGCCAATGACACATGCCCTTGCTTGTGTGAAAAAAAGCACTTCGTTCCGTGTGTGCGCTGCTGATAGGCTGACAGATTGCACCTCCCCACTGCAAATGCGGGAAAGAGAAAAAAAAATGGAGATCTTCATTGTTCCTGCAGAGATCCATCCCCTGTCCCTCCCCCCACCCCGCTGTACACTCAAACTGCGTATTAACATTAATTTTCATCATTACTGAGAAAAAATCCAGTTATGACTTTGGTGCACGAACAGTTATCGAACATAACCTCGAACAGCCGAATTTTTCTCAAATTGTTCGTGTTCGCCGAACGGCTCGAACACCGCCCAAAACAGCTCGAATTTGAGATTGGCGAACAGTTCGAGTAGAACAACGCTCATCTCTAATAGCAACGCCACAGTAACGAGTACGACATGTTCCATTAAGAAAGGAGAGAGTCTGCTGTACAGTTAGAGGGTATGCAGTGAGTCTAACGGCTGACCAAATTTAGGAAAAACCCAACTAAGAATTTAAAAACACATAGAGCAGGGCCACAGTAACGAGTACGACATGATCCCATTAGAAAGGAGAGAGTCTGCTATACAGTTATAGGGTATGCAGTGAGTCCAACGGCTGACCAAATTTAGGAAAAACCCCACTGAGAAATTAAAGACACATAGAGCAGGGCCACAGTAACGACAAATTCACATTAGAAGGGAGAGAGTCTGCTATACAGTTATAGGGTATGCAGTGAGTCCAATGGCTGACCAAATTTAGGAAAACCCCCACTAATAATTTAAAGACACATAGAGCAGCGCCACAGTAACGTGTATGACATGTTCCCATTACAAAGGAGAGAGTCTGCTATACAGTTATAGGGTATGCAGTGAGTCCAACGGCTGACCAAATTTAGGAAAAACCCCACTAAGAAATTAAAGACACATAGAACAGGGCCACAGTAACGACAAATTCCATTAGAAAGGAGAGAGTCAGCTATTCAGTTATAGGGTATGCAGTGAGTCCAACGGCTGACCAAATTTAGGAAAAACCCCACTAACAATTTAAAGACACATAGAGCAGGGCCACAGTAACAAGTACGACATGTTCCCATTAGAAAGGAGAGGGTCTGCTCTACAGTTATAGGGTATACAGTGAGTCCAACGGCTGACCAAATTTAAGAAAAACCCGACTAAGAAATTAAAGACGCATAGACCAGGGCCACGTAACGACAAATTCCCATTTGAAAGGAGAGAGTATCCCATAGTGTTGGCCTATGCAGTGAATGCAAGGGCTGCAAAAAATTTGGAGGCACATCAATGCCCCTTGGAAGAGACATGTAGGTCAGCGGGCCTCCTCAAACCAATGTTCCCATTATTAGGAAGTGGGTCTCCCATAGTGTTGTCCTATGCAGTTAATGCAAGGGTTGTCAAAAATTTGGAGGCACTCCAATGACCCTTTGAAGAGACGTGGGAGAGGGCCTCATAAAAAAATGTTCCCATTAGAAAGGAGTGGGCCTCCAATACTTGTAATGCCCATGCACTAAGTGTATGGGCTGACAAACATTTACCCCTGGGGGATATACATGAACATAATGTACAAAAAATTTTTTTACGGGCATCATAAACACCCTTTAAAAATTTATGTGGGTGTTGCATCACGGACCATGGTCACCCTGGTGATATGGGGCTGGAGGATGAGGAAAAGGAGGAGGACAAGAGCAAATAGCCAAAATCAGGAGGCGTGTACCCATGTCTGGGTGTGAAAAGGTGCATGGGAATACACCTCCCAAGAAAAGACACTGGATTGGAGTTTATGTTACGCTGCTATCATTCGGTGGTGTTGAGAAGTCTGGCCCAATCCAGCCCTTGTTAATTTTTATAATAGTCAGCCTGTCAGCATTTTCAGTTGACCGGTGGATGCGATTATCAGTTATAATTCCACCAGCGTCACTAAAAGCCCACTCTGATAAAACGCTGGCGGCAGGGCAGGCCAGGACCTCCAAGGCATAGAGAGACAGTTCATTCCACATATCCAGCTTGGATACCCAATAATTATAAGGCACAGAGGAATCACGGAGGACGTTGGTACAGTCGTCAAAGTACTCCCTCAGCATCTTCCCAAACTTTGCACTCCTTGTGAGAGTACCCAGCACCTTAGGGCCTGTGCTATGGGAGGTTGTGAGAAAACTGTCCCAGAACTTTGACATTGTTCCCCTGCTTCTGCTGGATTGCATTTGTGTCCCTCTTGCCTGTACTCCTTGGTTGTCCAACGAAGTGTGCCCTCTGCCGCCAGCGTTTTCAGATGGGAATGTTTTAAATAGTTCCGCAACAAGGGCCTTCTGGTACAATCCCATTTTGTAGACCAGTCGGCCTCAGGAATAAGAGATATAAAGTTCTACTTGTAGCGTGGGTCTAGAAGTGTTACCAACCAGTAATGACTGTCACACAAAATTTTGAGAACGCGAGGATCATGGGAAAGGCAGCGTAACATAAACTCAGCCATGCGTGACAGACTACTAACAGGTAAGACTTCCGTGTCCTCACCAAGAGGATGACTGACCATGCTCTACTCCTCCTTCTCTCTGTCCTCTGGCCATCCACGCTGAACAGACGGTATGACAGCTGTGCAGGTAGTACCATCTATAGTGCATGAAACTAGCTCCTGTCCTTCCTCCTCCTCTTCCTCTTCCACATTATCACCCAATCCACGTTGGGATGAGATGAGGCTGAGCTGTGTGTAATCACCCTGTATGGTTCCTTGTTCCATCTCACCGTGCTCCGCCTGCAATGCATCCTCTTTGATTGTGAGCAGAGAGCATTTCAGAAGACAGAGAAGCGGGATAATGACGCTAATTATGGCATCATCACCGCTCATCATCTTTGTGAAATCCTCAAAATTTTGGAGGATGGTACATATGCCTTACATCCATGTCCACTCCTGAGGTCTTATGTGTGGTGTCTGTACTGAATACCGACGGCCTTGTTGATGCTGGTACTCAACAACTGCCCTCTTATGCTCACAAATCCTTCCCAAAATCTGCAGTGTAGAGTTTCAACGCGTGGGGACATCACACACCAGTCTGTGAGCCGGAAGCTGCAAATGCTGCTGAAACACTGCAAGGGCGGTAGCTGACTTTCTAAAATGGGCACACAGGCGGCATACTTTAACAAGCAGATCCAGCAGCTCCGGGTAGGATTTGAGAAACCGCTGAGCCACGAGGTTAAGCACATGGGCCTCGCATGGTATGTGTGTGAGCTCGCCTCGCCTCAGAGTCACCACCAGGTGCCGGCCATTGTCACACATGACCATGCCTGGCTGTAGGTTCAGCGGTGTGAGCCACAGATCTGCCTGCTCTTTCAGAGCTGTCCACAACTCTTCAGCATTGTGCGGTTTGTCACCTAAGCATATTAGCTTCAGCACAGCCTCTTGTTGCTTAGCCAAGGCAGTGCTACAGTGCTTTCAGCTTGTGACTGATGTGGTCATTGTGGAGATGAAGGCTGAAGAGGAGGTGGAGGCTGAGGAGGATGAGGTACAGGAGCTGTAGACCGTGGGGGCAACCCTAATTGACCTAGGGCCCGCAATCCTTGGCGTCGGGAGAACGTGTTCCGCCCCAAGGTCCGACTGGGTCCCAGCAATCCACGTTGGGATGAGATGAGGCTGGGCTGTATGTAATCACCCTGTATGGTTCCTTGTTCCATCTCACCGTGCTCCGCCTGTAATGCATCCTCTTTGATTGTGAGCAGAGAGCATTTCAGAAGACAGAGAAGCGGGATGGTGACGCTAATTATGGCATCATCGCCATCATCTTGGTGGAATCCTCAAAATTTTGGAGGATGGCACATATGTCTGACATCCATGTTCACTCCTGAGATCTTATGTGTGGAGTCTGTACTGAATACCGACGGCCTTGTTGATGCTGATACTCAACAACTGCCCTCTTATGCTCACAAATCCTTCCCAAAATCTGCAGTATAGAGTTTCAACGCGTGGGGACATCACACACCAGTCTGTGAGCCGGAAGCTGAAAATGCTGCTGAAACACTGCAAGGGCGGCAGAAGCTGTAGCTGACTGTCTAAAATGGGCACACGGGCAGCGTACTTTAACAAGCAGATCCAGAAGCTCCGGGTAGGATTTGAGAAACTGCTGAGCCACGAGGTTAAGCACATGGGCCACGCATGGTACGTGTGTGAGCTCGCCTCGCCTCAGAGTCGACACCAGGTTCCGGCCATTGTCACACATGACCATGCCTGGCTGTAGGTTCAGCGGTGTGAGCCAATGATCTGCCTGCTCTTTCAGAGCTGTCCACAACTCTTCAGCATTGTGCGGTTTGTCACCTAAGCATATTAGCTTTAGCACAGCCTGTTGTCGCTTGGCCGAGGCAGTGCTGCAGTGCTTCCAGCTTGTGACTGATGTGGTCAATGTGGAGATGGAGGCTGAAGAGGAGGATGAGGCTGAGGAGGATGAGGTACAGGAGCTGTAGACTGTGGGGGCAACCCTGATTGACTTAGGGCCCGCAATCCTTGGCGTCGGGATAACGTGTTCCGCCCCAAGGTCCAACTGGGTCCCAGCTTCCACTATGTTAACCCAGTGTGCTGTCAGCGAGATGTACCGTCCCTGCCCACAAGCTCTTGTCCATGTGTCCGTGGTTAGGTGGACTTTACCGGTAACTGCATTATTGAGAGCACGGCTAATGTTTTGAGACACGTGCTTGTGTAATGCGGGGACAGCACACTGGGAGAAATAGTGGCGGCTGGGTAATGCGTACTGAGGGACGGCCGCCGCCATCAGGTTGCGGAATGCTTCCGTCTCCACGAGCCTAAAAGGGAACGTTTCGAGCACAAGCAGTCGTGAAATGTGAGAATTTAGTAGTGTGGCTTGTGGGGCGTTGGCTGCATATTTGCACTTGCATTCCAAGGACTGGGGTATGGACAAGTGAATGCTGCGCTGGGACAAGGACGTAAACGTGCTTCCTGATGCTGCTACTTGAGAGTGTGCAACAATAGGTGCAGAGCAGGAGGCATCTTCGCATGCACCATGGACAGGGGATTGGCTTGCATGCACAACAGCCGAAGAAGCAATGGTGCCACCTGCAGACACTGTTCCTGGACCCTGGGGTTCGGCCAACAAAGTCGGGTGTTTTGCTGCCATGTGCCTGATGATGCTGATGGTGGTCAGGATGGTCGTTTTGCCACCCCTGCTGATGCTGGCCTGGCATATGGTGCAAATGGCTTTTTGGAGTTATCGGCAGAGTCTTAAAAACAACCAGACTCGGGAAGACCTAACAGTTGTACTGGCAACTTCCTTCATGTTGGTGTTACGGTTAACGGTTGCCTGCCTTTTGTCTGCGGCCACCACACTGCTTCTTCCTTCCTGTTGGGGTACTCTGCCTCCCTCCCCCTGTGTGCTGATGTCCTCGCTCTGCATGTCCTCCTGCCACTTTGGGTCAGTTACTATTTAATCCACCACCTCGTCTTCTACTTCCGCATCCTGGTCCTCCTCCTGAATTTCTGGCAACTGTGTTTCATCATCGTCCACCTCTTGTGACACTTTCCCACCGTCACCTTCATGTGACCGTGGCTGCTCAAATATTTGGGCATCGCTACACGCGACCTCCTCTTGCCTCTCTTCAAGTGAACTGGGCGAGAGGCCCGAATCTATAAATGGAAAAGTGAACAGCTCTTCAGAGTGTCCAAGTATGGGATCAGTTGTCTCCGGGCAGTCGGCATGGTGGGAGGAAGGAGGATCAGGGTGAGGAATATGCGGTCCAGACTCACGGCTACTGAGACTTGACCGTGTGGAAGACAGGGTGGTCGATAAGTGAGTGCAAGCATTATCTGCTATCCAACCAACAACCTTTTGACACTGCTCATGGTTCAATAGTGGTGTGCTGCGGTCCCCTAGGAATTGGGACTGCAAGGTCAGGCGAGTAGATGTGGGTGTTTGTTGTGGCAAAATGTCAGCTTGCCCACGGCCTTGTCCTCAGCCTCTGCATGCACCATCACCATTACGTCCAGTTCCCCGTCCCTTGCCACGTGCTAGCCCATTTTAAATGGAGGACAGTATCTTCCACGCTCACTACAAATGACTGAGTTTTGAGCGAACTTATATGTGATCCGTGTGATGGAGAAAACAGAGTTTTAAATACCTGGCCTGTAGGTAACTAGTTTGAACAGCAAACTGGTGTGAATTGCTTCACCAACACACAGAAGAAATTTTTAAGGGAGGCCAGAAATGGCAGTATTTTATGAAAACGTATATGTGAACCATGTGACGGAGAAAACAGAAATTTTAAATACCGGGCCTGTAGGTAAGTAGTTTGAACAGCAAACTGGTGTTAATTGCTTCACTGACACACTGATGGAATTTTTACTGGAGGCCAGAAATGGCAGTATTTTCTGACAACATATATGTGATCCGTGTGACGGAGAAAACAGAGTTTTAAATACCTGGCCTGTAGGTAAGTAGTTTGAACAGCAAACTGCTGTGAATTGCTTCACTGACACACTAAAGGAAATTTTTAATGGAGGCCAGAAATGGCATTATTTTCTGACAACGTATATGTGATCCGTGTGCCGGAGAAAACAGAGTTTTAAATACCTGGCCTGTAGGTAACTAGTTTGAACAGCAGACCGGTGTCAAAAACTTCGCTGACACAGTGAAAAAAAATTGGAATGGGGGCCAAACATGGCAGTATTTTCTGAAAACATAAATGTGATTTGTGTGACGGAGAAAACACAGTTTTAAATAGCAGGATTTCTAGCGCTGTAATATGCAAAGGACCTGGCTGTATTCTGCAGCGCATAAAATCGGTGTTCTCTGGATTGCTTTTTAAGCAAATAATGAGGATTAAGATCCATAAAAAGTATTCCTGGCCCCTGAGACCTGGGCCTTTGTGTAGAAATATCTAACAGCAGCAGAAGGCAGAATTGGAATGGAGCCTCTTGTGCTATATGCACTGCAGTCTGCTATATACACTGCCTGCCTATATACCCTGCCTGCCTGATATCTCTGCAGATGGATTAGTTAGTCCTCAAAAGGACTGTTTGTTAAGATGGATATGTGTAATGTACGGTTTTTCTCCCTACACTACCTAATACACAAGCAAATTTCTCCCTGAAGCAGCAGCACCTTTCCCTACTCTGCTTGATTACGGAGTGACTGTGATGAGCACAGCGGCGCCAGGTCTGATGTAGACCTGATGACGCTGTGCGGCCATTCAATCACAGTAATGCCCTAATCACCATGGCTGCGGCATTACAATGAGTGGCAAGCAATCCCTGCATGTTGATTGGTGCTCTAAAGACCACCAAACATGCAGGGAGGGGACCAGAGCTCCTGCCAAGCAACCCCGGAAATAATCGGCGAGCACCGAGCATCTCGAGCAGTGAGATGCTTGGGCGAGCACCGAGCAGTAGCGAGCATGCTCGCTCATCAATAGTAACAGCTCAGGTCACAGCTCAGGTTACAGCTCAGATCACAGCTCAGGATATAGCTCAGGTCACAGCTCAGGTTACAGCTCAGTTTACAGCTCAGGTCAAAGCTCAGGTCAGAGCTCAGGTCACAGCTCAGGTCACAGCTCAGGTTACAGTTCAGATTACATCTCTGGTTACAGCTCAGGTTACAGCTCAGGCCACAGCTTAGGTTACAGTTCAGGTCAAAGATCAGGATACAGCTCAGGTCACAGCTCAGGTCACAGATTAGGTTACAATTCAGGTCACAGCTCAGGTCACAGCTCAGGTTATATATCAGGTTACAACTCAGGTCACAGTTCAGGTCACAGTTTAGCTCACAGCTCAAGTTACAGCCCAGGTCACATGTCAGGTCACAGCTCAGGTTAAAGCTCTGGTTACATCTCAGGTCACAGCTCAAGTTACAGCCCAGGTTACAGCTCAGGTCACAGCTCAGGTCACAGTTCAGGGCACAGCTCAGGTTACAATTCAGGTCACAGCTGAGGTTACTGTTAGATCTCTCCTGTTAGTTTTTTTCTAATTTGCTGGTCACATGACCTTTTTTGCCTATTTAATCCAGCTCCGCCCTCCTGGCCTTGCTGGACTTCATTGTAATTTCTACTCTTGAGCTAGCTTGGTGCTCTTTTACCTTTCTTAGTCAGTTTTGCTAGGTCTTCGGACCTCTATGTTCTATGTTGTTTGTTTGTCTTTTCTGCTACTATTTCTGCTAGGAGGTGGCCATCTGTCTCCCAGTCCCTAGTTCTTGTAGGGATCCCTTCCTCACATCTATAGGTCTTCGTTCAGACTAGCCGAGGACTTTAGCGGGTCTGATCGCAGGATCAGTTTCCCCGTTACATCGTAGGGATCCATCTTAGTTCTATTGTAGGGACAGATCTCCTGTCTTTCCTTAGTGCTTGTAGCAGATCATAACAGTAAGTCCAGCCAAAAAATTTCTCTAAGGAAAGACCTCCAGTTTCCATCATGGTCTCGGTTCAGGATTTGGCTCAACACTTGCAGGGACTCTCTCTGGAGGTGGCCAAGCTCCAACAACACGTGAGTAGCTGTTCTGGAGCACATTTTGTAGAGCCAAAGGTACGTCTGCCTGATCTATTTTTTGGTGAACAACAAGATTTTTTTTCCTTTAAAAATGCTTGTTTATTGTATTTTGGTCTAAGACCCGGATCCTCTGGTGATGAATCACAGCGCATAGGGTTCATAATGTCACTTTTGCGCAAAGAACCTCAGGGATGGGCCTTTTCTCTCCAACCTAGTGATCCGTGCTTTAGATCAGTGGATAGTTTTTTTTCTGCTTTGGGGTTGTTGTATGATGATCCTGATCGTGTCTCATCTGCTGAGTCTGAATTAAGACGTTTGAGGCAGGGATCAGGTAATGTGGAAAATTATTGTACTAATTTCCGTCGGTGGTCTGCTCAGGTAGGGTGGAACGATTCAGTTAGAAAAGTTTGTTTCTTGTGGGGCTAGGTGAAAGGGTTAAGGATCTGCTGATTGCTTATCCTTCACCTGGAAACTTGCAGGAGGCAATGCAATTAGCTATACGGGTGGACAGGAGACTGCGTGCAAGGGTTAATGAGAGTAAATCCTCTGCCATGTCAGCTCCGAGTCTTGAGAGGGTCTGTACTGACATTGGAGAGCCGATGGAGATTGGGGCGATGTCACCCCGCTCTCAGGAAAAAGACCGCAGATTTTCTGAAGGTTTGTGCTTTTATTGTGGTGGATCTGACCATTTCATTAGGAACTGTGTGCTTCGTGTGAACAAAGAAAAAAAAAAGGTCAGTTAAGCCCGTATAGCCTGTTTAAATACTAAGGGTGTACTTATTTCTGCTACTACCACTGCTCAGGAAGAATTAATTGAATTTCGGGTATTTGTGGATTGTGGTTCTACTCTAAATGTGATTGATGGGGGGTTCTTGGAAAAACTTAAATTAAAACCCAAACCTTTGTCATCCCCTATTGCTGTGGTTTCTGTCGATGGCTCTCCCTTAAAGAGTGTTACTCACAAGGTCTGTGACTTTCCCCTCACTATTAATGGTATTCACCAAGAGAATTTGGATTTGGTAGTATTAAATAATTTGCCTTCTCCGGTAGTGTTGGGGATACCCTGGTTAAAATTGCACAATCCTGTACTGGATTGGTCTACCAATGAAATTAAGTCCTGGAGCCCTAAGTGTTATGACAAGTGTTGTAACGGGCGCATTGCTGCTGTGGGTAAAGGGGAATTACCTGTACCTATTCAGGATTTTTGGAAATTTTTTTCTGAGAAAGAATCGCAAATTTTGCCTCCCCATAGAGACTATGATTGTACCATTGAATTTGTCCCTGGAGCGACTCTTCCTAAAAGTCGTTTATTTAATCTAACTATTCCTGAGAGAAAGGCTTTGGAGGAATACATACAGACAAGCTTGGCCGCCGGTCACATTAGGCCTTCCAAGTCTCCTGTGGCTGTTGGATTTTTTTTTGTTAAAAAAAAGGACGGCGGTTTACGTCCTTGTCTGGACTTTCGTGAGATTAATAAAATTACTGTACGCAATCCTTACCCGCTGCCATTGATTCCTGATTTGTTTAACCAGTTAGTGGGGGCCAAGTGGTTCTCTAAAATTGATCTCCGGGGGGCATACAATTTGTTGCGCATGAAGGAGGGTGATGAATGGAAGACTGCTTTTAACACTCCTGTGGGTCATTTTGAGGATCTGGTTATGCATTTGGTCTTACCAATGCTCCAGCATTTTTTCAGAATCTTATTAATGACATCCTTAGACCTTTGATCGGCAAAAATGTGGTTGTGTATTTGGATGACATTTTGATTTATTCGCCGGATCTGGAGTCTCATTGGCGGAGCGTACGTGAGGTTTTACAGTTATTAATGGACAATTCGCTTTTTGCTAAGCTAGAGAAATGTGAGTTCGCTGTACAGAGAATTAGTTTTTTGGGTTACATTATCTCCAGTGAAGGTTTTGAGATGGATCCGGTTAAAGTTCAAGCTGTGCAGGAATGGCCTAGGCCTACTGGTTTGAAATCGATACAGAGGTTTTTGGGTTTCGCCAATTATTACAGAAAATTCATAAAAAAAATTTCAATTATTGTTAAACCACTGACCGATCTCACCAGGAAAGGTGCTAATGCGGTTCAGTGGACTTCTGAGGCCATTGAAGCCTTTGTGTTTCTAAAGGAGAGGTTCACCTCTGCTCCCATCCTTATGCAGCCTGATGTGACTAAGCCGTTTTTGGTTGAGGTTGATGCTTTTTCTGTGGGGGTCGGTGCGGTGTTGTCTCAGGAAAGCAAGGATGGAGTACATCCCTGTGCCTTTTTTTCAAAAAAATTTTCTGAGACTGAACTTAATTACGATATTGGTAATCGGGAATTGCTGGCTATTAAACTCGCATTTGAGCACTGGCGTCATCTCTTGGAAGGCGCTGAATTTCCCATTCAGGTTTTCACTGATCATAAAAATCTGATCTATCTTGATGCTACCAAGCGCTTGAATGCCCGTCAGGCTAGGTGGGCACTTTTTTTCTCGCGGTTTAATTTTTCCGTTACTTACATCCCGGGTACCAAGAATGTTAAAGCTTATGCTTTGTCTCGCAGCTTTTCTCCCATTGTCGGTGCTGAGAAGGAGGAGGAGAGCATTTTACAAGAAGGTGTTGTGATTACTGCTTTGGACTCCGTTTTGGAGGATGAGATTCTTAAAGTTCAGGAGAATGCCCCATCTAACACTCCCCATGGGAGGTTGTTTGTGCCTAGGACCTTTAGGAGAGATTTGTTTGTTGAGTGTCATGAGTCTCGGTTGGCAGGTCATCCAGGAATTTCTGAGACCAAGAGACTTGTGGGTCGCAGTTTTTGGTGGCCTGGATGGCAGAAGGAAGTCATTAAGTGGGTGCGTCAATGTACTGTGTGTGCTAGATCTAAGTCTTCGCATGCTCCTGCTGCGGGGTTGCTTTGCCCTCTGGAGGTACCTAGTGCACCTTGGACACATCTGGCTATGGACTTTATTACTGACCTTCCCCCCTCTGAGGGTTTCACGGTCATCTGGGTGGTCGTGGACCGTTTTAGCAAGATGTGTCACTTGGTTCCCTTCATCAAACTGCCTTGCGCTAAGACACTCGCTATGGCCTTTGTCAAGGAAATTGTCAGACTACATGGCGTTCCTACTGACATTGTTTCTGATAGGGGACCTCAGTTCGTGGCTCGTTTTTGGCGTGCCTTTTGTGACAGGTTGGGAGTTCATTTGTCGTTTTCATCCGGATATCATCCTGAGTCTAATGGCCAGACAGAAAGAAAGAACCAGGATGTTGAGCAGTTCTTGCGTTGCTTTGCGGCAGACAATCAAGAGGGGTGGTCTGAGTTTCTGCCACTTGCTGAATTTGCTCTTAACAACCATACATCCTCTTCTGCTGGGTGTTCGCCTTTTTTTTGTTGTTCTGGGAGACATCCGTCTTTTGGGTTAATCTCCAAATTGGTATCGGCTGTGCCTGAGGAGGAGAGTTTTTCCGGTGATTTGGAGAGAGTTTGGACGGATGTGCGTGGTAATCTTCAGGAGGCTAACAAAAAATCTAAGAGGTACTTTGATAGGAAACGGCAAGAGGTTTCGTTTGCTATTGGTGACATGGTTTGGTTGTCCTCTAAGAATCTGCGATTGAGGATTCCTTCTAAAAAATTGGGTCCCAAGTTTGTAGGGCCCTTTAAGGTGCTTCAGATAGTTAACCAATCTGCTGTTAGGTTGGAGGTTCCTACCTCCTGGAAGATTAATCCGGTGTTTCATGTTTCTCTGTTGAAAAGAGCTGACGTGTCGGATGGTGACGCCTCTGCCACTGTTCCTCCGGTGGTGGAGGACGGGGAATATGAAATTTCCCGCATCCTAAATTCTAGACGGTATAGAGGGAGTTTGCAGTATCTCGTTGCTTGGAAGGGTTTCGGACCCGAGGATATCTCACGGGTGAGGGTGGATGATGTTTCTGCTTCCAGACTTGTCAGAGCGTTTAACATGAGGTTTCCTGATAAGCCTGGGCCTAGGGGATCCGGAGGATCCTCTTAGAAGAGGGGGTACTGTTGGAACTCTCCTGTTAGGTTTTTTTGAATTTGCTGGTCACATGACCTTTTTTGCCTATTTAATCCGGCTCCGCCCTCCTGGCCTTGCTGGACTTCATGGTAATTTCTACTCTTGAGCTAGCTTGGTGCTCTGTTACCTTTCTTAGTCAGTTTTGCTAGGTCTTCGGACCTCTATGTTCTATGTTGTTTGTTTGTCTTTTCTGCTACTAATTCTGCTAGGAGGTGGCCATCTTTCTCCCAGTCCCTAGTTCTTGTAGGGATCCCTTCCTCACATCTATAGGTCTTCGTTCAGACTAGCCGAGGACTTTAGCGGGTCTGATGGCAGGATCAGGTTCCCCGTTACATCGTAGGGATCCAGCTTAGTTCTATTGTAGGGACAGATCTCCTGTCTTTCCTTAGTGCTTGTAGCAGATCATAACAGTTACAGCCCCGGTCACAGCTCAGGTTACAACTTAGGTCAGAGTTCAGGTCACAGCTCAGGTCACAGCTCATGTTACAGTCCAGGTTACAGCTTAGGTCACAGCTCAGTTCACAGTTCAGGTCACAGCTCAGGTTACAATTCAGGTCACAACTCAGGTTACAGCTCAGGTTACAGCTCAGATGATAGCTCAGGTCACAGCTCAGGTCACTGCTTAGATTACAGCTCAGGTCACAGTTCAGGTTACAGCTCAAGTCACAGCTCAGGTTATATCTCAAGTTACAACTCAGGTCACAGTTCAGGTCAGAGCTCAGTTCACAGCTCAGGTTAAAGCTCAGGATACAGTTCAGGTCACAGCTCAGGTCACTGCTTAGATTGCAGTTTAGGTCACAGCTCATGTTACAGCTCAGTTCACAGCAGAAGTCACAGCTCAGGTATCAGCTCAGGTCACGATTGGTAACAGCTCAGGTCACAGTTCAGGTCACAGCTCAAGTCATATCTCAGGTTACAGCTCAGGTCAAAGCTCAGGTCACATCTTAGGTTACAGCTCAGTTCACAGTTCAGGTCACAGATCAAGTCACAGCTCAGGTCACAGTTCCGGTTACAGCTCAGGTCACAGCTCAGGTTACAGTCCAGATTACAGCTTAGGTCACAGCTCAGTTCACAGTTCAGGTCACAGCTGAGGTTACAATTCAGGTCAAAACTCAGGTTACAGCTCAGGTTACAGTCCAGGTTACAGCTTAGGTCACAGCTCAGTTCACAGTTCAGGTCACAGCTCAGGTTACAATTCAGGTCACAACTCAGGTTACAGCTCAGGTTACAGCTCAGATGATAGCTCAGGTCACAGCTCAGGTCACTGCTTAGATTACAGCTCAGGTTACAGTTCAGGTTACAACTCAGGTCACAGCTCAGGATACAGCTCGGTTTACAGCTGAGGTCACAGCTCCGGTTACAACGCAGAACACAGCTCACATTTCAGCTCATTTCACAGTTCAGGTCACAGCTCAGGTCAAAGCTCAGGTCACAGCACAGATTGCAGCTTAGTTCACAGCTCAGTTCACAGTTCAGGTCACAGCTGAGGTTACAACTCAGGTCACAACTCAGGTTACAGCTCAGGTCACAGCTCAGGTTACAGTCCAGGTTACAGCTTAGGTCACAGCTCAGTTCACAGTTCAGGTCACAGCTCAGGTTACAATTCAGGTACCAACTCATGTTACAGCTCAGATGATAGCTCAGGTCACAGCTCAGGTCACTGCTTAGATTACAGCTCAGGTCACAGTTCAGGTTACAGCTCAGGTCACAGCTAAGGATACAGCTCGGTTTACAGCTGAGGTCACAGCTCCAGTTACAATTCAGACTACAGCTCACATTTCAGCTCAGGTCACAGCTCAGGTCACAGCTCAGGTTACAGCTCAGGTTACAGCTCAGGTCACAGCTCAGGTAACAGCTCAGGTCACACCTCAGGTTTCTGCTCAGGTCACAGCTCAGGTAACAGCTCAGCTCACAGTTCAGGTGACAGCTCAAGTCACACCTCAGGTCACAGCTCAGGTCAAAGCTCAGGTCACAGCTCAGGTTACAGCTCAGGTCAGAGCTCAGGTTACAGTTCAGCTCACATTTCAGGTCACAGTTCACTTTACAGCTCAGCTCTCAGCTCAGTTTACAGCTCAGGTTACAGCGCAGGTTACAGCTGAGGTCACAGATCAGGTAACAACTCAAGATACAGGTACAGTCACAGCTCAGGTTACAGCTCAGGTCACAGCTCGGGTTACAGCTCAGGTCACAGCTCAGGATACTGCTTAGGTCACAACTCAGGTTACAGCTCAGTTTACAGCTCAGGTCAAAGCTCAGGTCATAACTCAGGTTACAGTTCAAATTACAGCTCAGGTTACAGCTCAGGTCACAGCTCAGGTTACAATTCAGGTCACAGCTCAGGTTACAACTCAGGTCACAGCTCAGGTTATAGCTAGTGTTGAGCCACCACCGTAGTGTTCGAGTTCGGTTCGGTTCGTCGAACACCCGTGTGTTCGCCGAACTGTTCGTCGAACACCTTCGAACACCGTTAAAACCAATGGCAGGCAAACAAAAACACATAGAAACACATAGAAAACACCTTCAAAGGTGTCCAAAAGCTGACAAACTGCTCAGAAGACACAACTAACACATGGAAAAGTGACAAGTACATATAGTCATGCGAAAAGAAAAGAGGTGGAGGAGTAAAAGGAGGGGGAGACACAGAAATAGGCATGTCATGCCCTTCTAAAATCAAAAAAGTGAGAAGCCGACACGGCCAGTCCGCTCCTGCCCGTGCCACCTCCGTGTCGCCGGGTTTGTGCCAGAGCCACGGTGAACCCTGATGGCCAGCCCCCCTCTCCCAATACTGGTGCCTGTCCGCTGGTGGGTCGAGCGAGCCCCCCTGTGGTGGAGGCAGCTCTAAGCTTTTTAATTTAAATTGTCTCTCTAATTTGAATGAATACACTTTAAATCCATTTACAAGGATCTATTGGAGGGCAAGTCTCATGCCAGCAGCCGCGTAATTCCAGCTCCAGTAGCGTCCACTAAAGCTGCTGCAGTTAAAAAGCTTTTATAAGGATCGAGCTCGGCTGTCCACCGCAAGGCATCCTACTGCCAGTCCCAGCCCCTATGCCTTGGGGTGCCTCCTGATGCTCTTCACTGAGTATCCCGTGGTACCGAAGCATTTCCTTTGAAAAAATTAAGTGTCCAAACTACAGGTGGTGTAGCTTGCTTAACAGCCGGGATAATCCGCTGACTAGCAGACACTGCTACTAGGCACAAAGTATTTCCTGGGCTAGATGCAGTTAAAAATTTGTAATTAGATACTCTCGTTGGATGCTGAGAAAGCATTCCATAGAGTCTCCTGGCACGCCATATATGATTCTCTTAAAAAGCTTGGGGTAGGGGTCTAGGGGACCCTTTTATAGCCAAAATCACGGCCCTGTATCGCAATACGTCACCTAGGCTGAAGATAAATGGAACTGTAGCACCCTGAGGGCTCGGTTGCTACAGAGGTATTGCACCTCACCCAGAGGTGTGATATCTCACTCTCAGGTAAGGATGGAGTGTGGATCAGGACCCGACACCTGCATGCATTACACCACATTGCCGTGGGGCAGGGCGACCAATATGCCCCTGAGATGGGCACGACAGTCCCTGTCCCTGGCTGCAGTGGGGGGAGGGAACACTGAGGAAGTGGAACCCTCTAGTGCAGGAGCAGGGAGGAAGCAGTTCCTGGGTGCATTGAGAAGGGAGTATAAAAGGTGGGCACCATCTTAGTTCAGTGCAGAGAAGTCTGAGCAGAAGTGACAGGGAGCAGGGGCTCTGCATGAGCTCTGCTCCGGAGGCGGGCCTAGTAACAGAGGCCCAGGCCTGGAAGAGGGAGAAGGAAGGAAGAGGAGCGGAGAAGGCTCCAGGAACGAGGAAAGAAGGGATCCCAGGGGTGCGGACGGGCGAGTCGCCACCGCACGCCCGAATCCACCTGCGTTGAGGGGTCAGGCCAAAGGGGGAGACCGGTCCCCGAAACTAGTGAAGGCAGGAAACGACCCTCAGCTAGAAACCGGAGGCTGTGACATTTTATGTGGCGCAGCCCCTCGCTACACCCACTAGGAGGGCACCACATAGGGTCAGGGAAACTGGCGCCAAGTTTACCAAGAGGAGGCCCGAGGCAGCCGGACAGAAGGGTTGGTAAGAAAGGCCAGACAAAGGACACACAAAGGGGGTCCTGTGAAGCGCTCCAAAGTTATCTGGGAGTTGTCTGAGCCCCTCACCTGGTGAGCACAGTACGACGTGGGCAGCCGTTACCTGCAGACGTGGTCTGGATAATAAGAACTGTGAGTAAAGGCCCTGGACTGCATCACTGACTCCGTGTCGTTACTGCTGCTGCCCTGCACCATCACCCCCATCCTCCGCATACACTGCCCTGAGGCTATACTCCTTCCGTGGGGAGTTATGCTACGCTCTGCTGCACCCACAACACCAGCCTCAGCGGTCTGCCCTGCAGCGGCGGTTCACTCTGACCGCAATCCACGGGTGACGTAGTCGGACATTTAAACATCAAAACCACATAAATAGTTCCGCCACTGGTTTGACCGCCCTGAGCCACGGAACCAGGTCGCCGCCACGGAGACTACAACCACCAGCATCCACCAAAAAGGGTCCGGCTCCATGTGTCCCAAGGCCCAGAGGGTGCATCAGAACATTTTCATCACCTTTCTCAGTCACCAATGGGACAAGGCACTGATGTCCTCTGTCCCCTCTCTTATACATCCTAGTGACGGAGCACCTGCTCTCATCAATTCGCCATAACCCCAATATTAGGTGGATTGAGGTGGGAGGCACCGAGTACAAGTGCTCTCTATTTGCTGATGATGTCCTAGTATATATCACTCAATCACATATATCCATCCATGCTGTTATGGCTGAAATAGATCACTTTGTTACATGGTCAAATTTTAAAATCAATGCAGCGAAGTCTGAGGCCCTCGATGTCTCCGTCCCCAAATCCATACAGGATTCCATCCAGTCCAACTTTCCCTTTGCCTGGTCCTCACAGGGTATCAAACACTTAGGAATTCCTATTCATAGAGACCTCTCCCATCTATGTTATCTTAATTTTGGGCCCTTTATTGAACAACTCCATACAGACCACGGTTGGCAAGTTAGAACTGTAAGATTCACTACGTGCACCACTGGTGTTTTGTGGAAAAGCACATGTACACTGTGTTCCAAATTATTATGCAAAAAGTGTTTAGGAGCGATAAGGGAAGAATTTGTTTGTTTGTCAGTTAAACTCATTGATGATGATGTGTGTCAGGGCTCTTTATATCACTGTAAGCAATTGCAGACACCTGTGCTAATTAGTTTGGCAGGTGTGTCCAATGAAAGGCAAGACTACTTAAGAAGGCTGTCCCACATTATTAAGCAGCCTACATTTTCTGCCAAAATGGGAAAGAAAAAGGATGTGTCGGCTGCTGAGAAGCAACAAATTGTGGAGTGTTTAGGTCAAGGCATGACTACAATCAACATTGTGCGATGATCAGGATGAAGTGTCTTGGCAATCAAGAAGTATGTAGCTGATTCACAGTACACACGTGTGCGTGCTGATAAGGGCAAATTGAGGACTCTTTTCTACAGTCAATTACTTCAGGTTAAAAGAGCAGCGGCAAAAAAGCCTTGTCATAGCAGCAGACAAGATTTTGAAGCAGCTGGTGCCTCCAACGTCCCCCGAACAACAAGATGCAGGGTCCTTCAGAGGTTTGCAGCTGTGCTTACGCCATCCTGTCGACCTCCTCTATCCACTTCACACAAGCAGAAACGGCTCCAGTGGGCCAAACACTACATGAAGACTGATTTCAAAACTGTTTTGTTCACGGATGAGTGCCGTGCAACGCTCGATGGTCCAGATGGATGGAGTGGAGGATGGCTGGTTGATGGACACCCCACGCAAACACGGCTACAGCGCCAACAAGGAGAAGGTGGAGTAATGTTTTGGGCTGGAATCATGGGGAGAGAGATTGTCGGCCCCTTTAAGATCCCTGAAGGGGTAAAGATGAAATCCATAATGTATGTGGAGTTTCTCAAACAGCACTTCCTGCCATGGTTCAAGAAGAAGAACCGTGTATTCCACAGCAAGATCATTTTTATGCATGATAATGCACCATCTCATGCTGCACATAAAACAACTGCATCTCTGGCTGATATGGGCATAAAAGGGGACAAACTTATGGTGTGACCCCCATGCTCCCCTGACCTCTACCCCATTCAGAACCTCTAGAGCATCATCAAAAGGAGTGTCTATGATGGCGGGAGGCAGTTCACATCTAAGCAACAGCTCTGGGAGGGTATTCTGTCCTCATGCAAAACAATTGAAGCAGAAACCATCCAAAAACTGACAAATTCAATGGACGAGAGAGTTCAGAAGCTCCTTTCGAACAAGGAATCCTATGTGAAAATGTAACATCACCTAGAATAAAGTTTTGAGTTGAAAACTGTTTGATTTCAGTTTCTAATAACCTGCTAATGCTTATAATTTCAAAAATGACCATTTTTTTGGTCTTTATTAAAATGAAAAGGTTGATCGAAAAGTTTGGGGGATCTAAGAGTGTGGCAACCCAGTAGTCAGGATTACTTCGAATTCTGAGAATATGAGGGTCATGTTGCAGGTAGTGCAGCAAGAAGGCGCTTATGTGTCTTGCGCATCTCGGAGCCCCAAAATTATTTTCCGGGCTAGATGCAGCTAAAAATTATTATTAATTTTAAATCTGGTGGAGCATAGTATAGATGGCCTAATAGAATCAGTGCTGCACACTGCTACAAAGCCCAAATTATTTTCCAGCCAAGGTACAGATAAACATGATTAGTCATTTTAAATCTGGTGGAGCTTATTATAGATGGCCTAATAGAATCAGTGCTGCACACTGCTACAAAGCCCAAATTATTTTCCAGCCAAGATACAGATAAACATGATTAGTAATTTGAAAGCTTAAAACGGTTGGTGAGGTGATTTTAACCAATCATCAAGCTTTTACTCTCCCCAGGATGACACAGGGGTAGAAAAGTCGTTTCGGATCCATGATTTGTTCATCTTTATGAACGTGAGTCTGTCTACATTATCAGTGGAGAGCCGCGTGTGCTTATCTGTCAGCACACCACCAGCAGCGCTGAACACACGTTCAGACAGAACGCTGGCTGGGGGCATGACAAGATCTCCAAGGCGTAAGTGGCTAGCTCCGGCCATTTATCCAGATTGGAAGCCCAAAAAGAGCAAGGGTCCAGTGACACAGTCATGGCTTCAATGTTTACTTGGAGATACTCCTGTACCATCGTCTCTAGGCGTTGACTATGTGTCAGACTTCTTGTCTCCTGTGGCCTTGCAAAGGATGGGCTAAAAAAGTGGTGAAATGATTCTGCAAAATTGATGTTACCAGCAGATACTGTGGTTCTGTTACGGTTTGAGTGCTGAACACTCGACGGTCCCACGGTTGGCAAGTTGGAACTGTGAGATTCACTACGTGCACCACTGGTGTTTTGTGGAAAAGCATATGTAAGATTCTGCAACAGTCTCTGCTGATACTCCTGCATGCGTGCATCCCTTTCTATGGCAGGAATAATTTCTGCAAATTTACTTTTGTACCGGGGATCTAACAGTGTGGCAACCCAGTAGTCAGGATTATTTCTAATTCTCACAATTCGAGGGTCATGTTGCAGGTAGTGCAGCAAGAAGGCACTCATGTGTGTTGCGCTTCCAGGAGCACCAAGTCCCTGTTGTGTTGGTGGCGAGGTAACAATCATGCTTCCTTCCTCTGTCCTCTCCCCCCAACCTCGCACAACTGAAATGTGATCAAGGTCTCCCTCATCTGATGAGTCTTCCATCAGTTCGTCCTCCACTTCTTCCTGGGCTCCTGCACCTTCCTCACTAGTTTGGCTGCTACCATGCGCCCTGGTAAAACCATCTCCCCCACCCTCACATGACTGCCGCCTTGGTGCTGCCGACCGTCTGGACCTTGCAGATGTTAGCCCTTCCGCATACAACTCCTCCTCCTCTACTTCCTCCACCTCCTCTTGTGCCACCACCTGACTCTGAATTCTGTTTAACATGTGCTCCAGCATGTAAATCACCGGAATAGTCATGCTGATAATGGCATCGTCAGCACTAAACATCTTCGTCGCCATTTCAAAACTGTGCAGAAGGGTGCATAGGTCCCTGATCTGAGACCACTCCTCCAGCGTGATTTGCCCCACCTCTGAATCTCGTTGGCCCAGGCTATACGTCAGAACGTATTGCACCAGGGCTTGTCGGTGCTGCCACAGTCGCTGCAACATGTGCAGAGTTGAATTCCACCGGGTAGGCACATCGCATTTTAGCTGGTGAAGTGGCAGGCCCAACGACTTCTGTAGAGATGTAAGTCGCTGAGCTGCGGGATGCGAACGGCGGAAGTGAGCACACAGCGACCGTGCCCTCTGCAGAAGGCCATATAGTCCGGGATAGTGGGCTAAAAATTGCTGGACAACCAGGTTCAACACGTGAGCCATACAAGGCACGTGTGTGACATTGCCCCGGCGAAGGGCCGCACCCAGGTTTGCAGCATTGTCGCACACGGCCTTCCCTGGTTTCAGGTCCAGTGGAGACAACCATTCATGAAATTGGTTCTCCAGAGCTGACCACAACTCCTCAGCTGTGTGACTCACATTTCCCAGACATTTCAAAGTAAAAACCGCCTGATGACGTTGAGCCCTACTGCCAGCATAGTAAGGAGGTGTGCAGGATCCCTTCTGCGCAGTTAGAAAGTTTGTGGCTTGACCAGACAGGCTTTGGGTGCAGGTGGAGGACCGAGAGGAGGTTGAGGAGGCAGAAGCAGTGAAGGAACTCTGAGATAAAGAGGATTGACGCACAACTCGTGGGGACGGCAAGACTTGGACAGCAGCCCCTTGTCCTGCTGTCACCATAGTTACCCAGTGCCCAGTCAGCGACATGTAACGCCTCTGTCCATGCCTACTCGTTCAAGTGTCTGTGGTGAAATGCACCCTGTCACACACAGAGTTTCTCAAAGAAGCGGTGATGTTGTGTGCGACATGCTGGTGGAGCGCAGGCACACCTTTCTTTGAGAAGTAGTGCCGACTGGGCATCTGGTACTGGGGCACTGCGACGGACATAAGGTCTCGAAAATCCTCTGTGTCCACCAGGCGGAAAGGCAGCATTTCTGTAGCCAAGAGCTTGCAGATGGTGGAAATTCAACCTCTTAGCTTTCTCATGGCTAGGAGGAAATAATCTTTTACTTGTCCACATCTGAGGGACCGAGGGCTGGCTATTGTGCTTAGACGGGGTTGATAAGGGTGTCCCCGGCAAACTGTCGGTCTGTGAGGAAGATGCAGGCGGACATGTTAGGTTGCCTTGATCCAAAGGTGGTGCTATCGATGACGGACAGCGCTCAACACCAGCTGGTGTTACCACCTCCAAAGAAAATGATGACCTGCCAATCACGCTGGCTGTTGCGGGTAAAGAGGTGGCAGGTCTGCACCCCAAAACAGGTGTGACTGCTGTCCCCCCAGTCACAGAGGATGAAGAGGCCGCGGATGCACAAGATATGGCAGACGGTGGTTGGCCCGGCCGGCTAGGCCGCATTGTAGCACAGTGAGCTTCCCACTGCAACTTATCCTTCATGTCCATGTGCCGGTTCATGCATGAAGTACTCAAACTATGTATTTTTTGGCCTCTACTTAGCTTTTGCTGACAAATGTTACAGATAACACGAATTGGGTCATCTTTATCGATCTGAAAAAATGAACAGGCTATGCAAGGCTTAGCACCCATGCGACCTGAAGAGCCACCACGACTTGTGGTGAGAGGCAGAGCTGTGTTTGAGGATGCAGTTGTTGACGTGCTTCCAGTACTACGTCTATGTCCAGGAAGGCGCAACCTGATCTCGTCGTCACTAGCATCCTCCTCCACCTCCTCTGCTGAACTCATTGACTGGATGACTGTGGGTTGACAGTAAGTGGGATCTCCAACCTCATCATCATCACCCTGTGCGTTATCACACCCGTCGTCCTCAGAGCCAACCTGTTCCTGCCCTGACAAAAAACTAAAGTTGTGGCTCCAATCAGGTATTTGAGTCTCATCATCGTCTTCCTCATTGTCTCCACCAACAGGAGTTAAAGTTTGGGAATGAGGGTCTACATTATGGTCAGAACCTTCTGCGTCTGGTCCTGGATCCGACTCATAAAGATTCTGGGCATCAGTGCAGATCATTTCCTCGTCTGGATTCACAGAAGCGCTGGAGTCGACCTCTGATTCCCAGGCTATAGTATGAGTAAACAGCTCTGCAGACTCAACCATCTGTTCTACCTCATACTCAGACGGGCAGCTGGAGATTTGGGAGCTGTGAGGAAGCAAGTCAGATTGGGGTGACACCTTTGAGGACTGGAGTATTTGTGATGTTGAAGTTGATGTGGAGGAGAGCCCACTTAAAGGAACACTTGATATCCGTTGAAGCACCTGCTGTTTTTGTGCCTCATCTGGAATTTGCAGCGATTGGCGTGGCCGTAAGAAAGGGATCTTATCACATTGTCCGCTAAAAGAAGTAGACATTTTAGTTTGGCTGGAAGATGGTCTTTCTTCTGCAGATGTTACTGTTGCTTTAACACCTACCGCACGGACACAACCTTTTTTCCCCTTCCCAACACGCCTATTCCCCTTTCCACCAGCAGCAGGCATTTTTCCACTCATTTTGGTGGTTAACTAATTCACAACTCTGGAGTTGTTTGCACAAAAAAACAATGGATGGGAACCGAGCAGAGCTGAGTGGCCAAACTGTGGTATTAGGCCAAAACAATTGTCTGGGTTAGATGCAGAAAAAAATTATATTCAATTTGCAACCTGATGGAGGTCAGTATAGATGGACTAATAGAACAAGTCCCACACACAGCTAGAAGCCCAAATATTTTTTCAGAGGTAGATGCAGAAAAAAAATATATTCAGTTTGCAACCTGATGGAGGTCAGTATAAATGGACTAATAGAGACAGTCCCACACACTGCTAGAAGGCCAAATATTTTTTTAGAGCTAGATGCAGACAAAAAATTATTTTTAATTTGCAACCTGATGGAGGTCAGTATAGATGGACTAATAGAGAAAGTCCCACACACAGCTAGAAGGCCATTATTTTTTCAGAGCTAGATGCAGATAAAAATTATTTTTAATTTGCAACCTGATGGAGGTCAGTATAGATGGACTAATAGAGAAAGTCCCACACACTGCTAGAAGGCCAAATATTTTTTCAGAGCTAGATGCAGAGAAAAATTATTTTTAATTTGCAACCTGATGGAGGTCAGTGTAGATGGACTAATAGAGAAAGTTCCACACACTGCTAGAAGGCCAAATATTTTTTCAGAGGTAGATGCAGATAAAAATTATTTTTAATTTACAACCTGATGGAGGTCAGTATAGATGGACTAATAGAGAAAGTCCCACACACTGCTAGAAGGCCAAATATTTTTTCAGAGCTAGATGCAGAAAAAAATTATATTCAGTTTGCAACCTGATGGAGGTCAGTATAGATGGACTAATAGAACAAGTCCCACACACTGCTAGAAGCCCAAATATTTTTTCAGAGCTAGATGCAGAAAAACATTATATTCAATTTGCAACCTGATGGAGGTCAGTATAGATGGACTAATAGAGAAAGTCCCACACACTGCTAGAAGGCCAAATATTTTTTCACAGCTAGATGCAGAGAAAAAATTATTTTCAGTTTGCAACCTGATGGACGTCAGTATAGATGGACTAATAGAACAAGTCCCACACACAGCTTAAAGCCCAAATATTTTTTCAGATGTAGATGCAGAAAAAAATTATATTCAGTTTGCAACCTGATGGAGGTCAGTATAGATGGACAAATAGAACAAGTCCCACACACAGCTAGAAGCCCAAATATTTTTTCAGAGGTAGATGCAGAAAAAAAATATATTCAGTTTGCAACCAGATGGAGGTCAGTATAGATGGACTAATAGAACAAGTCCCACACACTGCTAGAAGGCCAAATATTTTTTCAGAGCTAGATGCAGACAAAAAATTATTTTTAATTTGCAACCTTATGGAGGTCAGTATAGATGGACTAATAGAGAAAGTCCCACACACTGCTAGAAGGCAAAATATTTTTTCAGAGCTAGATGCAGACAAAAAATTATTTTTAATTTGCAACCTGATGGAGGTCAGTATAGATGGACTAATAGAGAAAGTCCCACACACAGCTAGAAGGCCAAATATTTTTTCAGAGCTAGATGCAGATAAAAATTATTTTTAATTTGCAACCTGATGGAGGTCAGTATAGATGGACTAATAGAGAAAGTCCCACACACTGCTAGAAGGCCAAATATTTTTTCAGAGCTAGATGCAGATAAAAATTATTTTTAATTTGCAACCTGATGGAGGTCAGTGTAGATGGACTAATAGAGAAAGTCCCACACACTGCTAGAAGGCCAAATATTTTTTCAGAGCTAGATGCAGATAAAAATTATTTTTCATTTGCAACCTGATGGAGGTCAGTATAGATGGACTAATAGAGAAAGTCCCACACACTGCTAGAAGGCCAAATATTTTTTCAGAGCTAGATGCAGAAAAAATTTATATTCAGTTTGCAACCTGATGGAGGTCAGTATAGATGAACTAATAGAACAAGTCCCACACACAGCTAGAAGCACAAATGTTTTTTCAGAGGTAGATGCAGATAAAAATTATTTTTAATTTACAACCTGATGGATGTCAGTATAGATGGACTAATAGAGAAAGTCCCACACACTGCTAGAAGGCCAAATATTTTTTCAGAGCTAGATGCAGAAGAAAATTATATTCAGTTTGCAACCTGATGGAGGTCAGTATAGATGGACTAATAGAACAAGTCCCACACACTGCTAGAAGCCCAAATATTTTTTCAGAGCTAGATGCAGAAAAAAATTATATTCAATTTGCAACCTGATGGAGGTCAGTATAGATGGACTAATAGAGAAAGTCCCACACACTGCTAGAAGGCCAAATATTTTTTCAGAGCTAGATGCAGAGAAAAAATTATTTTGAATTTGCAACCTGATGGAGGTCAGTATAGGTGGACTAATAGAACAAGTCCCACACACTGCTAGAAGGCCAAATATTTTTTCAGAGCTAGATGCAGAAAAAAATTATATTCAGTTTGCAACCTGATGGAGGTCAGTATAGATGGACTAATAGAACAAGTCCCACACACAGCTAGAAGCCCAAATATTTTTTCAGATGTAGATGAAGAAAAAAATTATATTCAGTTTGCAACCTGATGGAGGTCAGTATAGATGGACTAATAGAACAAGTCCCACACACAGCTAGAAGCCCAAATATTTTTTCAGAGGTAGATGCAGAAAAAAAATATATTCAGTTTGCAACCTGATGGAGGTCAGTATAGATGGACTAATAGAACAAGTCCCACACACTGCTAGAAGGCCAAATATTTTTTCAGAGCTAGATGCAGACAAAAAATTAATTTTAATTTGCAACCTGATGGAGGTCAGTATAGATGGACTAATAGAGAAAGTCCCACACACTGCTAGAAGGCAAAATATTTTTTCAGAGCTAGATGCAGACAAAAAATTATTTTGAATTTGCAATGTGATGGAGGTCAGTATAGATGGACTAATAGAACAAGTCCCACACACTGCTAGAAGGCCAAATATTTTTTCAGAGCTAGATGCAGAAAGAAATTATATTCAGTTTGCAACCTGATGGAGGTCAGTATAGATGGACTAATAGAATGATGCTATGCCCAAAAGATTTTACTTCACTAGGTGCAGTAAAAAAATTGGTATTCTATACACAGGTGGTATATCTTGCAACACAGATAGGCTACTCCACTGACTAACACACTCTGCAATAGGCCAAAAAGGATTAGCTTTGCTAGATTCAGCCAAGTGCTGTGAAAAAAACTTGCACAGCACTGGCACAGACCTGCCTGGCAAAAACTGATAGGAACTGATGTAACCTAGTCCTGAAAAGGACTGCAATTACAATTAGTCTTTACTCCCACAACCTATCTATTGAAGAGCACAGACCTGCCTGATAAAAGTCGTAGGAAATGCTGTAACCTAGTCCTTAAAAGGACTGCAATAACAACTATTCCCTACTCCCAAGCTATCTGTAGATTTGTGCGAAAATTGGCTTGAAATTAACAAGGTATAGCGCACACAGCAACAGCGGTGCCGTCTAACACGCAGCTGCAGCAGTGAGAAAATGGTGGCGATGGGGAAAATGGCTTGGTCTTATAGGGCAAGGACTTGTGACATACACTGCCGTTGACACATGCCCTTGCTTGTGTGAAAAAAATCACTTCGCTCCGTGTGTGCGCTGCTGATAGGCTGACAGATTGCACCTCCCCACTGTAAATGCGGGAAAGAGAAAAAAAAATGGAGATCTTCATTTTTCCTGCAGAGATCCATCCCCTGCCCCTCCCCCCGCCCCGCTGTACACTCAAACTGCGTATTAACATTAATTTTCATCATTACTGAGAAAAAATCCAGTTATGATTTTGGTGCACGAACAGTTATCGAACATAACCTCGAACAGCCGAATTTTTCTCAAATCGTTCGTGTTCGCCGAACGGCTCGAACACCACCCAATACAGCTCGAATTTGAGATTGGCGAACAGTTCGAGTCGAACAACGCTCATCTCTAGTTATAGCTCAAGTTACAGCTCAGGTCCCAGTTCAGGTCACAGCTCAGGTCCCAGCTCAGGTCACTGCTTACATTACAGCTCAGGTTACAGTTCATGTCACAGCTCAGGTTACAGCTCAGGTCACAGCTCATTTCGCACAGCTCAGGTTACAGTTCAGATCACAGCTCAGATTACTGCTCAGGTTACAGCTCAAGTCACAGCCCTGTTCACAGCTCCGTTCATAGCTCAGGTCAGAGCTCAGGTTACAGTTCAGGTCACAGTTCTGGTCACAGCTCAGTTAACAGCTCAGGTCACAGCTCAGGTCACAGCTCAGGTTACAGCTCAGGTTACAGCTCAGGTTACAGTTCAGATCACAGTTCTGGTCACAGCTCTGGTTACAGCTCAGGTTACAGCTCAGGTTTAAAGCTCAGGTCACAGCTCAGGTTACAATACAGGTCACAGCTCAGGTCACAGCTCAGGTTAAACCTCAGATTGCAACTCAGGTCACAGCTCAGGTCACTGCTTAGATTACAGCTTAGGTCACAGCTCAGGTTACAGCTCAGGTCACAGCTCTGGTCACAGCTCAGGTTATAGCTCAGGTTATAACTCAGGTCACTGCACAGGTTACAGCTCAGGCTACAATTCAAGTCACAGTTCAGGTCACAGCTCAGGTCACAGCTCAGGTTACAACTCAGGTTACAACTCAGGTTACAACTCAGGTTACAACTCAGGTCACAGCTCAGGTCACAGCTCATGTCACAGCTCTGGTCACAGTTAAGTTCACTGCTTACATTACAGCTCAGGTTACAGCTCATGTCACAGCTCAGGTTACATCTCAGGTCACAGCTCAATTCGCAGTTGAGTTCACAGCTCAGGTTACAGTTCAGATCACAGCTCAGATTACTGCTCAGGTTACAGCTCAAGTCACAGTTCAGTTCACAGCTCCATTCACAGCTCAGGTCAGAGCTCAGGTTACAGTTCAGGTCACAGCTCAGGTTACAGCTCAGGTTACAGCTCAGGTTACAGCTCAGATTACAGTTCAGGTCACAGTTCTGGTCACAGCTCAGTTAACAGCTCAGATCACAGCTCAGGTTACAGCTCAGGTTACAGCTCAGGTTACAGCTCAGGTTACAGTTCAGGTCACAGTTCTGGTCACAGCTCTGGTTACAGCTCAGGTTACAGCTCAGGTTACAGTTCAGGTCACAGTTCTGGTCACAGCTCAGCTTACAGCTAAGGTCACAGCTCAAGTTACAGCTCAGTTTACAGCTCAGGTCAAGGCTCAGGTCACCGCTCTGATTACAGTTCATGTTACAGCTCAGGTTACAGGTCAGGTTACAGCTCAGGTCGCAAATCAGGTCTCACAACTTAAAATACAGATAAGGTCGCAGCTCAGGTTACAGCTCAGGTCACAGCTCAGGTTACAGCTCAGATCACAGCTCAGGATACAGCTTGGTTTACAGCTCAGGTCACAAATCAGGTCACACAGCTTAAAATACAGATAAGGTCGCAGCTCAGGTTACAGCTCAGGTTACAGCTCAGGTTACAGCTCAGGTCACAGCTCAGGATACTGCTTACGTCACAGCTCAGGTTATAGCTCAAGTTACAGCTCATGTCACAGTTCAGGTCACAGCTCAGGTCGCAGCTCAGGTTAAAACTCAGGTCACAGCTTAGGTCACAGCTCATGTTACAATTCATGTCACAGCTCAGGTTACAGCTCAGGTCACAGCTCAGGTTATAGCTCAAGTTACAACTCAGGTCACAGTTCAGGTCACAGTTCAGGTCACAGCTCAGGTCACAGCTCAGGTTACAGCTCAGGTCACAGCTCAGGTCACAGCTCAGGTTAAAGCACAGGATATAGTTCAGGTAACAGCTCAGGATGCTGCTGAGATTGCAGCTTAGGTCACAGCTCAGGTTACAGCTCAGTTCACAGCTGAAGTCACAGCTCAGGCCTCAGCTCAGGTCACTATTCAGGTAACAGCTCAGGTCACAGTTCAGGTCACAGCTCTAGTCATATGTCAGGTCACAGCTCAGGTCAAAGCTCAGGTCACAGCTCAGGTTACAGCTCAGGTCAGAGCTCAGGTTACAGTTTAGCTCACAGTTCAGGTCACAGCTCAGTTTACAGCTCAGGTTACAGCTCAGGTCACAGATCAGGTAACAACTCAAGATACAGATATGATCACAGCTCAGGTAACAGCTCAGGTCACAGCTTGGGTACAGCTCAGGTCACATCTCAGGATACAGCTTAGGTCACAGCTCAGGTTACAGCTCAGTTTGCAGCTCAGGTCAAAGCTCAGGTCATTGCTCAGGTTACAGATCATATTACAGCTCTGGTTACAGCTCAGGTTACAGCTCAGGTCACGGCTCAGGTCACAGCTCAGGTTACAGTTCAGGTCAAAGATCAGGATACAGCTCATGTCACAGCTCAGGTTAAAGCTCAGGTCACAGCTCAGGTTACAATACAGGTCACAGCTCTGGTCACAGCTCAGGTTAAAGCTCAGGTCACAGCTCAGGTTACAATACAGGTCACAGCTCTGGTCACAGCTCAGGTCAAAGCTCATGTCACAGCTCTGGTTAAACCTCAGATTGCAACTCAGGTCACAGCTCAGGTCACTGCTTAGATTACAGCTTAGGTCACAGCTCAGGTTACAGCTCAGGTCACAGCTCTGGTCACAGCTCAGGTTATAGCTCAGGTTATAACTCAGGTCACTGCTCAGGTTACAGCTCAGGCTACAATTCAAGTCACAGTTCAGGTCACAGCTCAGGTCACAGCTCAGGGTACAACTCAGGTTACAACTCAGGTTACAATTCAGGTCACAACTCAGGTCACAGCTCAGGTCACAGCTCAGGTCACAGTTAAGTTCACTGCTTACATTACAGCTCAGGTTACAGCTCATGTCACAGCTCAGGTTACAGCTCAGGTCACAGCTCAATTCGCAGTTGAGTTCACAGCTCAGGTTACAGTTCAGATCACAGCTCAGATTACTGCTCAGGTTACAGCTCAAGTCACAGTCCAGTTCACAGCTCCATTCACAGCTCAGGTCAGAGCTCAGGTTACAGTTCAGGTCACAGTTCTGGTCACAGCTCTGGTCACAGCTCTGGTTACAGCTCAGGTTACAGCTCAGGTTACAGCTCAGGTCACAGATCTGTTAACAACTCAAGATACAAGTCCGGTCACAGCTCATGTTACAGTTCAGGTCACAGCTCAGGTTATAGCTCAGTTTACAGCTCAGGTCAAGGCTCAGGTCACAGCTCTGATTACAGTTCATATTACAGCTCAGGTTACAGGTCAGGTTACAGCTCAGGTCACAAATCAGGTCACAACTTAAAATACAGATGAGGTCGCAGCTCAGGTTACAGCTCAGGTCACAGCTCAGGTTACAGCTCAGATCACAGAGCAGGATACAGCTCGGTTTACAGCTGAGGTTACAGCTCTGGTTACTGTTCAGGTTACAGCTCAAGTTACAGCTCAGGTTACAGCTCAGGTCACAGCTCAGGTCACAACTCAATATACAGGTCAGGTCACAGCTCAGGTTACAGCTCAGGTCACAGCTTTGTTTACAGTTCAGCTCACAGCTCAGTTTACATCTTAGGTCAAAGTTCAGGTCACAGCTTAGGTCACAGTTCAGGTTACAGCTCTGGTCACAACTCCGGTCACAGCTCACGATACAGCTCAGGTCGCTGCTCAGGTCACAGTTCAGGTCATAGTTCCGGTTATAGCTCAGGTTACAGCTTAGGTCACAGGTAAATTTAATGATGCCCCACCAAAATAATAATAGTTTTCCAAAATAGTAGTGTCCTTCTTTTTCCCCCCCACATGGTAATAATATTGTCTATCATAGTAACGTCCCCTACAGAAATAACAGCCATTTCTTTCCCCCATGCTACATTAGAGTTCCTGTTCCAGTTCTCCAATGCTTTTTTTTGTGGCAATAAAATAAAGGTAAAATCTCACCTTAGCCTAATTTTTAGGTGTGTGATGCATTCCTCCTCCTTTTCTCTTGCAGTTTGGATCCTGGTGGGTGGTCATCGGGTAGAGAGATAAAATTATGTCATTGCACCGACTGACGTCCTCCAATGTTCCAGACCCCTTGTAGGGCATGAGCCTAATGTTGCATCTGGCCTACAAGAGTGTGTAGAGGAACAGCAAAAGAATGCTGCATGTGCCTACAATAGTGAGTAGAGGAACAGTGAACCAATGCTGCATCTGGCCTACAAGCGTGAGTAGAGGAACAACGAACCAATGGCTGACTGCTCCACCATAGTTTTTAGTTGTATGTTCGCACTGGTGGCCAATGACAGAAGAAGGGCCCCTGTGCAGGAACAATATATGGGCCCTTTGCATCCCAATAGCTCATTATAATGCA
The DNA here is from genome assembly GCF_046119375.1 of Phyllobates terribilis. Lineage (NCBI taxonomy): Eukaryota > Metazoa > Chordata > Amphibia > Anura > Dendrobatidae > Phyllobates > Phyllobates terribilis. The sequence continues at coordinate 110,928,241 of NW_027362770.1, forward strand.
GAACTCATCCTGTTTTAGTGGTAGTAATGGACCCCCTTATCTCTTGGGCCCTTGTGCGGTTGCACAGGTTGCACCAATTATATGTCCAGTATCTACGTCCTGACACAGAAAGTTAAAAGTGCTACTTATTTTGGAGATTTGCCAACTGCTCCTATTTCCAATAGCCTCCATGAATTTTTTACAAAGTTGGCAAGTAGGGAAAAACTTCCATTAATTTTTGCTGCCATATACAGACAATGTAGGAAGGACATGACATGTGTGCATAATATACATGCAACCTTTGTAAAGTTTTTAAAAATGAGAAATAAAAGGCTACAGCATCGAAAACATTCACAAACACAATAAAAATGATTTCATGACTACATTATAGAGCAGCAGATTACTGCAGAGTGTAAACTAAAACAACACAGGCATCGCTAGCCATTAACTGATTGGTAACTGATTTTGATACAAAAGTTAATATATTTTTTTATTTTCCTTTATTGTGTTATTCAAGGACCCAAATGTGGCCACAGTTTCTGCCAACAGTCTCCTGAACACATTCTGTCTTTGTTCATGTCTATGGGGGTTCCATCTGCTCCCCTCTGAATATGCCATTCATACCAGCTGCCACTCCATTAATATGGGTTATGTTTTTGCTGTTTGTATAGAGCAATGTTTTTTGTTTCTTTCAATTGTTATCAGTTGATCTTAACATCAAACAGTGAAACAAAACGCTATGGTTTAATTTTAGAACATTTCAGAATACTTCTCATTTTAAGGCACAATAAACCAACAAGTCAAACCTAAAAATAGAGTTCTTCTTATAATATGGTTTTAGGGATCATTTTATGAAGTCAACTGCCATTTTACTGAATTCAAACAAAAATGCACATTTTTGTTAATGCGGATTTTTGCAAAATAAAAAATAGGGGGGCACCATGTTATTTTTTTGGGTCCCCCCGTTTTTAATAACCAGCAAAGGCAAAGCAGACAGCTGGTGGCTGATAGTAATATGCTAGTAAGGTCCATGTATATTGGCCCCTTTCCAGCATAATTAGACCAACTCACTGCTGTATGCTTTCCCTTGGCTGGCTATTAAATATAAGGGGATCCTATGTCATTTTTTTTATTTATTTATTAACAAGTACAGTAAACTATACACGCAAGGCACTTCTCCATCACTCCACTTGGACCTCCGCCTCCTGGTTCAAGGTTATTTTTATTTTTTTTATTTTATGTTATTTTATATTAATTTTTTGTAAAGGCATTTCTCTATTCACATTTGTTTTCACGGCAATTGTTCTGCTCTTAACCCCCATTTTGCTTCCTTTTGCATCCCACCAGCCCTTACGGTGACCATTTTACAGCCATTTTACAGCACCAAAGTTCGGGTCCCTATTGGCTTATACGACGTTCATGTTCGAGGTCAAGTTGGGTCAAGATCTGGTAGTCAAACTGAACTTTGGACTCAAATTCGGCCGAACCCAATGAACCCGAACTACCACGGGTCCTCTCATCCCCATAGTTACAGTACCAAAAGTTTTCTTCATCAAGTGCACTGTCTGTTCTCAAAACACATCAGTTGTGAGATTATTGTTTAATTGGATCGTTGCAGAATTTTATCATTGAATGAAGAATAAAATGCACATATTTTATGGCTACAACAAGTGCTGGTTAGCATTTTGCACGATACATTTTTACTAATAAAAGTTAGTGATAGATTTTGAAAGAACACCTTATTTGGATCTGTACTTATTGTATGATAACATTGTGGTCATTAACATGACTAATAAGTAACTGCAACAATGAAATTTGTGACTTGAAACAATCCAAAGGATTGCATCCATGCCAGGATTTTTGAGCTTGACAAACACACATAGGGAAAAATTGGGGCTCTGTGTGAGTTGAGATTTCAGGGCACTTCTCTATGTGATAAGCACAAATTGCAGAGTTCATCAACTCCCGTAGATTGACTGTGAAGATCCTCGGAATGGAAAGTGAAAGAGTATGCTTGTCTTGAGATGCAGACAAAGTAAATATAGGTATCTAGCCATTTCATTAGAAAACGTCACCAATTTCTTAGTGCAACTTAAAAGGTTCCAGGTACATTAAAAATATTGCTTTAAGGCAAAAAATGACACGTTTCGTCATAGAGCTGTCCTTAATGAGCTTACATCAAAAATGCTTTGCTTTTTTACTTGATGCAAACATTTTAATGTACCTGGAAGCTTTTCAGCTGTACTAATTGGTGAAATTTGATATTGAAACAACTGGGTACCTTTATTTGGTTTGTCCTCTTCTCTAAGTCCCTGTAGGGCACTACACTAAAGTTGTTGATTTTTTTCTCATTATAAAGTACAAGCATAAAATACAATTAACATGAATGTGCTTTTTCTTTAACATAAAGGTATAAATAATTTGTAATTAATTGTTTCAATCATTAAGTATGGAAATCACGTACAATTGAAAGAGCACCCAATAATTGAGGCGCAAACAATATCTACATCGTTGACTCCTTCAGAGAGTAAGCATCCCCCGTAGGAAAATCAGTGGTGACCATGCTTGGAAGTAGAAGAAAGTTTTCATTTCCTTTTATTTGTAAGATTATAGAAATGAGAATAAAAGTTATGGACTCAGAATGTTCACTTCTTTGCTGCGGGCTGCAAGATAAACCGAGAAGGCCTCAATTAAAGAACACCAGTTGGGTGGAAATAAACAAGGATTGAGAAAGAAGCTCGATGGAGGAGAAGGAGGGGTCTGCATGTGTAGCTGCCAAGTTAGAAGGCTGCAGTCTTGAATGGCAATGCCATCTCCAATACACACTAAATGGAAAAAAGACTTGGTCTATGGCCAATTACAGAATTTCCAACAGTGCAGGCTGCAAAGCACAAGAGGATTGAGCCGAGTATCGTCCCAATGGAAAAGTGCCTGATGCCTCCCATACACACTGGGAGCCAGGCAGCAGGGGTACAAAATAATGAAGCTACACTGATAATTAATCATTATTCTTTGTGTGAGCTTTTCCTACTCGGTTATATAAAATACAAAAAGAGAAAAAAAGAATCAAAATAAAGAGAAGGGATAGAGAACTAGAGAACAAAAAATGTGGGGGCGGGAAATAAAAAAATAACAAGCACGAAGTGACAACTAATACTTTGTCCTCTTTTTTTCTAAAGGTTGTTTTTTTTTTCCAGATAAATTCAGGGATAGATGTATTCTCTACGATGGTATTATGCTTATGACCACTTATTCCCCGTGGAGCATTGCACAAAGAAATCAGACCATATGCACTGTACGATACCGAACGTGAACTCATCCAGGTCTTTAGGGGCTTGGAAAGAGAAAAGGCATTGCCTCCTTATTTTCCCTCCTCGCAGACTCATTTTCCATTTTTTTTTTTATCTTTTCAAAGAGGTTTTAATGGTTTTCTTTCCTCATATAGATCACCTTAGAGGATGGCTAAATGGTAGTGCGCAAAAAGGCACAATACAAGAGACAGGTGTTACAGTCTGTGTAAGCGCTTGTATTAACAAAAGCAATAATGAAATACTGCAAATATGCTTTATTTGACTCTAAGTTCACGTTCTGTTGTTCTCATGCATAGAGATAATTGTGCATTGGGTTATTGTTTTCTTTCTGTATGCCGATTTTTGAATTATTTTGATTGATACTTTGTGATTTCGAATATAGAAACTGGACAAGATGCTTTACGTGTACAGTAAAGATCCATTAATCTGGCAACTGACAGTCTAGAAAATTCTATTAGTCTGGTACATACCATAAGTAGTCCCATGCAGTGTCGGACAGGGGTGCCAAGGGCCGACCAGTAACCAACTCCAGGGCCCCACTTTTCAGCTACATGCAAATGTGACATTATCCTCAATCACAAATGTATATAACAATGAACTGAGTAGATTGATAAATGAATAAGAAGCTGCCTTTGTCTGTACATAGTGATTCAAGTATATTGTGCCAAGTACTGCTCATATAAGAGGGTGGTGGCCCACCGGAGGATTCTCCGGTTCTCCTGTGGTCCCATGTCAGATTAATGGGACATTTCTGGTAACACTATGCTTCATTCAGGACACATACATGCATCTATGTAGGTACCAAGCTAGGTCAACATCCTCTAACTGATTCTGATGTGTGAAAAATGCAGACCCCTAGTTATTCACGGCACGGTGCCTACATGTATATAGAGCAGGCGCAGACACAGCCAGAATAAGGCATTTATGGAAGAACAGTATATGAGCCCTTCCCAGTCTAATAGCTCATTGTAATGCACAATTCCACCTCCTTTGGAGGTGAAAATTAGCCCCTTTACCTCTTATGGCCCCTGTATGATTACACAAGTCACACCATTGGTATGTCCACCTCTGATATAGAGTCATGGCCAAATTTTCTGAGACAAATTTTGGTTTTCACAAAGTTTGCTGCTTCGTGTTTTTAGATCTTTTACTCAGAGGTTTCTCCAGTTACTGAAGCACAATTATCACCTTTTCTTAAGTTTTTAAACTTTTCTTTGCAAATACATCAAGTTTATGCAAAGACTCAATATTTACAGTGTTGACCCTTATTTTCCAAGACTTCTGCAACTCACCCTTGAATGCTAGATATCAGCTTCTGGGCCAAATCTTGATGGCAACCCTTTCCTACCTAATCAATACTTGGAGTTTATCAAAATTTTTGTGTTTTTGTTTGTCCACTCTCTTTTTGAGGATTAACCATAGGTTCTCAATATGATTGAGATCTGGGGAGATTCCTGGTCACGGAGCCAGAATTTCAATGTTTTATTCACTAAGCCACTTAGTTATGACTTTTATCTTGTGAATTGGTGCGCCATTATTCTAGAAAAAAACATTGCTCATCAACAAATTATTCTTAGAGGATGTTTAGATACAATTCTTTATTCATGGCAGTGTTCTTAGGTTTTTAAGAGTAAGACCACTACCTTGAATGACAAGCAATCCCACATATGTATGGTCTCAAGATGCTTTACTGTTAGCATGACACACTTTTCTTCTCTGGAAAATCATTCTTCCAGTTGCCTCAGTCTGAATTGGGCTTCATCAGAGATAAGCACTTCTCCTAAGTCCTCTGCAGTCCAATCCTTATACATCCTGCAGTATGTTAGGTTGTCCTTGATGTTTTCATGGAGAGAAGGGGTTTCTTTGCTGACATCAGGCCAGCCTCCAAAAGCCTTCACCTCACTGTGCATGCAGATACACCTGCCTGCTGCCAGTCCAGAGCAAACTCTGCATTGGTGTAGCTGAATCCTCTTTATTAGACAGTTCTGGCACTTGCTGGACTTTCTTGAGCTCCCTAAAGAATTCTTCACAGCAATTGAACCACTCTCTTTGAATGGGGTTTTGTGTTGAATTTTCATGGCAAGGAAAGACTTTTTTTGCAATTCAACTGATCACGCTTCATAACAATCTAGAGTTAATGCAAACTGCCACTATGAAAACTAAAATAGCAAATTTTGAGAAAACCAACATTGCAATGATATTCATATGTTTGGGGGAGTTGGGAGAGATAACTGTCAGCTGACAGTCATCTATCGTGAATGGGCACCTTTAAAAAGGTTTTCTTGGAGTCAGACTCTAATGAACTGTATTCAAATTAAAGTGAATCTGACAGGGGGTTTTTGCTACCTCATCTGATAGCAGCACAATGTAAGAAAAGAGACTCTGATTCCATAGATGTATGTCTTAGTTTACTGGGTGCAACAGTTTTTAGAATGCAGCAGAGCTGAGAAAGCTAACCCCGCCCACACCACAGTTTTCTGTGTATATTAGAAATAGACAGTAAGCTGCTTCTCAGAGGAGGGGGCGTGGTCAGACAAGGGCTCACATGAGCAGTAGTCCAGGCAGTGCTAATCTCCTGGTGATAACACATAGATTGTAAAGAAACAACAGCACACAGCCTAGTAAGTGACACATCCCTGAATTCAGTGTCTCAGCCCCTACATCATGCTGTCCTTAGATTTCATAGAAAAAACCTGCTGATACATTCCCTTTAAGCTATTAAAGTTTGATCAACTGTGTGACAGACAATAAAATGTATTGGTGTGCCTGTGTAAACAAGGAAAGGGCCGTGGCTTTTACTTACTTATTATTTGACTTCCAAAAAAAAAGAAATCATTGATTGGTCATGTATCCCCCATCATCAACATCTCTTCATTTATATAACTTGGAGTTTCAGAAACTTACGATTAAGAAGATGTACAGTATGTGAAACTATTCATTCTCAATATCCCAGCTACTAAGCATCAAATGATCGAACACTTGCATTATTTTAAATACAAGATGCAGAACGCAGCCTTGTTCAATAAAGATTTCCTGGTAATAAAAATCGGAACAAAAATATTCACCTAGAATTCCTACCGTTAAGAATCTGACCTATTTAACTCAAGAAATTTAATGATATCTGTCTCCCAGTTTTGGAAGGTAGCCCTTTGCCTGCTCGCTGCATCGTTTTTTAATAATATTCAGTGGTCATGCAGAGAACCGCCATCATTATCTTGTACGGCATTGAATATAAACTGACCTTGCTGTCACTTGCTGGAATATGAGTGGGAACTACAAAAAGCAAGGAGATCCCCTTTATATCATTTCAAGATCTGAAATTCTTCTGATACATTAGCAAGGCCGGATATACAGATTAAAATGAGCGAGATTGTTATTCTTCACAAGAAATAGCAGGAAGCCATATTTAATTTACTGCGAGGTAGCCGTCTATATAGTAAAAGACTGAAATACATCAAGAGTCTATGTTGGGAGCAGCATAGAATGAAGGATTTGTGATTTCTCCATGATATGATGAAGAAAAATATTAGACTTAAACATACAGGACCACTGCTCATTATGATATATTATATAATTTACCCATACAAATATACAGTTACTCACATGTTCTGGCTCCAACACCGATCTTTGCTTCCTTCCCTTATTATCGGTTTCTTCTGTGCTGTTTCATGGGTATCTGTAACCTAGCACTCACCTCTGATTTCACCATGCAAGTCCTTTGAAAGCCAACTCAGGTAATAGTGTAGTATTCAGATAGTATTGCATGTTGCTAGTATGTGATTTCTTAGAGTCAAGTCACACTTGCCACTCGGCTCTGCATCAGTTAAGTGACAAATATCTTCTCATCTGCTCCTGAGTACAATCCAGCAACCATCTTCTACTAACTGCTTGGTACTGCAATAACTAGTACTGTCTGCACCTTAAACTCTGCTATCAAGTTACCTAATTACTGACTTCTCTCTGCTATTCAAGGTACCTGATAGCCTACTCTTCTCTACTATTCCTGGTCCTGTCTGCACCATCAAATCTGCTGTTTCAAGGTATCTGCCATCATACTCATCTCTGCAATTCCTGCATGCTACCACACTCTGGTAACAAGGTATCAAATTGCCTACTTAATGTTGTTGTTACAGCACGATACTGCACTCCTGTAAAAAAGATTACCAGATTGTCTAAACATTTTGCTGGTCCTATGCTGTCTGCACATTTGTCTCTGCAATATGTAGCACTTCTAGCTAAACTGATCCACCTGCCATCCTGTATTACCAATTCTTCGAGTCTTCAATTTTCCATGTGTCATCTGGCACCTTCAGCTTTGCTGCAGCAATGTCTCCAGTCCATGCTGCTCAACATGACCTATGGCTTAGCAAATCCATTTTACTAGTTGATCCCATAACATATATTTTCAATATGGTAGCACCAACCAAGGTCCAACGCTCTGAAATTAATGAATGCTTGAATTTGACCATTTCTACACTCTGCTTTCCCGGCGCCTGCGCACAAGATCCCTAGGATCCTCCACAAGGATGCACAGATGGCAAGAATTACTACGCCTTGAGTACAAGGTAATTTGTGCAGATGCAGGATCCGGCCATGGAAACTGAGTGTCACAGGGAACTGTGACGTGCAGGGGAGGGGGGAAATATTTTAATTCAAACAGTAGGCGGGAATTTCTTCCTGTTTCCCGGACGGAAAGAATAAAAAGACATTTCTCTGCAACAATACCTCTAATATGGGGCATAAAGGTAAGTATAGATTCAAATTTCTATCACCTATATGCCCATATTAGAGGTCTGATAAGTCCCAGGGGGTGACAGATTCCCTTTAACATTTTTTATTAATAGTGTATAAGCCATCCACCAGCAACAAAGGGACATCATTGGATGAAACTTGACTCTAGTGACATCTGGGCTTCACTAGTTGTTGACCACATCAAAATATGAACACATGGGTGCAAATAGTGCAATGTGGCTCCGTAACCAGCACTTAGAGTTAGCCATACAGTTCTCAGTGCAGGCCATAATTGCCTGTACAAGCACCAGTTCCCCCAACTGATAGCCACATTCTCAAATATCAGTCACAGTATTCCCAGTAATAATAACCACTGACCCCAATAAAACCTAGTTTTCATGTATCCAGCCACCCACTCTTTTTCCTTCCAGAGTGGTATTAGTAAACTGTAATTAAACTGGTATGAGAACAGATTCCATAGTTTCAGATTATAGGGGTGCTTTTCCTGCACACCGGGTAATCTTACAACGCACTCTTGCTCGTTACTTCTGATTAGTATCAGCTAGCAACTGCACTGTCTCTGTGCATATTACACGGTGACAAGAATGTGAGGGGGTCCCCTACTAATATAAAGTGTTTTTTTAAACCTAAAACTGGGAGCTTTTCTTTGGCAAATACTTGTTAGTGATGCACATCGCATCACTAACAACACACTGCGGCCAGTATAATAGCTAAAACCGGGTGACAGGTTCCCTTTAAATAGATAGGCATTTAGGATTAAAATACATTTTAGTTTTGGACCTCATCGTTAAATAATTGAATGCCTGTGTCACTGAGTTACTTCTCACAGATAAGCTGTGAGTCAGGGAAATCATGAAGTCCTAGGTCATAAGCCAGGAGTCTATGTCATAAACAGAGGAGCGAGACAAAGGCGTAGTCAGGTTACAGACCAAGGTCAGAATTCCAAGAAGGTAGCAGATCAAGACAAAGGGGTTTCGCAAATGGATGGTCAAAGGCAAACCCAAGGTTGGGAAATAAAGATCAAAATATAAGAGCACAGAGCAAAAACACCCCACATGAGCAGAGCTACAACTAGCAATGTTTTAATAATTGCCAGCCAGCTAAATAGTCAGATAATCACAAAGAATGGGCGACATCTGGAGGAAACCCCACATGCCCGGCCAAATTGGACAGCTAGCTGCCATTCAGAATACCACCTAATCTGAGCCCTTGCCTCAGATTGGGTGGCTAAGCTGTCACTCACAGTCTTGACAGCTCAGCATGCCCCTGATTCTATAGGGCAGCTGAACTGTCACTCACGGCATCCTTAGGACACTGTGAGTGGTGGAATTGTGGCTGATAATACTACGTTTTCTGATCTCGCAATGGACCCTTGATCTGTGCCTTATACAATACAATTGTCATCAGGTAAAAAAAGAAATATAATGAAACGTTGTAGAATTAATAAATACATATTACAAACCTCCATCCAATTTGTGCCATCTCATACATGGCAAAGCAACACCCTTGCTTCATCAGCACATATCTTCACGTGTTAGGATGAGAAAGTATATGACACACAGATTTATTCCTCTCATTTTATTACTTTGTTTATACTCGTAAACACATGCACCATATAGTAATATCTCAGTTGACAGTTTCTCAAATCATCCTCTGTCATCTGAAATTCCTGCCGAGATCCTGTCTGTGAAAATGTGTTAATATTGTCATGCTTGGCATAACAGAAGATAGCACTTGGCAACAGAATGGAATGAGATAGGGTGACCCTTGGATGCAAAAGGAATCAACCAAAAAAATATAAACCACGACTGACTGAAAATAAAGTAAAACACGTTTTTTTTCATCCATCTCTTAGATGCACATCCACTTATTACATTCCTGCAGTTCAACCTATGACTTTCAGAATCTTAAACAAATTGCCATAAGTCTCTGCCGATAGGGAACTAAAAGAAAAATGGCATTCCTTTATCCGTCCTATCATGCAGTTCCAATACTGTGAGACAAGGCATCATATAATTTCATTGTGATAGTTAGGAATTGATTTCCTATTTGGCACAAGAAGCTGCTTCCTAGAGGTGGTTTTCCATGGCTGTATTGTAATTCCTCTAGCGCTGGGGTCAACCACCTTTTACATGTGTTTTACACTCGACACTTGGGTCACTTTTGCATGGACTGCAAATATATATCATCCAGGTAAATGCTATTAACAGATTCAATTTTAAATAGGTATATTATTTAGTAGGGTTGGGAGAATATGTCTGGAATCAAATTCTACTCCAATTTTGCAAAAATCCATAGTTTCCAGAATACAGATTTATTTGTAACTAGCTTTTACCCGCGGCTTCGCTCGTGTGGAATTTGGTCTGCCACATTAAGTTTCGTGACAGATCATTTTAATAGTAAAAAAAAATAATCTTAATAGTAAAAAAAAATAATCTTAATAGTAAAAAAAAATAATCTTATTTAGTTACTCGTACATCCAAAATTTCAGATGTCTAACTTCAAAACTGACGGATTCCATACAATCTTTGAACCCCTATAATATGAAGAGGGAAACTCTTGAGGGTGGAATTATCAAAATTCCTTTCTTAGTGCTCATTTAAGCTATAATAGAACCTATCTGCAAATTTCAAGATGCTAAGTTCAGTGGTTTCGGCTGTGCGTTGACCGCTAGGTGTGTCAGTCAATCAGGTTTACAGTTTTATATAATCTTCGCCTGTATGGTGTGTTTATAAAAAGTAGCCCTATGTCCTTCCCTAGGCTTGAAATTATCCATATCAAATTTCATCACAAACGGATTACTAAACACTGATTAATAAACAGGACGGACTGAAGTTACTTGTGTTTAATATTGTTCGTGTAAAGAATTAGTATGTAATTGGAATAATGGACCTCTGCAGGTAATTTATCTATGTGTTTTTACTGCAATATACTCCTGTAAACTATGTTATTTGATTTCTTTCGTTCAGTGAAAATATGTAGATTTTGCGATTTAGAAACACGTGAGCAAGCTACGTATAGCTGACCGTTGGAAAAACAGGGCGTGCCTAAATGTATCCCCGCTACCTTCAAAGCTTGCCCTTGCGATTTATTGATGGTCATTGAAAATGCAACTTTAAGTGGGAACTGCAAACGTTTGAAATTAAAGGGTAAGTTATTGGGTATTATTGGGATGCGTGGTATAAGAATATTTTCACCCTTAGCTTCTCCAGTTAAAATAGTGGCCTTTACAATTTGCCTGCCTAGTTCAGTGACTCGCAATCTAGTGCCATTACATAATCTCGGGGCGTCCAAGTTGCGCATTAACAAAACGGGTATACCGACCTTTAATTCAAGCTTATGAGATGGGACCCCGGATAGCTCCAAAGAGTTAAGAAACTCCACGGGGTAGCTCGTACAGTCTTCAGATGACATGACTGTGTCGATGGAGTTGTAGGTTGTTGCATCGCTGGTTACTTGGTCCAAGATAATTTTATTGATTTTCGCAACTGTTTTATTTCTTGGTGCTAGTATAGTTCTTTCACATAGCCAATTTTCATCGTGGGTGTTTTGTTGCAAATTTGGAAAAACTTGAGCAATAAGTGCGTCTTCCGAATCCACACATGACAAAATTGGTTAGTGAATAGAACCATACCTTCTTCGTCAGTTTAGATTCGACCTTCGAGCAGTTTCTCAGCGTACGTGCCCGACTCTAGATCACTGAATAACTGGACAAGCATGTTGGTGGTGAGGTGCAGCTTTTCAACTTTGGTCCATAAATATGAGGATTTCAGACATGCGTTAATTTCGTCTGCTGCAGTGCCTCGCTCGATGACAGGCAAAGTTTGCCTAAACTCCCCAGCCAATAAAACAACCACACCACCCATTATTGTTTGTTTACTGTGTAAGTCTTGTAGACAACGATCAAGAGCTTCGATGGCGCGTTTGTGTGACATTGTGCACTCGTCCCACACGATTAGTTTGCACTGTTGCAACAGGAGGCCACGGGCGCTGCTCTTGCTGATATTACACAATGGGGTTTCTTCGTTCACCAGATTAAGAGGTAATTTAAAGACTGAATGTGCCGTCCGTCCACCGCTTAGCAATGTTGCAGCAATTCTAGAGGAATCCACAGCTAATGCAACGTTATGACCGCTACGAATTTTTGCTAAAAGTAAATTAAGCAAGAAAGTTTTTCCTGTACCACCAGGGGCATCAAGGAAAAAAAGTCCGCCTTCACCATTCTCAACTCGTCCTACTATTTTGTGATAAATCTCTCTTTGATCAGGTAGCAAACGTGGCTCAGTTTCGCAATCGTGAGCGTCTAACTGGTTGGTATCATAGCTTAGCTCTTTTATCAACTCGTTCGACAGCTCTCCTCTACGCCGCGGTGAGGGTAGACCAAAATCGGACAATTTCTTTCCAGAAATTATTAATATTTTGTCCTCGATAAGCCCCAACGCCTCATTGAAACAGAGATCATCGTTAACGTGATCCATTCTTTCAAATCTGTGCATGATATCCTCTGATAACGCAGTTTTATACTTGTGCCAGAGTTGTAGAGGATTGGATAAACCACAAGTGCATATCAATATGGCAAACAGCTCTCTTATTTGCGCCGGGGAGTGACATAGCACGGCCTCTTCTAAGGTGGTATCCCAGTGGTTATCATCTTCCAACAACCCCATCTTCTCACACACCTGCCGAAAAGTTGCAAGTTCTTGACCTTCAAATGTTTTTAAATCCGAGAAGTTGGTTGGACCCCTTATTACATTCAGCAGCATACGCAAGCAATAATATTCAAAATTGCTAACGTGCACCGTGTAAATGCGACCTAGAGCATCTCCTGCCTTCACACCTGGCCAGCCATCGACAGGTGTTCCTTGTAAACGACGTTTCCATTGCTTCCGTGCCACATTCCAAGTATAGTAGCAAGGCACGTCAATGTAAAGTAATGTTTTTGCAAATGCAGTTAGTGTAGTTTTAGGTGGTGCTTCTAATCTCTCTCTAAAATTATTTTCCGTAAAGTAAACCCTCTCGCCATTGGGTAAATGAATCGCGAGATGAGTGACGGTTGGGTGTCTCTCGCGCAGAGGCAGACCTAAGATCTGCCACGCTGCTTCATTACTACCAACATATCGGCCTGTTCTAAAGGTCTGCACCTCATCTCTTGGGTCAATGTTAACATTCCCTTGCTGGCGGATGTTAAAAATAGCCTGGTCGCTAAACTTATTAATATATTTACAAATATATTTTATCGCCTGTACCGTATTACAGAACTCTACATTTAAATGAGAATTACAATTTTTTGATAAGAGTTGAGAATATGGGACCACCCAGCTATTGTCCACCAGTATTTCCTGTGTTCCTCTATGGGTTTTTATAATCGTCGTGCGCCCAACATTCTCTGGTGCTCTGCGCCTGTATAAAGGATAACCTTTGTCATTGGTTTGAGTATCTTTTAAAAGCTTCCTCGGATATTTTTTGGTACATTTTCCTTCCTTCATGCATGGCGATGAAGAATTGAATGTACCTCATGGCCCGTGAATCATATTCTTTGTCACTGTATCATAGAGCTTTTGATCGGTTTCTGGGTTTGGTATCTCAGCACATATGATTTCGTCGAATTGGTTCGGATGCAATTTTTCCTTTAACCACAGCAGTAAGTGCACATGAGGCAAACCTCGCTTTTGCCACTCGATCGAGTACATGAAGCATTGCATATCACCAAATATGTTACCTTTTGTAAGTAGAGCTACCAACTTCTGTACTTTTATTCTAAATACTCGAGCTGTTAAGTCATGTCTGTCCGTTGAATTTTGACCTGCCATAAGCTCTTTGGTGATTTCTGGCCAAGCGGGATTGCAAGTCATTGTAATAAATAAATCAGGCCTCCCATAATTATGTACGTATGTGAACGCATCTTGTTTGTATTCGTGTAGGTATCTCGGGCTATTTACAAATGATGACGGCAGAATCACCATCTGACCTAAGTTATTTGGATCCAAATCCGCATAATTTCTTATTGCATCTTGCAAGTGAATATAATTTTCTGAGCGCAGTTTTTTTTTATTTAAAGAAATTAACCTTAAGCGCTCACTTTCCATCTTTACATACATGTCGACCAGAAACTGGTGAAGTAGGAGCCTATACTTAAGCATCAAATTAAAATTGCTTTGACGGACCATCAAGTGAAGGGCATAAAAATCTTTGCAGGACACCTTTTTGCTTGGCATTGCTTGCTTGGTAATTGGATTTATCTGAGGAATATCAATGCTGTACCCCTCTTGTCCTTTCCAAAAAATTATTGGGTACTCGAGAGCGTCATAGAATCTATGTGTATCGGGAACCCTAGTGAGCATGCCATCGCGCGGCTGCACAATGATGTCCCGAGACATAGTTTGTTCGCTACTAACTATTACAGCAGCTATTTCATTTGTAGTAGGGGCATTGAATCGTCTCTCATGTTGACCACGTGGTACACGGTCTGGGTGAATCACTATTTTGAAATGATCGTCATTGATCATTCTGTCTCTAGCCGTTTTAAATTCATGCACCAAAATGTTGTGGTCGTGAAGTACTCGTTGTAATTTTTTAACTATGTTTCTATCTATGCTTTGCACGAACTCAGTACGCCTGTTGATTTGTTCTTCTTCGTCACCTATGAAATAAACTTGTAAAAATTTGGGTTTGCGAAATGGACGTAGGAATTAAAGAACCGATACGGTGGTATACTTGTCCTTGTATTGTAAAGGTCGGGCAAAACCCTGGCATTGAGACAATTTGATCTGCTCCAAAAGACGTCATATGAAAGCACATGTTGTATTTTCTTATATTATTTAGAAAAAGGCGAGATTCATCAGTTTCATTAGAGAAAAGCTCTTTTAAAGGTTGAACTTGCTCGTCTATATAAGGAAGAGCTACTTTCCCGCCCAAACAACACATACCTGCTGCTTCCTCTTTCCACTTAAGAGCTCCGCAATATTTGCAATCTATGGTCATTGCTTCTATTTTTATAAGCTTGTGAGTTTCATAATCAAGAGTCTCGTCATACTCAAATGCAGCTTTATTAAACAATATCCATGTATTTCTTGTAAATGTTTGACGTCGCTGTGCTGCCCTTTCAGCAACAGTGCGTCTGCGAGATTCGGCCATTTCATAAGTTTCAGTGGCTCTTTGGGACGCCATGTAAGTCGCTGTGCTGCTGACATCGAGCTTGGGACTGTTCTGGAGTTTCAGCAGCCCGTTGAGACGCCAGATACTCCGCATGCTGTTCACGTCAGGCTTGGGACTGTTCTTGAGTTTCAGCAGCCCGTTGAGATGCCAAAAACTCCGCATTCCGTTCACGTCGGGCTTGGGATTGTTCTGGAGTCTCTGCAGCTCTATGTGTCGCACAACGCACCGCCTGCTCAAGCCTTTTTTGCTCGGCTTGTTGAGACGTCTCATCACGTCTACTTATTTTCATAGCTCGGGCTTTATTAGAGCTTTGCGAAATGTTAGACTTACGCTTTCGCAGCATTTTTAGAAGTACTAATTACAAAATAGGTACTTTGTAAAGTTCAAACAATATAGTAAAACAATCTAATTAGTTATATTACGATCGCTGTACAGATGATATCAGTTGTATGTGACTGGTCTATGAGGAGCAGCTGTGGCGCGGTTACCCAAAGCAACCATTCCCAGTGCTCTGTGGGAGCTGAGAGCAGCCTGCTGGTGCTGTGAGTGACATTCTGCGCTGCACACACACAGGGCTGTGCTGCACACAGGAGGGGAGGACGCCATTTGTGTAGCGCTGCTGCCGGTGCTGTCAGGCTGCAGTGTGTGCATCCTCCATGGAGCCGCGCTCAGGTTATTGCCCCTCCCCGTGTGTGAGTCACTTCCCCTCCGCCCAGGTGAGGTGCTCGGAACTTTCCCAGCTGCAGCAGCTGGCGCAGGTGAGCGCATGTTTTATTATACGGTGTTATGTGGAGGGACAATGGCGGCGGGGACCCCGTGTGTGAGGACAATGACGGCCCGGTGCCCCCGGCAACCTGCAGGAGGAAACCTCACACTCCCCCCGGGCTGTGGGCGTGGGCAGGCCGTGCTGGGACGTGTAGTTCCCTAGTAGCATGTTCCTGACATATGGGCTGTTTTCTGTGTTTTTTTTTGTTTTTTTTTCAAGTCTGAGAAAATGTCATAAATTATCCTTCTCCCTTCAGCTGTTTCCAGAGTGTAATGTATCAGGGTGAGCTCATGACTGACAGCTGCCAAAGTTTCTAGGAAATGTCAGTCCCTGGGGGTCGTGTGTGAACCCCCTGTGCCACACTTGTACCTGGCCACGGTATATGATCACCCCTGTATTCTGACTGTGGACAGGCGGCAACTGTGACCTCACTATACAATGATCCACTATGGCCAAATTATTGTATTATCAAACTCTTCTGACTGCTGTAAATCAGCCATTTAAATATCACCTGTGTATGTGTGTATATAAGAGAGCTCTCAGAGGCCAGATTTTTTTCCGACTTAATTGACATGTATCGTTATATTACGACCAAAATTACATAAAATCATTACAAATTGTAGCCTATATGTTATTCCGATGTATAATCTATATTACTGTAAAGTTTCATTCAAATCCGTCCAGTAGTTTTTTCGTGAAACAGTAGCAAACATACATACTCACAAACTTTCGCATTTATAATATTAGTAGGATTCGCTCAGCACAAAATCAGCAAAAATGGTGCTGAACATTAATGGGCCTACAAAAGATTAAAAATTAATTATAATAATACTCACCAATTAACCCTCAGTCCACCTCTTCTGCTTGTTCTCTTCCATACGGTCTCTGATGCCGCTTCTTATCGCCGCTCTGGGAAAATTCAATCTAGACCTCAACAATGCACGGAAAGTATCTGCACACAAGCTTTGTAAAGGTTGTAGCGATGTTGTGACGTTGCAATGTGCATTCTAACCTTACATCGCACACTTCATGCTGGGACTTCTTGCTGTTACTGCACATACACAGGGACTAGAGTGAAGATGCCCATGGTTTCAGAGTGCAGCGAGGGGAAGAATAAAATTGGAGGACATTGAGCAGCAGAGGTAAGTGGTGAGGTGTTAGTTATTTTTTTTATTTTTCCCTACATCTTTCGATAAGGATTTTGCGCATGGCTTCTTCTCATCACCTCTAGAAGAAGTCAATATGCCAAACGCACGTCAGGGTGTTCTCTAGGCCCACACAGGTTGTATTTCATGTCTTGTTTAATACTCCCTGGCTATGTTGTGTTTACATTTTGTTATACTCTGTAACTCATATTGTACTATCTGACTTTGTAGGAATTTTTTTCCACTTTATTTTCAGTGCATGCATCTGTACCCATCCTCTGTACTGTTCACACACACTAAAGGGATTTTGATGCCTGTTGCCAAACTCAGTCTTACTGTGGTGCTTATACATTTGTACCTTGTAAGAATACATGGTTCTGGACTTATTCAGTCCTTGATATTAAACCAGGGCATGTGTATGTATACTCTATACACAATAATAGCAAGACATGCAACATACTATTAACTATTCATTTTGTATTCTGTGTGGGTTCTACGTCTGTCTGACGTCTTCCATTTTTTAATTGTTTTATTGTATAAAATTATTTTATTAATTTTGTATTCAATAAAATATTTATATTTTATTTGGTGGTGTTACTCCAATTTTGTATAGGTCAAATAGTGTATCATGGAGAACCAATTATTAATTAGGACATAGACTTTTTTGTATTCTAGCTTTGCACGGCCCTGCCTAAATGGATGCTTGTACACCACCACAGCCTGTGCACTGTACTTTGCTATCTCCAGGAGTCAGCGCCAGCTCAACTGCTGCTCCATTCAGGACACCTTATGGCCTCCTTGTATCAAGGCAGTATCTCCTATTTTGCTTTGCTGCACAGGCTTATCTGCTGCTTACTCTGTGACAAATTAAGGAGGTTTTACATTAATAAAAAAAAATTAAAAACTATAACAAAAAAAGTAAAGAAAGAATTTCAAAAATGTAAAAATTTAAATCAGGTCTTAATGTAAACAGCAAAATGTAATAAAAAATAATATATTTGGTTTTGCGACTTTCCTGAACTAATAAAATATATCAATTATAAATCCAATAAAGTGAAAGCCAAAATAAAAAATATCAAAAGCATCAGAATTTACATTTTGTGGTCCTCACAATTCTCCCCTAAAATGCAATAAAAAGCAATCAAAAAATCATATATATACCCCTTATTGCTAAGAATACAACCCACAGGTCTAGACGCAAAGAAACAAACCCTCAAACAGCTCCATCATAAAAGAATAAAAAAGTTGTAAGTATCAAAAAATGGCGGCACAAGTTTTTTTGTTTTTTTTAATCTCAAAAATGTAAGACACCTCATAAGTTTGATATCGAAGATCTGAAGAATCATGTTACCAAGTTGAATATAGTGAACAATACATGCTCTAAAAAGACTAAAAAAACAATGACAGTATTGTTGTTGTCCACAATTTCAACCATTTCACGGTTACTTTTTTTAATGCATTATATGGCAAAATGAATGATGCCATTCGGAGGGCGCAGTCAGACAGCCGTATTACTCGCACGAGGATCACATCGCAATCCTTGGACAGGCTGTCTGCTCTCCTGACCTGAGCTTGACAGCTACACAGAAATACATGCTGTCACGCTCAGGTCAGGAGAGCAGACAGCCGGTCCAAGGATTGCGATGTGATCCTCGTGCGAGTAATACGGCTGTCTGACTATGCCCTAAAATTACAGTTCATCCCTAAAAAAAACTCCTTATAAAGCTGTGTTGATGGAAAATTTGAAAAAATGTGAAAAAGTCATGGTTCTTGGAAGAATGGGAAAAATAAAATTTGCCCGGTCCTTATATTATTAGATTATGCTTAGGACAGACGTTTGTCTATACACATAGCCATCTATCACTTCTTGATATTGTTGGCTGCAGACTGTGAAAACCAAAAAACATTTTTATAAAGACATAGACAAAAGCTTGGACACTAGAGGTGTACACTAAATCCCCCTTGGTGCTATCAATCTTTCATATTTACCATTTCAAATACAACATTGTTGTCTCATTTATTTAATTTTTCCTTTGTGCCACAAGGACATTCTCCAAATTACTTGATATTAATAATGGCCTTCTCCATCCCGCAAGGTCTGGTAGCTATACATCATTTTGAGTTTTGTGAGATTTTCACAGATCACATGGCATGACACATGCTATGTAGGAATATCTGAAGTACAAGGCCATCCTATTGTGTTTCTTTCACAGCTCCATGGGAAGCATATGACAATGATCTTGGGATGACATGTATATTGTGCTAGAGATGGCCTTGACAATGTGTCTCATCGATGTCTGACTACATGTTCAGGAATAAAAACTGTACTATTCACATTTTTTTATTTTTCAGACTAGATTGATATGTGAGGCTATAATAACACAATATATGATATTAGTCCAAATATTATATTAAATAATTTAAAGAAAATTTTCTTATGTCCATCAACACTCAAAAAAGAAAAAAATGTTGAATTTGCTGTAAATTGGGCTTTTAATGACTGCAGCGCAAGATTCTGTACTCCCACCTAAAAAGTTCTCCTTTAAATTCGGCTACATTCAACTTCTACAAAATGACTTTACTATGAATTTTCATGCTGAAACGCCAAAGTTGTAATTAATTAAAATAAAAAAATAGACCCCATCACCATCCTGCTACACAGGAATTACCCAAAAGGGAGTTATTGTGCCCCACCAGTCATCCACATAGGTGAGCACGTGGACAGACTCAAAGTATTTGGTCCACACTACTTCTCCATTTCTAACAGTTGGCACTAAAGTTCCAGCCCTCTTCCTCTCTGAAGGTACAAGTTCTATTACTAACCCCATCATTCACTGTCATGACGTAACACCAAACAATCCTCAATTTAGGAAGCAACATATCTTTAGAAATACACTCAAGACCCCCCGTAGACTTTAGATAGCTGGTGACCGAAGGTTGGTTTAGGCAATCATCCGGCCAACAGCTTTCTTACCAGACTCCTCATCCACAGGAGCACTCGTGCCGCTAAGTGCACTTTCTTCTGTATGTTTTCCATGTAATGACAATTGCCAGACATCTCTGGAGATGGCGTATCTTAGGGAGATTAAATTGACCATTAGTCCTAAATTGGACATGCCGGATACTTTTCTCCTCTAACAATCATCTGTCGGGGGCTCCCACACACATTAGACAGTTGTCCGAGCCTATCGATATCAGTGGATTTGGCCAACATTAGTCTAACGTGTATGGGGGCCTTACAGCTATATTTACTCATGAATTTGGACAGTCAATTTGTCCAATTAATTCCCAAAATGGACACATTGTAAGTACTGATGAGCAAGTATGTTCTGTTAACCTTTTCGGCGAGCATGTGACGCGCCCCCTGGGCCATGTTGTTAGGGATACCTGGAGCCGGATCAGATGGGGGTTGTAGTCTCCGAGTGGCTGTGACCCGGTCCATGCCCAGGGTGTCAAACTCAGTGTGCGGCAGTCCTTGCAGATGTTCTTAGTGTCGACTACGCCACCCGTTGATTTGCGGTCAAAAGGCCGCCGCTGCAGGATGGTCCGCTGAGGCTGGTGGTGTGTGTGCAGCTGTGGTAGTATAACCCCCAACGGGAGGGGTATAGCCTCAGGGGGTCAGACGTGGAGGATGGTGGTTGTGAAGGTGCAGCAAGGAGACTCAGAGGCATGAAATGCAGTTTCAGGGTTTTTACTCACTGGTGTTGCTCGGGTCACTCTGTACAGCAGTGACCACCCAAGCCGTGCTGCGTCCACCAGGTGCGGGACTCGGTCAACCCCCAGGCAATTCTGGAGCGTGGTCCTGAGCTCCTTTCTGACTCTCCCTTCCTCTGGCCGTTCCCACCAGGGATCCACTTTTGGCCGGCTCCCTCGGGTCTCTTGGTGGTCAAGCCTCCTCTGGGCTCCCTGACCCTATGCTCGGTGTGCCTTTCTAGTGGATTTGGTGAGGGTCGTGGCAGATCCTGCCCACAACCTCCGGTTCCTGGCTAAGGTTTGCTTTGGCCTCCGCCAGCTTGGGATCCGGTACCTTTTTGCCGACCCTTCACCCTTTTGTCCTTATTCTGGGATCTTGGGGTCCCCTCTCATCCTGCGCCTCTGGGTCTCTCTTCCTTCTCCTCTCCTGGAGTTACTGCTGACTCACTGACTGACTGACTGACCCTGTCCTAAGATGGTGCCCACCTTATATACTCCCTCTATGTGTGAGCTCAGGTGACCAGCACCCAATGAGCTCCTACATTTACCCAGACTACTCCCCCTATCTGCCCCTACACTACTGGGATGTTCCACCCCCCTCCCACTCCAGCCAGGGACAGACGCTGTCGTACCTGCACATATACTGGTGGGAGTACCGTAGTTCTGTCCCCCGGAAATGGGATGTATGTAGTGCATGCAGCTAACTGAGCTCAGTTCCACACTCCATCCTTACCCGGGAGTGGAATACCACACCTCTGGCTTGAGGTGTAATACCCCTGTAGCAGCCGAGTCCTCAGGGTGCTACACATGCTCGGGTGCTCACCGAGCATCTTCAGCGTGCTCGGGTGTTATGTTTTAGTCATGCCGTGCGCATGATTTGCGACTGTTTGACAGCTTTAATACATGTGAGGAATACCTAAGAAACAGGCATCACTCACATGAATTAAAGCAGTCAGTTGCAAACCATGCGCATGGCGTGATTCAATCATAACACCCGAGCACGCTGAAGATACTTGGGAAACACCCGGGAATGCTTGTAAATCTCGAGTAACGAGCATGCTCGCTCATCACTAATTGTAAGCAGAGGGACCCCATTGATTATTATTGTGTCTGACTGGGTTCTGTTATGTATCGATTTCATAGAACAGAAAGAAAGTTCTACATGATGTCTTTTAAAAAACGGGCATATCACCGAATCGGAACGGTCCTTATAATAATCAATGGGATCCCTCTATTTCCATTTGCATCAGTTTTGCAAGAGATCCATTTTGGAAATTAATTTCATTTATCTGATTCCTAAAAACAGAAGAGGAAAAGCAGATTGTCCAAATGGCAATGTGAAAATAGTGTAAGAAAGAACATAATGAAGTTGATCTCACATGAATCCATTCACATCAAAATAACTTTCTATATTATGAAGTTAACAGTAAAATTTCCTCTTTTCCTTTATTTTTTTATTATTTATATTTCCTCTCTTTTGTTTTATTTTTTTTTATGAATATAACAATGAATAGACCCCGACTCATTTTTTTTCAAAAAGGAATGGTGGGGGGGTGATTAATTTCCTTTTTCTTGCCCAAAAATTTGTGAAGCGGCCAAGCTGTCAGTTAGGACGCTCCTATGCAGAGCCTTCCCAGCTTTGAAGCTCCCATTATCCACACTACATCACAAAGTTGCCCCCTATAGGGCACAGAAGATACAGTAATGATAGCTATTCTTGACAGTCTTATTCAGTAACAATGGGAGCATTAAGGGAAATCTGTAAGCAGGTTTTTATTACCCCATCGGAGAGCAGCCTGATATAGAAGCAGAGACCTTGATTCCAGCGATGTGTAAGTTACTGGGCTGCTTGCTGTATTTTCTCTGAATGTTGAGCCCAATATAAGCCCACCCACTGATTGGCAGTTTTCTGTGTATACTGTGTATAGGCAGAAAGCTGCAAATCAGTAATGTGGGTGGAGTTATACTGAGCCTATGAATATGGAGGACTATATGGCAGCAGGTTTACTCCTTCTGTAGTGATAATCTTTTATAATTTCATCAAAACTACAGCAAGCAGTCCAGTAAATGACACATAAAGGGGTATTCCCATCTCCAAGATCCTATCCCAAAATGTCGATAGTGTCATAATAATATTAGCAAATACTTTGAATTAGAAATGTAGCATAGTTCTTCTGATTCGCTATGTGCTTACCCCATGTGCAAAGCATTGCAGTAGCTTAGGTATTCATGGTTATGACCACTCATATAGTGAGTTAGTTAGTTGTTAGAAGGTGTAACTGTGGCGCCCCTGAGGGTTCGGTCGCCACAGAGGTATTGCATCTCATCCAGAGGTGTGGTACCTCACTCTCAGATAAGGTAGGAGTATGGCTCAGGATCCTAACACCAGCATTCACTACACCACATTTCCGGGACACAGGGCTAGATTGCTCCTATGGGAGAGCACAGTCCCTGATCCCTGGCTGAAGTGGGGGGAACCTCCTAGAGAGGGGGAACCATGTAGTGGATGGGGTGGAGGAAGTAGATCCTGGGAGCACTTGAGTAGGAGCAGTATAAAATAGAGACACCATCTTAGGTCAGAGAGGAGTTCAGTCAGTCCAGTCAGAGGAGGAGAAGTGAAGGAGCAGAGGCTCTGTATGAGCTCTGCTCCAGAGGTGGGCCTAGCCTGTGAGGCCCAGGACTGAAGGAGAGAAGAGAGGAGTGGGAGCAGGAAGGCTCCAGGAACCGAAGGGACCCTAGGGGTACGGGCTGTGCAGAAGGCCACCCGTACGCCCGCTGCTACCAGGAGGTAGAGGGGTCAGGCCAGATAAGGGGAACCGGCCCCTCAACTAGTGGAGAAACAGCAAGGCTCAACTAGAAACCGGAGGCTGCAGCACTTTATGTACCATAAGCCAAAAGTCCACACCAGTCTTACTAAGAAGGTAGCCACATAGGACCCAGGGGACGGAACACACGTCGCCCGCAAAGGCCCGAGGATAGAAGTGTCACTGGGTGTGAGGTGCAGGGAGAAGGCCAGAGAAAGGACACACAGGAGGGGGTCCTGTTAAATACTCCGGAGTTACCTGGGGGTCGGCTGAACCCCTCACTGAGTGAGCACAGAATGACGAGGGCCGTTACATGGGTCCCTGTAACAAGAACTGCAACAACTGTGAGTAAAGATCTTGGGACTGCATCACACAGACTCTGTGTTCATTACTGACTCCCTGCACTACAACCACCATCATCCACACTACCCTGAAGCTACACTCTTCCTGTGGGGAGTTATACCACCCGTGCTGCCAAACCATCCGCTTCAGAGGACTGTTCCGCAGCGGCGGCCTCAATAGCCGCACTCCACAGGTGGCATAGTCGGACATTATAAGAACCCATATAAACAAACCAGGGGAGGAGTCCTGAGGAGATAATTTGCATATTCCCACTGCATTTTGGGGTAAGTGAAGAGTCTCCGCGAGCTCAAAGAACACTGGATTTTGGCTGTTGGAGCTGAAAAGAGGCCATCGGTAAACCAGGGGAGGAGTCCTGAGGAGATAATTTGCATATTCCCACTGCATTTTGGGGTAAGTGAAGAGTCTCCGCGAGCTCAAAGAACACTGGATTTTGGCTGTTGGAGCTGAAAAGAGGACATCGGTAAACCAGGGGAGGAGTCCTGAGGAGATAATTTGCATATTCCCAATGCATTTTGGGGTAAGTGAAGAGTCTCCGCGAGCTCAAAGAACACTGGATTTTGGCTGTTGGAGCTGAAAAGAGGACATCGGTAAACCAGGGGAGGAGTCCTGAGGAGATAATTTGCATATTCCCACTGCATTTTGCGGTAAGTGAAGAGTCTCCGCGAGCTCAAAGAACACTGGATTTTGGCTGTTGGAGCTGAAAAGAGGACATTGGAAAACCAGGGGAGGAGTCCTGAGGAGATAATTTGCATATTCCCAATGCATTTTGGGGTAAGTGAAGAGTCTCCGCGAGCTCAAAGAACACTGGATTTTGGCTGTTGGAGCTGAAAAGAGGACATCGGTAAACCAGGGGAGGAGTCCTGAGGAGATAATTTGCATATTCCCACTGCATTTTGCGGTAAGTGAAGAGTCTCCGCGAGCTCAAAGAACACTGGATTTTGGCTGTTGGAGCTGAAAAGAGGACATCGGTAAACCAGGGGAGGAGTCCTGAGGAGATAATTTGCATATTCCCAATGCATTTTGGGGTAAGTGAAGAGTCTCCGCGAGCTCAAAGAACACTGGATTTTGGCTGTTGGAGCTGAAAAGAGGACATCGGTAAACCAGGGGAGGAGTCCTGAGGAGATAATTTGCATATTCCCAATGCATTTTGGGGTAAGTGAAGAGTCTCCGCGAGCTCAAAGAACACTGGATTTTGGCTGTTGGAGCTGAAAAGAGGACATCGGTAAACCAGGGGAGGAGTCCTGAGGAGATAATTTGCATATTCCCACTGCATTTTGCGGTAAGTGAAGAGTCTCCGCGAGCTCAAAGAACACTGGATTTTGGCTGTTGGAGCTGAAAAGAGGACATCGGTAAACCGCGCGCCTACCGACGCGCGCATTTTGAAGCTTTTTTTTTAAGCTTTTTTCACTGTTTTCAGAACATTAACAATAAGAACATGGAAGAGTCCAGGAGCCATTTGGTGAGCTGCATATCCTGCTACATGTTCACAGACTTGCCAGTGGAAAAGCCAAACTTCACATGCCAGAAATGCAAGCTTGTGTCCCTGTTGGAGGAAAAGTTGCGAAATCTAGAAGAGAGGTTAACTACCTTGAAAATCATTAAGGAAGGTGAAGAGTTCTTAGACAGAGCAGAATTATCTCTTCATGATTCAGAAAGAGAAGAAATTCGAACTGCACCTGACGAAACAGAGGAATGGAAGCATGTGACCCACAGAAGCAGGAGGATCGAGAGGCAGTCAGCACCCATACTGCTCAGGAACCAGTACCAGGCTCTCACGCAGGAGAACCATGAAGAAATACAGAAAATTAAGACTTTGCCAGCAATGAATAACCTTGTAAGCCCTCAGAATCCTCCTGGATGGAGAAAGAAGAATGTTGTGAAGAAAAAACGGAGAGTGGTGGTCATGGGGGATTCCCTGTTAAGAGGAACAGAGGCCGCTATCTGCAGACCAGACATAACCTCAAGAGAAATGTGCTGTCTTCCAGGAGCAAAAATTAAAGATGTGTCTGACAGGATATCAAGACTCTTCAGACCTACAGATCACTACCCATTCCTGCTAATACATGTGGGGACAAATGACACCGCAAGAAAGGACCTGGAAACCATCTGCAGTGACTTTGAAGACTTAGGCAAGAAAGTGAAAGAATTGGGAGCGCAGGTGGTCTTCTCATCCGTCGTCCCAGTGGATGGCCATGGAACAATGAGGTGGAATAAGATTCTACAGGTGAACAACTGGCTACGTCGATGGTGCCGTCAACAAGGATTTGGATTTCTGGATCACGGAATGAATTACCTATACGATGGACTACTTGCTAGAGATGGGGTGCACCTTACGAAGACTGGAAAACATGTATTTGGAAGTCGCCTTGCTACACTCATCAGAAGAGCTTTAAACTAGAACAATGTGGGAAGGGAAGCAAAAGGCCAGAAAAAGCCATACAGCTGACAAATACTATTGAGATCTCTGCTACTGGAAGTGGAAAGGAAGAACAAAGACAAAACAATTTAAATAATAAAAATATGGGAGGAAGAGAAACCAATCACAAACTAAAATGTTTTTATACAAATGCACAAAGCATGGGCAACAAACAAGGAGAATTGGAACTACTAATGCAGGAAAAGGAATATGATGTCATTGGAATCACTGAAACTTGGTGGGACGATACACATGATTGGAATAAAAGGCTAAAAGGATACAACTTATTTGCAAGAAACAGACTTGATAAACGAGGAGGAGGTGTTGCATTGTATGTTAGAAAAGCGTATATCTGCACAGAGATTGAAGCTTCAGAGACTGGGAGTTCTGTGGAAACTGTTTGGGTAAGAATACAAGGAGAGAACAACGGAAAGGACACCATTGTAGGCATTTACTACAGGCCACCTGGGCAAGCTGAAGATATGGATGAACTCTTTATGTATCAAATGACCAAGTTCTCCAAAAAATATGACGTAGTGGTCATGGGAGATTTCAACTATCCAGACATTTGTTGGGAATCTCTCTCAAGTAAAACTAACAGGTCAAGCAAATTCTTATCCTCTCTTGCTGACAACTTTATCTTCCAAAAGGTAGGGGAGAAAACAAGGGGATCTGCTACTTTGGATCTAATCCTTATAAACAGGGAGGAAATGGTTGAGGAGGAAAAGGTGGCTGGGACCCTAGGAGGCAGCGATCATGCAATTATAGAATTTTGGATAACGAGAGGAGGAAGACATGTGAAGACTCAGACTTCAAGGTTAGATTTTAGAAAGGCAGATTTTAAGAGACTCAGAAAGAGAATAGGAGGGATCCAATGGCTGGATGTCCTTAAGGACAAAAATGTCCAGGAAGGATGGGAAATTTTTAAAAATGAGATTCTCAAAGCACAATCGTTAACAATCCCGAAAAGTAGGAAGAATGGGAAGCATTTAAGGAAACCAGGATGGATGAACACAGAACTTAAACACATGCTAAAAAGAAAGAAAGAAATGTTTATTAAATGGAAAGAGGGAGGCATATCTAAAGAAGATTATAATGCAGTCTGAAGATCCTGTAGGGCACGTATCAGGTTAGCTAAAGCTGACAATGAATTAAGGCTTGCAAGAGATGTCAAAAGCAATAAAAAAGGATTTTGGGGGTATGTCAAAAGTAAAAGAAAAGTCAAAGATGCTATAGGATTTTTACAGGATGAAAATGGAGAAATGGTAAGAGAGGATGTTGAGAAGGCCGAACTTTTTAATTCCTATTTTGCATCTGTTTTCTCTCAGAAAGAAAATGTAACATCAACTGATCTTCACTGTCCTTTTAAAGGAATAGAGGAATCCAAGTTATCTGTAAACAGAAAGATTGTGAGGGAATATTTAGCTAACATAAATGAGTTCAAGTCTCCAGGTCCAGATGAATTACACCCCAGAGTACTGAAGGAGATCGTAGAAGAAATTTTAGAACCACTCTCCATAATCTTTGAAAATTCTTGGAGAACAGGAGAAGTCCCAGAAGACTGGAGAAGAGCAAATGTTGTTCCTATCTTCAAAAAGGGGAAGAAGGTGGACCCAGGGAACTATAGGCCGGTGAGTCTGACTTCTATACCAGGAAAGATCTTTGAACAAATTATTAAACAACATGTATGTAAGTACATGGATAAGAATGAAGTGATTAACCAGAGTCAGCATGGGTTTGTAACTAACAAGTCATGTCAGACTAACTTAATTTCCTTCTATGACAGAATCACTGACTGGGTGGATCAGGGAAATGCTGTAGATATAGTATATCTTGACTTCAGCAAAGCATTTGACAAAGTATCTCACACCATCCTTATTGAAAAAATGACCAAGTATCCAATAGACCAGGCAACTGTTAGGTGGATTCATAACTGGCTTAGTGATCGGACTCAAAGGGTGGTTGTAAATGGCTTCACATCCAGCTGGATGAATGTCTCAAGTGGGGTACCACAGGGCTCCGTCCTGGGACCTGTATTGTTCAACATCTTTATCAATGATTTAGATGAAGGAATTGAGGGTAAACTGATTAAATTTGCTGATGACACAAAGCTAGGAGGGATAGCTAATACTAGAGAAGAGAGAGAGAGGATTCAAAAAGACCTAAATAAACTGGAGCAGTGGGCAGCAACCAACAGAATGGTTTTTAACAGGGAAAAATGCAAAGTACTACATCTGGGCAATAAAAATGAAAAACGCATATACAGAATGGGAGGAATAGAGCTAAGCAACAGTACATGTGAAAAAGACTTAGGTATACTAATAGATCATAGACTGAACATGAGTCAACAGTGTGATGCAGCAGCAAAAAAGGCAAATACAATTCTGGGATGTATTAACAGAAGCATACAGTCTAGATCACGTGAAGCCATTATCGGTCTTTACTCCTCTTTGGTCAGACCTCATCTGGAATACTGTGTACAGTTTTGGGCACCACATTTTAAAAAAGACATAGACAAACTGGAGCAAGTTCAGAGAAGAGCGACCAGAATGGTGACTGGTCTGCAAACCATGTCCTATGAGGAACGGTTGCAGGATTTGGGAATGTTTAGCTTGCAAAAAAGAAGACTGAGAGGAGACTTAATAGCTGTCTACAAATATGTCAAGGGCTGTCACATTGTAGAAGGATCATCTTTATTCTCATTTGCACAAGGAAAGACTAGAAGCAATGGGATGAAACTAAATGGGAGGAGACACAGATTAGATATTAGAAAAAACTTTTTGACAGTTAGGGTGATTAAGGAGTGGAACAGGCTGCCACGAGAGGTGGTGAGTTCCCCTTCAATGGACGTCTTCAAACAGAGGCTGGACAGACATCTGTCTGAGATGATCTAGTGAATCCTGCTTTGAGCAGGGGGTTGGACCAGATGACCCAGGAGGTCCCTTCCAACTCTACCATTCTATGATTCTATGATTCTATGATAAACAAATAACCCCGTGTATTGACCCCCCTGGGTCACGGACCGGGTCAACGCCACTGTGACTACAACCCCCAGCGTCTACCGACCCGGCTCCGGGTACCCCATGGCCCACGGGTGCGTCATAACCATGGATACCTAAGCTACTGCAATGTCCTACACATGGGGTAAGCAACATAGTGAATTAGAAGAACTGTACTACATTTCTAATTGGAGGTATTTGCCAATATTATTTTTCATACACTTACTACATAATGGGATAGGATTACTGAAAAGGAATACCCCTTTAACATAGCTTTGCAGATTAGGCTATCCCTTAACACTGACCATCTGGGTGGGATCTGGTGCGTATGGGGAGTCTGATCTTTATATTATCTGAACTGAAACCAGTATTTCCTTTATGAATGTCACATATACAGTCCATCCATGGTGTCAGAAAAAAAGATGTAAAGCAGAAATGTATGGGGAGTATAGATACTTTAGATGCACTTGACCCTGCAGCCTTGAAGAACCAAAAAAACTTCCTCTGCAAATTTAACGAGACCAGTATTATAAATGGCATGACACTATTGGGGGCTTGTTTCATGCTTTTATTTGGTGCGTTCTGGGCTGAAAGAAAAAAGATAAAATAAATTTAAATAATAAAATATAGATGATTTACATTGGGGGCTGTCACGCACATCGATGGCTCACGTGGTTCGTGGACCCACTGTATCATTGGGCTTGGCTTACCTAGGAAGGGTGTAGCTAAGCGGCTACCTGGTGTTCATAGGAGCTCCTGATGGTGGAGTCAGGTTTGAGCTGCAGGTAGTTGCCAAGTACCTCTCCTAGGCACTCCATGATATTGCAGCTCCTGACCCCGAGGGTCACGCATGCAAACATGGACTCGGACTCGTGCTCCTTTCAAACTACGCAGGTTCTGGATTCTCAGGTTGAGCGATACTGACACGGAGTCACAGACAGGACTGGATTTGGAGACTGGTTTTAGCAGTCCGGACATACAGAGCGGGACGAAGTTCATGCACTGGTCAAACATAGACCAGGGGAAGAGGTTCAGGCCTTGGCCACACACGGACCAGGGGAATGAGGTCCAGGAACTGGCCACACACGGACCAGGGGTTCAGGTTCAGGCCTTGGCCACACAAGGACCAGGGGACCTAACAACTCACTAGTAGCACACTTCACTAATGACTCAATGTTGCTTAGGCAAGATGCCTCTCAGCCAATGGCTGTTGGCATGTTTGCAGGTGCATGCACTGGCCCTTTAAGAACATGGCAGCACATGAGCACACTAGATGCGCCACTGCGACACAGACACAAGAAGCAGGGAGCATGGGAAAATGCCGCTCGGCCTGGGCGGTGAGTATGGTGGCATCCCTGCATGGAGGGGGAAGAGAAACCATGCAGGGGTGCCGGCACAGTTATTGCAGGAGCCAGGATCATCAATATAAAAATAAATACCGAGATACAGAGATAAAAATTAATATCTGCTACTCTAACCTAATTCTGTTTTGACATTTTATATTATTTCTATTTCTTTGCTTTTTCCTGCTGTATAAGAGATAATGGTCACTTCAGCTATATGTTCTATCCAACTGTAAATGTAACTCCTTTATCGACTCACCGGTACAAGCAGCTGCAGTGCACCATTAGCCGGATGTTCCTCCGGTCTGATTGTAAGCGGTTAAAGAAAAAGCAGATGAAGAAAGAGGTTAGCTTATAGCAGTGTGGTGCAGTGGCTAATAATATCTTAACTTTTTCAGGCCACCAGGGTTATACCCCAAGGGAGGGTTTGTGAAATGTTGAAACATAATCTAGACTGAGACCTAGGGCCCTGTACTGTAGGTTTAATATTATTTGTAATTCCACTTCTTGCCAGATGGTAGAGCTAGAGGATGCAGCCTTTTCTTTCATTGATATTCCATTTATTTAACAAACATAACAGTGATAACTGTATCTTTTTTTTGGAGGGGGGGGGTTGTTCATACATTTTCCTATATTTTCCTATGCTATGAAAATTAGCCATTTAACTTTATTTACCTACAGTGTAAATTAAATGGGTGATCTTAGCGTGCCACAGTAGTAAGGAAGGAGTTACTTAGTGCTTGTGTTTTAATGGACCGATCAATTTCTGCATGTCTTGGTATCATTTTCCTTGTTTCCTTGCGCATCAAATAAACTGCCAGGTCTGGGCTGATGTAATCCTATCTGCCGGAGAGATTTGCATCAAATGTATGAAACTTAATAAACAAATTTCTTACATTTGACGTGGATGCTGAAAGAGAGGGTAGTAAATCACTCACATACTGGCTGGTGTTAATAGAGTCAGTTTGATTCATAGATCTTTACAATAATCTAGCAGGAGCGTGTGGAAAATTGCATTCTAAATGTCTTTGTTGTATTACTCAGCTGCTGTGGGGATATATGTTTTATTTTACATTTATATATTTTACTGCACATTGCTTTATAACAGCAATGAAAAAGCAGTCAGGTTTTAGAATATCCATATTAACCTACTGGTCTGTAGTCTCTCTCTCTGTCCTATCTAATTTGCAACTCTGGATGCATTAACACGTAGTGATATTTCATTATGTTTTGTTCTTTTACATACTGCCAAACCAGAGAGCAATAAGATAATATCATCCTTGTATTATTTTTTTTATTCAACTATTATTATATATATATATATATTTACATTTTAAACTCCTACCTGATAATAGACAACTACCTTTAGAAAATAATGCTGTATTTTGCGGAATATAAGACTCATCGGACTATAAGATGCACCCCAAATTTTGGAATGGAAAATAGGAAAAAA
The DNA here is from genome assembly GCF_046119375.1 of Phyllobates terribilis. Lineage (NCBI taxonomy): Eukaryota > Metazoa > Chordata > Amphibia > Anura > Dendrobatidae > Phyllobates > Phyllobates terribilis. The sequence goes on from NW_027362770.1 coordinate 110,960,420, forward strand.
AAAATGTTTTACATAAAATGGTGGTGCGCTTTATAGTCCATTTTAAAGGTAGCTTACCGGGGAAGAGGGGCGGTGGTCGGTGGAGGGAAACGGGGTCACAGGAGGCAGGGTTGCTGCTTCAGGAGGCCGGAGGTCGGAGCAGGGAGATGCTCAGTACCTGGGCGCTCATTAGATGTCGGTGAGCGGAGTCCCCTTTGCCATTAATATCTTGTCTCCCGAGATCTCAACCTCCGCATGCATCCATTTTCTTGAAGCCCACAGCAGGGAACTGGATGGCAAAGGGGACTCCGCTCAACAGCGCTGGCATCTAATGAGCGCCAGCCATGGGTGTATCAGGTTTGTCAGACAGTCATTCTGGATCCGGCTTCATAAGGTTGCTGCACTTGGCCTTGCAGACACCTTCTTGATCCTTTCATCGTCCTTCCCTCTCTAGGACCCAGCGGTGATCTCCACCTTCTGCTGCTAATTAACACACCCTTGCTGAATCTTTAAATACCCTCAGTTTCTCCAGAGAATCGCTGGTGATAGAGTAAATTGCTCTGTTCAGGTATGGATTTCTAACAGTCGGCCAGATTCTTCTTGGAGTTCCTTGGTGGATTTTAGTCGTGATACCTCTAGTGTCTTCTCAAAGCTAAGTGTATCCCCTTGTCTGTTTCCCTTGTTTGTCTTAGTTGCAGTGGGGCTGACTAGTGCTCACCCCTCCCCCTCCCTTCCTAGGGCCTAGCTCTAGGGACAGCCAGGGCTAAGGTATCCTGCTTGGCTATATGTGCGGGACCTAATTAGGGATGATAAGGGAGTCAGTGTATTGTTAGATCTACCTAGGGGTCTCCACTCTCCCTCTCCCTAGTTGCTGGGCTTCCCCCCTTTTCCCATCACCGAACGTTGGGCCCTTCCCATAGCTAGCATGCCAGTGCCAGGCATCGCAGCTTTGCCACATTCCTGCCACTGACGGCCTCCCAAATTTGGAGGAAAAAAAGTGCTCCTTATAATCTGAAAAGTATGTTATATACCTTTTGTAATACATCTTTATTATTTATTTTATCTTTTACTCCTTATTGTCCATGCTACCAGTTTAAGGAAACCTATGCTGAAAGGTAACTAAACTTTCAAAGTGTAGCAAAACATTTTTTTAATGATTGATCAGCCTTTTCAATGTTCTGAACCTTTGTAATATATTCAATTACCTTATTTTGCCTTCTTCTGTCAAACACCATGTTGAAAGTGCTGTTTTAAAGGGAATGTGCACCCCCCTGGGCGATATCAGACATCTACTATGGGCATACAGGGTATAGAAAAGTGAATCTATAAATACCTGTATGGCCCATTGTAGAGGTCTGATTGCAGAGAAATCTGGTTTTATAAAGTCTGTTTTCCAGAGGCTTGGCATCCGGGGGATGCCACGAAAACCCCTCCTAGCTGCTTAGTATTCTCCTAAATCGCCACCTCTGTGATAAATTACCATATTCCCTCCCTTCCCTGCACGTCACAGGGCGCTGTGACGTGCCCTGCTCTGCCTCCCCTCCCACGCATGCGCAAATCGCCGCTCCTATGGAGCGCGCTTTGTTTCCCTCCAGCTCCGTCTGGCTGCGTACTGTGCCGCAGCCATTTATTGCACAAGCGACGGTGAGTCACTGAGACTTCCGCTCCGCTGGCAGTACGCAGCCAAATGAGGCCGGAGGGAGACAAAGCGCGCTCCATGGGAGTGGCGCTTTGCACATGCATTGGAGGGGAGGCAGAGCAGGGCACGTCACAGGGCTCAGAGACATGCACGGGAGAGGGGGAATATGGTAATTCAGCACAGAGGTGGCTATTTAGGGGAATAGTAAGCAGATAGGAGGGGTTTGCTTGGCGTCCCCCGAATGCCAAGCCTCTGGAAAACAGACTTTATAAAACCAGATTTCTCTGTAATCCGACCTCCGCTATGGGCCATACAGGTAAGTATAGATTTACTTTTCTATCACCTGTATGCCCATGGTAGAGGTCTGCTATCACCCGAGGGGGGGGGGGGGGGGTGACACATTCCCTTTAACTGCCTAGTTAATGCTCTTTTAAAAGCTGCTTTGAACTGCTGTTCTCGCAAAAGTCAATAAACTCTCACTGTATGAGTATGGGGAAGGGAGAAGAGAAGCTCACACATGGAGCGCCTTTGTAAATTGTGATTGAGCACATATTCTTGCTAGAGCAGCATTGCAAAAGATCATTAATAAGGAAGTAAAAACAGCACATTCAGCAATGTGCTTGAAATAGAAGGAGGCAAAATAATAATGTAATGGAGTATATTACAAAGACTCATAACTTTGCAAAGGCTGATCAATAATTAAAAACAATGTAAAAGATTGGATATTTTTTAAATATTTTTAGTTAGATTGTAGCCCCTGTTTAAGACTGATGATCAATAGGATTAAAGGTCCTGAGATGACCACTGGATGCTCAAACTATGGAGCAGAAGTAGACCTGTTTTGTTTGATAGTTTGTAAAGCAATGAAGGGGCTCCATATACTAAGTCTATTGGCTTGCACACTTTTCTGTTCATGCTCAAGAAGAGCACTTCTGTCCCTTGGATTGAACGAGCTCTAGATTTCCATAGATGTGTATATTAGTGATGAGCAAAGGTGCAGTTTGAATCGAGTACTCGGGTACACATCGAGTATTGCGGGTGCTCGAGTGACATGCTCGAGTCCCCACTCCACATGTTTCGCAGCTGTTAGACAAAAACATACGGGGATTGCCCGTGCATGGCAGGCAATCCCTGTAGATATTTTTTTACTGTTTGCTGTTATTTACAGTACTTTCTTTTTCTATGTTGGCAATAAAAAGCACACTTGTCAGAGGGTCCGGAAGAAAGGCTTTGTACACGTATAGACACGTGTGCATCTTTGCTTCATCTATTCATCGATCGATGCATTGATTTGACCCTTTGAGTCTCACCTCAAATTAGCTCTTCCATTAAAAAGGTTTCCCCAGCAATAAGTATATCTACTATATAATTGTCTTATCCCATCTGTCTGTCTGTCTTTCTGTCTATCTGTCTGTCTGTCTGTCTGTCTGTCCAGGAAATCCCGCGTCGCTCATTGGTCCGGCAGCGGCCAATCAGCGCCGCGGGATTTCTGAAAAAATATGGCGGCCGTTAGCGGCTCATCTGCGGGACGGAGCTCAGCGGCGATGCAGGCTGGAGATGACCGGTGCGAGGCGCTCATTTCCTGGCCGGTAACAGCAGAAGGACCTCGACCGCCGGACCCATCTGTGGGACAGAAATGCAGCCGGGAGATGAGCGGCGCGAGGCGATCATGTCCCGGCCAGTAGCAGCGGAAGGACCGCCGGCGTCGCTGACATCCATGCGGAAGGGAGGACCTGGGAGCGGCGCTGTGGGTCGGTATACTTCTGCTGCGAGCACCCGCTCAAGTCCCGGGTTCTCGCAGCGGAAGTAGCCGCACAGGCAGCGCCGCTCCCCGGTCCTCACCAAGACGATTCGATGATTGGTCGCGGTCTTCGGACCCGACCAATCACTGATCTTACCGCAAAAGTTAAATACCGCTGTGCTGATTGGTCGCCGACGTTGCCCGCGACCAATCACCGATTTGGCCGCCAAATTGAAATATCAGCCGCGACCAATCAGCACAGTAGTGGTTAACTTTAGCCGCAAGATCAGTGATTGGTAGCGGGCCAAGACCGCGACCAATCACCGATTTGTGAGGCACATTTAAATAGCGACCGCGACCAATTGGATGTCAGCGCCGCTCCCCGGTCCTCCCTTCACACCCTAGCCGCATGGATGTCAGCGGCGCTGCCTGTGCGGATACTTCCGCTGCGAGAACCCGGGACATGAGCGGGCGCTCGCAGCAGAAGTATCCCGACCCGCAGCGCCGCTCCCCGGTCCTCCCTTCACACCCTAGCCGCTGATGTCCCCATAGTATCCACATGGTGTTACAAAGATCCGGACATTTGTGTTAAAAATCGCTGATTGTTCACTGGCGCTGCCCGCGACCAATCACCGATTTGGGCACCAAATTTAAATATCGGCCGCGACCAATCACCGATCTTGGCTCCACATTTAAACACCGCTGTACTGATTGGTCGCGGCCGCTATTTAAATGTGGCGCCCAAATCGGTGATTGGTCAAGGGCAGCGGCCGCGTCCAATCAGCAGAGCGGTGTTTAACTTTAGCGCCAAGATCACTGATTGGTCGCGTGCGGAGAGCGCGACCAATCAGCGAATCGTATTACTGAGGACCGGGGAGCGGAATCGTATTAGTGAGGACCGGGGAGCGCCGCTGCCTGTGCGGCTACTTCCACTGCGAGAACCCTGGAGATGAGCGACTGCTCGCAGCAGAAGAATCCCGACCCGCAGCGCCGCTCCCCGGTCCTCCCTTCACACACTAGCCGCTGATGTCCCCACAGTATCCGCATGGTGTTACAAAGATCCGGACATTTGTGTTAAAAATCGCTGATTGGTCTCTGGCGCTGCCGATTTAGGCGCCAAATTTAAATATCGTCCGCGACCAATCACTGATCTTGGCTCCACATTTAATCACCGCTGTGCTGATTGGTCGCCGACGCTGGGCGCGACCAATCACCGATTTTGGCGCCACATTTAAATAGCATCTGCGACCAATCAGTACAGTGGTGTTTAAATGTCAAGCCAAGATCGGTGATTGGTCGCGGTCGATATTTAAATTTGGCGCCCAAATCAGTGATTGGTCGCGGGCAGTGATCTTGGCGCTAAAGTTAAACACCGCTCTGCTGATTGGTCGCGGCCGCTGCCCGCGACCAATCACCGATTTGGGCGCCACATTTAAATAGCTGCCGCGACCAATCACCGATCTTGCAGCCACATTTAAACAGTGCTGTGCTAATTGGTCGCGGACGCCAGCCGCAACCAATCAGCGAGCTTGGCGCCAAATTTAAACAACGCTCTGCTGATTGGTCGCGGACGCAGTCGCGACTAATCAGCGATTTTGGTGCCAAATTTAAACACGCTCTCCATTCCTCACTAACACGGTTCGCTGATTGGTCGTGGCCGCCGCCCGCGACCAATCAGCGATTTTGGCGCCAAATTTAAACACCGCTCTGCTGATTGGTCGCGGCCGCCATCCGCGACCAATCAGCGAGATTGGCGCCAAATTTAAACAACGCTCTGCTGATTGGTCGAGGCCGGCGACCAATCAGCATTTTGGTGCCAAATTTAAACCCCGCTCTGTATCGCTCTGCTGATCAGCGATTTTGGCGCCAAATTTAAACACCGCTCTGCTGATTGGTCGCGACTAATCAGCGATTTTGGTGCCAAATTTAAACACGCTCTCCAGTCCTCCCTAACACGGTTCGCAGATTGGTCGCGGCCGTTGCCCGCGACCAATCACCGATATTGCCGCCAAATTTAAACACCGCTTTGCTGATTGGTCGCGGTTGCCTAACGTGACCAATCAGCGATTTGGACGCCAAATTTAAACTCCGCTCTGCTAATTGCGCCCCGTCGGCCGCATACCTATTCTAGAATACCCGATGCGTTCGAATCGGGCCACCATCTAGTATACATATATTGTGACAAGTGTTATGTTCTGCTACCAGAGCTAAGGAAAGAGAGGAGATCTGTCCCTACGATAGAACTCAGCTGAATCCCTACGATGTAACAGGGGACCTGATCCTGCGATCAGACCTGCTAAAGTCCTAAGCTAGTCTGTACGGAGACCTATAGATGTGGGGAAGGAATCCCTACAAGTACTAAGGACTGGGAGGAAAATGGGACACCTCCTAACAGAAATAGTAGCAGACAGACGAACAAACAAAATATATAGAACATAGAGGTCCGTAGACCAAGCAAACTAACAGAGTTAGATACAGAGCACAGGCTAGCTAGAAAGTAGTTATACAATGAAGTCCAGCAAAGCCAGAAGGGCGGAGCAGGATTAAATAGGCCAACAAGGTCATGTGACCAGCAAAGGAAAAAACCTAAGAGCAAGGTTCTAACAGTACCCCCCCTTCTAAGAGGATCCTCCGGATCCCCTAGGACCAGGCTTATCAGGAAATCTCCTGTGAAACGCTCTGATAAGTCTGGACGCGGAAACATCATCTGACCTCACCCAAGAGTTATCCTTGGGTCCGAAACCTTTCCAGGCCACAAGATACTGCAAACTACCTCTATACCGTCTAGATTTAAGGATGCGAGAAATTTCATATTCCCCGTCCTCCACCACCGGAGGAACAGAGGCAGAGGCGTCACCATCCGACACAACAGCTTTTTTTAACAGAGAGACATGAAATACCGGATTAATTCTCCAGGAGGTAGGAACCTCCAACCTAACAGCAGATTGGTTGACAACCTGAAGCACCTTAAAGGGCCCTACAAACTTGGGACCCAATTTCTTAGAAGGAATCCTCAACCGCAGATTCCTAGAGGACAACCAAACCATGTCACCAACAGCGAACAAAACCTCCTGTCGTTTTCCTATCAAAGTAGTCTTTAGATTTTCTGTTGGCCTCCTGAAGATTACCACGCACATCCGTCCAAACTCTCTCCAAATCACCGGAAAAATTCTCCTCCTCAGGCACGGCAGATCCCAACTTGGAGAACGACCCAAACGACGGATGTCTCCCAGAACAACAAAAAAAAGGCGAACAACCAGCAGAAGAAGATGTATGATTGTTCAGAGCAAATTCAGCAAGTGGCAGAAACTCAGACCACCCCTCTTGATTGTCTGCCACAAAACAACGCAAGAACTGCTCAACATCCTGTTTTTTCCTTTCTGTCTGGCCATTAGATTCAGGATGATATCCGGACGAGAACGACAAATGAACTCCCAACCTGTCACAAAAGGGACGCCAAAAACGAGCCACGAACTGAGGACCCCTATCAGAAACAATGTCAGTAGGAACGCCATGAAGTCTGACAATTTTCTTGACAAAGGCCTTAGCGAAAGTTTTAGCGCAGGGCAGTTTGACGAAGGGAACCAAGTGACACATCTTGCTAAAACGGTCAACGACCACCCAGATGACAGTAAAACCCTCAGAGGGGGGAAGGTCAGTTATAAAGTCCATAGCCAAATGTGTCCAAGGAGCACTGGGAACCTCCAAAGGACAAAGCAACCCCGCAGCAGGAGTATGTGAGGACTTAGATCTAGCACATATAGTACATTGACGCACCCACTTAATGACTTCCTTATGCCATCCAGGCCACCAAAAACTGCGACCCACCAGTCTCTTGGTCTCAGAGATTCCGGGATGACCTGCCAACCGAGATTCGTGACACTCAACAAACAAATCTCTCCTAAAGGTCCCAGGCACAAACAACCTCCCATGAGGAGTGTTAGATGGGGCATTCTCCTGTGCTTTAAGAATCTCATCTTCCAAAATGGAGTCCAAAGCAGCTATCACAACACCTTCTTGTAAAATGTTCTCCTCTTTCTCAGCACCGACTATGGGAGAAAAACTGCGAGACAAGGCATCCGCCTTAACATTCTTAGTACCAGGGATGTAAGTAACGGAGAAATTAAACCGCGAGAAAAACAGTGCCCACCTAGCCTGACGGGCATTCAGGCGCTTGGCAGCATCAAGATATATAAGATTTTTATGATCCGTAAGAACCTGAACGGGAAATTCCGCACCTTCCAAGAAGTGGCGCCAGTGTTCAAATGCGAGTTTAATAGCCAATAATTCCCGATTACCAATATCGTAATTCAGTTCAGTCTCCGAAAAATTTTTTGAAAAAAAGGCACAGGGATGTAATCCATCCCCGTTATCCTGAGACAATACTGCGCCAACCCCCACAGAGGAAGCATCAACCTCAACCAAAAACGGCTTAGTCACATCAGGCTGCATAAGGATGGGAGCAGAGGTGAACCTCTCCTTGAGATACACAAAAGCTTCAATGGCCTCAGAAGACCACTGAACCGCATCAGCACCTTTCCTGGTGAGATCGTTCAGAGGTTTGACAATACTAGAAAATTTTTTTATGAATTTTCTGTAATAATTGGCGAAACCTAAAAACCTCTGTATCGATTTCAAACCAATAGGCCTAGGCCATTCTTGTACAGCTTGAACTTTAACCGGGTCCATCTCAAAACCTTCGCTGGAGATAATGTAACCCAAAAAACTAATTCTCTGTACAGCGAACTCACATTTCTCCAGCTTAGCAAAAAGCGAATTGTCCATTAATAACTGTAATACTTCACGTACGCTCCGCCAATGAGACTCCAGATCCGGCGAATAAATCAAAATGTCATCCAAATACACAACCACATTTTTGCCGATCAAAGGTCTAAGGATGTCATTAATAAGATTCTGAAAAAATGCAGGAGCATTAGTAAGACCAAAAGGCATAACCAGATTCTCAAAATGACCCACAGGAGTGTTAAAAGCAGTCTTCCATTCGTCACCCTCCTTCACGCGCAACAGATTGTATGCCCCCTTAAGGTCAATTTTAGAGAACCACTTGGCCCCCATTAACTGGTTAAACAGATCAGGAATCAATGGCAGTGGGTAAGGATTGCGTACAGTAATTTTGTTAATCTCACGAAAATCCAGACAAGGACGTAAACCGCCGTCCTTTTTTTTTACAAAAAAAAATCCAACCGCCACAGGAGACTTAGAGGGCCTAATGTGACCGGCGGCCAAACTTGTCTGTATGTATTCCTCCAAAGCCTTCCTCTCAGGAATAGTAAGGTTAAATAAATGACTTTTAGGAAGAGTCGCTCCAGGGACAAATTCAATAGAACAATCATAGTCTCTATGGGGAGGCAAAACCTGCGATTCCTTCTCAGAAAAAACTCTCCAAAAATCCTGAATAGGTACAGGCAATTCCCCTCTATCCACAGCTGCAATACGCCCGTTACAACACTTGTCATAACATTTATGGCTCCAGGATTTAATTTCACTGGTAGACCAATCCAGTACAGGATTGTGAAATTTTAACCAGGGCAATCCCAATATTACTGGAGAAGGCAAATTATCCAATGCCACCAAATCCAATTTCTCATGGTGAACACCATTAATAGTGAGAGGAAATTCACAGACCTTGAGAGTAATATTCTTCAAAGGGGAACCATCCACAGAAACCACAGCAATGGGGGATGATAAAGGTTCGGGTTTTAAATTGAGTCTTTCCAAGAATCCCCCATTAATTACATTCAGAGTAGACCCACAATCAACAAACACCCGAAATTCCATTAATTTTTCCTGAGCAATCGTGGAAGCAGCTAAAAATACACCCTTGGAATTTAAACAGGCAATATGGGCATGACTGACCATTTTTTTTTCTTTCTTCATACGAAGCTCACAGCCTTTAATCAAATGACCAGATTTTCCGCAATAGAAACACAAGCCTTCAGAAAATCTATGGTCTTTTTCTTGAGAGCGAGGTGCCACCGATCCAATCTCCATCGGTTCAACACTGTTAGTACACACATTCTCATAACCAGAAACTGACATAGCAGAGGATTTGCTCTCATTAACCCTTGCACGCAGTCTCCTATCCACCCGTATAGCTAATTGCATAGCCTGTTGCAAATCTTCAGGTGTAGGATAAGCAATTAGCAGGTCTTTAACCCTTTCATTGAGCCCAGCAAGAAATAGACTTTTCAGAGCAGAATCGTTCCACCTTGTTTGAGTAGACCAACGACGGAAATGAGTACAATATTTTTCCACATTACCTGATCCCTGTTTCAAACGTCTCAACTCAGTCTCAGCTGATGCGACACGGTCAGGATCATCATATAATAGTCCCAAAGCAGAAAAAAAACTATCCACTGACCTAAAGCATGTATCACTAGGTTGCAAAGAAAAGGCCCACTCCTGAGGCTCTTTGCGCAAAAGTGACATTATGAACCCTATGCGCTGGGATTCATCCCCAGAGGACTTGGGTCTCAAACGAAAATACAATAAGCAAGCATTTTTAAATGAAAAAAATTCTCGGTGTTCACCAAAAAATAAATCCGGCAAACATACCTTAGGCTCCAAGAAATGTGCTCCAGGACAGTTACTCACGTACTGATGGAGCTCGGCCACCTCCAGAGAGAGTCCCTGCAGGCGATGAGCCAAATCTTGAACCGACACCATGATGGAACAGAAAAATCTTTCCTTAGAGAATTTGCAGGCTGGACTTACTGTTATGTTCTGCTACCAGAGCTAAGGAAAGAGAGGAGATCTGTCCCTACGATAGAACTCAGCTGAATCCCTACGATGTAACAGGGGACCTGATCCTGCGATCAGACCTGCTAAAGTCCTAAGCTAGTCTGTACGGAGACCTATAGATGTGGGGAAGGAATCCCTACAAGTACTAAGGACTGGGAGGAAAATGGGACACCTCCTAACAGAAATAGTAGCAGACAGACGAACAAACAAAATATATAGAACATAGAGGTCCGTAGACCAAGCAAACTAACAGAGTTAGATACAGAGCACAGGCTAGCTAGAAAGTAGTTATACAATGAAGTCCAGCAAAGCCAGAAGGGCGGAGCAGGATTAAATAGGCCAACAAGGTCATGTGACCAGCAAAGGAAAAAACCTAAGAGCAAGGTTCTAACAACAAGGTCACTGGTAAAGTATTGGAGGGGAGATATGAATCACTGAGGATGTTAGCTTCAGTGATATGAACCTGGGGAAAATACTCAAGCACACTAAGTGCTGAGAGGGGTTAATCAGTCATGTTAAGGATTAGGTTTTTTGGTGAACAGCTGAAGAGTGGATGGGAGGCTGTTCACCATATATCCACCCCAGGGTTGGGGGTGTCTAAGGGTCTAGAAGGTAAATAGTTAGCTTTCTGAATCTTTCAGGGTTCGGTGTGTCTGGAGACGAGAGCTTCAGAGCTGTGTTTATGGTAAAGGGAGCTGAATCCTGTGGTTAACCCTGAGCGGACGGATCCCCACAGTCACATAGACTGTGCTATATGTTTTCTTTTGTTTTCCCATTATGCTAGAAAGGCCATGTTTATTTTGCTAAACTTTGCACTTGTTTATGCCATACCTTATTTTATAAACCAGTAGAAGATTCAAACGAGAATCGTTGGAGGAAGGTGGGGGTGCATCTTATAGTTAGAATATATATGTATACTATGGCTGCGGGTGGTGGGGGTGTGGGGGAAGCGGCAGCGGGGGATGAGCGGGGCACAGGAGGCAGCAGCCACCTGCTGCAGCCTACACTGTGCCCACTACTAAAGAAAATTAATATTCACTGCTCCCGACGCCCATAGGTGTGGAGATCAGTGAATATTCATTTTCCTTAATAGCGAGCACACTGTACCTGCAGCGTGGCTCCTGATGGGCTTGACGGCCATGTGTGCCAGCTATTAAAGACCATAAATATTCACTACAATCCATTCCCATGGGTTGTAGTGAATATTCATGCTCTTTAATAATAGGCACACATAACCGCCGGCCTCAGCAGGAGTCGTGCTGAGGGTACAGTGTGTGCGCTATTATGGCACACAGTCCCGGCGTGGGGAGGAGTGACTATTCTGACAGAGCATCTCACAGTGTGAGGGCACATGGCAGTGACGCCATGGGCAGCTCACACAGTGAGATCAGTGTCGGCAGCAGAGCGGGACGCAGCACTGGAGCAGAGAGGAGGTGAGTATAATTGTTTCTTTTTTTTTGGGAGCAGCATGATGGGGAGCAGGGGTTGCCAAGCATACCAGGATGGAGGAGTGCCAAGCATACCAGGAAGAGGGATGAGGGGTGCCAAGCATACCAGGAAGACAGATGAGGGGGGCCATACATATCAGGATGAGGGATGAGGGATGCCAAGCATGCCTGAAAGAGGGATGAGGGGGGCCATACATACCAGAAAGAGGGATGAAGAATGCCATACATACCAGGATGAGGGATGAAGGATGCCATACATACCTGGAAGAGGGATGAGGGGGTCCATGCATACCAGGATGAGGGGTGCCATGCATACTTGGATGAGGGATGAGGGGGGCCATGCATATGAGGAAGAGGGATGAAGAATGCAATACATACCAGGATGAGGGATGAAGGGTGCCATACATACCAGGTAGAGGGATGAGGTTGGCCATGCATATCAGGATGAGGGGTGCCATGCATACCAGGATGAGGGGTGCCTTGCATACCAGGATGAGGATCAGGGCATGCCATGCATACCAAGATGGGGGATTGGGGTGCCATGCATACCAGGATAGAGGATTGGGGTGCCATGCATACAAGGATGGGGATGAGGGGTGATATACATTTCAGGATAGGGATGAGGGCCACATATAACAAGATGAGGAGGCCATAAATCCCAGGATGGGGGATATTAACAGAATTGGGGGACATTACCTGTATAACAGTGTCAGCAGCAGACCCCCCCCCCCATTAACAGTGCATCATGTTTTTTTCTTACATTTTTTTTTCTATTTTCCTCCTCTAAAACCTAGGTGCGTCTTATGGTCCGGTGCATCTTATAGTCTGAAAAATACGTTATATATAATATATACAGTACAGACCAAAAGTTTGGACACACTTTCTCATTTAAAGATTTTTCTGTATTTTCATAACTATGAAAATTGTACATTCACACTGAAGGCATCAAAACTATGAATTAACACATGTGGAATTATATACTTAACAAAAAAGTGTGAAACAACTGAAAATATGTCTTATATTCTTGGTTCTTCAAAGTAGCCACCTTTTGCTTTGATGACTGCTTTGCACACTCTTGGCATTCTCTTGATGAGCTTCAAGAGGTAGTCACCGGAAATGGTCTTCCAACAATCTTGAAGGAGTTCCCAGAGATGCTTAGCACTTGTTGGCCCTTTTGCCTTCACTCTGCGGTCAAGCTCACCCCAAACCATCTCGATTGGGTTCAGGTCTGGTGACTGTGAAGGCCAGATCATCTGGCGTAGCACCCCATCACTCTCCCTCTTGGTCAAATAGCCCTTACACAGCCTGGAGGTGTGTTTGGGGTCATTGTCCTGTTGAAAATTAAATGATGGTCAAACTAAATGCAAACTGGATGGAATAGCATGCCGCTGCAAGATGCTGTGGTAGCCATGATGGTTCAGTATTCCTTCAATTTTGAATAAATCCCCAGCAGTTGAACCAGCAAAGCACCCCCACGCCTTCACACTTCCTCCTGCATGCTTCACGGTGGGAACCAGGCATGTAGAGTCCATCCGTTCACCTTTTCTGGGTCGCACAAATGCACGGTTCTTGGAACCAAAGATCTCAAATTTGGACTCATCAGACCATAGCACAGATTTCCACTGGTCTAATGTCCATTCCTTGTGCGCTTTATCCCAAACAAGTCTCTTCTGCTTGTTGTCTGTCCTTTGCAGTGGTTTCCTAGCAGCTATTTAACCATGAAGGCCTGCTGCACAAAGTCTCCTCTTAACAGTTGTTGAAGAGATGTGTCTGCTGCTAGAACTCTGTGTGTCATTGACCTGGTCTCTAGTCTGAGCTGCTGTTAACCTGCGATTTCTGAGGCTAGTGACTAGGATAAACTTATCCTCAGAAGCAGAGGTGACTCTTGGTCTTCATTTCCTGGGGCGGTCCTCATGTGAGCCAGTTTCTTTGTAGCGCTTAATGGTTTTTGCAACTGCACTTGGGGACACTTTCAAAGTTTTCTCAATTGACTGACCTTCATTTCTTAAAGTAATGATGGCCACTTGTTTTTCTTTACTTAGCTGCTTTTTTCTTGCCATAATACAAATTCTAACAGTCTATTCAGTAGAACTATCAGCTGTGTATCCACCAGACTTCTGCACAACACAACTAATGGTCCCAACCCCATTTATAAGGCAAGAAATCCCACTTATTAAACCTAACAGGGCACACCTGTGAAGTGAAAACCATTTCCCCTGACTACCTCTTGAAGCTCATCAAGAGAATGCCAAGAGTGTGCAAAGCAGTCATCAAAGCAAAAGGTGTCTACTTTGAAGAACCTAGAATATAAGACATATTTTCAGTTGCTTCACACTATTTTGTTAAGTATATAATTCCACATGTGTTAATTTAAAGTTTTGTTGCCTTCAGTGTGAATGAACAATTTTCATAGTCATGAAAATACAGAAAAATCTTTAAATGAGAAGGTGTGTCCAAACTTTTGGTCTGTACTGTATATTTCCAGACTGCAAATTGTCTCATCTGTAGTATAGTCAGGTTAGAATTTAGTTAGCTTCATTATGTTTTTTGCATTTTTCTTCAGGTAGACAGCATTTTACACTTTACTCAGACCTGTGTGCCATTGTCCATACAACGTCATATTTCTGAGATTTTCCCATATGGAATCTGATGCATGCGAGGCTTTGATAAATGTGCCATATATTTCTATAGGTGCCGTATAACAACTCAGAGCTTGTAAGGAGATGTAAAATAGTAATATGCATTGAACCTTAATATGACATTTTATGCAAGAATAAAACATGGCAATGTGATATTTTATAGAGATGGGTAGACAGAAAGATAAGGAGGATTGACAATGATTGACAAGTGCTCAATCTGATGATCGGCCATTTGGGAATTTGTAAAGAATTGATTTAATCAGACTGAAAAATACAGCAATGGCATTTTTTTCCTGTTATATACCTTTTTTTAAGATTCATTTTTTGAGATTTTTTTTCCATGCAATTTTATTTTGACACCTCAAGTTATAGTCAGGGAGGGTAATCCAGGAGGAATGTATTTAATGAACATGCAGGCTACACACCAAGAGTTTTAATGAGTTCTTCTGCAGAGGAACTCATTCTACCTTTGACCTTTCTTGGCTTTCTTGGGTTTGAGCTAATGTAAAATGGCGTTTGACTAAAAGCCATTCTCCCTTATGCAAATATCAAGGTCTCTTCTAGTAAAAAACTTGAGTACTGAAAGTTCTATAGAATCTTTGAGAAGAATAATTAAAAGTCTTAGCAACTATTTTTTTTATCTAAAATTCTACTCCTGATCGCCTGATTTTGTCAATCTTTAGGGAAATATATTCTATTTAAACTTTCAATTTAAATGGAGTTTTAGCATATTGTATGTATACGGCCTATTAAGATCCAAATAATTTAGGGGCATTGAATGATGTGATAAATGTTAAGTGCAATTAAACTCTGGACTTTGTGTTTGGTACCTATCACAAAAGCTGCTTTCACACTGTCCATCGAAAGTATAAATTGCAAAGATTTCTCAACAGACAGATGCCTGTAATGGATGAGAATAGATTCCTTTACAGTGGCATCCATAGCAGTCAATGTTCAATGGGCTCCCAAAAAAACAAATACTGTCTACAGCATTGGGGATTATCCTCCTGTTCATCTATTTGTTTATTATGTCTTGTGTTATATTCTGTTTATTTGTTTAGTGACCATCTTGTAACTATTTATGGTAGTGTTACACTATGGCACTTATCTCCTGGAGTAGGATTCTCACCTAGAGGGCACAAACTTTTGTACTAGACTGTGTCACGGGTTTGTCAGGTTTGAAAGATAGTTATTTTGGATCCGGCTGTAGAAGGTCGCTTTGCTTGGCCTTGCAGACACCTTCTTGATCCTTTCATCATCCCTCCCTCTCTAGGACCCAGTGGTGATCTCCACCTTCTGCTGCTAATTAACACACCCTTGCTGGATTTTTAAATACACTCAGTTTCTCCAGAGAGTTTCTGGTGATAGAGTTAATTCCTCTGTTCAGGTCTGGAATTTTAGCAGTTGGCCTAGATTCTAATTGGATTTCCTTTTGTGGATTGTAGTCGTGCTCTCTCTGGTGTCTTCTCAAAGATAAGTGTATCCCCTTGTCTGTTTCCCTTGTTTGTCTTTAGTTCCAGTGGGGCTGACTAGTGCTCACCCCTCCCCCTCCCTACCTAAGGCCTAGCTCTAGGGTCAGCTAGGGCTAAGGTATCCAACTCTGTGATAGGTGCGGAACCTATTTAGGGACGATAGGGGAGTCAGGATGTTGTTAGAATTGCTTAGGGGTCTCCACTCCCCCTTTCCCTAGTTGCTGGGCTTCCCCCCTTTTCCCATTGTCTTATGCTGGGTTCTTCCCATACCTAGCATGACAGATTGTGGCTGTTGAGATGATGGCAGGGACTGCAGTCGTATCCTCTATTTCACAGGAGGATTTTAGTCATTATCAGGATCTGTTGCTTGGAATACGGCAATGATGTCTTCGAATGTGCTGGTGAAAAGCTTTTGTCATGGCATTCTATGGTAAAGGCTAATATAATTCTTATACGATGAGGTTTGGCACCAAAAGCCCCATGTGGGCTTCCTAGATGTAGACCATAGCTCAAGATGACTGTAAGACATCTTTTGGAGTGTTTTGCCATTTGTTTTGCTTATAAAAACACTAGCGGTCCATTGTTCTATAAAGTGAAAAGCAACTAGAAAATTACAGTAAAAAAGATGGCATGAAAACCATAGGAAAACGCCCCAAAAAACACCCATGATCAAAACCGTTGGAAAAACACTTAGGAAATAGCCCAAAAAAATGACAAAAAGACGCTTTTGAAAAAAAAAAACAGCGTTTCCTGAAGCGTTTACTGCTTGAAAAACTCTGATATGCATGTATCCTAAAGTTGTTTTCCAAATGTCACAAGTTATCGCCAATTTATAAAATAGGGATAACTTTGCTGAAGGTTCAACCAGTTGCAACTCCAGTGATAGAATAGGGCTCCAGGGATGAGTTTCTCCGAGTTTTGTTTTGAATGAAGACAAGGTACATGCTTTGCCTCTGCTCCATTCATTTCCTTTGGGGCTGTAGGAAAATGCTTAGTTCAGTTTTCTGCTTTTTCCGGCAGTCCCACTGATAATGAATGGCGCAGAGGCTGATCATGCACACCTCCTCTTTAATCAACACAGGGCTCTGCAGAAAACCTTCCTTGGCTTTCCATTGCCCTGTTCTCAGGATTTTTGAGGGTCCCACCAGTTAGACCCTCCGAGATCAGCAAGATATTTCCTATCTGACTGATAGGGCATAACATTAGATTTTGGAAAAACTCCTTTAAAGCTTTAGTCCAACATAGCAATAATAAAAAAAAGTACAGTACATGTGACATTTTGCTATGTTTATTGACCATTACAGTATTGGTTTCAAACACTAACCCTAACAATGCTAAGGACGATAACATCCAGCTGAAATAGGTGATGGTGTCTCGGCTGGCCCCCTTCCTGCACAGTTCCAGTTGTGGTTGCACCCTCTGCAATGGCAATTAGTACACCCCTGATATCAGCTCGTTTTAGTGTTATTCTGCATGCTGCTATAGCTCCTTTTCTCAAGCCTCTCTTATGTTAGCACCATCATTAAAGGGAATCTGTCATCTGATTCATGCCGCATGAACTGCTGGCAGCATGAATCAGAGCCTGTCAGTATTATTTCAATCATGTATGTTTCACTATGAAATGTAGCAGCATTGCAGAGAAAGCCTGCATAGTAAAGCCGCCACTGGCACTATGCATCTTGGATGACTAGTCCGAGGAAGGTCCTTAGTAGCTTCTCCCCGCCCCGAGGAAGGTCCTTGCCCAAGGAAGGTCCTTAGTGGCTTTTCCCTGCCCTGAGGAAGGTCTTTTACCAAGGAAGGTCCTTAGTGGCTTTTCCCCACCCTGAGGAAGGTCCTTTCCCAAGGAAGGTGCTTAGTGGCTTCTCCCCGCCCCACTCTGAATGACTGACAGGTCTCTCTATATGTTTTGCATAGGGAGAAATCTATCAGGCAAGGGGATGGGGGCAGAGAGAAGTAACAGGGGTCCTGCCTCTGACTTTAACACTACCTCTGCCCTATTGAATCCTAGATATTCTTACATATTAAAAGGATTGTCCCACCATAAAAACATAGCACTTATCCACAAAATAGATGTTAGGTTGCTGATCGTAGGACGTCTGATTGCTGGGACCCTCACAAATCTCAAACATGTAGCTGGCGATGGCTCAGTGCATGTGAGTAGATCTTTAATATTCTCCATTGATTTAGTATTATTATTATTTATTATAGCACCATTTATTCCATGGCTCTTTACATGTGAAAAGGGGTATACATAGCAAACAACAAGTACGATAATCTTAACTCCTTCACCACCTTGGGTTTTTCCGTTTTTGCGTTTTAGTTTTTTGCTCCCCTTCTTCGAAGAGCAATAACCTTTTTAATATGGCCATGTGAGGGCTTATTTTTTGTGAGACGAGTTTTAATTTTGACCAACACCATTGGTTTTGCCATATCATGTACTAGAAAATGGGAAAAATTTTCAAGTGCAGCGAAATTGCAAAAGAAAGTGCAACTCCACAATTTTTTATTGATTTTTTACCATGTTCACTGATTGCTAAAACTGACATTATGATTCTCCAGGTCAGTATGAGTTTGTACATACCAAACTTGTGTAGACTCTTTTTTATTTAAGTGGTGAAAAAAAAATTCAAAGTTTGTAAAAAAAAAAAAAAATGCCGCCATTTTCTGAGACCTGTAAGATCTCATAGAATCATAGAATCATAGAATCATAGAATGGTAGAGTTGGAAGGGACCTCCTGGGTCATCTGGTCCAACCCCCTGCTCAAAGCAGGATTCACTAGATCATCTCAGACAGATGTCTGTCCAGCCTCTGTTTGAAGACGTCCATTGAAGGGGAACTCACCACCTCTCGTGGCAGCCTGTTCCACTCATTAATCACCCTAACTGTCAAAAAGTTTTTTCTAATATCTAATCTGTGTCTCCTCCCATTTAGTTTCATCCCATTGCTTCTAGTCTTTCCTTGTGCAAATGAGAATAAAGATGATCCTTCTACAATGTGACAGCCCTTGACATATTTGTAGACAGCTATTAAGTCTCCTCTCAGTCTTCTTTTTTTCAAGCTAAACATTCCCAAATCCTGCAACCGTTCCTCATAGGACATGGTTTGCAGACCAGTCACCATTCTGGTCGCCCTTCTCTGAACTTGCTCCAGTTTGTCTATGTCTTTTTTAAAATGTGGTGCCCAAAACTGTACACAGTATTCCAGATGAGGTCTGACCAAAGAGGAGTAAAGATCGATAATGACTTCACGTGATCTAGACTGTATGCTTCTGTTAATACATCCCAGAATTGTATTTGCCTTTTTTGCTGCTGCATCACACTGTTGACTCATGTTCAGTCTATGATCTATTAGTATACCTAAGTCTTTTTCACATGTACTGTTGCTTAGCTCTATTCCTCCCATTCTGTATATGCTTTTTTCATTTTTATTGCCCAGATGTAGTACTTTGCATTTTTCCCTGTTAAAAACCATTCTGTTGGTTGCTGCCCACTGCTCCAGTTTATTTAGGTCTTTTTGAATCCTCTCTCTCTCTTCTCTAGTATTAGCTATCCCTCCTAGCTTTGTGTCATCAGCAAATTTAATCAGTTTACCCTCAATTCCTTCATCTAAATCATTGATAAAGATGTTGAACAATACAGGTCCCAGGACGGAGCCCTGTGGTACCCCACTTGAGACATTCATCCAGCTGGATGTGAAGCCATTTACAACCACCCTTTGAGTCCGATCACTAAGCCAGTTATGAATCCACCTAACAGTTGCCTGGTCCATTGCATACTTGGTCATTTTTTCAATAAGGATGGTGTGAGATACTTTGTCAAATGCTTTGCTGAAGTCAAGATATACTATATCTACAGCATTTCCATGATCCACCCAGTCAGTGATTCTGTCATAGAAGGAAATTAAGTTAGTCTGACATGACTTGTTAGTTACAAACCCATGCTGACTCTGGTTAATCACTTCATTCTTATCCATGTACTTACATACATGTTGTTTAATAATTTGTTCAAAGATCTTTCCTGGTATAGAAGTCAGACTCACCGGCCTATAGTTCCCTGGGTCCACCTTCTTCCCCTTTTTGAAGATAGGAACAACATTTACTCTTCTCCAGTCTTCTGGGACTTCTCCTGTTCTCCAAGAATTTTCAAAGATTATGGAGAGTGGTTCTAAAATTTCTTCTACGATCTCCTTCAGTACTCTGGGGTGTAATTCATCTGGACCTGGAGACTTGAACTCATTTATGTTAGCTAAATATTCCCTCACAATCTTTCTGTTTACAGATAACTTGGATTCCTCTATTCCTTTAAAAGGACAGTGAAGATCAGTTGATGTTACATTTTCTTTCTGAGAGAAAACAGATGCAAAATAGGAATTAAAAAGTTCCGCCTTCTCAACATCCTCTCTTACCATTTCTCCATTTTCATCCTGTAAAAATCCTATAGCATCTTTGAATTTTCTTTTACTTTTGACATACCCCCAAAATCCTTTTTTATTGCTTTTGACATCTCTTGCAAGCCTTAATTCATTGTCAGCTTTAGCTAACCTGATACGTGCCCTACAGGATCTGCAGACTGCATTATAATCTTCTTTAGATATGCCTCCCTCTTTCCATTTAATAAACATTTCTTTCTTTCTTTTTAGCATGTGTTTAAGTTCTGTGTTCATCGATCCTGGTTTCCTTAAATGCTTCCCATTCTTCCTACTTTTCGGGATTGTTAACGATTGTGCTTTGAGAATCTCATTTTTAAAAATTTCCCATCCTTCCTGGACATTTTTGTCCTTAAGGCCATCCAGCCATTAGATCCCTCCTATTCTCTTTCTGAGTCTCTTAAAATCTGCCTTTCTAAAATCTAACCTTGAAGTTTGAGTCTTCACATGTCTTCCTCCTCTAGTTATCCAAAATTCTATAATAGCATGATCGCTGCCTCCTAGGGTCCCAGCCACCTTTACCTCCTCAACCATTTCCTCCCTGTTTATAAGGATTAGATCCAAAGTAGCAGATCCCCTTGTTTTCTCCCCTACCTTTTGGAAGATAAAGTTGTCAGCAAGAGAGGATAAGAATTTGCTTGACCTGTTAGTTTTACTTGAGAGAGATTCCCAACAAATGTCTGGATAGTTGAAATCTCCCATGACCACTACATCATATTTTTTGGAGAACTTGGTAATTTGATACATAAAGAGTTCATCCATATCTTCAGCTTGCCCAGGTGGCCTGTAGTAAATGCCTACAATGGTGTCCTTTCCGTTGTTCTCTCCTTGTATACTTACCCAAACAGTTTCCACAGAACTCCCAGTCTCTGAAGCTTCAATCTCTGTGCAGATATACGCTTTTCTAACATACAATGCAACACCTCCTCCTCGTTTATCAAGTCTGTTTCTTGCAAATAAGTTGTATCCTTTTAGCCTTTTATTCCAATCATGTGTATCGTCCCACCAAGTTTCAGTGATTCCAATGACATCATATTCCTTTTCCTGCATTAGTAGTTCCAATTCTCCTTGTTTGTTGCCCATGCTTTATGCATTTGTATAAAAACATTTTAGTTTGTGATTGGTTTCTCTTCCTCCCATATTTTTATTATTTAAATTGTTTTGTCTTTGTTCTTCCTTTCCACTTCCAGTAGCAGAGATCTCAATAGTATTTGTCAGCTGTATGGCTTTTTCTGGCCTTTTGCTTCCCTTCCCACATTGTTCTAGTTTAAAGCTCTTCTGATGAGTGTAGCATCTCCATTTTTCGTGATCTGGGGCTGGGTGAGGGCTTATTTCTCGTGCACCGAGCTGACATTTTTATTGCTTCCATTTTGGGGTAGATACAATATTTTGATCGCCCATTATTGCATTTTAATGCAATGTTGCAGGAACCAAAAAACAATAATTCTAGACTTTTCTCGTTACTCCTTTTATCGATCCAATTAATACATTTTTTATATTGATAGATCGGGCGATACCAAACGTGCATTTCTGATTTTTTTTTTTATTGTTTTATTTTGAATGGGGTGGAAGGGGGTGATTTGAACTGTCATATTTTTTATTTTTTAAATATTTTTAAAAACATTTTAATTTTTACTTTTTACTTGATTCAATAGTCTCCACGGGAGACTAGAAGCTGCGATCCTCTGATCGCCTGTGTTACACATTTCAGGGCACTAGTAACAAAAGTGCTTGTCTGCTATGAGCACTGACTGCTGGGCAATGACAAACGTACGGTTCTCCTGCAGACCCCTGGTTGTCATGCCAACCCATCGGCGACCTGCGGTCATGTGACATGGGTGCCGATGGGCAGGCCTTATGACGTGCTTCTAGCGCGTGCATGTTAAATGTCGCTGTCAGTGTTTGACAGCAACGTTTAACATGTTAACAGCCGTGGGTGGATCGTGGGTCCACCCGCTGCTATCAGATGTCATGTCCCTGGAAAGAAGCGGGCTCATGGGCAGAGCTCGCACCAAAGAGAGGGATGCGACCTTGGACATATGAGTGCGTCTAAGGTGGTAAAGTGGTTAAACAATAGAAGTCACCGACTAGTACAGGAGGAGAGAGGACCCTGCCCGCGAGGGCTCACAATCTACACGGGATGGGTGAAGATACAGTAGGTGAGGGTAGAGCTGGTCATGCAGCGGTATGGTGGAGCGAGAGTTACTGCAGGTTGTACGCTTGTCAGAAGAGATGGGTCTTCAGGTTCCTTTTGAAGGTTTCCAGAGTAGGCAAGTGTCAGAAGTGTTGGGGTAGAGAGTTCTAGAGTAGGGGGGATACACGGGAGAAATCTTGTATGCGATTGTGGGAAAAGGAGATAAGAGGGGAGTAGAGAAGAAGATCTTGTGAGGATCGGAGGTTGCGTGCAGGTAAGTACTGGGAGACTAGGTCACAGATGTATGGAGGAGACAGGTTGTGGATGGCTTTGAATGCAAAGGTTAGGGATTTGAACTGGTGTCTCTGGGCAATGGTGAGCCAGTGAAGAGATTGACAGAGAGGAGAGGCCAGGGAATAACGGGGGAGACAGGTGAATTAGTCAGCCAGCAGAGTTTAGAATAGATTAGATTGGAGGGGTGCGAGAGTGTTCGAAGGGTTGCTGCTTTTCTCAAACCAGGTGAATTACTTATACCATGTCTCAGTTTAGAAATATTTAATTGAACTACTTGCTATAGGCGTTTAAAACATCTTGGGGAAAATTTCCCGACTATCATGCCTCGTTCAAAACAAGACAATTTGAGGGTCTTAAAATCCATGAGTTAATTATCAATTGCCACCTTCAATATGTTCCTCTTGGATAATACAGAAATAAATAATTGCATTATGTCAAACAGAGCTGCAAGCAAACACAGCGCTTTATAATTAAGTATTATGTGACACCCCAGTTATGGGAATATTTAGACAAGTAATGTCGAAGGGAAGAGGAAAACAAGATTTCATAAGGAAAGCTTCAGGATGATTCCGTAATCAGATTAAAATATAAAAATATTCAGAATTACTTTAGATCAGTGATTGGCACAAAGGTCTCCAATTTAATGTAAGGGGAAGAATAAAGTCATGATGCGTCATTTTGCACTCCTGATGCTTTTTTCCATATAATGAGAAGAATTTGTTTTTATACTTTTTAATTTTTTTGCACTCTCATGTCCCTTATTATCAAACAGATGATAAATTGCAATATTAAGATCAGTTATATTTAGCAATGCTCTCTGCCATGATATATTTACACCTGGAAGCAAATCTGTCAGCACTTTTTTACTATGTAATCTGAGAGCAGCATGATGTAGGGGGTGATAACCTGATTCCAGCGACGTGTCACTTGCTGCTCAGCATGCTGTCATTTCGGTACAATCACTGTTTTTTCTGCTGCACATATGAGGACCTATCACCTTCACACATACTGCAGCAAGGAGATTGTAGATATAAATAAACTACTTTTGGAAGAAAAATGACTATTATTATGTGAATTATGTTGTGAGAAAATCAGTTTATGGGAGCGGCCATCTTGGGATTGGCAGCTCAGCATGTGACACACGCCCCCAGATTCCAGGCTGTTTGCTAGACAGCGCCTCTGGTCAGCAGCTGTTTAGTGACCATAACAGCTCATTTACCAAATTGTATCATTATAGGAAAATGAAAAGTGTATATAAAGGGGCTTCATCTGAGGGTTGTGGTGGGACTGACTGCCAAATAGAAATACAGAGCGGTGGAGAGAAACCTCCACAGGTGTCAGTATTGGCCGCATAAAACTCCCCAAGCATGACAGAACATACAGTATATACACACACACTGCGCACAGACAATGTATAAATATATGTGTATATATATATATATATATATATATATATATACTAGATGGTGGCCCGATTCTAATGCATCGGGTAATCTAGAATATGCATGCGGCTGACCGGGCGCCACTAAGCAGCGAAGCAGTGTTTAAATGGGTTGTGCACTACTTTTAATTAACTTCACAATGTATCCCCCGGGGCCCCTAATGAATTTTGTCATTACGTCATGTTGTCTATACTGCTTGTGACAACATCGCTGACGACGCACAGCCAGCACGTAATTCTCCTTCGCCTGCAGCCGGATCTTGCTTCCGTTTACATCACGACTATTTGCGGCTGCAGCCAGGTGTCTGCTGTTCCGCGCACCACAGTGAATGACGGGCTGTGGCCGGGGTTATCCCTCATCGTGTCACATCCAGCATCCACAGCGCAGTCTGTCAATGTGATTTGTATGGCTCCGTCATTCCTCTAATCCTGGTTTGTATGGCTCCCTTATCTTGGATTGTACGCCTTCCTCATCTTAGCTTGTATGGTCCCTTTATCGTGGTTTTGTATGACCTACTCATTCCCCCATCTCTACAGCACAGTTAAAAAACGAAACCCTAATCCTCCCCTTGTTTCCTTTCTCTGCTCTAGCGCTGTCTGTCCTGTTTTCAGCAGCTCCTCGCAGGATGTGAGGCACAGCACGCGCTCTCAGATACTGCTGTGATTTGCTGCTGTCTGTAGATTCGCTGCTTTCCACGCCGGGACTAAGTGCGTGGAGAGGCACAAATCTGCATTCACTTTAGTAGCACATGCTGCAGATGCCGCTATGAAGATTTAACAATAATACAATGAATACACAAAATAATACTTTATTTTTAACTATTATTGTTTATAGAACTTAATACAACTGAATAAAATTATTAAACAGATGATCAAAATATATAAACTATTCCATGAATATCTAACAATATTTTAAAATAAATCATCGGACAAAAGAAGTACGACCCTAGAATATATTTCTTAACAATATCAACCTAAAATATTTTTGTACACGACATTTTTGGTGAATACTTTTGGACTATCTGTAAGCAACTTTCCTTGTAAATGGGTATCCAAAACTAGCACCTTGACATTGGATCTCATTTTAACTCTTGAAAATGCAACATAGAGTTGTCTATGGGATGGCATTCCTGATGGCGTAACACTATTTAAAAATTCAACTGGATAATGCTCTCGTTCATCTTCATTGTCTACATCCACTGAATCATCACTTTTGTACAATTTATACTCTCCAGGCATTCTATCCATCACACAGGAATTTAGCAGAGCTACATTATCATTCTTGGGACAGAAAATTGCATAGGAAGAGGCCCTCTCAACACTGCTTTGGTCGTTCACATCTATTTCAACGCGTTGTCCAAAGACATCACTTACGATGCAGTCAGTGCACAACAAGTCTTCTGGTATTTCAATAATGTCTTCTCCAAGGTTATATTCATTGCTAAGCTCACCATTGCCAAGTTTAAGAAGCCAGTTTCTGTACTCTGGGTCAGAAGATCGCATGTTGTTAATTAGTTGGAGTTTATTAAACTCTTTCCAAAGGTCTGACATTTTTAAGGTGGACTCGATAATATTTGTTCTTATTCCATTTGGTACAACTGGAAGGCATTGTCTAAAATCTCCGCCAAGGACAAAAACTTTACCTCCAAAAGGAATTTCATTTTTTCTGCAATATTTGTAGTCATAACTTCACGCAGAAGTCTGTCAATTAAGCTCAAAGCATATTTGGGTGCCATGGTGCACTCATCAAGTATCAAAAGATTTGCACTGTTTAACTGTTTTCCTGCAAATGTGTCTTGTTTGATTCTGGAAATGGAGATTTCATTGACTGGAACTGGTATCCCAAAGAGTGAATGCATAGTGCGACCTCCTCGTAAAAGGTTTGCTGCAATACCTGTTGTAGCCGATGGCAATACGACTTTTCCCAACCCTCTAACGTGATGCATTAAAACTTCATAGAGGTATGTTTTACCGCTGCCTCCAGGACCGTCAATGAAGAAACATTTTGGCGTTGGATCGGCTTGGTTTTCTACAGCGCTCACAATAGTCTCATATGCAATCCGTTGTTGTTGATTTAAGGAGTTTTTCTTCTCTGTTGCCAACAATAATTCATAAGCTTCGTCATACTCTTGAATTTGGGCAACTTGACTTGCAGGCTGTGGCAAATTAAAGTCTGAAAACGTTTTTCCATGCACTAGGAGGACATTTTGGACATCTTGCATGGCATAAGATTGGCAATTTAGACAGTTCCCACTTTTGTTGTGAAGACGTAAACAGTAATCTTCAATTATATGTTCTTTGATATTTGTCCAAAGTTGAGCCGGATTTGTAGGCGGTCCAAAGACACAAATGTAGGCAAACAATTCACGAAGTTTCTTAGGCATATGTAGGGTAACTGCGTCTTCTAAAGTAAGTGTCCACATAGCATCATCCAATAGAAGTCCTAAAGCCAAAGCTGCAGCTTTAAATGTATAGTGCAATACTCCATTAACTGTTTTCAAATCTTCGTAACTTCTAGCTCCTTTGACATGCAGTAGTAACAGCCGAAGGCAAAATCTTTATTCATCCTTGACACTAACAGTATACATGCGTCCAATTATTCTGCTAAGTCCTCGTTGTCTTGGCTTCCAAGTTTTATTCCAAACGTAATGCTCTGGAATCTCTCAATACAAATACTGCCTTGCGTTTTCGTCACATTGGTTCAGCAAAAACCATTCCATTAATGTTGACGTTGTGCTTAAATTTTTTGAGACATCTTCGACTTGAGCATTTTCAAAGAAATAAAGCTGCTGTTGATTTGGTAAATGAATAGCTAAACATATAATGGCATGGGACTGTGAATGCATTGGAAACGCAAATATTCTCCAAGCAGCTTCTGGAGCACTGACCAATCTTGAGTCAACAAACCGCGATGATTCATCGTGATTGACTGTTTTCTGTTGTATTTCAACATTAGCTTTGTCATGCCCCTTGTAGATGTACTTGAAAAGATATTTAACACTTTTTATTGAAGCGCAGATTTCAACGTTGATGTGACAGTTGTAGCATTTTAATAAGTAGGGGTTGTATGGAACTATCCATGAGTTATTTAAAATCTTTTTGTTGTGTACAATGTTATCAATCAGTTGTCGCCGGTAGGATGGGTAGCCATCCAAATCTTTAACAGTGTGCTGTTTCAACTGCTTTGGAAACCCTTTTGTACACTTTCCGTTTTCCATGCATGGACTTTTTGGATTTGCTACACCGCATGGGCCATGAACCATATTACAGATTACAATATTATACAATTCAGGATACTTGGTTAGGAATTTCAGCCCACACTATGTTGTCAATTTCGTCCTCAGTGCGAATCTTGGACTCCGCGTCTAAAATAATTATTATATGCGCATGTGGGAGACCTCGTTTCTGAAACGCTATGATGTGTACTATTGCTACGACTGTTCCAAAAAGCCCATTTTTGATGTCTTTAATAAGGCTGTTGAGTTTTAGTCGAAATACGCGTGCAACTAAGTCCGGCCTGTGTTCAACTTGCTGCCAGGGTTGTAGATTTTCAGTAATTTCCGACCATTTAGGATTACAGGTCATTGTTAATAAAATGTCAGGTCTTCCATACTTTGTTACTATTGCCATTGCATCTTGATAGCGCTGTTGCATGTTGAGGGGGCTACCTTCAAAGGACGACGGGAGAATTACTGTTTTTTTAATTGGAATTCCTTTTTGAATGGATTTTTTTTGCAAATGTTCTTGAAGAACGCAGTAGTCTTCAACTTTAAGTTGTTTTTGGTTCATTCGTATGAAATGGAGCCGATTAGCTTCAATTTTAACGTATGCGTCGACTAAGTACTGTTGTGTCAGTTTCCCACCGTTTAAAATAGGATTGAAGTAATTTCGGACAGACAGAAGAAAACTGTAGTACTGTAGTTGTGTAATTCTTCTTGAAGTTCCTTGCTGGTGTAAGTTTTCATGCCACCCTTGATCACCGCTTGGAAAGAATAGCGGATACAGAAGAGCATCAAGGTTGCTGTGCAAAATGCTAATTCATTGTGTTTTAGGAACTAAAGGGTTGTTTTTGTCTGGCTTAAGATGGACTAATATATCTCTTTGAAAAGGAGGCTCCCCATCATCATTTTGAAAAACAACTGCGACCTCACTTACACGTGGTTTGTTGTAACATCGGGGATCTTGTTGACGTTCTTGTTTAATGGCCATGATAATAGAAGGCATTTCCATGCCATTTTGTATAGCTCTTTGTTCCTCCTCAGCTTCGACGTCTTTTAGCATGCGATATGCAGCAGCAAATGGGCTGATTGTTTGTAAATGTACGGCAATTAGGTTCATCAGTTCAGCATTACACTTTTCATTTTCTTTTAGGTTCATCCTTTGTTCTGTAGCCTCATTTGGATCAAAGATGTATAATTGTGAAAATTTGGGTGGTTGTCCTAGTTCTGGGTGAAGTGTTCCAGTGCGGTGGTATATCTGGCCATGAATTTTAAAACAATACGGTCCGAATCCAGGGGGCGGTGCAATGTTGGCACCAAATGAAGCAAACGCATGAGAACTGTTGATACTTCTGA
This sequence comes from Phyllobates terribilis, assembly GCF_046119375.1. Lineage (NCBI taxonomy): Eukaryota > Metazoa > Chordata > Amphibia > Anura > Dendrobatidae > Phyllobates > Phyllobates terribilis. The sequence continues at coordinate 110,988,969 of NW_027362770.1, forward strand.
TATTTTTCATAAAATTTCTACTCTGTTCATGCGTTCCTTTCATCAACTGCTCAAGCAGATCTGAGTAGTGACATCTTGGTAGCATCACTTTTCCTTTTTGGCAGCATTGAGTAAACTGATTGTCAGATGGTTTTTCCTCGATGAAATTCAGAGAGTCGCATTTAGAACAAACTACATTCATCTTCCCACTGTAGTGTTGAATAATTATAGTTTCATTGTCTGTTACGTAACGTGCAAGTTGTTGAATGTTCTGCTGGGTTTGCCTTAGTTGGTAGAGCATTCGTTTTTGATAAATTTGGCGATCGTGTTGTTCTCGGTTTGTCCCGGATTCTGGAGATTCATTTCGTTTTTGGTGAGATTCCGCATCCTGGGCTTGTCTGGTGGCAGTGTGTTGTGGTGTCTCCTGTTCCCGGTGTTTTTGGTGAGATTCCGCATCCTGGGCTTGTCTTGCAGCAGTGTGTTGCGGTGTCTCCTGTTCCCGGCGTTTTTGGTGAGATTCCGCATCCTGGGCTTGTCTGGCGGCAGTGTGTTGCAGTGTCTCCTGTAGCCTGCGTTTTTGGAGAGCTTGCGCTTCCTTGGCTTGTCTGGCGGCAGTGTGTTGCGGTGTCTCCTGTTCCCGGCGTTTTTGGTGAGCTTCCGCATCCTTGGCTTGTCTGGCGGCAGTGTGTTGTGGTGTCTATTGCTCTCGACGTTGTCGTTTTCTTTCTGCTTCTGCTGCTTTTCTGTCTTCCTCCATGGCGTATTTTCGCTAACGACCCATTATAAAACAGGAAGCGTAAAGAAGTATCTCTTCAGCGCACTGTCACTGGCAGAACGTGTTCAGTAAACCTGACTGAAGTCCCTCGCACAGTGTGACAGAAGTCCCTCGCACAGTGTGACAGAAGTCCCTCGCACAGTGTGACAGAGAAAACCTGCTCAGTACGTTATGAGCAGTTGGTGAGTCACATGACCACATGGGCGGAGTTAGCCCTGCTATCTCCCGAAGGTGGCGTAATTATTTGAAATCCTGTGGTAATTGTCCGGAGAGCGTATTTAAATTTGGCGCGAAAATCTGTGATTGCTCGCGGGCGGCGTCCGCGACCAATCAAAGAAGCGGGTTTTTAATTTCGCGCAAATATCGCTGATTGGTTGCGGGCTGGGGCCGCGACTAATCAGCGAGCTGTGTTACTAAGGACCAGACAGCGTGGCTAAAATTTGCGTTAAAATCGCTGATTGGTGGCGGCAGGAGTGCGCAACCAATCAGCGAATAGTATTAATGAGGACCGGGGAGCGGCAGCCTGTGCGGCTACTTCCACTGCGAGAAGCCGGGCGATGAGCCGCTCCCCAGTCCTCCCTTGACACCCTAGCCACTGATCTCCCGACAGTAGCCGCATGGTGTTACTACGGACCGTACATTTGTGTCCAAAATCGCTGATTGGTCGCGGGCAGCGTCCGCGACCAATCAGCACAGCAGTGTTTAAATATGTCGACAAGATCGCTGATTGGTCGCGGGCAGCACAGCAGTGTTTAAATGTGGCGCCAAGATCGCTGATTGGTCGCGGGCAGCGTTTGCGACCAATCAGCACATCAGTGTTTAAATGTGGCGCCAAAATCGCTGATTGGTCGCGGGCAGCGTCCGTGACCAATCAGCACAGCAGTGTTTAAATGTGTCGGCAAGATCGGTGATTGGTCGCAGCCGCTATTTAAATGTGGCGCCCAAATCGGTGATTGGTTGCGGGCAGCGTCAGCGACCAATCAGCACAGCAGTGTTTAAATTTGTCGGCAAGATCGCTGAATGGTCACGGGCAGCGTCCGCGACCGATCAGCACATCAGTGTTTAAATATGGGGCCAAAATCGCTGATTGGTCGCGGGCAGCGTCCGCAACCAATCAGCACAGCAGTGTTTAAATGTGGCGCCAAGATCGCTGATTGGTCGCGGGCAGCGTCCGTGACCAATCAGCACAGCAGTGTTTAAATGTGTCGGCAAGATCGGTGATTGGTCGCGGCCGCTATTTAAATGTGGCGCCCAAATCGGTGATTGGTTGCGGGCAGCGTCAGCGACCAATCAGCACAGCAGTGTTTAAATTTGTTGGCAAGATCGCTGATTGGTCACGGGCAGCGTCCGCGACCAATCAGCACAGCGGTGTTTAAATGATGCGCCAAGATCACTGATTTGTCGCGTCTGCTGTTTAAATGTTGCGGTAAAATCGCTGATTGGTCGCGGAGGCCGCGACCAATCAGCGAATCCTATTGGTGAGGACAGGGGAGCGGAATCGTATTGGTGAGGACCGGGGAGCGCTGCTGCCTGTGCAGCTACTTCCGCTGCGAGAAGCCGGGAGATGAGCGGCTGCTCGCAGCAGAAGTATCCCGACATGCAGCGCCGCTCCCCGGTCCTCCCTTGACACCCTAGCCGCATGGAGGTCAGCGCCGATGCCTGTGAGGCTACTTCCGCTGCGAGAAGCCGGGAGATGAGTGGCTGTTCGCAGCCGTAGTATCCCGACCCGCAGCGCCACTCCCCGGAGCTCCCTTGACACCCTAGCCGCATGGAGGTCAGCGCCGCTGCCTGTGAGGCTACTTCCACTGCGAGAAGCCGGGTGATGAGCGGCTGTTCGCAGCAGAAGTATCCCGACCCGCAGCGCCGCTACCCGGTCCTCCCTTGACACCCTAGCCACATGGAGGTCAGCGGTCGGGGTCCTTCTGCTGCTAGAGGCCGGGAGATGAGCGGCTCGCACCGGTCATCTCCCCGCTGCATCGCCGCTGAGCTTCGTCCCGCAGATGAGCTGCTAACGGCCGCCATCTTTTTTCTGAAATCCTGTGTCGCTGATTGGCCGCTGCCGTACCAATGAGCGACGCGGGATTTCCGGGACAGACAGACAGACAGACAGACGGGATAAGACGATTATATATATAGATATATATATATCTATATATATAGATATATATATATATATATATATATAGAGTGTACACACAGAGTTCTAGCAGCAGACACATCTCTACAACAATTGTTAAGAGGAGACTTTGTGCAGCAGGCCTTCATGGTAAAATAGCTGCTAGGAAACCACTGCTAAGGACAGGCAACAAGCAGATGAGACTTGTTTGGGCTAAAGAACACAAGGAATGGACATTAGAGCAGTGGAAATCTGTGCTTTGGTCTGATGAGTCCAAATTTTAGATCTTTGGTTCCAACCACCGTGTCTTTGTGCGACGCAGAAAACGTGAACGGATGGACTCTACATGCCTGGTTCCCACCGTGAAGCATGGAGGAGGAAGTGTGATGGTGTGGGGGTGCTTTGCTAGTGACACTGTTGGGGATTTATTCAAAATTGAAGGCATACTGAACCAGCATGGCTACCACAGCATCTTGCAGCGGCATGCTATTCCATCCGGTTTGCGTTTAGTTGGACCATCATTTATTTTTCAACAGGACAATGACCCCAAACATACCTCCAGGCTGTGTAAGTGATATTTGACCAAGAAGGAGAGTGATGGGGTGCTACGCCAGATGACCTGGTGGCTACTTTGAAGAACCCAGAATACAAGACATATTTTCAGTTGTTTCACACTTTTTTGTTAAGTATATAATTCCACATGTGTTAATTCATAGTTTTGATGCCTTCAGTGTGAATGTACAATTTTCATAGTTATGAAAATACAGAAAAATCTTTAAATGACAAGGTGTGTCCAAACTTTTGGTCTGTACTGTATATATATATACTGCTCTAAAAAATAAAGTGAACACTTAAACAACAGAATATAACTCCATGTAAAACAAACTTCTGTAAAATCAAACTGTTCACTTAGGAAGCAACACTGATTGACAATCAATTTCACATGCCGTTGTGCAAATGTAATAGACGATAGATGGAAATTATTGGCAATTATCAAGACACCCTCAATAATGGAGTGGTTCTGCACGTAGGGACCACAGACCACATCTCAGTACCAATGCTTTCTGGCTGATGTTTTGGTCACTTTTGAATGTTGGTTGTGCTTTCACACTCGTGGTAGCATGAGACAGACTCCACAACCCACAGAAGGTGCTCAGGTAGTGCAGCTCATCCAGGATGGCACATCAATGCGAGCTGTGGCAAGAAGGTTTGCTTTGTGCGCTACCAGGAGACGTCCTCAGATGGGGGTTGTGCTCACAGCCCAACACCGTGCAGGATGCTTGGCATTTGCCACAGAACACCAGGATTAGCAAAGTCGGAACTGGCGCCCTGTGCTCTTCACAGATGAAAGCAGGTTCACACTGAGCACATGTGACAGACGTGACAGAGTCTGGAGAAGCCGTGGAGTGCGATCTGCTGCCTGCAACATCCTTCAGCATGACCGGTTTGGCAGTGGGTCAGTAATGGTGTGGGGTGGCATTTCTTTGGAGGGTCGCACCGCCCTCCATGTGCTCGCCAGAGGTAGCCTGAATGCCATTAGGTACCGAGATGAGATCCTCAGACCCCTTGTGAGACCATATGCTGGTGCGGTTAGCCCTGGGTTCCTCCTAATGCAAGACAATGCCAGACCTCATGTGGCTGGAGTGTGTCAGCAGTTCCTGCAAGAAGAAGGCATTGAAGCTATAGACTGGCCCGCCCGTTCCCCTGAATCCGATTGAGCACATCTGGGACATCATGTCTCGCTCCATCCACCAACGTCACCACAGACTGTCCAGGAGTTGGCGGATGCTTTAGTCCAGGTCTGGGAGGAGGTCCCACAGGAGACCATCCGCAACCTCATCAGGAGCATGCCCAGGCCACCACAATACTGAGCCTCATTTTGACTTGTTTTAAGGACATTACATCAAAGTTGGATCAGCCTGTAGTGTGTTTTTCCACTTTAATTTTGGGGGTGACTCCAAATCCAGGCCACCATTGGTTAATAAATTTGATTTCCATTGATGATTTTTGTGTGATTTTGTTGTCAGCACATTCAACTTTTACAGAACAAAGAATTCAATGAGAATATTTCCTTCATTCAGATCAAGGATGTGTTATTTGAGTGTTCCCTTTATTTTTTTAAGCAGTGTATATATATATTTATACATGACTGGCCCAGGGGGATATGTGGGACTCGGTTCCTGGGCCTTTACCTTCTTGGGATGTCACAGCAGTCGGCTTCTGGGCCCGTACCCTGGGGTTTTGTAACATCCCTGGTGGCGTGCTTGCATGGTGCACCACCTCCCACCATGCAAGACCGCAATTTTACCTGTCAGTCCATGCTGCACTCTTTGCTCCAGTACCTACTCTGTCCATGTCTCTTGACTGATTGCTTAGGGCGTCGGCGCGGCTTTCTGCTTGTTTCTTATAGCTACTGTGTGCACAGTCCTAATGCATCCCCAGCCTATTGCTGTTAATCACTGGATACTTAAACCCCCTCCACCCAGTTGGAGGTGCCTGAGCAACATTTCACTCAGTTTGTCTTTTGCAACTGAGGTGCCAGGTCCTGTCCTCACTCTAGTCTGTCCACCACCCTGGGGGCTGAGTACCCAGGGCCTTTTCCTGTACCTGTGACTTCTAGTCTGTTTCCGCCACCCTGGGGGCCGAGTACCCAGGGCCGCTACCTGTATCTCTGACTTCTAGTCTGTTTCCGCCAACCTGGGGGCTGAGTTCTCAGGCTCGTTCCTGTATCTTGTTCCCATTTCAGTTCCGGTCTGAACAGTGTCCTAGCCCATTACTTGTTTCTCTCTATGTCCGTACCTTCCCTTTGCCTGCAGTGTCTGAACCCGCACCTAACTCCAACTCATTGTCTCTGTACTTCTGTTTGTGAGTTTTGTGTCCACTCACTATTTCATTGTAAGTACCTTGTGTGTATCTGGTTCTGCTTGTCCCCTTACCCTGCCTCCGTATCTACCTCCTGTGTTCTAAACATCTTCCTGTATTTTCCATGTGAACAGAGCCCTGTCCTGTCTGCCATCACCTTCTGCTCTGTTCTGCTCTGATTGTTCACCGCTCCGGCGGTTCCGCTCTGCTCCGATTGTTTACCGCACCTGCGGTTCTGTTCTGCTCTGCTTGTTCACTGCTCCGGCGGTTCCACTCTGTTCCACTTATTTAACGCACCTGCGGTTCTGTTCTGCTCTGCTTGTTCACCGCTCCGGCGGTTCCGCTCTGTTCCGCTTGTTTACCGCACCTGCGGTTCTGTTCTGCTCTGCTTGTTCACCGCTCCGGCTGTTCCGCTCTGCTCCACTTGTTTACCGCACCTGCGGTTTTGTTCTGCTCTACTTGTTCACCGCTCTGGCGGTTCAGCTCTGCTTCGCTAGTTTACCGCACCTGCGGTTCTGCTCCGCTCTGCTTGTTCTCCGCACCTGCGGTTCTGCTCCGCTCTGCTTGTTCACCGCACCTGCGGTTTTGCTCCGCTCTGCTTGCTCACCGCACCTGCGGTTTTGCTCTGCTCTGCTGTTCACCGCTCCTGCGGTTTTTCTCAGCTCTGCTTGTTCACTGCACCTGCGGTTTTGCTCTGCTCTGCTTGTTCACCGCTTCTGCGGTTTTGCTCTGCTAGTCCACCGCACCTGCGGCTCTGTTCCTGTATCCCAGTCTGTACTGGTCCCTATCCAGCCTGCATTCATACCTGCCAGTTTCTGCCTGTCTGCAATCCAGCCGTGCCTGTTAGCATCCGCCTGTCTGCATACCAGCCGCGCCTGCCAGTACCCACCTGCCTACATACCAGCCGTGCCTGCCAGTACCCACCTGTCTGCATACCAGCTAACCTGCCTGTTCGTGCATTCCCCGGTGTGGGTCAACAGCTGTGACTTGGGTCTGACCTGGAGTAGCACCTGGTCCCTCTTCTCGGTTCCTCCCTGGTTCAAGGAGTCGACTGAGCCGCCGTGCGACCTTGGTCGGACCGGGTTGATACTTAGTTACGCCCCTCCAGGCACTCCTCAGTTCATGGTACAGTGGGATCACTAATCATGCTCACGCCAGTCAGTCTGGGCGCGAGCGTAACAGGTGTGTTAACAGTTTTGTCTCGTGACGCCACCTGTGGCTCCTGGTAATGGGTACCAGCGCTGCTGCAGACCTCCGGGGGTGATGGGATGGCAGCTGAGATATTTCTGCTCCCCACAGGCGGAGCGGGCCCCCGGGGCAGGGTTAATGGAAGGGATGCAGGTGAGAGGTGGCCCGGTCGGGTCAGGGGGAATGACGGACACGCACACAGGGGATTCACTTCAGTACCTTTATTGGTGTAATGGCAGGTATGGTCCAGGGTACCTAGTAGGAAGGGTGCACTTCTGGACTCTCCCCAGTGAGCGGGTTGTAGGCCTCCTGGTCCATTTTTTCCTCTCACTAAAGCTCCTGGCCAGCCTGGATCTAGGCCTAGCTTCTGTACGGTTTCACGCTCTCACCTCTCTGCTTGGTAATATAACTTTTCTCTGGCTACCACTATCCCTGGACGCTGGGTCCTTCATGGTTCCTAGTTCTGTAAATGATGGTATCTTCAGGTTGACCAGGGGTCTGGAATCCTCCTGGTATGCCGGTTGTCCCTACTGGGTGTAGAGGACCCTGTAGGCGCGGACCCGGTGTCCGGTTTGTGTCCTGGGGTGAGCTTTAGATTCTCTTCTGCCCCCTTAACTCCTCTCTTCTTGCCTCCGGCCACACACGGGGCCCTCAACACAGCCGCTCACGTGCTGCTTCTTCACTGGTCTCAGTGCCAGCACACTCTGCCTATCTAACTCCACCCTCCAGTATATATATCCCTAACAGGGCTCGCTCTGGTGGTATGAGGTGGAAGGGTGGAGGTGTCTGTTATGTAATGAGGGCCTCTTGTGGAGAAGTCCATCCATGCACCCATTTGGGTCCTGTGGTACCTGTGCGTAGCAGGGTGCCACATACACATGCACATGCTGCACACAGTATACAATGCTGGCCAAAAGTATTGGCACCCCTGCAATTCTGTCAGATAATACTCAGTTTCTTCCTGAAAATGATTGCAATCACAAATTCTTTGGTATTATTATCTTCATTTAATTTGCTTTCAAGGAAAAAACACAAAAAAGAATGAAGCAAAAATCAAATCATTGATCATTTCACACAAAACTCCAAAAAAGGGCCGGACAAAAGTATTGGCACCCTCAGCCTAATACTTGGTTGCACAATCTTTAGCCAAAATAACTGCGAACAACCGCTTCCGGTAACCATCAATGAGTTTCTTACAATGCTCTGCTGGAATTGTAGACCATTCTTCTTTGGCAAACTGCTTCAGGTCCATGATATTTGAAGGGTGCCTTCTCCAAACTGCCATTTTGAGATCTCTCCACAGGTGTTCTATGGGATTCAGGTCTGGACTCATTGCTGGCCACCTTAGTAGTCTCCAGTGCTTTCTCTAAAACCATTTTATAGTGCTTTTGGAAGTTTGTTTTGGGTCATTGTCCTGCTGGAAGACCCATGACCTCTGATGGAGACCCATCTTTCTCACACTGGGCCCTACATTATGCTGCAAAATTTGTTGGTAGTCTTCAGACTTCATAATGCCATGCACACGGTCAAGCAGTCCAGTGCCAGAGGCAGCAAAGCAACCCCAAAACATCAGGGAACCTCCGCCATGTTTGACTGTAGGGACCGTGTTCTTTTCTTTGAATGCCTCTTTTTTTTTACAGAACACTCTATGTTGATGCTTTTTCCCAAAAAGCTCTACTTTTGTCTCATCTGACAGAGAACATTCTTCCAAAACGTTATAGGCTTTCTCAGGTAAGTTTTGTCAAACTCCAGCCTGGCTTTTTTATGTCTCGGGGTAAGAAGTGGGGTCTCCTGGGTATCCTACCATACAGTCACTTTTCATTCAGACGCCAACGGATAGTACGGGTTGACACCGTTGTACCCACGGACTGCAGGGCAGCTTGAACTTGTTTGGATGTTAGTCGAGGTTCTTTATCCACCATCCGCACAATCTTGCGTTGAAATCTCTCGTCAATTTTTCTATTCCGTCCACATCTAGGGAGGATAGCCACAGTGCCATGGGCTTTAAACTTCTTAATGACACTGCGCACGGAAGGCACAGGAACATTCAGGTCTTTGGAGAAGGACTTGTAGGTGAGTATAATGTTTTTTTTTTAGATTTTTTACCATTTTTATTCTTTTTTTAACTATTAACGTGGTCACGCTATATAAATCCATGCCGGTTGCTTGGATTTATATAGTGTGACCAAGTTTTCAAGCACTTTTCCAAGTGATGCTAAAATCGCTTGGAAAAGCGCTTGATTACCCGCATGCGGAAATGCATGCAAAAACGCTTGACAAACGCTTCTACCTGGCAGGAAACCGCATGTAAAATCCACATGCGTTTTACCTGCCATGGAAATGCAGAAAAATTCCGGAGCATTTCTGCTTCGTGGGCACTTAGCCTAAGGAAGAAATGCAGGGGCAGCAATTCGGATCCTTTGCAGTCACAGAGCTGCCCCCTGATTGATGTACCCAGCAGATGAAGAGCAGGATCGCTGGGTTACTGCTGACTAAGAGAACAATGTTTACCTTTAAATACAGCAGCCCAACGATCCTGCTCTGCATCTAGAGCAGCACTGCTCCAGATGCTTCACTTCACATAAATGTCAGCAGCACTGAGCCCAACCAGGATCAGTCACAGTGCCAGCCAGGGCACAGATCAGCAGACTGCTGCTCACTTTCCTTGATGCACTGTATCATGGGAGAGTGACCTTAGAGGAGAGAAGCTTGGGAATTCCCCAGCCTGGAGGAGACTTCAGCTGAAATCGGCTTAGTTGAATGAGAGGCTCTTGCCAAGAAGAGGAGTTTTTCTACCACTTGGTATATGCATTGTTTATAAAAAATTTTGGCAAATCATTAACATTATTACCTCTGCTTTTAAGTTAAATCATAAAATATTCCGTGATGGGTTCTCTTTAACCCCTTTACAACCCAAGGTGGTTTGCACGTTAATGACCAGGCCAATTTTTACAATTCTGATGACTGTCACTTTATGAGGTAATTACTCTGGAACGCTTCAACGTATCCCCCTGATTCTGTGATTGTTTTTCCGAGACATATTGTACTTCATGATTGTGGTAAAACTTCTTTGATATAACTTGCGTTTATTTGTGAAAAAAATTGACATTTGGCGAAAATTTTGTAATTTTAAAAATTTGAATTTTTATGCCCTTAAATCAGAGAGATATGTCAGACAAAATAGTTAATAAATAACATTTCCCACATGTCTACTTTACATCAGCACAATTTTGGAAATAACATTTTTTTTGTTAGGGAGCTATAAGGGTTAAAAGTTGAGCAGCGATTTCTCAATTTTCCAACAAAATCTACAAAACCTTTTTTTTTAGGGACCACATCACATTTTAAGTCACTTTGAGGGGTTTTTATGACATAAAATACTCAAAACTGACACCATTCTAAAAACTGCACCCCTCAAGGTGCTCAAGATCACATTCAAGAACTTTATTAACCCTTCAAGTGCTTCACAGGAATTTTTGGAATGTGGAAGAAAAGAATTAACATTTAACTTTTTTTCACAAAAATGTCACTTTAGACCCAATTTTTTTATTTTTGCAGGGCTAACAGGAAAAAATGGGCCGCAAAATTTGTTGTGCAATTTCCCTTGAGCACGCAAGTACCCCATATGTGGGGGAAAAACATTTTTTGGGCGCACGGCAGGGTTCGGAAGGGAAGAAGCGCCATTCGACTTTTTGATTGTAAAATTTGCTTGAATAATTAGTGGAAGCCATGTTGCGTTTGGAGAGCCCATGATGTGCCTAAACAGTGGAAACCCCCACAAGTGACACCATTTTGGAAACTAGACCCCTCAGGGAACTTATCTAGATGTGTGGTGAGCACCTTGAACCCCCAGGTGCTTCACAAAAGCGTATAACATGGAGCCGGGAGAATAAAATTTTCACATTTTTGCCGCAAAAATGTTTTTCAGCCCCCAGTTTTGCATTTTCATAAGGATAAGGGAGAAAGCTGATACCCCATATGTGGGAGACTTTTTGAATGTAAAATTTGCTTGAATAATTAGCGGATGTGCTCCTGATGTGCCTAAACAGTGGAAAACCCCCAGAAGTGACAGCATTTTGGAAACTAGACCTCTGAGGGAACTTATCTAGATGTGTGGTGAGCACCCTGAACCCCCAAGTGTTTTATAGAAGTTTATAACATGGAGCAGTGAATATAAAAAAAATCTAACTTTTTCCACAAAAATAATGTTTTAGCCCCAATTTTTTATTTTCACAAGGGTAAGAGGAAAAAATGGACCCCCGCACTTTTGTGCAATTTCTCCCATATGTGGGGAAAATACAGTTTTTGGGCCACGGCAGAGTTCAGAAGGGAAGGAGCACTGTGTGACTTCTTGAACGCAAAATTGGCTGGAAATGAGAGAGGACGCAATGCCGTGTTTGGAGAGCCCTGATGTGCCTAAACAGTGGAAACCCCCCACAAGTGACCCCATTTTGGAAACTACACCCCTCAAGGATTTTATCAAGGGGTATAGTGAACATTTTGAAGCCAGAGGTGTGACACAGAATTTGATAACATTAGGTCATCATATTGAATAAGTTGTCCTTAGTCTTGAGCGCAAGGGCTCGCTACTTGAGTTTGCATCTGGTACTCAGGTATGCACCATGTATCGCGCATGCTCGAGTGACATGCTCGAGTCCCCGCTCGCTCATGCATGGCAGGCAATCTCCGCGATGTTTTTCTGGCTGCGAAGCATATGGGGTGGAGACTCAAGCATGTCACTCGAGCACCCGCGACACTCAGTGCATTCACGAGCACCCGATGCAAACTCAAGTAGCGAGCACTTGCGCTCAACACTAGACACCATATCGTCATCTTTTTTTTTTTTACTTTTGAAAAAAATCCCAACCCTAACCCCAACCCTAATACTAGCCCAACCCTAATGCTACTCCAACCCTAGCCCTAGCCCAACCCTAACCCTAACACCAACCCTAACCCTAGCACAACCCTAATCCAAGAGGTTATTTTTTACGCCGTTCCTCGGGCGGTATAAGTGATTTGACGACTTTATTCTTCGGGTCGGTGCAATTACAGTGATACCAGAATCATATCGGGTTTTTATGACTGACAGCTGTCACACACTAAAAGACGCTTTTTTTGGTAAAATCTAGTTTTTGCATCGCCATATTTTGAGAGCTATAATTTTTCCATATTTTGGCCAACAGAGTCATGTGACGACTTGTTTTTTGTGGGACAAGTTAACGTTTTTATTGGTACCATTTTCAGACACGTGACACTTTTTTATCGTTTTCTATTACGATTTTTTGGCGGCAGAATAAACAAAATACAACAATTCAGGAATTGTTTTTTTTAATTATTTTTTTTTGCTGTTCCTCGTGTGGTAAAATTGATAAGGCATGTTTATTCTTCGGGTCAGTACGTTTACAGCGGTACCACATTTATATAGCTTTTCTTTGTTTTGTAGCTTTTACACAATAAAAGCTATAAAAGCTATAAAAGCTGTACCATTTTTATTTATATTTGTCTTTTTGATCGCTTGTTATTCTATTTTTTGTTTGGCGGTATGATGATAAAGCATTGTTTTTGCTTCAATTTTTTTTTTTTTTTGCCTTGTTCACTAAAGGGGTTAACTAGTGGGACAGTTTTATAGGTCAGGTCGTTCCGGACGCGGCAATACCAAACATGTGTACTTTTATTGTTTTGTTTTTTTTCATAATAATATTTATTGATGGGTACATTATATTTTTATTTTTGGTGGATTATTTTTTTTAATTTATTTTTTATATTTTTACAAAAAATGTTTTATTTATTTTTTCATTTTTTAACACTTTTTTTTGCTTTTACACTTTGTCCCACTATGGGACTTTCACTTTTTTTACTCTGATCGCCTGTATAGCATAGGGATGGAGCACCAGAGTGACTAAAACATAACACCCGAGCACGCTGAAGATACTCGGAAAACACCCACGCATGCTCGTAAATCTCGAGTAATGAGCATGCTCGCTCATCACTAACCAGAACCCAAACCCCATTGAAATCAATGATGACTCAAACTTTGGAGCTGGTAAATCTCTCTCTTTCTCTCTCTCCCCGACTTCCCTCAAAACTCCGAACATTAAAATGGACTTCCAGTAGAAGTTTGTGTTCTGTTCAGAACAGGACACTAACTGTCCGGTACGAACCCCATGCTTTAAAGTTCGGGTGCGCTCATCTCTAGTAATCACTATGAGAAGTAATATGTTGTGTGTTTTCATTAGTGATGAGCGAGTATACTTGGGCGAGCACCGAATAGTTACAGCTGCTCGGTGTTATGTTTGAATCACTCCCGTGTGCATGATTTGCAAATGTTTGACAGCTTTAATACATGTGAGGAATGTCTATTTCTTACACATTCCTCACATGTATTAAAGCTGTCAAACAGTTGCAAATCATGCACACGGGACTGATTCAAACATAACACCGAGCAGCTGTAAATACTCGGTGCTCGTCCGAGCATACTCAGCGAAAGGGTTAACAAAACATACTCGCTCATCACTAGCTTTCATAGGACTTTTATAGCTGTACTTAAAGAGTACCAGTTGTTAGAACCCTCCTGTTTGTTTTTGTTTCTATCTTGTGTTTTGCAGTCACGTGACCATCTGCCTATATATTCCAGCTCCACCCTTCTGGCTTTGCTGGACTTCAGTGTTGTTTTGACTGTCTCTCTAGCCAGGTGCTTTTATGCCTATCTCTCTCTAGTTTGCTTGGTCCTCTGGGACCTCTAGTACTTTTTGTCAGTTTATCTTTTTGCTCTGCAACAACTTCTGTTAGGAGGTGTCCCATTTTTGTCCCAGTCCTTAGTTAATTTAGGGACCCCTCCCTTTCTCTATAGGTCTCCGTTCAGACTAGCCGAGGATGAAGGCGGGTCTGTTCACAAGGAACAGGTTGCCCGTTACAACGTAGGGACTCAGCTTAGTCTTACTGTAGGGACAGCTCTCCCCATCTTTCCTTAGTTTATGTTGCAGATCATAACAGTAAGTCCAGCCCAAACAAAAACTTTAAGGAAAGAAATCCGGGGATCAGTATGGTTTCTGTTCAAGGTTTGGCTCAACGCCTGCAGGGATTGTCTCTGGAGGTGTCCGAGCTCCGGCAGCACGTGAGTAGCTGCTCTGGAGCCCATTTTGTGGAACCCAAGGTAGGACTGCCTGATATTTTTTTATGGTAAACAACAAGATTTTTTTCCTTTAAAAATGCTTGTTTATTATATTTTCGTTTGAGACCAAGGTCCTCTTGGAATGAATCATAGCACATTGGGTTTATCATGTCACTTTTGCGCAAGGAACCACAGGGGTGGGCCTTTTCTCTCCAACCTAATGATCCGTGTTTTAGGTCAGTGGAGGATTTTTTTTCTGCTATGGGGCTATTGTATGATGATCCTGATCGAGTCTCATCTGCTGAGACAGAACTGAGGTGTTTGAATCAGGGGTCCGGTGATGTTGAAAATTATTGTACACACTTCAGAAGGTGGTCCTCAGAAGTGAAATTGAATGATTCGGCGTTAAAATGTTTTTTTCTTGCTGGACTAAGTGAAAGGGTTAAGGATCTGATGATTGCATTCCCTGCACCTGAGACCTTGCAGGAAGCCATGCAATTAGCTATACGTGTGGACAGGAGACTGCGTGCCAGGGTTAATGATGAAAAAATTCCTGCAATGGCAGCTCCTAGTCCCCAGACGGTCTGCTCGGATGGCGGAGATCCGAAGAAGGTTGGGGCGATGTCGCTCCGCTCTCAGGAAAGAGACTGCAGGTTTTCCAAGGGATTGTGTTTTTATTGTGGTAAAACTGAGCATTTGATTAAGAACTGTGAGCTTCGTTTAAGTAAAGAAAAAAAAAAGGTCAGTTACGCCTGTATTGCTTGTTTGAGCTCTAAGGGAGTATTTCTTTCAGGGAGTACCTCATTGCAGGAAGATTTGATTGAATTTCAGGTATTTGTGGATTGTGGTTCAACACTTAATGTGATTGATAAGGGGTTTTTGGAAAAACTTAAATTGGAATCCAAACCTTTGTCATCACCTATTTCTGTGATTGTAATTGATAACACTCTTTTGAAATGTATTACTCACAAGGTTGCGGCATTTCCCCTCACTATCAATGGTATTCAGCAAGAAATTTTGGACTTGGTGGTATTAAATAATTTACCCTCTCCAGTCGCTTTAGGTTTGCCTTGGTTAAAACTGCACAATCCTTTACTGGACTGGTCTAGTAATGAGATTAAGTCTTGGAGTCCTAAGTGCTATGATAAATGTTGTAATGGTCGCATTGCGGCTGTGGAAAAAGGGGAATTACCTGGACCTATTCAGGATTTTTGGAAGTTTTTTTCAGAAGAGGAGTCGTGAGTTTTACCTCCTTATAAGGACTATGATTGCACCATTGAGTTTGTTCTTGGAGCTACTCTTCCCAAAAGTCGCTTATTTAATCTGACTATCCCTGCGAGAAAGGCCTTGGAGGAATACATACAGACGAGCTTGGCTGCTGGTCACATTAGACCTTCTAAGTCTCCTGTGGCTGTTGGATTTTTCTTTGTTAAAAAAAAGGACGGGGGTTTACGTCCATGTCTGGACTTTCGTGAAATTAATAAGATTACCGTACGCAATTCCTACCCATTGCCGTTAATTCCTGACTTGTTTAGCCAGTTAGTGGGGGCCAAGTGGTTCTCTAAAATTGATCTCTGGGGGGCATACAATTTGTTACGAATGAAGGAGGGTGATGAATGGAAAACTGCTTTTAACACTCCAGTAGGTCATTTTGAGAATCTGGTGATGCCTTTTGGTCTTACCAAGGCACCCGCGTTTTTTCAGAACCTTATTAATGACATCCTGAGACCTTTGATTTGTAAGAATGTGGTTATGTATTTGGATGACATTCTGATTTATTCACCAGATCTGGAATCCCATTGGCAGAGTGTACGTGAAGTGTTGCAGTTATTGAGTGATAATTCACTTTTTGCTAAGCTGGAGAAATGTGAGTTTGCTGTGCAGAGAATTAGTCTTTTGGGCTACATTATCTCCAGCGAGGGCTTTGAGATGGACCCGGTGAAGGTTCAGGCTGTGCTGGAATGGCCTAGGCCTATTGGTTTGAAATCTATACAGAGATTTTTGGGTTTCACCAGTTATTACAGGAAATTCATTAAGAATTTTTCTATAATTGTTAAGCCGCTGACCGATCTCACCAGGAAAGGTCCGAATACGGTCCAGTGGACTACTGAGGCCATTGAAGCTTTTGTGTATCTCAAGGAGAGGTTCAGTTCTGCCCCTATCCTTATGCAGCCTGATGAGACCAAGCCTTTTTTGGTCGAGGTCGATGCTTCTTCGGTGGGGGTCGGTGCAGTTTTGTCTCAGGAGAACAAGGATGGAGTACATCCCTGTGCTTTTTTTTCGAAAAAAATTTCAGAAACCGAACTTAATTACGATGTTGGTAATCAGGAATTGCTGGCTATTAAACTAGCGTTTGAACATTGGCGTCATTTTTTGGAAGGTGCTAGATTTCCTATTCAGGTTTTCACAGATCATAAGAATTTGATCAATCTGGATGCTGCCAAATGCTTGAATGCCCGTCAAGCTAGGTGGGTACTTTTTTTTTCTCAGTTTAATTTTTCTGTTACTTATATCCCTGGTACTAAGAATGTTAAAGCCGATGCCTTATCTCGCAGCTTTTCTCCCATGGTTGGTACCGAGGAGGAGGAGAGCATTTTACAGAAGGAGTTGTGGCAGCAGCATTGGACTCTGTTTTGGAAGATGGGATTCTGAAAGCCCAAGATGATGCCCCATCTAACATTCCCCATGGGAGGTTGTTTGTGCCTAGAACCTTTAGGAGAGATTTGTTTGTGGAGTATCATGAGTCTCAGTTGGCAGGTCATCCAGAAAATTCTGAGACTAAGAGACTTATCAGTCGCAGTTTTTGGTGGCCTGGGTGGCAGAAGGAAGTCATCAAGTGGGTGCGTCAATGTACGGTGTGTGCTAGGTCAAAGGCTTCACATACCCCTGCTACGGGGTTGCTTTGCCCTCTGGAGGTTCCAAGTGCGCCTTGGACGCATCTCGCAATGGATTTTATTACTGACCTTCCTGTGTCTGAGGGTTTCACTGTCATCTGGGTGGTCGTGGACCGTTTTAGCAAGATGTGTCATTTGGTTCCATTCATTAAGCTACCCTGCGCTAAGACACTCGCTAAGGCGTTTGTTAAGGAAATTGTCAGGCTCCATGGCGTTCCCACTGACATTGTTTCTGATAGGGGACCTCAGTTTGTGGCTCGCTTTTGGCGTGCTTTTTGTGACAGGTTGGGAGTCCATTTGTCATTTTCGTCTGGGTATCATCCTGAATCTAATGGACAGACTGAAAGAAAGAACCAGGATGTTGAACAGTTTTTGCATTGTTTTGTGGCAGACAATCAAGAGGGGTGGTCTGAGTTTCTGCCACTTGCAGAATTTGCTCTTAACAACCATACATCCTCCTCTGCTGGGGGTTCTCCTTTTTTTTGTTGTACTGGGAGACATCCATCTTTTGGTTCATTCTCCCAATTGAGGTCGGCAGTGCCGGAGGAGGAGAATTTTTCCAGTGATTTGGAGAGAGTTTGGACTAATGTACGTTGTATCCTTCAAGAGGCTAACAAAAAGTCGGTTGAGGATTCCCTCTAAAAAATTGGGTCCGAAGTTTGTGGGACCATTTAAGGTGCTTCAGGTGGTTAACCAGTCTGCTGTTAGGTTGGAGGTCCCCACCTCCTGGAAGATTAATCCTGTGTTTCATGCTTCCTTGTTGAAAAAGGCTGATGTATCGGATAGGGATGCCACTGTCACAGTTCCTCAGGTGGTGGAAGACAGCGAATATGAAATTTCTCATATCCTGAATTTTAGATGGCATAGAGGGAGATTGCAGTATCTTGTCGTTTGGAAAGGTTTCGGTCCCGAGGATAACTCCTGGGTAAGGGCGGATGATGTCTCTGCCGCTAGACTTGTCAGAGATTTCCACAGGAGATTTCCTGATAGGCCTTGGCCTGGAGGATCCGGAGGATCCTCATAAAAGAGGGGGTACTGTTAGAACCCTCCTGTTTTTTTTGTTTATATCTTGTGTTTTGCGGTCACATGACCATCTGCCTATATATTTCAGCTCCGCCATTCTGGCTTTGCTGGACTTCAGTGTTGTTTTGACTGTCTCTCTAGCCTGGTGCTTTTGTGCCTATCTCTCTCTAGTTCGCTTGGTCCGCTGGGACCTCTAGTACTTTTTGTCAGTTTATATTTTTGCTCTGCAACAACTTCTGTTAGGAGGTGTCCCATTTTTGTCCCAGTCCTTAGTTCTTTTAGGGACCCCTCCCTTTCTCTATTGGTCTCCGTTCAGACTAGCCGAGGACGAAGGCGGGTCTGTTCACAAGGAACAGGTTGCCCGCTACAACGTAGGAACTCAGCTTAGTCTTACTGTAGGGACAGTTCTCCCCATCTTTCCTTAGTTTATGTTGCAGATCATAACACCAGTGACCAGGTCAAATGTGGCAAGTTCTTGCCATAATTTCATCTCTGTTGCTCCTCTGAATGAAAAGGAAAAAAATTGTATAATTAGGGGAGCAGCACAAATAGAATTAGAGCAAAAGTGGTCACTTTTTGTCCTGATGACAGGTCCTCTTAATAGGATATTTGAGCTTCAAAAGAATCTTTTATTTTAGGGCAGTTTAGGAGATGAGCTTGAGGGATTACCTGTGTTCTCAATCCAGCTGAAAAGTGAATAATGCACAAATAAAGCAAATGACACAATTAGTTTTGCTACCGCTACATATTTGGTTGAGTTTTCGCTATCATATGTGAGTACCGTAAGATTAGAGAAAATCACAGTCCTGAAGCAGCACTGTCGAGGTTTCTGTAGAAAAATAACTAATATTTTAGTGTCAGCGTCCCATTTATAATGTCAAAGTTATTCAGGAATGCATGTTGGCAGTGAAGAATGAGCTGGCAGGATGCACAATTAATAATTTACAATGTATTAATTCACTCCTGCCTAGGGCAGTACAAATTGTAGATACAACCATTGATGGGCTAAAAGCGTACAGGGACAGACCAGCGATGCAGACCTGAAATAGCATTAATGTATAAGAAGATCACACGCAATGTGTGCTGTCCGTTCTTCACAACCTGATCTTCAAGGGCATTTTGTTCAGGATTTTTCTTGCGGTCTTGGTGCTTTTTGGATGCGTTTTTGGTGCGCTTTTTTCCACTGTCCTTCTGTCTCTTTTTATGCATGTACGTAAAGTTCTGTGAAAAAAAAACCATTCTATTTTGGCCTTCAAAAATGCTGCAAAAAACGCTGAATCAAATTTTGGTGCATTTCTTTCACCACCCGTTACTTCCTATGGGTGAAAAAACGCTGAAAAAGCGCTGAAAGACGTGACATGCTCTATTTTAAAAAAAAACATGTAAGGAACAGAGAATTCTTGTTTCTCATGGACTTTGCTGGTACTGGAAAAGGCAGCTGAAAATTTGCATAGAAAAACTGCATCAAAAAACGCTGAAAAAAACATGATGTGTGAACATAGCCTAAGGAGGCACCAAAGGTCACTGCACCATATGAGTTGATCAGTGTTATAAGAAAACTTTCAGTCAAGAGTCAAGACACTATTGTATACATTCATCCAAACAGAACTCGACTCGGTGTCATCTTCTGGCAAGGTCATAGCCAGTGGAGAGTGAGACCCCACGTCCGCTCTATGAATTTATTGTCCTGTTTTCTAATACAGATTGTGGCCTTAAACTTAGTCTTTCTGCCTTTCCTACACTAACTCCTAACAAAGAACTACAAACTCCATTTTTGTTTATTAACAACTAAACACTACAATAAATTCCTTCTCAGACATCATTTGCTGGCATACACAGATGCAAAAAAGATGATATACGAGGGTGGCAGTGTTACGCTATCACCCTAGGACCCAGCCAGGGGCAGACACGGACAGCTTGAGGCCTCAGTGCAATAAATGGCAACCAAGCTACTATACTGTATATACAGATATATAAGTTTTGAACACGTCACCAATTTTCTAAGTAAATGTATTTCTAAAGATACTATTGACATAAAATTCTCACCAGATGTCGTAAACCCATCGAATCCAAAAAGTCAAAGACATTAAACCATAGATGTTCATAAATTAAGTTATGTATAATAATGAGAAATGACACAAGGAAAAAGTATTGAACACTCTTACTGAAATGTATTTAACACTTTGTTCAAAAGCCCTTGTTGGTGATGACACTTTCAAGACACCTCCTGAATGGAGAAACTAGTCACATGCATTGCTCAGGTGTGATTACTATCAAATCTTCCACACAAACACACTTCAAATCGTGAAGGTTCTTTGGGATCCTTCTAGGAATTCTGAGGTTTAATTCCTTCCATAAATTTTCTATTAGATTCAAGTCAGGTGATTGGCTGGGCCATTCTAGCAGCTTTATTTTCTATTCTAGTCTTCTCTTATTATTTATGTTAATGTCACTTATTACATAGTGCCCTCTATTGTTATATGCAGCACCATTCCTTATATATCAGATTCTCTTGTTATTTTTGTTATTTATAACACCTTATCTTTATAACATAAGTCCTCTCTTGATGGATGTGGATTGACAGCTGATGGAACATAGTAAAGCTTCTTTTCTAAAGGAGGCAGCTGATGGACTGGTCTTCTGGTCACCAGTTGCTCCATCAGCAGTCATTTTATATCTAACAAGAGATGACTATGTAATAAAGACAGAGCACTGTGATTAACAAAAATAACGAGAATACACTATATAAGGGACGGTGCTGTACATATCATACTGCGTAATAATGGAACAGCACTGTACATAGCAACAGATGATGCTACGTAATAAGGGACTGCCCAATATATAACTAGAGAGGATGGTACATAGTAAGGGACTCCTGTTCCAGTAATAATGTCTCCGATACTGGGCCCATTCCCGGGATAATGTCTCCCAACCTGGCCTTTTTCTTGGTATAATGTCCACCATTTTGGTATAATGTCCCCTCCCTGGTATAATGTGCCTGATCCTCTTTCCCTTCCTGATATAATGTGCCCCATCCTGGTCGCCTTTCTCAGACAATATCTCCCATTCACGTATCCATTTCGTAGTATAATGTGCCCCATCCTGGTCAATTTCTTGGTATAATGTACCCCATCCTGGTATAATGTGCCCCATCCTGTCCCCTTCCTGGGGTTATGTGCCCTATTATGTTCTCCAATAAGTTTAAAAAAGCCAATACTACTCACCTTTCCCCACGCTCCCACGACACATGATGTCCTTTTCTTTATCTGGCGTAGGTTTTGGCAGCTGACTTCTGATAGGCCGGCAGCATGTATTGCAGCGTAGGGAGTCGGTGGCTCCCCTACGCCGCAATACAGTTCAACTGAATATGAGTCCAACGCACATCCAGCTGAAATGGTCACTGGTGTCAGTGTGCCCCCCTCCACCTCCAGGCCCCGGTGTAGCTACACCAGTGAAATGTCCGTTCTTGAGCCCATGTAATACTCAGCCATCACTGTATGCAATCAGTACTTATTCCTGCTGGATCAACCGTTGTAAGACTAATATTGTCCATCACACCAGATGAGATAAAATTATACAAGCATTTCAAAGGAATTTGTCAGCACGATTTCTGCCCCCCGTACTATTTATATGCCCATGTAGCACTTCCAAAGACACGTCCAGCAATACCTTGATGACTCCTAAACAGTTCCTACATAAATGAGAAATCAGCTTCTTATTTGATAAACAAATGACCCTAAAGAGCTATTTGTAGCTCCATTGCCCACCCAACACTGTCTCCTCCTATTTGACTGACAGCCTCTATACAGGAAGAGGTGCTAGGCGGGGATAGAGCTGGAGTGACAGAGGCTTCAGATCTACTGTATTATAGTCCTTCAGTCTCATTTGCAAATCAATTCAGAAACTGATTTCTCATTAACGGAACAACGAACTGGTCATGTAAAGGTATTTCTGGACTTTGAAAGAGTTAAATGTTCATATAAATAGGTTGGGATGTGAAACCCTTATTATTATGGTCAAATCAAGAAATTTACAGAAATACAAGAAGAAAAGACTTTGGCTGCGTACTCACTATGCGATTTTCAAGCGTCTTTGCGAAAAAGCTTAAAAAACGCTTGGTAATACGTGCCCCGTGGTCCCCAACGATAATCCGCATGTGCTGTGCACATGCTGCGGATATTTCCGCTGCAGATTATCATTGCGGAAAAATCCGCAGCATGTCCATTAATTTTGCGGACACGCAGCGTAATTGCCGCCATTGACTTGCATTGAATCGCTTAATATACGCATGACTACATGTGCACATGCGGATATTAAGAGATTCAATGTGCAGATGTTACCTGGGTCTGGAGACTCTCATCCAGACCCGGGTACCATAGTACCTGTTAAAAAAAAGAATTTAAAATAAATAATATACATTATACTCACCTTCTGATGGCCCGCAGTCTCCTCTATGATGCCTCCTGGCTCCCCGGTGGCTCGCAATGGTGTCAAAGGACTTTCCATGATGTCATTTAGTCATGTGACAGGTCATGCGACCGCTGACGTCGGCAGTTGTGTGACCTGTCACAGAACTAAATGACGTCATGGAAGGTCCTTTTACACCACGGTGAGCCATACTAGAGACTGGACGCACCGGAGAGAAGACCGCAGGCCATCAGAAGGTGAGTATAATGTTTGTTTTTTTACCATTTTTTTTTCTAACTATTAACTTGGTCACACTATATAAATCCATGCCGGTTGCATGGATTTATATAGTGTGATCAAGTTGTCAAGCACTTTTCCAAGTGATGCTAAAAACGCTTGGAAAAGCACTTGATAACCCACATGCAGAAATACATGCAAAAGCGCTTGACAAACTCTTCTACCTGGCAGGAAAACGCATGTAAAATCCGGATGCGTTTTTCCTGTCAGGGAGATGCGGAAAAAATCAGCAGCATTTCTGCATCGTGGGCACATAGCCTTTGAGTGAAATATGATAGCAATTCCCAAAAAACATGAACAATGTTTTCACTTTGAAAATATATAGTTATGTCAAATCCTGATTATCTAATAATATTTGTTGCATTCTGCACACATTTTCATAAAACATGAAAAATCACTCTTCATTCTGCCTTGAGCATTGAATAACTTCTGTGGCAAAATCATATGCAATACTGATGCTTACTATAATATTTGCTTATTTGCAAGATAAGTGATGTGACCTAAATTTACAATGTAATGGAAATAATGATAAATAAGGGTGAAAAATGCTGGCCCAAGTTAGACTGCAGCTTTCCTTTACTGTGCCTTATAGCACTATAATGAAGCTGTACTCCAGACCCATGTCTGCTCATTAATCCCTCATATTAAATATTTAGGTGAACAATATTGGGGCTGCCATATGAAAATTACACCTAATTCCAGGTTGATTAACTTTGGCATTCTGAGCGTGCAATACTTAAAGGGGGATATTTTTAATTTTCTTGCCTTTCACAGATAGAATCAATCTTCTGTATACTGTAAATATATTATTTAGAATATATGCAAGTTGTTAGTTAATTTTAAACACACTGCTCAAAAAAATAAAGGGAACACTCAAATAACACATCCTAGATCTGAATGAATGAAATATCCTCATTGAATACTTTGTTCTGTACAAAGTTGAATGTGCTGACAACAAAATCACACAAAAATCATCAATGGCAATCAAATTTATTAACCAATGGAGGCCTGGATTTGGAGTCACTCCAAAATTAAAGTGGAAAAACACACTACAGGCTGATCCAACTTTGATACAATGTCCTTAAAACAAGTCAAAATGAGGCTCAGTATTGTATGTGTCCTCCACGTGCCTGTATGAACTCCCTACAACACCTTGGCTTGCTCCTGATGAGGTTACGGATGGTCTCCTGTGGGATCTCCTCCCAGACCTGGACTAAAGCATCCGCTAACTCCTGGACAGTCTGTGGTGCAACGTGACATTGGTGGATGGAGCGAGACATGATGGCCCAGATGTGCTCAATCGGATTCAGGTCTGGGGAACGGGCGGGCCAGTCCATGGCTTCAATGCCTTCATCTTGCACAAACTGCTGATACACTCCAGCCACATGAGGTCTGGCATTGTCCTGCATTAGGAGGAACCCAGAGCCAACCGCACCTCGGTACCTAATGGCAGTCAGGCTACCTATGGCGAGCACATGGAGGGCTGTGTGGCCCTCCAAAGAAATGCCACCCCACACCATTACTGACCCACTGCCAAACCGGTCATGCTGAAGGATGTTGCAGGCAGTAGATTGCTCTCCACGGCGTCTCCACACTCTGTCAGGTCTGTCACATGTGCTCAGTGTGAACCTGCTTTCATCTGTGAAGAGCACAGGGCGCCAGTGGCGACTTTGCCAATTCTGGTGTTCTGTGGCAAATGTTAAGCATCCTGCACGATGTTGGGCTGTGAGCACAACAACCATCTGTGGATGTCGGGCCCTCATACCACCCTCATGGAGTCAGCTTCTAACCGTTTGTGCAGACATTTGTGCACATTTGTGGTCTGCTGGAGGTCATTTTGCAGGGCTCTGGCAGTGTTCCTCATGTTCCTCCTTGCACAAAGGTGGAGATAGTGGTCCTGCTGCTGGGTTATTGCCCTCTTAAGGCCCCCTCCACATCTCCTGGTGTACTGGCCTGTCTCCTGGTATCACCTAAAGTCTCTGGACACTACGCTAACAGACACAGCAAACGTTATTGCCACAGCTCGCATTGATGTGCCATCCTGGATGAGCTGCACTACCTGAGCAACTTCTGTGGGTTGTAGAGTCTGTCTCATGCTACCACGAGTGTGAAAGCACAACCAACATTCAAAAGTGACCAAAACATCAGCCAGAAAGCATTGGTACTGAGATGTGGTCTGTGGTCCCCACCTGCAGAACTTTTATTGAGTGTGCCTTGATAATTGCCAATAATTTCCATTTATTGTCTTTTCCACTTGCACAATAGCATGTTAAATTGATTGTCAATCAGTGTTGCTTCCTAAGTGGACAATTTTTGTTTCACAGAAGTTTGATTTACTTTGAGTTATATTCTGTTGTTTAAGTGTTCCCTTTATTTTTTTGAGCAGTGTATTTGCATCTACAAATAAGATTAGTAGCTTGGGTTTTCTTTCAACCATGGCAAACATTTACGTAATCTGTGCCTCTAACCCTGTATCTAAATACCCATGCAAGGCACAGTAATTGTCAAGGCAGTAACTTGCGTGCCTCCTTAGCTCTGCCCTCCTCACAGTGTTCACCAAGCTGCTTCTACTACCACCAGGCTGGCTCACTGAGTTTTGCCTCTTACAGCACTCCTCTGCAATGCTGCAACAGCATGTTGTCTCCATGTGGCCTTAGTGGGGCATGGCCGTCTCTGCAGGAATTTAACCATCCTGCGTTAACCCTACTGTGTCCAGCAGGGATAAGGTTCCCAAGTCTATCCCATGCCAACAGACTCTTGAACGCTGGTTCCTAGTGAGTTTGTTCTGCCATTGTCCAGTAAGTATACGTGTATTTTGTTTTTCCCGTTATTGACCTGGTTCATATACTCGCCCTGTCTGACCTCGGCTACTTTTCCTAAACCTGTGCTGCCTGCCCTGACCTTAGATCATCTGACCTCATCTTTGTCTTCGTCCTCCTGTACCTCCCGTGCCTCTGACCCTCCGGTCAACTGCTGCAGTCCCAGTGACTGCCCTGGAATGGTACCTGGTGTCTACTGACTTCCCATCCTATCCTCACCACCAGAAGCTCTAGTGAAGGCCCGGTAGACACTTAGTCACACAACTCCGGGGTAAGCCTGGCCCATGGCGCACCAGCATTACAGTAGTTCATTGACACCCAACACTGGTTGTGACAAAACAGCTTCTTGTCTTAATCAGTCACACATTTAGATTTGTTAAGCCAAGAGAAGTACACTATTGTGTTTATGTTGACTTTTGAATGTATGTGTTTTTGTTTGGCTGGTCAAGAAGGACATAATATTATGTGTATAAACCTGAATGTTGACTTTTCTTGGTCGTGAAACAATAATGTTTGTTACTATTCTAATTGCATATTGTACTAAAGCCAGCTAGATGTTTATTTACAAGAGCCCCCTGCTATACCCACTATGTAAATTGAATAAATGCACAAACAATGAGACCTGCGGCCTGTGGAGTAATTTCATCCCTAATCCTTGACCTGTGGATGTGTACTTAAAAGGACACTTGTAACTATTTAAAGGACATATGCTTCTGTTGCAGGCAGACGTTACAAGGAAAATCAAAAGATCAGACAGACTCTCCAGGACATCAGCTTGGTAGCATGGCTTTATCCAGCGAGACATAGATTTGGATTCTACATGATTCCGGCCTAGAGGTACACGGCCCTGATTGGAAGGATATGGATCTGCTCCATTGACCATCAGAGAACCCATGGATACATTTGCGGAGACCAAGTTGGGACAATGAAGTCACCTGGCCCCATGGATATGTTGCTTGGGGTTGCCAGGAGGGATCCTCAGGTTGCCTGGAACCCATGGAGACATTCGGAGAAGTCAGATTGGGACCAGCCGGTCATCTGGCTCCATGGAAACTCTTGGAGAAGCCAGGGTGGGACCCTTGAGTCTCCTGGCCTTGTACCTCGATGAACTGCTAGCTTCCTAACCTTGCCACTACCTCCTCTCTGTGGGGCCATCCAAAAGAGGGGGCCACTGGTTGAGATAGTTGGCCCTGGGAGTCCCAAAGTCACAGCTGCTGTATTCTCAGAGGGCCAGCGGAAGTGTGAGACTGTGTAATGTTGTGCCATCTTGGGTATTTGCTGGGGCTGTTCTGTTTATTATCCATTTGGTGGTTCAATAAAATATTGCCACACTGTTTTACCCTCACCCTGTGTTGTCTGTGTAGTATTACACCCATGGAAGACCCCATGTTTTCACACTGGTCCCATCAGTACCCGCTCCGTGTTCGCAAACTGCTGGCAGCTTTTTTATCTATTTTGTGTTAATTCTAAAGAAAAATTCATAAGTCATCTAGCTGCTAGGCCAACTTGTGGCCCTGACTAAATGGCTAGATATTTAGAGAAAAGAACAAGTATTGAGCGAGCCCAAGTCATTATTTTATTAAAAGGTATTCCCTAGAGATGAGTGGATATGGCAAAATTTGAATTCGCCTGTTCATGCGGATTTTCCCAGGTAAATTAGATTAGTGAATGAATTATTCTCCACAAATGTTGTCTCCTTTATTATGTTCTGGGATCGTTCAAGACCCCAGAGAATAATAAATGTAAGATGTGAAAAATAAAAAAGACACCTATACTCACCTAATTGCTCAACTCTCCAGTCTCTCCGCTCCCCACAATGACCCTTCTGGTCCTCTTAGCATCTTCAGCTCACCACTGCCGTTCAATGCTAGAAGAACATTTGGAATCTGCAGTTATGAAGTCAGCAGAGTTTTGGTGACTTTTATGTGACTGAGTTGCTTTGATTTCTAAATGATTCCACTTTCCAAAAATGTCCTTCACAGTTGAAAAAATACTTAGAAGGGATGAAATTTCATGAACTGACTTGTTATAATGGTGACATCCTATGACAGGACCATGTTCCAACTCGGTGAGCTCTTTACAAGGAGCAATTCTTTTACAACTGTTTCTATAGGCAGAATGCATGGTTGGATGCTTGATTTTATACACCTGTGGCAATTGGACAGAATGAAAAACCTGAATTCAATGATTATGAGTAGAGATGAGCGGTGTTCGACTAGAACTGTTCGCCAATCTCAAATTCGAGCTGTTTTGGGCGGTGTTCGAGTTGTTCGACGAACCCGAACGATTTGCAAAAAATTCGGCTGTTCGAGGTTATGTTCGATAACTGTTCGTACACCAAAAGCGTGTCCTGCATGGATTGTCTGCCACTCACTGTAATGCCACAGCCATGGTGGTTGTGGCATTACAGTGATTGCCCAAATCGATGGGAACAGTGCCAACAGTGAAACATGAAAAGCCGGCAATTCAGCAGCGGCATACACCTGTACCCGACAATTTAGAACCGAATGAATAGAGCTTCACACATAGATTAGATAGATAGAAACATGTCAGCCACATATATACGAAGTACAGTGAAAGTGCTGCTTACTGTACTTGTCATTTAGCGTAAAGGATTTATCAAAAAAAATAATAGTGTTTTCATGCACCGTCTCTTTAAAAAAGCCGGCCGGCAATTCAGCAGCGGTACCCGACAATTTATAACAGACAGAATAGAGCTTCACACATAGATTAGATAGATAGAAACATGTCAGTCACATATATATGAAGTACAGTGATAGTGTTGGTTACTGTACTTGTCATTTAGTATTAAAATAAAGGATTTATTATTAAAAAAATTGGCGTGGGGTTCCCCTTAATTTTAGGCTCTAGCGGAGGTTAAGCAGACGGCTGGGGCAGATGTTTGAAGCCTGGGAAGGGGGTAATACCCACGGAGCTTCCCAGGCTACTAATATCAGCCCCCAGCTGAATACATAGCCTTTACTAGCTATTAAAATGGGGGACCCCCCAAAAAAAATGACGTGGGGTCCCCCCTAATTTAATAGCTAGCAAAGGCTAGGCAGACAGCTGGGGGCTGATATTAATAGCCCAGGAAGGGAGCCATGAATATTGGCCCCCTCCCAGGCTAGAAACACCAGCCGTCAGCCGCCCCAGAAATGGCGCATTCATAGGATGCGCCAATTCTGGCACTTAGCCTCGCTCTTCCACGCTGCCCTGGTGCGGTGGCAGGGGGTAATAGGGTTGGGGTTGATGTCAGCTTATAATGCCAGCTGACATCAAGCCCAGGTTAGTAATGGAGAGGCGTCTATAAGACACCCCCATTACTAACCCCATAGTCAAAGTTAAAAAAAACACAAACACCCAGAATAAAGTCCTTTAATTGAAATAAAGACACAGTCCTTTATTGTTCTAAATTAAACCATACTTACCGTCACGCCCATTCCAGCTGAAGCCAACGATCTCCTGCAATAAAAGAAAAATAATAAAGCAACCTCATCCTTACCTTTCCATGGTTCCCACGACAGCTTCAGCTCTGCTACATCGAGATGACAGGCTGGACCGCAGCAGAACGCTGCCATCCAGCCTCTCATCCCGCAGACACTGAGAAGCGCAGGCTTGCTTGCGCTGCTCAGCGTCTCTCTGTGACGACATCCAGATGAGCCGAGTTCATGTCCAATGAACTCGGCTCACCTCATGCACGTCACTGACAGCGTGGGAAAATTCTCAAGCTGAAGCGCTGAGTGCAGGAGAATTTTCCCACGCTGTCAGTGACGTGCATAAGGTGAGCTCATGTCCAATGAACTCAGCTCACCTCCTGCACGTCACTGACAGCGTGGGAGAATTCTCCTGCACTCAGCGCTTCAGTGTGAGAATTCTCCCACGCTGAAGCGCTGAGTGCAGGAGAATTTTCCCACGCTGTCAGTGACGTGCATGAGGTGAGCCGAGTTCATTGGACATTAACTCGGCTCATCTGGATGCCCTCACAGAGAGACACTGTGGAGCGCAAGCAAGCCTGCGCTTCTCAGTGTCTGCGGGATGACTGACTGGATGGCAGCGTTCTGCTGCGGTCCAGCCTGTCATCTCGATGTAGCAGAGCTGAAGCTGTCATGGGAACCATGGAAAGGTAAGGATGATGTTGCTTTATTATTTTTCTTTTATTTCAGGAGATCGTTGGCTTCAGCTGGAATGGGCGTGATGGTAAGTATGGTTTAATTTAGAACAATAAAGAATTGTGTGTTTATTTCAATTAAAGGACTTTTTCTGGGTGTTGTGTTTTTTTTAAATTCTTTACTAGAAATTCATGGTGGTCATGTCTAATATTGGCGTGACCCCATGAATTTCGGGCTTAGGGCCAGCTGATAATGCCAAGCTGGCCCTAACCCCTTTATTACCCAGTGAGCCACCGCATCAGGGCCCTGGATGAGTTGGGTACAGCGCCAGAAGATGGCGCTTCTATGAACGCGCCATTTTCCGGGGTGGCTGCGGACTGCAATTTGCAGCGGGGGTGGCCCAGAAAGCTTGGGCCTCCCTGCGCTGCGGATTCCAGCCCCCAGCTGCCTAGTTGTACCTGGCTGGACACAAAAACAGGGCGAAGCCCCACGTCAATTTTCTTTAAATTATTTCATGAAATAATTAAGAAAAAAGGGCTTCCCTATATTGCTGTGTCCGGCCAGGTACAAATAGGCAGCTGGTGGTTGGGGGCAGCCCGTTCCTGCCTGCTGTACCTGGCTGGACACAAATATAGTGCGAAGCCCCACGTCAATTTTTTTTAAATTATTTCATGAATTTCCTGAAATAATTTAAAAAAATTTAAGTGGGGCTTCGCACTATATTTGTGTCCAGCCAGGTACAGCAGGCAGGAACGGGCTGCCCCCATCCACCAGCTGCCTATTTGTACCTGGCCGGACACAACAATATAGGGAAGCCCTTTTTTTCTTAATTATTTCATGAATTTCATGAAATAATTAAAAAAAATTGAAGTGGGGCTTCGCACAATATTTGTGTCCAGCCAGGTACAGCAGGCAGGAACGGGCTGCCCCCAACCACCAGCTGCCTATTTGTACCTGGCCGGACACAACAATATAGGGAAGCCCTTTTTTTCTTAATTATTTCATGAATTTCATGAAATAATTAAAAAAAAAGTACGTGGGGCTTCGCCCTATTTTTGTGTCCAGCCAGGTACAACTAGGCAGCTGGGGGCTGGAATCTGCAGCGCAGGGAGGCCCAAGCTTTCTGGGCCCCCCCCCGCTACAAATTGCAGTCCGCAGCCACCCCGGAAAATGGCGCGTTCATAGAAGCGCCATCTTCTGGCGCTGTACCCAACTCATCCAGGGCCCTGGTGCGGTGGCTCACTGGGTAATAAAGGGGTTAGGGCCAGCTTGGTATTATCAGCTGGCCCCAAGCCCAAAATTCATGGGGTCACGCCAGTATTAGACATGACCGCCATGAATTTCTAGTAAAGTATTTAAAAAAAACACAACACCCAGAATAAAGTCCTTTAATTGAAATAAAGACACAATTCTTTATTGTTCTAAATTAAACCATACTTACCATCACACCCATTCCAGCTGAAGCCAACGATCTCCTGCAATAAAAGAAAAATAATAAACCAACCTCATCCTTACCTTTCCATGGTTCCCACGACAGCTTCAGCTCTGCTACATCGAGATGACTGGCTGGACCGCAGCAGAACGCTGCCATCCAGTCTGTCATCCCGCAGACACTGAGAAGCGCAGGCATGCTTGCGCTCCTCACTGTCTCGCTGTGACGGCATCCAGATGAGCCGAGGTCATGTCCAATGAACTCGGCTCACCTCATGCACGTCACTGACAGCGTGGGAAAATTCTCACGCTGAAGTGCTGAGTGCAGGAGAATTCTCCCACGCTGTCAGTGATGTGCATGAGGTGAGCTCATGTCCAATGAACTCAGCTCACCTCCTGCACGTCACTGACAGCGTGGGAAAATTCTCCTGCAATCAGCGCTTCAGCGTGAGAATTTTCCCACGCTGTCAGTGACGTGAATGAGGTGAGCCGAGTTCATTGGACATGAACTCGGCTCATCTGGATGTCGTCACAGAGAGACGCTGAGCAGCGCAAGCAAGCCTGCGCTTCTCAGTGTCTGCGGGATGAGAGGCTGGATGGCAGCGTTCTGCTGCGGTCCAGCCTGTCATCTCGATGTAGCAGAGCTGAAGCTGTCGTGGGAACCATGGAAAGGTAAGGATGAGGTTGCTTTATTATTTTTCTTTTATTGCAGGAGATCGTTGGCTTCAGCTGGAATGGGCGTGACGGTAAGTATGGTTTAATTTAGAACAATAAAGGACTGTGTCTTTATTTCAATTAAAGGACTTTATTCTGGGTGTTTGTGTTTTTTTTAACTTTGACTATGGGGTTAGTAATGGGGGTGTCTTATAGACGCCTCTCCATTACTAACCTGGGCTTGATGTCAGCTGGCATTATAAGCTGACATCAACCCCAGCCCTATTACCCCCTGCCACCGCACCAGGGCAGCGTGGAAGAGCGAGGCTAAGTGCCAGAATTGGCGCATCCTATGAATGCGCCATTTCTGGGGCGGCTGACGGCTGGTGTTTCTAGCCTGGGAGGGGGCCAATATTCATGGCTCCCTTCCTGGGCTATTAATATCAGCCCCCAGCTGTCTGCCTAGCCTTTGCTAGCTATTAAATTAGGGGGGACCCCACGTCATTTTTTTTGGGGGGTCCCCCATTTTAATAGCTAGTAAAGGCTATGTATTCAGCTGGGGGCTGATATTAGTAGCCTGGGAAGCTCCGTGGGTATTACCCCCTTCCCAGGCTTCAAACATCTGCCCCAGCCGTCTGCTTAACCTCCGCTAGAGCCTAAAATTAAGGGGAACCCCACGCCAATTTTTTTAATAATAAATCCTTTATTTTAATACTAAATGACAAGTACAGTAACCAACACTATCACTGTACTTCATATATATGTGACTGACATGTTTCTATCTATCTAATCTATGTGTGATGCTCTATCTTTCTGTTCTAAATTGTCGGGTACCGCTGCTGAATTGCCGGCCGGCTTTTTTAAAGAGACAGTGCATGAAAACACTATTATTTTTTTAAATAAATCCTTTACACTAAATGACAAGTACAGTAAGCAACACTGTCACTGTACTTCATATATATGTGACTGACATGTTTCTATCTATCTAATCTATGTGTGAAGCTCTATTCTTTCTGTTCTAAATTGTCGGGTACAGATGCTGAATTGCCGGCCGGCTTTTTTAAAGAGACGGTGCATGAAAACACTAATATTTTTTTTAATAAATCCTTTACACTAAATGACAAGTGCAGTAACCAACACTGTCACTGTGCTTCTTATATGTGTGACTGACATGTTTCTATCTATCTAATCTATGTGTGATGCTCTATTCCTTCTTGTCTAAATTGTCGGGTACCGGTGTATGCCGCTGCTGAATTTGCCGGCCGGCTTTTTAAAGAGAGTGTCTTCTGAGCAGTTTGTCAGCTTTTGGACACCTTTGCAGGTGTTTTCTATGTGTTTCTATGTGTTTTTGTTTGCCTGCCATTGGTTTTAACGGTGTTCGACGGTGTTCTAAGGTGTTCGACGAACAGTTCGACGAACAGTTCCTCGAACATCCCGGTGTTCGACGAACCGAACCGAACCCGAACACTACGGGGGTGGCTCAACACTAATTATGAGATGTGTGCCTATAGTTTTGTCCATAAAGTTTATCGCAAAAACAAGACCTTGTCTTGCATCACCAAGAATGGAGAGAAAGCCGCTCATGGAAGATTCTTTGCATTCATTTTAATGGGAGTTTCACGAAAAAGCCAAAAAAGTATGCTCAGTCCTTTTCCAAATTTTTATAGAAGGGAACAGAGAGGGTGGCATATTCACCACATGTCTTAAGCCACCTCCCAAGAAATGAAACAGTACACTGGTCCTGTGATTGGTTCCTAGATGTGGGACCCACATCTATCAGATATTTATGGCATATGTTAGAGATATGCCATGAATCTCTAAGATAATAATGCTAATTTTTTTATTTGTTGGTGTTGCCATCGTGGATTTTGTGAAGCGATGGCAGTAGACATTGTTGGTATTTGAATCTTCGAGACAAAAAGCAACCTCTGAGACAGAAGATAGCACCTGTACAAGAACAGTATGTGAGCCCTTTGGAGACCAACAGTTCATCACTTAGAGGTGGAAGTTGGCCCTTGTACCACAGAGTGTCCTATTGGTATGAGTGCCCTTTTGATCCTACCTGCTTTTATTTTACTGTGCTGCCAAAGCAGAATTTTTAATAGGGTTCGACAATAATCAGACTGCGTATCCTTTACTCAATTTTAGCTGTCCATTGGGTAATTTATTCTCTTCTGCATTATTTGGAACCATACATGGGAGACCTGATCCTACATTATCTTTTGATGTGCTGCATTTTGGGGTATTAGGCAACAGCTTATTCTAAAACAGTGTTCTCCAACTCCAGCCACCAACAGATCCTTTTTTCAGGATTTCCTTAGTATTATCATCTGGGAAATTCTAAGGAAATCCTGAAAATATGATCTGTTGGTGGCTCTTGAGGACTGGAGTTGGGAAACGCCAGTCAAGAACGTGCAAAAGAACCCAAGGGAGGAATAACTGTGTTCTACCCTCCAATCTGAGGCTTGGGAAACATTTATGGACTAAAGTCTGATGAACTCACATATAATTACAAGGTCATTAAGTTCAGGTCAGGAGACTCGTGGGCAGGATAGACTCTGTGGTTCATACTCAGAACATGAAAGTCGAATGCATGAAATTGGCCAAAACATAAGCAAATTACCCCCATTATTTTTTTTTTTACATTTCTGTAATATACAACATTTTTAGGATTTCCTCACTGCTCTTTTATTAATAAAATATTTATGATTCAGTATTATTCACTATGACTATGGATAACATATATAGTATATCTCCAAGAATGAAACAATCGTGCCTGTGTTCTATCTACAAGCCCTGAGGCATTATATCTCATACCATTTTTTGGGGGGAAATCTTTTCTTAATTTATGTCACACTGAAGGGAATGTGCTTGACATCCTTATATTCTTTTTTAGAACTAGGATGTATAACACACTCTATTTTAAGTGTTTCCCTCTGGAAACAAATCTGAAGTAAAAATACGTAGAAGGAAAGTAGCTCAGTCTGTGGAACAAAAAAAAACGATTTCACTGCATTGCAAATTTTTGACATGGATCATTTCTGTTATTAGTTACACCGTTTGATTGAGAAATTTAAATATTACAAAAATAGCATACTGTGAAGTTTGCGTCATGTGGCTATTGTAAGGTGGCTGTTAGAAACATAGTGGATGGGAGGTAAACCTAGAGTAATGCTTTAGTGCATATAGAACTGAAAAAGGGTTAAATCGGCCATGACAGGTTGATTATGAGCAGTTGAATGGCTACTCACCATATCACTACCCCTGGGTGTGGTTCACTTCGTAAAATGAGACCTGCTGTGTGTATGGAGGTGTGCAGATCTCCTGGATTGAGTGCCTTTGCTAAAGGACTAAGAAGCTGGACTCTAAGTCAGACAGGCTAACCAGCACTACTGTATAGCACTACTGTATGGACTTGTTACTTTATGTTTTACTTTGTGCTGGACAAGGGCTATATTTAAGATTTCCTCTGATGTGGTTTATGAGGACTGAAATAAACCAGCCAAACTTTAAATAGAAACAGTTCCTGTGATTCCTCAGATCGCTCCCAAGTGAGTAGCATTGTTTCACTCTATATACGCATATTACTACTTTGTACAACTGTATGGATAATGGGACAATATATCGGTCATAGTGATGCCGCTGGTGTCGTAAAACTCTGCATAAAATGGAAGAATGCAATCCACTTAAAGTACATTTCAGCTAAAGTAAAAAAATAAAAAATTGGAAAATTGGCCACCATTTTAGGGGATTGAAACAGAGACAAGTGCAAATGTGCAAATCTGTCCTGCTGGTTAATAATCAATATAGAAATTAGTGATGAGGGAGCACTAAAATGCTTGGGTACTCGTTGCTCGGGTCGAGCAAATTGGAATACTCGGGTGCTCGACCCGAGCAACGAGCCCAAAGTAAGTCTATGGGAAATTCGAGCATTTTTCCGGCGGCTCCCCCCGGCGGTCTGCAGAGGGCCTAAAAATTGCCCAAATCGATGGGAACAGTGCTCAAATGACATGGGAACAGCATGGGGAAGACCCCTGGAAGCATTTATGACTCCCAGATCACTGCTGTCAACAATGTTGTCAGAGTATTACGCCACTTTTACGGACTCACAATAAAACATACAAAAACAAAACCAAAATGGATTTTCCTGGGAAATATGTTAAGGAACATCCTTTCCAGGGTAATGACTTGTATATAAGGCAAAATAAATAACCAAAACCAAAAATACTCCTCCACACCTTGAGCTATGTTCACACGTAGCGTTGTTGACGCATTTTTGCACTTTTGCATTGCTTTCAACCTAGACAAATGCAATCACTGGGAAATGTCATTTTAACACTTTACAACATTATCTGGCCATGTGGTGTGTGAGACATCATCAGACACATGTATACAGTGCTGAAAAGACATGGGAACAGCATGGGGAAGACCTCTGGAAGCATTTCTGACTCCCAGGTCACTGCCTAAAAGTGTGCCCATCATAAGTAATCCTTGGCGCATGCGAAGATGCCTCCCGCCATGCACCTGTCATTTCAGACTTGCAACAATCACCGCCACGTCCATGTCCCAGTGCAGCGTTCGGTTGTCGCTACCCCATTCCTTGGAATGCAAGCACAAGTATGCAGCCAGCCAGCCACCCACCCACAGGCTGCAATACTATTCTGCCTTTTTTACAGCTGCTTGCACTTGAAATGTGGCCTTTTTGGTTCGTAGAGGCAGAAGCTTTTCATAACCTCATGCCGGCGATGGCCAGGTGTCCATACTCGGTCCCCAGCCGCCACTGTTTCTCCCGGTGTCATCTCTGTCTTCCACAAGCATGGGTCCCACAACATTACCCGTGCCCTCCCCAGTGCACTTACTGGGAAGGACCGCCTAACCACAAACACGTGGACAGGTGAATGTGGCCAGGAACGGTACGGAGCCAGTCCACAGCTTTTTTTGCTGAGTTGTATTTCACCACAGCCATATTCTTTAGCTTGGTGAAAGGACTTGGGAAACCATATCTACCCAGCTGTCTTTTCTCCCAGGAAGTCCTCTAAAGCTGCTTTCACTTGAAATGTGTCCTTTTAGGCTCATGGAGGCGGAAGCTTTTCATAACCTCATGTCGGCGGCGGCTGGGTGTCCATACTTGGTCCCCAGCCGCCACAATTTCTCCCGGTATCATCTCCACCTTCCACAAGCACAGGTCATAAAACATTACCCGTGCCCTCCGCCATGCACTTACTGGGAAGGACCGCCTAACCACAAACACATGGACAGGTGAATGTGGCCAGGGACGGTACGGAGCCAGTCCACAGCTTTTTTTGATGAGAGTTGTATTTAGCTCGGTGAAAGAACTGGCATAGAGGGAAACCGCATCTACCCTGGGTGTAATTTCTCACAGAAAGTCCTCTAATGCAGCTTGTTGCAGAAGCAATGGCAGCCCGTCCAACATCAACTCGCACTTGTCGGTGGTGCTTTGACACAAAAACATCTTTCTTTGCGCATTTAGATTCATGAATACAGAGTAGGACAATGGCCTGATCTGCAATGCGGTTTAAGAAATAACATGCATAAGCATATCCGATCCACATAAAAAAATCAGCCATAGAGTGTCCGGGAACCTTCCCCCACACTTTTCTTAGCCAGGGCTGCTTCTCGGCAGGGTTGGACGGGCCCACCAGAGAACCGGAGACTCCTCCAGTGGGCCCTGGCTTCTCCTTCAGGAGAGTTCATAGTGCCGAGTTGAGGTCATGATGATGATAGAGGCCACCGTCTACTTAGTTTTCTGTTACTTGGAATGCAAGCGCAAGTATGCAGCCAGCCACC
This sequence comes from Phyllobates terribilis, assembly GCF_046119375.1. NCBI lineage: Eukaryota > Metazoa > Chordata > Amphibia > Anura > Dendrobatidae > Phyllobates > Phyllobates terribilis. The sequence goes on from NW_027362770.1 coordinate 111,026,442, forward strand.
CACCCACAGGCCGCAACACTACACTGACAGATTTCTGGGCAGCTGCTTGCGCTTGAAATATGCCCTTTTAGGCTCGAGGAGGCAGAAGCTTTTCACAACCTCATGCTTGCGGCGGCCGGGTGTCCATACTCGGTCCCCAGCAACTGTTTCTCCCTGTGTCGTCTCCGCCTTCCACAAGCACGGGTCCCACAACATTACCCATGCCCTAACCAGTGCACTTACTGGGAAGGACCACCTAACCACAAACACGTGGACTGATGAATGTGGCCAAGGACGGTATGGAGCCAGTCCACAGCTTTTTTTGATGAGAGTTGTATTTAACTCGGTGAAAGGACTGGCATAGAGGGTAACCGTATCTACTCTGGGTGTCATTTCTCTGTCACCAGGTTCCGCCCATTGTCAAACACGACCATGCCTGGCTGTATGTTCAGCGGTGAGAGACACACATCAGGGTACTGTGTTACAGCTTTCAACAACTCTGCACACTGGGCAGTTTGTGAATTAAGCATTAAGCATGTTATCTTCAGCACAGCCTGTTGTCGCTTGACCAAGGCAATGCTGCAGTGCTGTCAGCTTGTGACTGATGTTGTCATTTTGGAGATGGAGGAGGAGGTGCAGGAGCTAAACAATGTGATTACATTGAGGTTAAATTGGTGACGCTGTTTTTTATACTAAAGAAAGATCCTACTGTTTTGTTTTTTTTTACGTTATTTTTTAAGACAAATGCATTCGCCGGGAAAGGTCATTTTAACATTTTACAACCTAATCTGGCAATGTGGTGTGTGACACATCATCAGACACATCCTGTTTTATTTATGATGGAGGGACTCTGAAAGTCATAAACCCTATTTTTATAGGGCCATCAGACGGCCCTTAATATTCTTAAAAGGCCAGCAGTTGGCCCTCGCTATTGTTAGAGAGCCATCAGCCGGCTATGCTTTGTTGTTCCCATTATTCACAAATGGGTCTCCTATACTGTTATTGCGTATCCAGTGACTGCAAGGGCTGCCAAAAATTTGGAACCAACCTAATTCCCCTTTGAAGAGACATACAGGAGGGTCTCAGTAAAAAAAATGTTCCCATTATAATGGAGCGTGTCTCCTATAGTGGTAATGCCCATGCTGTGACTGCAAGGACTGCCAAAATTTGGGAAAAACCCCACTAAGAATTTAAAGACACATAGAGCAGGGCCACAGTAATGACAAATTCCCATTAGAATGGAGAGAGTCTGCTATACAGTTATAGGATATTCAGTGAGTCCAACGGCTGACCAATTTTTGAAAAACCCCACTAAGAATTTAAAGACACATAGAGCAGAGCCACAGTAACAAGGAACGACATGGTCCCGTTAGAAAGTAAAGAGTCTGCTATACAGTTATAGATTCAATGTGTTCGACCCCAAGGCTGTAGGTCTGGTGGGGGGAGAAACAAAAAACAGGCGCAGATCTAAGTGTAGATGTATATATATATATACAGAAACAGAAGAAAAATGAACTGCTCACCTTTAGCAGATCTTGTACCAAGGCTTATCGACCAATTCTGGTCTAATGTGGGTAGCTGGTCCACTGGTATGCAGCTTCTATCTGGATTAAACGGATCTCCCAGCTGGAGTCCGTAAGAATAGGGTTCAGAGTATGTATCCAGCCAATTGAGCGCTCCCAGGGTCACAAGGAATGATTATCCAAAAAAAGGATTTAATTCTTCAGAAGATTTATTATTTATTAATATCTTTAATTTTAATAGCCGAAACGCGTTGTTTTATTTATAAGTTTTATCTATTTACCAACCTGAATAAATCTTCTGAAGAATTAAATCCTTTTTTTGGATAATCATTCCTTGTGACCCTGGGAGCGCTCAATTGGCTGGATACATACTCTGAACCCTATACAGTTATAGGGTATGCAGTGAGTTCAACGGCTGACCAAATTTAGGAAAAGCCCCACTAAGAATTTAAAGACACACAGAGCAGGGCCACAGTAACAAGTACGACATGTTCCCATGAGAAAGGAGAGGGTCTGCTATACAATTATAGGGTATGCAGTGAGTCCAACGGCTGAACAATTTTAGGAAAAGCCCCACTAAAAATTTAAAGACACATAGAGCAGGGCCACAGTAACAAGTTACGACATGTTCCCATTAGAAAGGAGAGAATCTGCTATACAGTTATAGGGTACGCAGTGAGTCCAACGGCTGACCAAATTTAGGAAAAACCCTACTAAGAATTTAAAAACACATAGAGCGGGGCCACAGTAATGACAAATTCCCATCAGAAAGGAGATAGTCTGCTTTACAGTTATAGGGTATGCAGTGAGTCCAACGGCAAACCAATTTTAGGAAAAACCCCACTAAGAAATTAAAGACACATAGAGCAGAGCCACGGTAACAAAGTACGACATGTTCCCATTAGAAAGGAGAGGGTCTGATTTACAGTTATAGAGTATGCAGTGTGTTAGGCATCAGTCTGGCACTGGATTTGAACTGTGCCCAGGATATCCTGTGGTCTTCCATTTCAGTCCAGCCAGGGCTGATACTGCTCAGCATCACTGTCAGCCTCAACGTCTAGCTGGTCCGCGAGCACTGTTTACCTCCCAGGTAGTTGTGCCTATCAATGTTAAGCCTGGGTTGCAGAGGGAGACAGGGCTTGTGGAATCTAAGTCCAGGATTTGCCACACTGAGCATGTCTGTGACCTGGCGGATCATGATTGGTGGGTTGGCACCCACCTGACCCGGTGACCTTGCAACGCCTGATTGGTCCATGGGTAACGTCACCAATGGCGCGTCGGTGGGCAGGGCTTAGTCTTTAAAAGGCCCGCCCACAAACATGGCGACGCGCTCAGATCATTTGAGCAAGTGATGCCGTTGTGTGGACAACTCTGTTCCACGTGCTCCCTAGCTGTTCACTCCGTGACCTGCCGATGCCAGAGTTCGCTCGGCTAATTAGCACAGGTCTCTTAGGCAGGTTAGCTCCATAGAGGCAGGTTAGCTCCATAGAGGCAGGGAGCTTAGTCTAGCAGCCTGGCTCAGCCAAAGGGGTCGCCTATCACCCCGAGCAGCCTGCAGACGTCCTGTGCACGGCTAACGCCTGTAGGTCTCGTGGAGTTGAACCCTTCAGTCCGGTAGCATGCTGGCTGGGGGCACGTGTACCCGTTGGCGTAGTCACATATGCATCCTAGCGCCGCGACTGTAGTCCCTGTGCTGTAACAGGACTACAGATAGTTTTTCTCTGCCTATCTCTCGTGCAGCTAACGGAGATAGAGCATACCGCTATACCCGTTCCTGTGTGGAGAAACACGGAAGGGATTAATATTTAAGTTGTCGCTTTCCTTTCAACCTGGAAAGTGTTCGGCAGCAGTCCTCCAGGCTGCATTGCGGACCCCGGGGTCGATTGCGTTCGATTAAAGTTGTTTGCAACCGCCCTCCTAACACAGTGAGTCCAACGGCTGACCAATTATAGGAAAAACCCCACTAAGAATTTAAAGACACATAGGGCAGGGCCACCATAACGACAAATTCCCTTTAGAAAGGAGAGAGTCTCCCATAGTGTTGGCCTATGCAGTGAATGCAAGGGCTGCCAAAAATTTGGAGGCACTTCAATGCCCCTTGGAAAAGACGTGGAGGAGGGCCTCATAAAATAATGTTTGCATTAGAAAGAAGCGGGCCTCCTATACTTATAATGCCCATGCACAAGTGTATAGGCTGACAAACATTTACCCCTGGGGGGTATACATGAAGATACTGTATAAAAATTTTTTTTACGGGCATCATAAACACCCTTTAAAAAAAATATGTGGGTGTTGCATCATGGACCACGGTCACCCTGGTGATATGGTGGTGGAAGATGAGGAGGGGGAGGACAAGGGCAAATAGCCAAAATCAGGAAGCGTATACCCATGTGTGGGTGTGAAAAGGTGCATGGGAATATACCTCCCAAGAAAAGACACTCGATTCGAGTTTATGTTACGCTGCTATCATTCGTTGGTGTTGAGAAGTCTGGCCCAATCCAGCCCTGGTTCATTTTTATAAGAATCAGCCTGTCAGCATTTTCAGTTGACAGGCGGATGCGCTTATCAGTTTTACAGTGCCTTGTGAAAGTATTTGGCCCCCTTGAACTTTTCTACCTTTTGCCACATTTCGGACTTCAAATATAAAGATATAAAATTCTAATTTTTGGGGGAAGAATCAACAAGTGGGACACAATCGTGAAGTGGAACGAAATTTATTGGATATTTTAAACTTTTTTAAAAAATAAAAAACTGAAAAGTTGGCCGTGCAATATTATTCGGCCCCCTTGAGTTAATACTTTGTAGCGCCACCTTTTGCTGTGATTACAGCTGCAAGCCGCTTGGGGTATGTTTTGCACATCGAGAGTAGAGATGAGCGTTGTTCGACTCGAACTGTTCGCCAATCTCAAATTCGAGCTGTTTTGGGCGGTGTTCGAGCCGTTCGGCGAACACGAACGATTTGAGAAAAATTCGGCTGTTCGAGGTTATGTTCGATAACTGTTTGTGCACCAAAATCATAACTGGATTTTTTCTCAGTAATGATGAAAATTAATGTTAATACGCAGTTTGAGTGCACAGCGGGGTGGGGGGAGGGGCAGGGGATGGATCTCTGCAGGAATAATGAAGATCTCCATTTTTTTTTCTCTTTCCCGCATTTACAGTGGGGAGGTGCAATCTGTCAGCCTATCAGCAGTGCACACACGGAGCGAAGTGCTTTTTTTCACACAAGCAAGGGCATGTGTCATTGGCAGTGTATGTCACATGTCCTTGCCCTATAAGACCAAGCCATTTTCCCCATCGCCACCATTTTCTCACTGCTGCAGCTGCGTGTTAGACGGCACCGCTGTTGCTGTGTGCGCTATACCTTGTTAATTTTAAGCCAATTTTCGCACAAATCTACAGATAGCTTGGGAGTAGGGAATAGTTGTGATTGCAGTCCTTTTAAGGACTAGGTTACAGCATTTCCTACGACTTTTATCAGGCAGGTCTGTGCTCTTAAATAGATAGATTGTGGGAGTAAAGACTAATTGTAATTGCAGTCCTTTTCAGGACTAGGTTACATCAGTTCCTATCAGTTTTGCCAGGCAGGTCTGTGCCAGTGCTGTGCAAGTTTTTTTCACAGCATTTGGCTGAATCTAGCAAAGCTAATCCTTTTTGGCCTATTGCAGAGTGTGTTAGTCAGTGGAGTAGCCTATCTGTGTTGCAAGATATACCACCTGTATATAGAATACCAATTTTTTTACTGCACCTAGTGAAGTAAAATCTTTTGGGCATAGCATCATTCTATTAGTCCATCTATACTGACCTCCATCAGGTTGCAAACTGGATATAATTTTTTTCTGCATCTAGCTCTGAAAAAATATTTGGCTTTCTAGCAGTGTGTGGGACTTTCTCTATTAGTCCATCTATACTGACCTCCATCAGGTTGCAAATTAAAAATAATTTTTATCTGCATCTAGCTCTGAAAAAATATTTGGCCTTCTAGCAGTGTGTGGGACTTTCTCTATTAGTCCATCTATACTGACCTCCATCAGGTTGCAAATTAAAAATAATTTTTTGTCTGCATCTAGCTCTGAAAAAATATTTGGCCTTCTAGCAGTGTGTGGGACTTTCTCTATTAGTCCATCTATACTGACCTCCATCAGGCTGCAAATAAAAAATAATTTTTATCTGCATCTACCTCTGAAAAAATATTTGGGCTTCTAGCTGTGTGTGGGACTTGTTCTATTAGTCCATCTATACTGACCTCCATCACGTTGCAAACTGAATATAATTTTTTTCTGCATCTAGCTCTGAAAAAATATTTGGCCTTCTAGCAGTGTGTGGGACTTTCTCTATTAGTCCATCTATACTGACCTCCATCAGGTTGCAAATTAAAAATAATTTATATCTGCATCTAGCTCTGAAAAATTATTTGGCCTTCTAGCAGTGTGTGGGACTTTCTCTATTAGTCCATCTATACTGACCTCCATCAGGTTGCAAATTAAAAATAATTTTTTGTCTGCATCTAGCTCTGAAAAAATATTTGGCCTTCTAGCAGTGTGTGGGACTTTCTCTATTAGTCCATCTATACTGACCTCCATCAGGTTGCAAACTGAATATATTTTTTTTCTGCATCTACCTCTGAAAAAATATTGGGCTTCTAGCTGTGTGTGGGACTTGTTCTATTAATCCATCTATACAGACCTCCATTAGGTTGCAAACTGAATATAATTTTTTTCTGCATCTACCTCTGAAAAAATATTTGGGCTTCTAGCTGTGTGTGGGACTTGTTCTATTAATCCATCTATACAGACCTCCATTAGGTTGCAAACTGAATATAATTTTTTTCTGCATCTACCTCTGAAAAAATATTTGGGCTTCTAGCTATGTGTGGGACTTGTTCTATTAGTCCATCTATACTGACCTCCATCAGGTTGCAAACTGAATATAATTTTTTTCTGCATCTAGCTCTGAAAAAATATTTGGCCTTCTAGCAGTGTGTGGGACTTTCTCTATTAGTCCATCTATACTGACCTCCATCAGGTTGCAAATTAAAAATAATTTTTATCTGCATCTAGCTCTGAAAAAATATTTGGCCTTCTAGCAGTGTGTGAGACTTTCTCTATTAGTCCATCTATACTGACCTCCATCAGGTTGCAAATTCAAAATAATTTTTTGTCTGCATCTAGCTCTGAAAAAATATTTGGCCTTCTAGCAGTGTGTGGGACTTTCTCTATTAGTCCATCTATACTGACCTCCATCAGGCTGCAAATTAAAAATAATTTTTATCTGCATCTACCTCTGAAAAAATATTTGGCCTTCTAGCTGTGTGTGGGACTTGTACTATTAGTCCATCTATACTGACCTCCATCAGGTTGCAAACTGAATATAATTTTTTTCTGCATCTAGCTCTGAAAAAATATTTGGGCTTCAAGCTGTGTGTAGGACTTGTTCTATTAGTCCATTTATACTGACCTCCATCAGGTTGCAAACTGAATACAATTTTTTCTGCATCTACCTCTGAAAAAATATTTGGGCTTCTAGCTGTGTGTGGGACTTGTTCTATTAGTCCATCTATACTGACCTCCATCAGGTTGCAAATTGAACATAATTTTTTTCTGCATCTAACCCAGCCAATAGTTTTGGCCTAATACCACAGTTTGGCCACTCAGCTCTGCTCGGTTCCCATCCATTGTTTTTTTGTGCAAACAACTCCAGAGTTGTGAATTAGTTAACCATCAAAATGAGTGGAAAAAGGCCTGCTGCTGATGGAAGGGGGAATAGGCGTGTTGGGAAGGAGAAAAAAGGTTGTGTCCGTTTTGTAGGTGTTAAAGCAACAGTAACATCTGCAGAAGAAAGACCAGCTTCCAGCCAAACTAAAATGTCTACTTCTTTTAGCGGACAATGTGATAAGATCCCTTTCTTACGGCCACGCCAATCGCTAAAAATTCCAGATGAGGCACAAAAACAGCAGGTGCTTCAACGGATATCAAGTGCTCCTTTAAGTGTTCTCTCCTCCACATCAACTTCAACATCACAAATACTCCAGTCCTCAAAGGTGTCACCCCAATCGCACTTGCTTCCTCACAGCTCCCAAATCTCCAGCTGCCCGTCTGAGTATGAGGTAGAACAGATGGTTGAGTCTGCAGAGCTGTTTACTCATACTATAGCCTGGGAATCAGAGGTCGACTCCAGCGCTTCTGTGAATCCAGACGAGGAAATGATCTGCACTGATGCCCAGAATCTTTATGAGTCGGATCCGGGACCAGACGCAGAAGGTTCTGACCATAATGTAGACCCTCATTCCCAAACTGTAACTCCTGTTGGTGGAGACAATGAGGAAGACGATGATGAGACTCAAATACCTGATTGGAGCGACAACTTTAGTTTTTTGTCAGGGCAGGAACAGGTTGGCTCTGTGGACGACGGGTGTGATAACGCACAGGGTGATGATGAGGTTGGAGATCCCACTTACTGTCAACCCACAGTCAGCCAAGAGATGAGGTCAGCAGAGGAGGTGGAGGAAGATGCTAGTGATGACGAGGTCAGGTTGCGCCTTCCTGGACAGAGACGTAGTACTGGAAGCACGTCAACAACTGCATCCTCAAACACAACTCTGCCTCTCACCACAAGTCGTGGTGGCTCTTCAGGTCGCATGGGTGCTAAGCCTTGCATAGCCTGGGCATTTTATCAGATCGATAAAGATGACCCAACTCGTGTTATCTGTAACGTTTGTCAGCAAAAGCTAAGTAGAGGCGAAAAAATACATAGTTTGAGTACTTCATGCATGAACCGGCACATGGACATGAAGCATAAGTTACAGTGGGAAGCTCAGTGTGCTACAATGCGGCCTAGCCGGCCGGGCCAACCACTGTCTGCCATATCTTGTGCATCCGCGGCCTCTTCATCCTCTGTGACTGGGGGGACAGCAGTCACACCTGTTTTGGGGCGCAGACCTGCCACCTCTTTACCCGCAACAGCCAGCGTGATTGGCAGGTCATCATTTTCTTTGGAGGTGGTAACACCAGCTGGTGTTGAGCGCTGTCCGACATCGATAGCACCACCTTTGGATCAAGGCAACCTAACATGTCCGCCTGCATCTTCCTCACAGACCGGCAGTTTGCCGGGGACACCCTTATCAACCCCGTCTAAGCACAATAGCCAGCCCTCGGTCCCTCAGATGTGGACAAGTAAAAGACCATTTCCTCCTAGCCATGAGAAAGCTAAGAGGTTGAATTTCACCATCTGCAAGCTCTTGGCTACAGAAATGCTGCCTTTCCGCCTGGTGGACACAGAGGATTTTCGAGACCTTATGTCCGTCGCAGTGCCCCAGTACCAGATGCCTAGTCGGCACTACTTCTCAAAGAAAGGTGTGCCTGCGCTCCACCAGCATGTCGCACACAACATCACCGCTTCTTTGAGAAACTCTGTGTGTGACAGGATGCATTTCACCACAGACACTTGGACGAGTAGGCATGGACAGGGGCGTTACAAGTCGCTGACTGGGCACTGGGTAACTATAGTGACAGCAGGACAAGGGGCTGCTGTCCAAGTCTTGCCGTCCCCACGAGTTGTGCGTCAATCCTCTTTATGTCAAAGTTCCTCCACTGCTTCTGCCTCCTCAACCTCCTCTCGGTCTTCCACCTGCACCCAAAGCCTGTCTGGTCATGCCACAAGCTTCCTAACTGCGCAGAAGGGATCCTGCACACCTCCTTACTATGCTGGCAGTAGGGCTCAACGTCATCAGGCGGTTTTTACTTTGAAATGTCTGGGAAATGTGAGTCACACAGCTGAGGAGTTGTGGTCAGCTCTGGAGAACCAATTTCATGAATGGTTGTCTCCACTGGACCTGAAACCAGGGAAGGCCGTGTGCGACAATGCTGCAAACCTGGGTGCTGCCCTTCGCCGGGGCAATGTCACACACGTGCCTTGTATGGCTCACGTGTTGAACCTGGTTGTCCTGCAATTTTTAGCCCACTATCCCAGACTAGATGGCCTTCTGCAGAGGGCATGGTCGCTGTGTGCTCACTTCTGCCATTCGCATCCCGCAGCTCAGCGACTTACATCTCTACAGAAGTCGTTGGGCCTGCCACTTCACCGGCTAAAATGCGATGTGCCTACCCGGTGGAATTCAACTCTGCACATGTTGCAGCGACTGTGGCAGCACCAACAAGCCCTGGTGCAATACGTTCTGACGTATAGCCTGGGCCAACGTGATCCAGAGGTGGGGTAAATCACGCTGGAGGAGTGGTCTCAGATCAGGGACCTATGCACCCTTCTGCACAGTTTTGAAATGGCGACGAAGATGTTTAGTGCTGACGATGCCATTATCAGCATGACTATTCTGGTGATTTACATGCTGGAGCACATGTTAAACAGAATTCGGAGTCAGGTGGTGGCACAAGAGGAGGTGGAGGAAGTAGAGGAGGAGGAGTTGTATGCGGAAGGGCTAACATCTGCAAGGTCCAGACTGTCGGCAGCACCAAGGCGGCAGGCATGTGAGGGTGCGGGAGATGGTTTTACCAGGGCGCATGGTAGCAGCCAATCTAGTGAGGAAGGTGCAGGAGCCCAGGAAGAAGTGGAGGACGAACTGATGGAAGACTCATCAGATGAGGGAGACCTTGATCACATTTCTGTTGTGCGAGGTTGGGGGGAGAGGACAGAGGAAGGAAGCATGATTGTTACCTCGCCACCAACACAACAGGGACTTGGTGCTCCTGGATGCGCAACACACATGAGTGCCTTCTTGCTGCACTACCTGCAACATGACCCTCGAATTGTGAGAATTAGAAATAATCCTGACTACTGGGTTGCCACACTGTTAGATCCCCGGTACAAAAGTAAATTTGCAGAAATTATTCCTGCCATAGAAAGGGATGCACGCATGCAGGAGTATCAGCAGAGACTGTTGCAGAATCTTACATGTGCTTTTCCACAAAACACCAGTGGTGCACGTAGTGAATCTCACAGTTCCAACTTGCCAACCGTGGGACCTTCAAGTGTTCAGCACTCAAACCGTAACAGAACCACAGTATCTGCTGGTAACATAAATTTTGCGGAATCATTTCACCACTTTTTTAGCCCATCCTTTGCAAGGCCACAGGAGACAAGAAGTCTGACACATAGTCAACGCCTAGAGACGATGGTACAGGAGTATCTCCAAGTAAACATTGAAGCCATGACTGTGTCACTGGACCCTTGCTCTTTTTGGGCTTCCAATCTGGATAAATGGCCGGAGCTAGCCACTTACGCCTTGGAGATCTTGTCATGCCCCGCAGCCAGCGTTCTGTCTGAACGTGTGTTCAGCGCTGCTGGTGGTGTGCTGACAGATAAGCGCACGCGGCTCTCCACTGATAATGTAGACAGACTCACGTTCATAAAGATGAACAAATCATGGATCCGAAATGACTTTTCTACCCCTGTGTCATCCTGGGGAGAGTAAAAGCTTGATGATTGGTTAAAATCACCCTACCAACCGTTTTAACTTTCAAATTACTAATCATGTTTATCTGTATCTTGGCTGGAAAATAATTTGGGCTTTGTAGCAGTGTGCAGCCCTGATTCTATTAGGCCATCTATAATAAGCTCCACCAGATTTAAAATTACTAATCATGTTTATCTGTATCTTGACTGGAAAATAATTTGGGCTTTGTAGCAGTGTGCAGCACTGATCCTATTAGGCCATCTATACTAAGCTCCACCAGATTTAAAATTAATAATAATTTTTAGCTGCATCTAGCCCGGAAAATAATTTTGGGGCTCCGAGATGCGCAAGACACATAAGTGCCTTCTTGCTGCACTACCTGCAACATGACCCTCATATTGTCAGAATTCGAAGTAATCATGACTACTGGGTTGCCACACTCTTAGATCCCCCAAACTTTTCGATCAACCTTTTCATTTTAATAAAGAGCAAAAAAATGGTCATTTTTTAAATTATAAGCATTAGCAGGTTATTAGAAACTGAAATCAAACAGTTTTCAACTCAAAACTTTATTCTAGGTGATGTTACATTTTCACATAGGACCCCTTGTTCGAAAGGAGCTTCTGAACTCTCTCGTCCATTGAATTTGTCAGGTTTTGGATGGTTTCTGCTTCAATTGTTTTGCATGAGGACAGAATACCCTCCCAGAGCTGTTGCTTAGATGTGAACTGCCTCCCGCCATCATAGACACTACTTTTGATGATGCTCCAGAGGTTCTGAATTGGGTAGAGGTCAGGGGAGCATGGGGGTCACACCATAAGTTTGTCCCCTTTTATGCCCATATCAGCCAGAGATGCAGATGTTTTATGTGCAGCATGAGATGGTGCATTATCATGCAAAAAAATGATCTTGCTGTGAAATACACGGTTCTTCTTCTTGAACCATGGCAGGAAGTGCTGTTTGAGAAAATCCACATACATTATGGAGTTCATCTTTAGCGCCTTCAGGGATCCTAAAGGGGCTGACAATCTCTCTCCCCATGATTCCAGCCCAAAACATTACTCCACCTCCTCCTTGTTGGCGCTGTAGCCGTGTTTCCGTGGGGTGTCCATCAACCAGCCATCCTCCACTCCATCCATCTGGACCATCGAGCGCTGCACGGCACTCATACGTGAACAAAACAGTTTTGAAATCAGTCTTCATGTAATGTTTGGCCCACTGGAGACATTTCTGCTTGTGTGAAGTGGATAGAGGAGGTCGACAGGATGGCGTATGCACAGCTACAAACCTCTGAAGGACCCTGCATCTTGTTGTTCGGGGGACGTTGGAGGCACCAGCAGCTTCAAAAACTTGTCTGCTGCTATGACAAGGCTTTTTTGCCGCTGCTCTTTTAACCTGACGTAATTGCCTGTAGGAAAGAATCCTCAATTTGCCCTTATCAGCACGCACACGTGTGTACTGTGAATCAGCTACATACTTCTTGATTGCCTAGACACTTCATCCTGATCATCGCACAATGTTGATTGTAGTCATGCCTTGACCTAAACACTCCACAATTTGTTGCTTCTCAGCAGCCGACACATCCTTTTTCTTTCCCATTTTGGCAGAAAATGTAGGCTGCTTAATAATGTGAGACAGCCTTCTTAAGTAGTCTTGCCTTTCATTGGACACACCTGCCAAACTAATTAGCACAGGTGTCTGCAATTGCTTACAGTGATATAAAGAGCCCTGACACACATCATCATCAATGAGTTTAACTGACAAACAAATTCTTCCCTTATCACTCCTAAACACTTTTTGCATAATAATTTGGAACACCAGTGGTTCAAGTAGTGAATCTTACAGTTCTAACTTGCCAACCGTGGTCTGTATGGAGTTGTTCAATAAAGGGCCCAAAATTAAGATAACATAGATGGGAGAGGTCTTTATGAATAGGAATTCCTAAGTATTTGATACCCTGTGAGGGCCAGGCAAAGGGAAAGTTGGACTGGATGGAATCCTATATGGATTTGGGGAGGGAGACATCGAGGGCCTCAGACTTCGCTGCATTGATTTTAAAATTTGACCATGTAACAAAGTGATCTATTTCAGCCATAACAGCATGGATGGATATATGTGATTGAGTGATATATACTAGGACATCATCAGCAAATAGAGAGCACTTGTACTCGGTGCCTCCCACCTCAATCCACCTAATATTGGAGTTATGGCGAATTGATGAGAGCAGGTGCTCCGTCACTAGGATGTATAAGAGAGGGGACAGAGGACATCCCTGCCTTGTCCCATTGGTGATTGTGAAAGGTGATGAAAATGTTCTGATGCACCCCCTGGGCCTTGGGACACCCGGAGCCGGACCCTTTTTGGTGGATGCTGGTGGTTGTAGTCTTCGTGGCGGCGACCCGGTTCCGTGGCTCAGGGTGGTCAAACCAGTGGCGGAACTATTTATGTGGTTTTGATATTTAAATGTCCGACTACGCCACCCGTGGATTGCGGTCAGAGTGAACCGCCGCTGCAGGGCAGACCGCTGAGGCTGGTGTTGTGGGTGCAGTAGAGCGTAGCATAACTCCCCACGGGAGGAGTATAGCCTCAGGGCAGTGTATGCAGAGGATGGGGGTGATGGTGCAGGGCAGCAGCAGTAATGACACGGAGTCAGTGATGCAGTCCAGGGCCTTTACTCACAGTTCTTATTATCCAGACCACGTCTGCAGGTAACGGCTGCCCACGTCGTACTGTGCTCACCAGGTGAGGGGCTCAGACAACTCCCAGATAACTTTGGAGCGCTTCACAGGACCCCCTTTGTGTGTCCTTTGTCTGACCTTTCTTACCAACCCTTCTGTCTGGCTGCCTCGGGCCTCCTCTTGGTAAACTTGGCGCCAGTTTCCCTGACCCTATGTGGTGCCTTCCTAGCGGGTGTAGCGAGGGGCTGCGCCACATAAAATGTCACAGCCTCTGGTTTCTAGCTGAGGGTCGTTTCCTGCCTCCACTAGTTTCGGGGACCGGTCTCCCCCCTTGGCCTGACCCCTCCACGCAGGTGGATTCGGGCGTGCGGTGGCGACTCGCCCGTCCGCACCCCTGGGATCGCTTCATTCCTCGTTCCTGGAGCCTTCTCCGCTCCTCTTCCTTCCTTCTCCCTCTTCCAGGCCTGGGCCTCTGTTACTAGGCCCGCCTCCGGAGCAGAGCTCATGCAGAGCCCCTGCTCCCTGCCACTTCTGCTTAGACTTCTCTGCACTGAACTAAGATGGTGCCCACCTTTTATACTCCCTTCTCAATGCACCCAGGAACTGCTTCCTCCCTGCTCCTGCAGTACAGGGTTCCCCTTCCTCAGTGTTCCCTCCCCCCACTCCAGCCAGGGACAGGGACTGTCGTGCCCATCTCAGAGGCATATTGGTCGCCCTGCCCCACGGTAATGTGTTGTAATGCATGCAGGTGTCGGGTCCTGATCCACACTCCATCCTTACCTGAGAGTGAGATATCACACCTCTGGGTGAGGTGCAATACCTCTGTAGCAACCGAGCCCTCAGGGTGCTACAGTTACATTTATCTTCAGCCTAGGTGACGTATTGTGATACAGGGCCGTGATTTTGGCTATAAAAGGGTCCCCTAGACCCCTACCCCAAGCTTTTTAAGAGAATCATATATGGCGTGCCAGGAGACTCTATGGAATGCTTTCTCAGCATCCAACGAGAGTATCTAATTACAAATTTTTAACTGCATCTAGCCCAGGAAATACTTTGTGCCTAGTAGCAGTGTCTGCTAGTCAGCGGATTATCCCGGCTGTTAAGCAAGCTACACCACCTGTAGTTTGGACACTTCATTTTTTCAAAGGAAATGCTTCGGGACCCCGGGATACTCAGTGAAGAGCATCAGGAGGCACCCCAAGGCATAGGGGCTGGGACTGGCAGTAGGATGCCTTGCGGTGGACAGCTGAGCTCGATCCTTATAAAAGCTTTTTAACTGCAGCAGCTTTAGTGGACGCTACTGGAGCTGGAATTACGTGGCTGCTGGCATGAGACTTGCCCTCCAATAGATACTTGTAAATGGATTTAAAGCGTATTCATTCAAATTAGAGAGACAATTTAAATTAAAAAGCTTAGAGCTGCCTCCACCACAGGGGGGCTCGCTCGACCCACCAGCAGACAGGCACCAGTATTGGGAGAGGGGGGCTGGCCATCAGGGTTCACCGCGGCTCTGGCAAAAACCCGGCGACACGGAGGTGGCACGGGCAGGAGCGGGCTGAACGTGTCGGCTTCTCACTTTTTGGATTTTAGAAGGGCATGACATGCCTATATCTGTGTCTCCCCCTCCTTTTACTCCTCCACCTCTTTTCTTTTCGCATGACTATATGTACTTGTCACTTTTCCGTGTGTTAGTTGTGTCTTCTGAGCAGTTTGTCAGCTTTTGGACACCTTTGAAGGTGTTTTCTATGTGTTTCTATGTGTTTTTGTTTGCCTGCCATTGGTTTTAACGGTGTTCGACAAACAGTTCGACGAACAGTTCGGCGAACACACGGGTGTTCGACGAACCGAACCGAACTCGAACACTACGGGGTGGCTCAACACTAATCGAGAGGCTAAAATTCTTGCCCATTCTTCCTTGCAAAACAGCTCGAGCTCATTAAGGTTGGATAGAGAGCGTTTGTGAACAGCAGTTTTCAGCTCTTTCCACAGATTCTCGATTGGATTCAGGTCTGGACTTTGACGTGGCCATTCTAACACCTGGATACGTCTATTTTTGAACCATTCCTTTGTAGATTTTGCTTTATGTTTCGGATCATTGTCTTGTAGGAAGATAAATCTCCGTCCCAGTCATTTGCAGACTCCAACAGGTTTTCTTCCAGAATGGTCCTGTATTTGGCTCTGTCCATTTTCCCATCAATTTTAACCATCTTCCCTGTCCTTGCTGAAGAAAAGCAGGCCCAGACATTGATGCTGCCACCACCGTGTTTGACAGTGGGGATGGTGTTTTGAGGGTGATGATCTGTGTTGCTTTTACACCAAACATATCGATTTGCATTGTGGCCAAAAAGTTCGATTTTGGTTTCATCTGACCTGAGCACCTTATTCCACATGTTTGGTGTGTCTCCCAGGTGGCTTGTGGCAAACTTCAAACAAGACTTTTTATGGATATCTTTGAGAAATGGCTTTCTTCTTGCCACTCTTGCATAAAGGCCAGATTTGTGCAGTGTACGACTGATTGTTGTCCTATGTACAGACTCTCCAACCTCAGCTGTAGATCTCTGCAGTTCATCCAGAGTGATCATGGGCCTTTTGGCTGCATCTCCGATCAGTCTTCTCCTTGTTCGAGATGAAAGTTAGAGGGACGGCAGGGTCTTGAAAGATTTGCAGTGGTCTGATACTCGTTCCATTTCAATATAATCACTTGCACAGTGCTCATTGAGATGTTTAAAACTTGGGAAATCTTTTTGTATCTAAATCCGGCTTTAAACTGCGCCACAACAGTATCTTGGACCTGCGTGGTGTGTTCCTTGGTCTTCATGATGCTCTCTGCACTTGAAACAGAACCCTGAGACTATCACAGAGCAGGTGCATTTATACAGAGACTTGATTACACAGAGATGGATTCTATTTATCATTACCAGTCATTTAGGACAACATTGGATCATTCAGAGTTCCTCACTGAACTTCTGGAGAGAGTTTGCTGCACTGAAAGTAAAGGGGCCGAATAATATTGCACGCCCCACTTTTCAGTTTTTAATTTTTTAAAAAAGTTTGAAATATCCAATAAATTTCGTTCCACTTCACGATTATATCCCACTTGTTGTTGATTCTTCCCCCAAAAATTAGAATTTTATATCTTTATGTTTGAAGCCAGAAATGTGGCAAAAGTTAGAAAAGTTCAAGGGGGCCAAATACTTTCACAAGGCACTGTAATTCCACCAGCGGCACTAAAAACCCGCTCTGATAAAACGCTGACGGCAGGGCAGGCAAGGACCTCCAAGGCATAGAGAGCCAGTTCATTCCATGTATCCTGCTTGGATACCCAATAATTATAAGGCACAGAGGAATCAAGGAGGACATTGGTAGGGTCGGCAAGGTACTCCCTTAGCATCTTCCAAAACTTTGCACTCCTTGTGAGAGTACCCTGCGCCTCAGGGCCTGTGCGATGGGAGGGTCTGAGAAAACTCTCCCAGAACTTTGACAGTGTTCCCCTGCCTCTGCTGGATTGGAGTTGGGTCTCTCTCGCCTGTACTCCTTGGTTGTCCAACAAAGTGTGCCCTCTGCCGCCAGCGTTTTCAAATGGGAATTTTTTTAATAGTTCTGCAACAAGGGCCTTCTAGTACAGCCCCATTTTTGCAGACCTGTCCGCCTCAGGAATAAGAGATATAAAGTTCTCCTTGTAGCGTGGGTCTAGAAGTGTCACAAACCAGTAATGACTGTCACCCAAAATTTTGAGAATGCGAGGGTCATAGGAAAGGCAGCTTAACATAAACTCAGCCACGTTTGCCAGACTACTAACAGGCAAGACTTCCGTGTCCTCACTAAGAGGATGAATGACCATGCTCTCCTCCTCCTCTCTGTCCTCTGTCCTCTGGCCATCCACGCTGAACAAACGGTATGACAGCTGTGCAGGTAGTACCGTCTATAGTGCATGAAACTAGCTCCTGTCCTGCCTCCTCCTCCTCCTCCTGTTCCTCATTGTCACCCAACCCACGTTGGGATGAGATGAGGCTTGGCTGTGTGTAATCACCCTCTATGGTTCCTTGCTCCATCTCATCGTGCTCCGCCTGCAATGCATCCACTTTGATTGTAAGCAGAGAGCATTTCAGAAGACAGAGAAGCGGGATGGTGACGCTAATTATGGCGTCATCGCCGCTCACCATCTTGGTGGAGTCCTCAAAGTTTTGCAGGATGGTACATATGTCTGACATCCATGTCCACTCCTGAGGTCTTATGTGTGGAGTCTGAACTGAATACCGACGGCCTTGTTGATGCTGGTACTCAACAACTGTCCTCTTCTGCTCACAAATCCTTCCCAACATCTGCAGTGTAGAGTTCAAACATTCGGGGACATCACACACCAGTCTGTGAGCCGGAAGCTGCAAACGCTGCTGAAACACGGCAAGAGCGGAGGAAGTTGTACGTGACTTTCTAAAATGGGCACACAGGCGGCGTACTTTAACAAGCAGATCCGGTAGCTCCGGGTAGGACTTGAAAACCCGCTGAACCATGAGGTTAAGCACATGGGCCAGGCATGGTACGTGTGTGAGCTCACCTCGCCTCAGAGCCGCCACCAGGTTCTGGCCATTGTCACACACGACCATGCCTGGCTGTAGGTTCAGCGGTGTGAGCCACAGATCTGCTTGCTATTTCAGAGATGTCCGCAACTCTTCAGCATTGTGCGGTTTGTCACCTAAGCATATTAGCTTCAGCACAGCCTGTTGCCGCTTGGCCGAGGCAGTGCTGCAGTGCTTCCAGCTTGTGTCTGATGTGGTCATTTCGGAGATGGAGGCTGAAGAGGAGGAGGAAGCTGAGGAGGATGATGTACAGGAGCTTTAGACCGTGGGGGCACCCCTGATTGACCTAGAGCCCGCAATCCTTGGCGTCGGGAGGACGTGTTCCATCCCAAGGTCCAAATGGGTCCTGGCTTTCACTATGTTAACCCAGTGTGCCATCAGCGAGATGTACCGTCCCTGCCCACAAGCACTTGTCCACGTGTCCGTGGTTAGGTGGACTTTCCCGGTAACTGCGTTGTTGAGGGCACGGCTAATGTTTTGGGACACGTGCTTGTGTAATGTGGGGATGGCATACTGGGAGAAATAGTGGCGGCTGGGGACCAAGTACCGAAGGACGGCCGCCGCCATAAGGTTGTGGAATGCTTCCATCTCCACAAGCCTAAAAGGCAACATTTCGAGCGCAAGGAGTCGTGAAATGTGAGAATTTAGTAGTGTGGCCTGTGGGGCATTGGCTGCATATTTGCGCTTGCGTTCCAAGGACTGGGGTATGGACAACTGAACGCTGCGCTGGGACAAGGACATGGACGTTCTTCCTGATTCTGCTACTTGAGAGTGCGCAACGACAGGTGCAGAGCAGGAGACATCATCGCATGCACCATGGACAAAGGATTGGCTTGCATGCAAAACTGCGGAAGAAGCAATGGTGCCACCTGCAGACACTCTTCCTGGACCCTGGGGTTTGGCCCACAAAGTCGGGTACTTTGCTGCCATGTGCCTGATTATGCTGGTGGTGGTCAGGCTGGTCGTTTTGCAACCCCTGCTGATGCTGGCTTGGCAGGTGGTGCAAATGGCCTTTTTCGGGTTATCGGCAGAATCTTTAAATAATAACCAGACTTGGGAAGGCCTAACAGTTGTACTGGCAACTTCCTCTGTGTTGGTGTTACGGGGAATGTTTGCCTGCCTTCTATCTGTGGCCACCACACTGCTTCTTCCTTCTTGTTGCGGTGCTCTGCCTCCCTCCTCCTGTGTGCTGCTGTCCTCGCTCTGCAAGTCTTCCTGCTAGGTTGGGTCAGTTACTATATCATCCACCACCACGTCTTCCACTTCCACACCCTGGTCCTCCTCCTGACTTTCTGGCAATTGTGTCTCATCATCATCCACCTCTTGTCACACTTTCCCACCGTCGCCTTCATGTGACCGTGGCTGCTCAAATATTTGGACATCGCTACACACGATCTCCTCTTGCCCCGCTTCAAGTGGACCGGGTGAGAGGCCCGAATCTATAAATGGAAAAGTGAACAGCTCTTCAGAGTGTCCAAGTGTGGAATCAGTTGTCTCTGGGTACTCGGCATGGTGGGAGGAAGGAGGATCAGGGTGAGGAATATGCGGTTCAGACTCACGGCTACTGAGACTTGACCGTGTGGAAGACAGGGTGGTAGTGGTGGTTGTGGCTAAGTGACTGGAAGCATTATACGCTATCCAACCAACAACCTTTTGACACTGCTCTGGGTTCAATAGTGGTGTGCTGTGGTCCCCTAGAAATTGGGACAGGAAGGTCAGGCGAGATGTGGGTGTTTGTTGTGGCACAATTTCAGCTTGCCCAAGGCCTTGTCCTCGGCCTCTGCATGCACCATTACCATCACGTCCAGTTCCCTGTCCCTTGCCACGTGCCTTGCCCATTTTAAATGGAGGACAGTATCTTCCACGCTCACTACAAATGACTGAGTTTGGAGCGAACTTATATGTGATCCGTGTGACGGAGAAAACAGAGTTTTAAATACCTGGCCTGTAGGTAAGTAGTTTGACCAGCAAACTGCTGTGAATTGCTTCACTGACACATTGAAATTTTTTTTTAATGGAGGCCAGAAATGGCAGCATTTTCTGACAACGTATATCTGATCTGTGTGATGGAGAATACAGAGTTTTAAATACCTGGCCTGTAGGTAAGTAGTTTGAACAGCAAACTGCTGTGAATTGCTTCACTGACAAACTAAAGGAAATTTCTAATGGAAGCCAGAAATAGCAGTATTATCTGACAACGTATATATGATCCGTTAGGCGGAGAAAACACGGTTTTAAATAGCTGGATTTCTAGCGCTGTAATATGGAAAGGACCTGGCTGTATTCTGCAGTGCCAACAAGCAAATGGCGCAGAAAAATGGTGTTCTCTGGATTGCTTTTTAAGCAAATAATGAGGATTAAGATCCAAAGAAAAGTATTCCTTGCCCCTTAGACCTGGGCCTTTGTATAGAAATAACTAACAGCAGCAGAAGGCAGAATTGGAATGGAGCCTCTTGTGTTATATGCACTGCAGTCTGCTATATACACTGCCTGCCTGCCTATACACTGCCTGCCTGATATCTCTGCAGATGGATTAGTCCTCAGAATGACTGTTTTTTAAGATGGATATGTGTAATGTACGGTTTTTCTCCCTACACTACCTAATACACAAGCAAATCTCTCCCTAGCTCAACGTAATGCCACAAGCAACATGGCTACGGCATTACAGTGAGTGGCAGGCAATCCCTGCATGTTCATTGGCTCTGTAAAGGGCGCCAAATATGCAGGGAGGAGACCCAAGCTCCGGCCGAGCAATCCTGGAAATGCTTGTCGAGCGCCGAGCATGTCGAGCAGTGAGATGCTCGGGCGAGTACCGAGCAGTGGCGAGCACGCTCACTCATGACTAATAGAAATGTATTCAGCAGATAATAGCACATTTAGAAGAAACTATAATGGACAAGCTGTGAGCACTTGTTCACAATTATCGGGCTGTGTGAAAATGCTTGAAATCACCTGACGAACAAGCTTGTTAATTGGTTAATTATCTTGTTTTTGCCAGGAAAAATCTAATTGTTATCAGCAGCACCTTTCCTGTATAAACAAGGGATGTACATGATGGAATATGGGGACAGAAAAATCTCACTAAAGCATAGATTTCAAATTCTGAAACATGGGCAAAATCTGACCCGCTAGGTGGGTTTATTTGGCTCACGACACTAGTACCACCACTCCTATGTGGGGTCCATTATTCTGCAGGGAGGACTATGTGGGGCCCATTATTCTGCATTGAGGACTATGTGGGGCCCATTATTTTGTATGGAAGACTATGTGGGGCCATTATTCTGTATGGAGGACAATGTGGGGCCCATTATTCTGTATGGAGGACTATGTGGGGCCCATTATTCTGCATGGAGGACTATGTGGGGCCCATTATTCAGTATGGAGGACTATATGGGGCCCATTATTCTGTATGGCGGACTATGTGAGGCCCATTATTCTGTATGGAGGACTATGTGGGGCCATTATTCTGTATGGAGGACTATGTGGGGCCCATTGTTTTGTATGGAGGACTGTGTGGGAACATTATACTGTATGGAGGACTATGTGGGGTCCATTATTTTGTATGGAGGACTATGTGGTGCCCATAATACTGTATGGAGGACTATGCGTGGTCGATTATTCGGGATGGAAGACTATGTGGGGTCCATTTTACTGTATGGAAGACTATGTGGGATACATTACACTGTATGGAGAACTATGTGGGGTCCATTATTCTGTATGGAAGACAATGTGGGGTCCATTATTCTGTATGGAGAATTATGTGGGGTCCATTATTCTGTATGGAGGACTATGCGGGGTCCATTATTCTGTATGGAGGACTATGTGGGGCCCATTATTCTGCATGGAGGACTATGTGGGGCCCATTGTTCTGTATGGAGGACTATGTGGGACCCATTATTCTGTATGAAGAACTATGTGGGGCCCATTGTTCTATATGGAGGACTATGTGGGGCCCATTATTCTGTATGGAGGACTATGTGGGGCCCATTATACTGTATGGAGCACTATGTGAGTGTCACGGGTGTGTTGCCACGAAGGTCATCGCGATTACACAGCCTGACTTCTCGCAGCTGAGTTTTTGGTGCTTGGCGTTTTTCGGCAGGGAGGGAGTTAATTCTCTCTCTCTGTGCTAGATGAGGCCCAGCCTCGCCCAGCTGCAGTTAATTCTGCAGTATTGGGACTCCTTCAAATACCTGTCGTTCTGATAGGGTGGTTGTCGGTGAAAGCTTTTCACGCAGACTATCGGAGTGATTCGTGGTATTGTGGAGTTAGGAGCGAAGTGTACTCGGTGTGTTTTTTTCCCTTCCTCGCTTTATTCTTTATCCCCTTACCCGTTGGTGTTCCCTCGTTTGTAGTGGTGTAAGTTTTTTGTATGCCAGGTGGTTTTTGGTTTGCCCCTTGTACTGTCTCGTTCATCTTGTACTGTGTTTGGCATATACGGTCCTGTCCCCAATTGTTGTGATCGGGGTCCTTCTCAGGACTAGATTACTGAGGTTCAGGGATTCTCAGGAGGTAGGTTTACGCTGGCGGCCTGGACCTCTGTACCATCAACAGTACCTCCAGGTAGAGGGATTAGGCAGGGCCTCAGTGTAGGGTCAGCATAGGCTCCTGACCTCCAGAATGCCGAGACAGCGTGACAGTGAGGCCATTATGCTGTATGGAGGACTATGTGGAGTCTATTATTGTGTATGGAGGACTATGTGGGGCCCATTATTCTGTAAGGAGGAGTATGTGGTGCCCATAATACTGTATGGAGGGCTATGTATGGCCCATTATTCTGTGTGGAGTACTATGTGGGGCCCATTATTCTTTATGGAGGACTTTGTGGGACCCATTATACTGCATAATAGTTTATGCTCGACTTTTTCCAAGTTTTTCATTTTGGCCCGTTGTGTGTTTGAGTTTGACATCCCTGCATTAAAAGGTACCTTGACAGAGGACACACAGGCACTGGCTGCATGATTTCAGCCAGGTATGTTTGACTCCTTAATGCTGCAGCATTTCACATAAAAATATAGTTTAATAGCTGCCAGGGACTGAGTCACATGGGAGACTGGCTTGGTCAGGACCCCAGTGGCTTTTCCTCAGCCACTGCCCTGGAGTGAGAAATCTCTCCCTGTATGCATGTATAAGGAGAGATCTGTCAATGCAGGGAACCGGGCAAGGAGATACCGCCAGAGACCCACCTGTCCAGCAAGTCTCCCGTGCAGCTCGGTTCTCTGTGGCTACTAAACTATGCTTTCCTCTGAAATGCCTCAGCGTTTCAGATTTGAGCATGTATTGCTGTCCATGGATCAGACAGCACATATCAATTGTCAGGTTCCCTTTAACAATTGTTTCCCCATCATTATTAGTCGGCATGTGTAGCCAACCAGCAAACACTCCTTAGTGTCCAATGACCGGCTGATATCAACACATCTAAATGAACAATAAATCATGAAAGCTAAAAATCGACAACAGATTATTCGACTTCTAGAGGAGGAATACAGTTACCAAACATCAAAATTTTCAGCAAACCAAATTTTCCATTTTACCATACCTTCTAACAATTCGCTGAACAAATCTGACCAAATACTGTACAAGTGGATGTGAATACATGTCTTGTATACGCTCAATCAGTCAAGATCTCCTGCAGTCTGAAAAGGGTTTGCAAATCCCCCAGTTTCCACCAAAACAGTCCAAAACTTTAATTAAACCAGGAATCTCCATCTCTGTAGAGGCAATTTACATATTAAATTTCCCAGTGGAGCATTGCAAGGCGAATAAGCCTCCTTACCTTGGCATGCCAGATTCGGTATGTCACTCTTCACAAGGAGAAATGTTACCCCTTAGACCTCAGACCAGGAATCTTGATTTGTTTCTTCTTTTAAGGAGATGGGGACAGAGGCTGGAGAAGAAGCAGACCTAGCTTGGAGGATGTGTATTGGGGTGTGCCTACAAAAGAGGGTATTGCTATGATATTTCAATGTCATGATCTGTGCACTGCAAACCATTTGACTCCTGGATGAAGGTTTTGACAAGATGGAACATATAAGTACCAATGCACTTCTTTATAACATACATACATAGATATTACAGCACATAAGTAAAAACCAAGATAAACAACTAAAATAAAGCATCCTGAAAGAAGTTTTCACAATATTATATACATGCAATTTTTAAAATAGAATAAAAAAGATGCGGAACTGGTATTTTTAACACATTGTTTGCTTTCTACAAGTGATGAACAAATTAAAAATTACTCTAAAGCCTCTAATTGCCCTGAAAAGCATGTATAGCAGTATTCTATTTTTCTCACAAGGTAATATAAAAATTCAACATACACACACAATGCAAAGATTGTCAACTTCTCTCCTCTGGTTTCTGGTGTGATTTTTATATTGCCCACTAGAGATGAGCGAACACGTTCGGAAAAAAGTTTTTTTTTTCAAATTTGGCATGAACATTGCACATTCGGATTCGTGATCAAACACCCCAGCATTTTTACTGAAAATCGGCCCAATTCGGCAAAAGTGCGGTAAATGATCACGTTTCCAATACTGTATTTTTTAGGACTTTGGCTAAGGTAGTGGTGCTGTATGATGAGCGGGGAGGACGTGTTTGATGAGGGGAGGGGTTGGGGAGAGGTCAGAGGAGCAGAGGGGTGTTAATCTTAATTTTTTATTTTTTTGCCTTTAGTGTGGTCCAGACAAAGACAGCAGGACACATTTCAGCATAGAACTCTGCTGTGCACTGCTTATATTGTGCTCCATACAGGAGTACACCTTTGAAACGCTATTTTTTTTCTGTTACTACGGTGATACCTACAGCAGGCCACATCTTAGAGTGTAATTTTTTGTGCAGAGATTAAGCTGTATCCAGAGCTCGTCCACAGTAAAAAAAAATCTAATTTCTTCTGTTGCTAACAAGATACATATAGCAGGCCACATCTCAGCTTGTAATTTTTTGGCGCATATATTCTCCTGTGTCCAGGCCTCATCCACAGTAAAAAAATTAATTTCTTCTGTTACTAACGTGAGACATACAGCAGGCCACATCTCAGCTTGTAATTTTTGGGTGCTAAGATTCTGCTGTATCCAGTGCTCCACAGTAAAAAAATCCAATTTTTTGTTGCTAATAGCATGCTCCTACCACACTATCTGAGCAACAAGAGCAGGTAAAAGTGAGGTCGTGGTTGAAGGGGGGATAGGCTTGGTGTTCCAAGTGTACGTGGGGTAGGTGGTAATGTTAGTGAAAGCTCTAGTGAATCAACACTGTCACATCCTATCCAAAGACAACTGACAACTTCTGTTTCTGGACTGGCTACTCCACTCCCTTTCTTTGGCAGCCACACAGTGGTATGCCTTGTAGATGATTGCCAGAAAAAGCAAGTTCTCCATTGGATGGCAAGCGCTGCATCAAGTGGTCTCTCCTTCTCTTCCTCCACCTCAACATCACACACAGTACAGTCCTCAGTGGTGGCACCTCAATTACCCTTGTTTCCTCCCGCGTCACAATTCTCCAACCAACCAACTGACTGTGGGGAGCCACAGATGGGAGAGTCTGCAGAGCTGTTCACATATTCTATACCATGAGCATTAGAGGTCTGTTCCAAAAATTCACAACCTCAAGAGGAGGAATGCATCTGCACCAATGCCCAAAATTCTTTGACTGTTGGATCTGGGGCAGGGCGAAGTATGGTCCAAGCAGAAACCTGACCCTCGTCACCACATGTTAACCCTCCGGGGGGAAAGTTGATCCTGATGAGATTCAGATACCTCCTCAGGCTCATGCGGACTATACTGTGCTGTCAAACAGGAAGAGGAAGAGGGTGACTCTCAGGGCGAGGAATTGGAGAACAGAGAGGATGATGATGAGGCTGTAGATCCCACTTGATGTGAACCCAGAGGCATGCAGCTGAGTAGCTCAGCAGAGGAGGTGGAGGGAAGGAGATTGTTGGCCAAAATCTCATGATACATGACCCCATCCATCCTCCCTTCAATATAGTGCAGTTGTCCTGTCCCCTTTGCAGAAAATCACCCCCAAAGTATTATGCTTCTCCTACCATGCTTTGCAGTTGTACTCATCCTTCCTCTTCCTCCAAACGCTGCAAGTGGAGTTGATATCAAAAAGTTTTATATTGGTCTCATCTGACCACATGACTTTCTCCTATGCCTCCTCTGGATCATCCAGATGATAATTGGGGAACTTCAATTGGGCCTGGGAATGTTCTGGTGTGAGCAGGGGGACCTTGTGTGCCCTGCAGGATATTAATCCATGACGGCATAGTGTGTTACTAACGATAATTTTTGAGAATGTGGCCCCATCTCTCTTCAGGTCATTGACTAGGTCATCCCATGTAGTTCTGGGTTGATTCCTGACCTTTCTCAGAATCATCCTTACCCCATGAGGCGAGATCCTGCATGGAGCCCCAGACCGAGGAAGACTGAGAGTCATCTTGTGTCTCTTCCATTTTGTAACAATTGTGCCAACAGTTGTTGCCTTCTCACAAAGTTGCTTGCCTATCATCCTGTAGCCCATCCCAGCCTTGTGCAGGTCTACAATTTTGTCCTTGGTACCCTTAGACAGCTCTTTGGTCTTTGCCATGGTGGAGAGGTTTGAGTGTGATTGATTAAGTGTGTGGACAGGTGTCTTTTATACAGGTAATGTGTTCAAA
Organism: Phyllobates terribilis; assembly: GCF_046119375.1. Lineage (NCBI taxonomy): Eukaryota > Metazoa > Chordata > Amphibia > Anura > Dendrobatidae > Phyllobates > Phyllobates terribilis. Next base: position 111,053,261 of record NW_027362770.1, read on the forward strand.
TAGGTACAATTAATACAAGAAATGAGCACAGAGGGCTTCTTAATTAAAAACTAACAGGTCTGTGAGAACCAGAATTTTTGCTGGTTGGTGGGTGATCAAATTGTATTTTATTGCCTGAAATAAGTATTTAATTATTTAAAAATCATACAATGTGATTTTCTGCTTTTTATTTTTAAATTCTGTCTCTCACAGTTGAAGTGTACCTATTATAAAAGTTACAGACCTCTCCATTCTTTGTAGGTGGGAAAACTTGCAAAATCAGCAGTGTATCAAATACTTATTTTCCCCACTGTATATGTATAGTTGCGCAGACGCAGTCATAGATGTTTCGGACAGAAGGACACATCCCTGGTTATATTATAGATATATGGTGGTTGATAAATATATAGATAAATAGAAAAATAAATATAAAATACATAAATATGCAAATATCTAATTTCTGAAGCAGAGTCCTAAAGGGTCAATTCTTTGACCCTCTTAGTGCCTATAACAATAAAATTTATGTACTGTTAGTGTTCATTAGGCATCAGAGCCATGACTAAATAAAAGATTATTGCTTACATCGTCTCATTAGAGCCGGGAACAGTTATATTGTATTGTGCTCTTTACGGTGAGAAAAGAAAACGGTAAGGCATCTTTGAAGCCCAGGAGACACCTCAGTAAATACTTTTACATTCAAGGCTCCATTACAAATATATTATTAATCAGAGAAAATGAAAAAATGAAGCAAACAGGTCTCCGGTAACAGCAATTAAGCATTTGCAATGCACCATTATTGTCATTTTTTTTGTTTACTTCTTTACTCCATAACACGAGGGCGAGAAATCCACTGTTAGCTGAAAGAGATTAGTGATAATTGCTGTCTGTAATTTGATTCATAACTCCGGATGTAATGTCTCAGAAGAAATGTAATAAGCACACACAAAAAAATCACTCTTCTTACCCAACACATATTTGGAAATGTTTGTGATTTTTACATTGGATTTTTAATGCAGATTTGCATATTGCTGGCAAGATTTGATGAAGAGCGCTCTGGGTCACATCAGGCAGTGTTATAACTATTTTTATGATTTGGGCGTTATGAAAGATGTTGCTGGGATTACAATTCTTGATCACTTGTAAGCTAGAGTAAGGTGCTCAAGGCTGGTGCAGTCAAAAGAAGATGGCATATAAAGGAGGAGGATATCTGCACTATACGGGAAGCACATATGGTCAAGATTCTAACCTAATGTATCTACTAAGTACTGTATCATTTTGTCTTGTAAATGTTTCAATGTCTTACCCCAATATTAACCTATGGATGGCACTGTATAAAGTTGATTGCAGTATGTAAATTAATAATAATATAACATATAAGTTACCTAGCTGTCAAGGGTGTGTCAGGTGAGACAGACAGTCTTTCTGGATCCAGCTGTAGAAGGTCATTGCACTTGGCTCTGCAGGTACCTTCTTGATCTTTTCATATTTATAATGTAGAGCTTTCATTCTCCTTCTCTGACATACCAGTGACCTGTACTTTCTGCTGCTAATTGACACACCCTTGCTGGATGTTTAAATACCTTCAAACTCTCCAGAGAGTCACCGGTGATAGCTCTATTTTACTTTGTCCAGGCTCGAAGCACTAGTATTTGGCTAGTGTCTTCTTGGAGTTCCCTTGGAGGATAGTTGGCGTGATCTCTCTGGTGTCTTCTCAAGCTAAGTGTTTCCCTTGTCTGTTTACCTGTTCGTCTTTAGTTGCAATGGGGGCTGACTAGTGCTCACCCCGTCCCCTCCTTATCTAGGGCTTATTGCTAGGGACAGTCAGGGATTAGGTTTCCTGCTCAGCAATAGGTGCGGAATCTATTTAGGGAGGTTAAGGGAGTCAGGGTGTTGTCAGATCTGCCTAGGGTTCTCCACTCCCCCTTTCCCTAGTGTTTGGGCTTCCTCCCCCTCTTCCCATCATTGTGCATTTAGTCCTTCCCTCACCTTGCGTGACACTAGCACCGTGACATATAAAGATATGTTCACACTGAGGATTTTTCAGGATTTTTAGAACAAAAAATTTCCATAAACAATGAGGAATTTAAAAACCACAAGTTTTTATTGAAGACTTTCTGCTCCATAAACTCCTGAAAAAAAACTGAGTGTGAACACTACCTTAAAGAAGCACTCCCACTTACTTATTTATTCATTAAATGACAGTATGTGTGCATGTAATGTAGTGTATTAATATACTTAACTACCGCTGCTCTCTTTGGTGTCCAGTGCCGTTCTTCTCTGCTTCTCTGGGACATCAGCACTGTGCAGACTCTTCGGGTTACACTGCGCTCTGTGTGTCCCGGAAGTGACTTTTACAATCTAAGCCTAAGGAACATCAGAACAAGACACCATAGAATTAAATTTTAAAAGAGACTTTCGGCTCACTCATAGAGCATAGAGTGAAACAGCTCTTCGCAATTGCGTTAACATCACGGAGAAAAGGAGAAGAACGGTGCTGAACACCGAAGAGAGCAAAGGCAGTTGAGTATATTAATACACTCACACTACATTGCATGCACATACACACATTAAATATGGGTAAAAACGTAGTGGGGGTGCTTCTTTAAGTTACGTGTAGACCAAGTATTTTGAGCTGTTTGTTTTTTGGAATGGGTCAACTCCAAAAATGCCTGAAAAATAATTCAAAAGGATGATGTAGGTAGAAACCCTGATTCCGGCATAAGATTAAAGAGAACTAAAAGCATATGTGAAATCACTCAAACAAGTGACAAAGCTCAGTAGGAAACAATCTCCTCCATTCTTTAAACAGTAGTACCTTGTTTCACATATAATGGCCTCTGTTGAGATTCGACTTTGTTATCTGGTTTGCAGCTGCCCCACCCCTGAAGATTCCCTGATGGGTAAGTGCAAACCTGGATTTGTTTGGTCATCTCAATGACGAAAAAATATGTTTTAAAGGGTTTACTAACCAAAGGGTTTTCAGGCATATTGACGAAATATGCTATAAAAGTTCTGCATGTTAGGATCTGACCCTTGAAACTCCTGAAGTCTGTGAACTGGAGTGATAGCATACTGTGTCTATGCGATAAGTGTAAAGTTTACATTCAGATCTTTCCCCACTAAATGAAGACCAATAATGTGTTCTTAAGACCTTTGTGTAGCCGGTATACAAATGCATACTATATGTTTAACTATATAGTAGTATACTGTGCTTTCCTATACCCAAAGCCTCCACTAAAAATGTATGCCATGTAGTGTACATTATTTTTTTACAGTGGGTCCCTATTATAGATGGATGTCTATGCTGTGCCACTGTCAGTCTATACCATCGGATCTTTGTCTCAGTGGTTCTAGGCTTAGTCCCAGTTCTCAGCAAATAAATGGCTACCTGTGTAGGATCATTCTCTTCTAAAATCAGGAGAAAATATAGAAACAACCTGCTGAACATGACCAGCAATTCTTGGTGGTAAAATACAGGGAACAGTGTGGGTTGAGTCATACAGGTATCAGCAACGGGTACAACATACAAGCTTCTACTGGGTCTAAAGGTAACAATTTAATGGGATAAAACATGTTCTTCACCCAGTGTTGGATAGATATAGGACTGACATTGACCTTGTGGCAAAAGGTTTCACATACACCTGAGCTTGATATTTTGGAGCAATTAAATCTTGGTCCAATAGGGAAAGCTCCTGTTGCATCATCTTCAACACAAATGTCTGAATATTATAGTTTGTAATATAGTTATAGTAATATTATATTACATTTCAGCTACAGATTCTACTTAGCCCATACAAAGTACTTAGATCACAATTTTATAACAGAAATGAGCAAAATGATTTGATGTGAGTCAAATTTGTGTCTAATTTTTAGGAATTTGATGAACAAATTTGACCAGCTTCTGATTTGATTGGCACAAATCACCAATAATGGCCCCTGCTATGTCAAATTGCAGAAGATTACATCAGCCAGAGAAGTTGTACATGACCTCAGGCTCGATCGGGCAGGATTCTACATAATGCTTTGTAACTACCACATAATATGGAATAGCACAACTAAGCAAGAAAGACTATCATAGCCAATATAAAAGCAGAAACAAGGAATGCATTAGTCATTTCTTTTTGAGAATATGAATAGTAATAAAACATCAAAGCTCACTCGTGTTCCCGGAGCCATTAAGAGTGAGGTCACTTTGGAGTTCTTGTGATTCATCACAAGTCAAATGTTTTGGAAAAATTTGGCAGATATTAGAAAGTAGAGGTTCGCTCATCTTTACTTTCTAATTTCTATGAAGACTATTGAAGACTTTGGATTTAAAATTTAAATTACAAATTGGAATGATTTTTAACCTAGTAATTTTTGTTATTATATGATATTTAAAAATTAATCTCCAATGTCCATATGCCCATTTATGTACTTTTTCAATAATTTATTCACCTTCCATTCCAGTGTAATTACTTTTCTGCAGCCCATTTTGATTATTTGACATTGCATATAGAGTGAACTGCTTTTATTTGTGGACATAGTTAATACAATATACTTCATGTTAATCACTGAGCATGTTCACCATGTGGAGTGTATGTAGAGTGTGAGATCAGCTGTGTTCCTAAAATTCACAATGATATCTTTTATAGGTTATATTCAACATTAATAAATTGTCACATACTCATGTACCAGCATTTATAATGAGTTAGGTATATGTATACCATTCTGGAGGTTTGTGAGCCAAGATATCTTTACCTGTGATAATCATTCTATGAATCTGAGTGGCATTATAGTCATATTGATTCCTGGGATCTTTAGTGACAATTTGTTTTACATAAAGCCACAATGGTACAGTGCCAGCTAGAATCCATCAGTCTATTCATTCTTGTAAGCAGCAGGTAACATTTCAAAGATTCTCATCGATAAATTCTTCTGTGATATCTCAGAATTTGTGGTACATATATGAAAGTGTAAGCATTTCAGGCTTTTTACTCTTTTTTTAAAAAAAGTAAAAAATTATAAAAAGTGTGCAGCTGGAGGGTACAGAACTGCCCAAGTTACATATTTACTACAAAGTATGCCAAAAACAGTCAGAAATTATTGCAGAAATATATGATAGGTAATAGCAAGTATACAGTTTAATTTGTGTTACATTAGCTTTTCATAATGTACAAATCCTATTAATGGTGTGTGCTGCCCAATATATTTTAGTTGACCTTGTGATTAGGACAAGCAAATAAAACACCAGTCTTAACCTCTTCACCCCCCCCCCCCCCAGCTGGGGAGTCAATTTTGACCAGTGTCATGAGGTATTAGCTCTAACACGCTTCAATATATCCCAGTGATTCTGAGATTGATTTTTTGCAACATGCTGTACTTTATAATAGTGGTAAACTTTGGTCAATATGATTTGCATTTATTTATGAAAATCTCAAAAATTTGAAAAACAAAATTACAATTTTGCAATTTTCAAACTTTGAATTTTTAATGCCCTTAAACCAGTTTTTTTTCACTCAAAATAGTTAATAATGATAAACAACATTTACCACAGTCCTACTTAAAATCAGCATCATTTTTTTAACATTTTCTTTTTGTTAGGAAGTTAGAAGAGTTAAAAGTTTATCAGCAATTTCTCATTTTTCCAACAAAATGTACAAAACCAATTGTTTTTAGGGACCACATCCCATTTGATGGGACCTATGTGACAGAAAATGCCAAAAAGTGATAGAAAAATATTTTAATTTGAGAGTCCTCAGTGGTTGATACCTTTTAATGGCTAACTGAAAAGATGGTAACAAATTGCAAGCTTTCGATACTACGCAGGTCTCTTCATCAGGCTAGTATACCACAAAATCTAAAGAGTCACATATTTATACACAATAAGACTATCTACTGGCTAACACGGTACAAGAATATATATTTTCCCTATATCAAAAAGTGATACAATTTTAAAAACTACAGCCCCAAAAGTGCTCAAAACCACATTCAAGGAATTTATTAACCCATTAGGGGCTTCACGGGAATTAAAGCAATAATGGAAAGAACAATGAGAATTTCACTTTTTTTCCCCACAAAAATATTGCTTTAGCCCCAAATTTTGCATTTTCAAAAAGGTAACAGGAGAAAAATGTACACCAATACCCTATATGTGGTGAAAAACTACTGTTCGGGTGCACAGCATGGCACGGAAGGGAAGGAGCGCCATTCAATTTTGGAGCGCAATATTGTCACGTTTGCAGAGCCCCTGATGTGCCAATGGAAACATCCCACAAGGGACACCCTTTTGGAAACTACACCCTTCAAGTAATTTGTCTAACTGTGTGGTAAGCATCTTGAACCCACAGGTGTTTCACATGATTTTATAAAAGTTGTGAGGTAAACATAATAAATCTAATTTTTCCCCCAAAAATGTTGCTTTAGCCTCAAAATTTTCCTTTTCAAAATGGTAACTAGAGAAAATGGACAAAACCTGTTTTTCAATTTCTCAGGAAAATGTTGATACCCCATATGTGGTGTTAAACTACTATTTGGGCACATGGCAGGGCTTCGAAAGGGAAGGAGCACCATTTGACTTTTGGAGTGCAAAATTTGCTGGAATAGATAACGGATGCCATGTCGCTTTTGCAAAGCCCCTGATGTGCCTAAACAGTGGAAACACCCCACAAGTGACCCCATTTTGGAAGCTACACCCCTCCAGGAACTTTTCTATAGGTGTGCTGAACACCATGAACCCACAGGTGTGTCACTGAAATTTTTAATGTTGAGCTGTGAAAACAAAAAAATAAAGTTTCCCCACAAAAATGTTGCTTCAGCTCCAAATTTTTCATATTCATAGCTGAAACAGGAGTAAACAGACTATACAATTTGTTGCACAATTTTTCCTGAGTACAGTGACAAACCATATGTGGTGTAAATCTACTGTTTCGGCACACAGCAAGGCTCAGATGGGAAGAAGCACCATTTAACTTTTGGAGCGCAAAATTTGTTGGAATATATAGCAGATGTCATGTCGCGTTTTCAGAGCCCCTGATGTGCCTAAACAGTGGAAACTCCCCACAAGTGACCCCATTTTGAAAACTACAGCCCTCAAGATACCTATCTAGATGTATGGTGAGCACCTTGAACCCGCAGCTGTTTATAATGTTGAGACGTAAAAATACAAAATTTAATTTTTCCCACAAAACTATTCCTTTAGCCCCAAATTTTTCCTTTTGACAAGGGTAACAAGAGAAAATGGATTACAAAATATGTTGTGCGATTTTTCCTGAGTATGCTAATACCCCACATATGGTGAAAAACGACTGTATGGGCACACAACGGGGTTTGGAAGAGAAGGAGAATTTTGGCTGGATTAGATTGCGAATACCATTTCACAATTGAAGAGCCGTTGACATCCCAAAGTAACCGAAACCCCCACAAATGACCTCATTTGGAAACTACATGCTTTTATGCACCTTTAAAAAGACAGACACTGCCGGATCTCAGGTCAGACAACATCCACAGTGCCTCCATCTGCCTATTCTAGGGAATATTCCTTTGGGGATTCCATCTGAATCATGTATTTCAGAGATTTACATGAAATTTCCGATGTAAGCACAAAGCGTAGAGCGCAAGATTAATGTGAGCCGAGCCTTACTGTGATCTTGGGGAGGCAGAACCAACAGAATTAAGAATTGGTTTTATTTTTCTTTTTGCCTTTCCTCGTGCTTTATAAGTGATTAGACGACTTTATTCTTTGGGTTGGTGCGATTATAGTGATACCAGATTTATACCGGGTTTTTTATGTTTGGCTGCTGTCACAAAATGTTTTTTTTTTGCAAAGACAAGTTTTTGCATCGCCATATTTTGAGAGCTATAATTTTTCTATATTTCTGCTGACAGAGTCATGTGATGGCTTGTTTTTTACAGGATGAGTTGATATTTTGATTTTATAGAAAAAACATTTGTTATTTTGCATCGATATATTCTGAGAGCTATACGTTTTTTATCTTTCCGCTGATGTAGCTGTAAGGCAGATTATTCTTTTGCGAGACAAGATGACGTTTTCAGCTAAACCATTTTTATTTCCATTTGAAATTTTGATCGCGTTTTATTCCACTTTTTGTTTGGCAGTGTGAAGAAAAAGCTAATTTTCTTGCCACTTGGATTTTAAACGATGTTCACTTTAGGGCGGGTTGTTTCAGATGCGGCCATACCAAGAATGTGTAATTTTTTTGGTTTAATTTTGTTTTTACACAAATATAACTATTTATTGGTATAATATATATAGATTGTGTTACGCTCATGCCCGGACTGTTTGGCGCAAGCGCGGTAAGTGGTTTAGTGGTCCCACTGGACCATGAACCGAGGAGTGCCTCGCCAGATCCGACCACGAACACACGGCAGCTTAATCGACTCCGTGGTCCGAGGAGGGACATGGGAGGTGGCCCAGGTGCTACTCCAGGTCAGACTCCGGTCACAGCTGTTGACTCACACTGGGGAATGCAGGAATGGGCAGGTTTGGCTGGTATGCAGACAGGCGGGTACTGGCAGGCACGACTCTTATGCAGACAGGTGGGTACTGGCTGGCACTGCTGGTATGCAGACAGGCCGATACTGGCAGGTAGGAAAACAGGCTGGATAGGGACCAGTACAGACTGGGATACAGGAACAGAGCCACAGGTGTGGTGGACAAGCAGAGCAGAGCCGCAGGCGTGGAGGACAAGCAGAGCAGAGCCGTAGGCACGGAGGACAACGGAGCTGAGCAGAGCAGAACCGCTAGCACCGAGGACAAGCAGAGGAGAGCAGTACCGCAGGCGCGGAGGACAAGTTGAGCAGAGCAGAGCGGAACTGCAAGCACGGAGGACAAGCTTAGCAGAGCAGAGCGGAACCACAGGCACGGAGGACAAGTGGAGCAGAGGAGAGCGGAACCGCAGGCACGGAGGACAAGCGGAGCAGAGCAGAGTGGAACTGCAGGCGCGGAGGACAAGCGGAGCTGAGCAGAGCGAAACTGCAGGCGCAGAGGACAAGCGGAGCAGAGCAGAGTGGAACTGCAGGCGCGGAGGACAAGCGGAGCTGAGCAGAGCGGAACCGCAGGCGCAGAGGACAAGCGGAGCAGAGCAGAGTGGAACCGCAGGTGCGGAGGACAAGCGGAGCAGAGCAGAGCGGAACCGCAGGCGCGGAGGACAAGCGGAGCAGAGCGGACCCGCAAGCACGAAGGACAAGCAGAGCAGAGCGGAACCGCAGGCGCGGAGGACAAGCGGAGCAGAGCTGAGCGTAACCGCAGGTGCGGAGGACAGGCGGAGCGGAGCAGAGCGAATCGCAGGCGCGGAGGACAAGCGGAGCAGGGCACAGTGGAACCGCAGGCGCGGAGGACAAGCGTAGCAGAGCAGAGCGGAACTGCAGGCGCAGAGGACAAGTGGAGCAGAGCAGAGCGGAACCGCAGGCGCGGAGGACAAGTGGAGCAGAGCAGAGTGGAACCACAGGCGCGGAGGACAAGCGGAGCAGAGCAGAGCGGAACCGCAGGCACAGAGGACAAGCAGAGCAGAGCGGAACCGCTGGCACCAGCATGGCAATTCATTATACTTGTCATTGCTGCACTGACAGAATGCCTTTTAGACCATGCTTCTGGCATGATCAAGACAGACTCACGTAGCTGGCAGACCCTAAAGGTCGTCATGGCGAACTCGGGTTGCCATGACAATGATTGGGCCCTCTTGATGACGTCACATAAACGTAGATCAGTTTCATATGAATGGGATATTTTTTTGTAAGTGTATAGGAGGCTATGTGGGGCTCACACTGTATATATGAAGGCAATGTGGAGCTCATAGTGTATATATGGAGGCCATGTGTGGCTCACACTCTATATATGGAGGCCATGTGGGCCTCACACTGTATATATGGAGGCTATGTTGGACACACACTGTATATATGGAGGCTTTGTGGGACTCACACTGTATATATGGAGGCTATGTGGGGCACCACTGTATATATGGAGGCTATGTGGGGCTCACACTGTATATATGAAGGCTATGTGGGGCTCACACTCTATATATGCAGGCTATGTAGGTCTCATACTGCATATATGGAGGCTATGTGAAGCTCACACTGTATGTATGGAGGCTATGTAGGGCTCACACTGTATATATGGAGGCCATGTGGGGCTCACACTGTATATATGGAGGCTATGTGGGGCACACACTGTATATATGGAGGCTATGTGGGGCACACACTGTATATATGAAGGCTATGTGGGGCTCACACTTTATATATGGAGGCAATGTAGGGCTCATACTGTATATATGGAGGCTATGTGAAGCTCACACTGTATGTATGGAGGCTATGTGGGGCTCGACTCAGTGTCGCCACTTCTCTGCAGACTCTCTGGGTCTTGCTACGCCTAGCGTCACCTAGAAGTGGCTTTTTAAAATGTAAAGCTATAGAGTGTCAAAACAAGAATCCATAAACTTATATTGTAAAAAGGACTTCCGGCTCACACATAGAGCATAGAGTGAGACGGCTAGTCTGAATTGCAGTGATGTCACTGAGAAGAAGATCAGAATGGCACTGGATATTGGAGGTAGTGGCAGTAGGTGAGTATATTAATATACTCACACTTCACACCATACACATATACACATATTTAATGAAAAAAACAATCACGGCAGTACTTCTTTAAGTAAATGTGCCCTGATATGTATATGCCCAGACCCCCAGATAAAGCATTTCTTGCGAAACGTGCATCGAGTGTTAAGGATCCTTGGTTACCTGGTCAGTATTACTTTATGTTTCACACTTGAATTGGAGTGTGATATCATGGTTGCGTTTTTTATGCCGTTTTAACATTGATATTTTGTTGGTGACATATTTGGTTTTCATATCACTTTCTAGTTATGGATCTGTAACACCCTATACTTCCAATTAGCTTTGTAAATTTGTTCCATGTGTTATTTCTCACATTTCATTTCCTCTTTATTTATTTGCAATCTGGCTGTACCTTTAACAATTACATTTTATTGTTTTTGTGGTATATCCCCTGGCATGCAATTAGTATGCAGAATTCGGTAATGTGATCCATGTGTCCCCTTCTTTGATTCCATACTTCTGCTGTGTCCCACTTTTTAATATTTAATTAGTATATTACGCCTTAATAAAATGATTTATTTTAATATTCTCTGCATCCTTCAGTTATATTGGTGTTTTTCAATAGTGATGCTTTTGGGCTTTGATATATGGTTTGAGGCTATAGGTGTTTAATACTTATGTCCTACATAAACTAGCTCAAGTTTTCCCTTTATTTTATTTTTTACAATATTTTTACTATTGTTTCCTTTTATAATGTATGTTTCTTTATATACAGTATATACTTCAGGGATATGTAGTAAACCAGCCCAGGTATTTTATTTCTTTATTTTACTTTTTTATATTATTTTTATTATTGTTTCTTTTTATAATATATTTATGTATAGGATACATTTTAGTGATATGTAGTACACTAGCATAGGTATTTCTTTATTTTACCTTTTGTATATTATTTTTATTATTGTTTCTTTTTTTTAATATATATACTTATTTATACACGGTATATACTTTGGGGATACCAGAAAGTGTGTTCTTATCTTAGAAATGGAAGAAGTTTGTGAACAAAGACCAAACAATTATTAAAATTGTATTATATTGAAATCAAATTTCAACTCTATCATGTACCAATAAACATTATATTTTGGATTTAGTACTCCGTTAGGACCGAAGCCCAGCACTGTTATAAAGCAGAGACGACAGCCAAACACTAACAGATACAATGGGGACAAAACAGCTGTCTTTTAGACAGTCCATTGATTCTGTACTTTTATGTCCAGGGACTTTACTGTACAAACTCTGTAATTCCAGCGACTCCCAACGGAAATGACTGTAAAACAAGAATAAGCAGCTGATATGACATCCTTTGAGTCTTCATGCCAATTTGCGTTTAAGTAGGTTTTAAAAACGACCTTTAATTTCAGGTGTAATTCCGTATAAGCTCTATACATTTATTCATGAAATATCTTTCATATAAAATATATATGTTAGTGGTGTAAATATTTGTACTGTGTGAAGCAATTATGAGACCCTGCTAATAACTAAAAAGTAACAGTGTCACTCACTAAATACTGTAGCATAGCTGGGAAGGACAGGGTTAAATCCCAGCTCTGCAGTGTTTGATTTGAAGCACCTGCATGGTTTCTCTAAGAATCAGGAAGTAGATTCAGGGAAGCTGACCAGCCAAGATGTGAGCTGTAGCTGAGAGATAGACATGCTGGGGTACCTCTCTGAATGGAGTGACTGAGGAGTCAGTCAGTCTGCTGGATGTAGCAGACTCAAATTTGTTATCTGATGAATGCACAGACCATGGTCACCAGCCTGGATGTGTCTTGGAGCTTAAAAGTACTGGAAAGCCAGAATCACTCTCTGAGCAGTGTCTGCATGGGACGTGGTGGAGAGAACCGCAAGTATCAACGTTTGCTATGGACAATAGATGTTTTGTTAAACCGAGCTAGAGCTTGCTCAGGCGTGTATGAGTAGCCAGGGTACGTTCTGTTTAGCTAGTGCCTGGACAAGGCTAGGAATTTATGTTTATGAGTTTATCTTGGTGCTGTGCAACCTGTGGAAAGCAATAATAACAGCTCATGTTTGGACCAAAGCTGCATTGCCTGTGTGAATGCTGCTTAAGGACTAATGCCTACTAGAAAGAGTGAAACCCTACAATACCTTTGAGAAGTACATCTCAGTTCTACTCGCATATATTCATCAATTCATCTTTCTTTTTTACTTTTTCTACTCCTCTTCTGCTCCGCACAAGAAAAACATTGTTCTTTGTCAATTATCGAAGATGTGATGTTGTTCCGTTCCAAAGAGGAAAACATCTGGAAGATGACAGTAAGCATGAGCTGTTAAATTGACATGTGTTACATCTGTATCCCTAGAGGACCACATTTCTAAGAGATAATGCTTCATAGATAGCTGGAGTAATACATGAAATATATAGCTATGCAGATAATCAGTAGAAAACTGAATGGAATATAGTTGAGTTTGACAAATCAATTGCTTCCTAACTTTCATGCAGACCATAGTTACTCTTCCCTCATTCCTTGCTAGTAGGCTGTCTACTAATGTTCAGACCATCCTTAATCCCTATGAAAAAAGCACTAAAACAGTACTTTGCAAGAAAATAGAAAAGGCAGTTGGAACTTTCCCCTCTTTATCTCCATTAAACGAAATTACGAAGTAAGGAGGAACAGTCTCTCCCAAACACCCGATGTAGAACAATAAATAGAAGGTAAGGAGGAGGGAGGTGCAGCTGCAGTTTTTGGAGGGAGAAGGAAGGTGCACAAAGTACAGACAAATAAACTATAGTGCAAATAAACCATTTCTTTCCATCTATCTGTTATGCTTTCGGGTCTGGAGTGACCTCAGAGCATAATAAATGTATTTTTGGGGCACTTTCAATTCAGACTCAATTAAGCAAATCTGTCTAAAATTCATTTCTAGAGATTTGATCATCTCTAGTGAAGACATCTGAATGGTACACAGCCCACTTTATGGGTCTGACCATTGCACCAGGAAGAGCAAGTACAGAAAGAAAATATACATTTACAAACTAGTGTCAAGAAGGAGAAACATCCAAAAATCTACAGAAACATTGCAAATAAATTCTGTTATCTCAGTTGGCGTGAAAGTGAACTTTACATAGTAAAACATCTTCTAGCATTTATGGTGTTGCATGTAATTATTCTATAAATGCACCCACTTGAAGGTGAACTCTCCCCAAACAATCGATTGCAGGTTTTAATTAAAGTACAAGTAAGGCAACTATAACTCTGCTGAGATTAAGCCATCATCTAAGCCAGACTTCGGCAAATTATGGCCCATGGGCCACTTCCGATCTTCTGGCTGTTCCAGTCTGGCACACAAACCGAGACAGCAAAAGGGTTGGAACAGTGGCCCATGGGTTGCACCTTACCCGCCCCCACCCACTGTCCATCCACTGCCACTGTCCGCTTTCACAGCTATCTGCATCCACAGGTAGAGCACAGCCCCAGGGCAGTGTAGGTGCAGATGGTGATGCTGGGCGTTGTAGTGCAGAAGAGATAGCGCAGCAGGAGTAACTGACAGAGACAGGAGATTCACTTCAGTACTTTTACTGGTGCAGATGTCAGGTACGGTCCAGGGTACTCGGTAGGAAGGGTGCACTTCAGGACTCTCCCCAGTGAGCGGGTATAAGGCCTCCTGGTCCGTTTCTCCCTCTCTAAGCTCCTGGCCAGCCTGCAACTGGGCCTAGCTTCTGTGTTGTGTTGTTCTCTCACCTGTTGCTTGGCAGTAGGACCTTTCTCTGGCAACCATCACTGGATGCTGGGGCCTTCATGGTTCCTAGTCCTTTTAAGGGTTTAGCTTCAGGTCGACCAGGCATCTGTGATCCTCCTGGTATGCCGGTATCCGCTACTGGGTGTAGCGGACTCTGTAGGCGCGGACCCGGTGTCCGGTTTATAATCTGGGGTGAGCCTGTGATGCTCCTAACTCCTTTCTCCTCTCTTCTTTGCCTCCGGCCACACTCGGGGCACTCAGAACACAGCAGCTCACGTGCTGCTTCTTCACTGGTCTAAGTGCCAGCACACTCTCCGACTGAACTGAATTGCCTGACTCCACCCTCCATATATATATCCCTAACAGGGCTCCCTCTGGTGGTCTGAGGTGGAAGGGTGGAGGTGTCTGTTTGTTGTGAGGGCCTCTTGTGGAGAAGTCCATCCATGCACCCTTTTGGGTCCTGTGGTACCTGTAGTAGCAGGGTGCCACAGATGTCCATCCTTTTACCTTAAAAATTAGATCAGCATGATTGTATAATGTATGTAAATACTTTCCTAAGATTCAGCTGTCATGTGCCGGGAAACATGCGGGCTCAGCGCCGGAGCCCGGTGTGAAGGTGGAAACATGATATGTTCCGTATATATACTCCGCATTTAGTGAAGGGGTTAAAAGTCTGAACATATTTACGAAAATGTTGTGCAAAATTTGGTAACTTTTGTTTTCGTGCAAGTTTCAGACTGCTCCACCAAAATGGGTATAGCTGGGGAGGAGCTGGGGCTTGACACGGAATGACTATGCCCAGCTATTAGATTCATCGAAATTGGCAGCTTTCCTTACACCTGAAATGTTTTCACAGTCCATAACTAAAGTATCATTTCTGGCAAGGGGCATGGAGGCGCATGCAACAGATAAGATATGCCGAATACATTAAGTGCCTTGTGCCTCTTAAGGAATTTGTCTGGTCTTATTCCTGCACGGCGTGCACACCCCTCATTAAGACTGACGTACAAAACACCAGTCTTAATAAATCGTGTTACTCACCTTACGGCCATCTAGTGCTGCACTCCGGACCACATAGGTGTATCATTTTTGTTGTGTTCCACTGCTGCTCTCATACCCTCATGCTGCTGTTCAAGGAGTTACATGCTATTTAATATCTGGTCTCTATGGCTTCTAGCATGACCCAAATATTAACAAACTGCAGTAAAATTAAAGGTATATTTCCCTCAACACCATGGAACACGCTGTACCTTAAATTTGTGGGTTTTTTTACACATGGAGCTCATACCATGTATTACACATCTCACTGCACTCATACTCTGCACAGTGGCTCATATCCTCTGAAACTCAGTGTCTAAATACCTAAATGCTTGTGAGTGTTGAGTCTCAGTGGAACCTGGGATGACCCAATCATCAATACATTAAATGTTAAAGACATATTGCTCTCATAACCATGCCTTATACTCAGGTTAAAGTGCTTTTTTTTTTTCATAAATTTTATTCTACATATACATGTTTCTTCCCTTTTGCCTCTACATCTGGGATTCTACAGTTGTATTCCAACATGGATCGATTCCCTGACTTGAACAACTTCATCTCCTCTTGATTTGACTTACATGGCTCTTTGACTGTGGAATATTCATTCACCCATTAGCTCTATACTACATCTCTTCTGGCCATTGCATTTGCTACTGCCATGGGTGTTTCAGGTGTGACAGACAGTCATTCTGGATCCAGCTGTAGAACGTCATTGCGCTTGGCTTTGCAGGCACCTTCTTGATCTTTTTATCTCTGCTTTGCAGTGATATCCTGCTCTCTTTAGGACCTATCAGTTACCTTCACCTTCTACTGCGAATTTACACACCCTTGCTGGATGTTTAAATACCTTTAGTCTCTCCAGAGAGTCGCCGGTAATAGCTCTATTTTCCTCTGTCCAGGATTGAAGTTCTTGGAGTTCCCTTGGAAGATAGTTGGCATGATCTCTCTGTTGTCTTCTCAAGATAAGTGTTTCCCTTGTCTGTTTACCTGATTGTCTTTAGTTGCAGAGGCGGCTGATTAGTGCTCACCCCATCCCCTTCCTATCTAGGGCCTATCGCTAGGGGCAGTCAGAGATTAGGTTTCCTGCTCGGCGATAGGTGCGGAACCTATTTAGGGACGTTAGGGCAGACTGAGTGTTGTGAAATCTGCCTAGGGGTCTCCACTCCCCCTTTTCCTAGTGTTTGGGCTTCCTCCCCCTTTTCCCTTTGTTGTGCACTTAGTCTTTCCCTCACCTTGCGTGACAGCTACTTATGGTTTTAACCAGGTATGACCAGGTATACCTCTATGAGTGTGTTCACAGTAAAGATCAGGAAGGTTCCTCTGATTTAATACACTTTTTATTACCGGTAGGAAGAAGAACAAAGGTTCCATTATGATTGCTTTTCCATAGCATAATCATGAGCTCTTGTGCTGCAGGCTGTGCCACCATGCCACCATAATAACTGGTAGTGATAAAACTGTAGTATGTGTAAAAAAAATGCAAGAATTCTGCAAATATGTTGATTAGGGCAAGTTTATAGTGCTTGCTCACATAGTCCAATGTTCAATGTTACTGAAAGGGAAGCTTTGATTTTGCATTCATACATTGCACTTCATATTACAGCAATTTGGCGTCCGTTTTCTACAAACAGCTCGTCTGTGAATGAGGCCTGAAGCTTTGTACTATTTGCTTTCCTTCATTTTCTATGTTGAGTACTTTATGATCCTGTCTTCAGCTGGATATGTTATGCTTTCAGAACGTTATTGAACTTCATGCAGTAAAAATCAGATTTATATGCTATGAGCTGAGGCCATGTTTACTCAACATAATTAACTAAGCAGCCACGGGACACCTAATGACCCATCCAGTTAACTGGGCTGTAAGGCACCATTAATAAAACATAAACCTACTGTTAGATGTCATTAGAGAACAACATTACTTATTATTTAAAAGAATAAACAACCCATACAAAATATTTTATCCCAAATGCATTTATTAAATTCATACTGCTTTTATTCTAACATTAAAATCCAAAATATAGTTTCTCTTCTTCTTTTGCAGATGAACTCATCTACAATGGTTCATTTCACAGTCATGATATAAAGCTGGCCATACACATGATGTAGCTGTGGGTCAAACAAGCTGCTTATTCCTGATGGCTCCTCCGTAAACATGTTTTTTTTTCAATGGTTACATATATCTTTGTACCGTGTTAGCCAGCAGATAGAAAAATATTAAAAATTGAGAGTTCTCAATGGTTGATACCTTTTAATGGCTCACAGAAAAGATGGTAACAAATTGCAAGCTTTCGAGACTACTCAGGTCTCTTCATCATACATAGTAAGACCTGAGTAGTCTCGAAAGCTTGCTATTTGTTACCATCTTTTCAGTTAGCCAGTAAGTCAATTGCTGAGGACTCTTAAATTTTTATTTTGATGGTGTAAGGCAATTAACCACTTCCTTTCTATGAGACTTATGCACACAACTGACTTTCCCATATGAGTGTTATTTGTGGTTTTCATGAATAGCATTTTTACCAATGATATTCTTTGGGGCTGTTAGGTGTCAATCTGTGGCTAGATTTGAAATGGGTCCAGGACCTTCTGTGGTCTCCCATTTCATTCCATCCAGGGCTGATGCTGCTCAGCATTGTCATCAGCCCTAACGCCTAGCTGGTCCACAAGATGTACAGATTGTCTCCTGTTTATTGGTAACTAGCAATGTTAAGCATGGGTTGCAGAGGGAGACAGGGCGTTTGGAGTCTAAGTCCAGGATTCGCCGCACTGAGCATGCCCGTGACCTGGCAGATCGTGATTGGTGGTTTGGCACCCACCTGACTCGGTGACCTGGCACCACCTGATTGGTACACGGGTGGCGTCACCAATGGCGCGTCGGTGGGCAGGGCTTAGTCTTTAAAAGGCCCGCCCACAAACATGGCGGCGCGCTCTGATCATTGAGCAGTGATGCGATTGTGTGGACGACTGTGTTCCACGAGTAGTTTCTGTCAGGCAGGCTAGTTCCATAGAGGCAGGTAGTTTCGTCTAGCAGTCTGGCTCTGCCAAAGGGTCGCCTAACACCCCGAGCAGCCTGCAGACATCCTATCCACGGCTATCCTAACAGTATCAGACCGCCCGGGTCTTGCCGAACATGGCAGACAACCAGCAATTGCTGCAGTATATACAGCGAATTGAGGCCAGACTTAAATCTCTGGAACAGGCTGTCACGGTCGCTGATATCACTGCAGTAGCTACCCAGGCGGCTTCGTTAGCAGCCAATATTATTAACTCTGCTGCGGTGAATACTGCAACCACTGCAAGTGCGCAATTACGGCTTTTTGCTCTCCCGGAAAAAATTTCTGGGGACAGTAAATTTTGCAGGGGTTTTATAAATTTATGCTCCATTCTCTTGGAGATGATGGAAGCACGGTTCCCCTCCAAAAGAGCCAAAGTGGGCTATGTCATCTCATTACTCTCCCACAGGGCTCTGGAGTGGGCTACTCCTCTATGGGAGCGGAATTATCCGGTTGTAGCAAATGCGGGTCTTTTCCTTAAGACACTAAAAAGTATATCAGTGGATCAGGGAAATGCTGTAGATATAGTATATCTTGACTTCAGCAAAGCATTTGACAAAGTATCTCACACCATCCTTATTGAAAAAATGACCAAGTATGCAATGGACCAGGCAACTGTTAGGTGGATTCATAACTGGCTTAGTGATCGGACTCAAAGGGTGGTTGTAAATGGCTTCACATCCAGCTGGATGAATGTCTCAAGTGGGGTACCACAGGGCTCCGTCCTGGGACCTGTATTGTTCAACATCTTTATCAATGATTTAGATGAAGGAATTGAGGGTAAACTGATTAAATTTGCTGATGACACAAAGCTAGGAGGGATAGCTAATACTAGAGAAGAGAGAGAGAGGATTCAAAAAGACCTAAATAAACTGGAGCAGTGGGCAGCAACCAACAGAATGGTTTTTAACAGGGAAAAATGCAAAGTACTACATCTGGGCAATAAAAATGAAAAAAGCATATACAGAATGGGAGGAATAGAGCTAAGCAACAGTACATGTGAAAAAGACTTAGGTATACTAATAGATCATAGACTGAACATGAGTCAACAGTGTGATGCAGCAGCAAAAAAGGCAAATACAATTCTGGGATGTATTAACAGAAGCATACAGTCTAGATCACGTGAAGTCATTATCGGTCTTTACTCCTCTTTGGTCAGACCTCATCTGGAATACTGTGTACAGTTTTGGGCACCACATTTTAAAAAAGACATAGACAAACTGGAGCAAGTTCAGAGAAGAGCGACCAGAATGGTGACTGGTCTGCAAACCATGTCCTATGAGGAACGGTTGCAGGATTTGGGAATGTTTAGCTTGCAAAAAAGAAGACTGAGAGGAGACTTAATAGCTGTCTACAAATATGTCAAAGGCTGTCACATTGTAGAAGGAGCATCTTTATTCTCATTTGCACAAGGAATGACTAGAAGCAATGGGATGAAACTAAATGGGAGGAGACACAGATTAGATATTAGAAAAAACTTTTTGACAGTTAGGGTGATTAATGAGTGGAACAGGCTGCCATGAGAGGTGGTGAGTTCCCCTTCAATGGACGTCTTCAAACAGAGGCTGGACAGACATCTGTCTGAGATGATTTAGTGAATCCTGCTTTGAGCAGGGGGTTGGACCAGATGACCCAGGAGGTCCCTTCCAACTCTACCATTCTATGATTCTATGATTCTATGATATCCCTCCCTCGTCACGCATGATACAGCTCTTAAGCTTCTTGAGTTGATTCAGGGTTCGGCCACCGCCAGCCACTATGCCATCCTGTTTAGAACCCTAGCGGCTGAACTGGATTGGTCTGAGCGGTCGCTTATCCCGGTGTTCTGGAAGGGTCTGGCTGGTCATGTTAAAAATGCTCTATCTTCCAGAGAAATCCCAACCTCCCTGGAGGAGTTAATATCTCTCGCTAACCGTATAGACTTGCGTCGTGCGGAACACAAGTTAGAGCTGGAGGTCGCCAGACCTCAGTAACAGTTGGCACCATCCTTCTCTAGACCCATTTCCAAACCCGAGACTCCCGACCTGGAGCCTGAGGCTATGGATATATCTCGAACTGAGTCTAACTCTTCTCGTTCCCGTCCTGCCCATCTCTTGGAGTCCCCCATTAATAAGGGTTCCAAGCAGTCGGGTAAATGAGTTGGTCTTACCACAGTTGGAGGAGGTGTTTTAAATTCTGGGACTTCTTCCTCCAAATTATTATATAATGTGTCATTGTCCTTTGGTACATCAGCAGTTACTGCCAAGGCATGGGTGGACTCTGGTGCTGATGGCAATTTTTTATCATCTACGTTTGCCCAGAGGATGCCATCCCTTTAGAGTTACTGCCAAGACCCATGAACATTAATGTTGTCAATGGTTCACTCCTGGATGCACAAATCACCCACCAGTGGATTCCCCTCACCATGTCATTTCCTCAGGGCCACTGGGAGGTCATCTCATTTCTTTCTATTCCCGGTGGATTAGACGAGGTGCTATTGGGTCTCCCCTGGTTACGTTGTCATACTCCACACATTGACTGGAATACGGGGGAAATTTCTTCCTGGAGTGACAATTGTGCATCTCAGTTCATGGTCGCAGTCACCCGGAGGGTAGTCTCTGATCCCTCTACCGTTGTGGCTTCCGGTACAGATTCTTTGTCTGTCCCCAGGACCCGGGTCTTGTCAGACTATGTCAAAAGGAACTCTCAGGTAGAGAGGGTGGCTGCTGTGTCCTCTAGGTTCCGTCGGGGAAGACGTTTGTTTCCCCTAATCTACAGAATATGGTGCTCTCCTGGGCTCATGCCCCTAAGATCGGAGCTCATCTGGGGGTCAAACGTACCACTAAGTCCCTTCAACGGTCCTATTGGTGGCCCCGGTGGTGTCAGAACATTAAGGACTTTGTCCTCGCGTGTCCCGTCTGTGCGGGAGATAAATCTTTCCGCAAAAGTCCGGTGGGTCTTCCCCATATGTCACCCGTGACGGACTCCACACATAGAGAGTCGATTGTCACTTCTCGTCGTCCTGCTCCCGTATTCTATCCGGGCGACAGAGTGTGGCTCACGGCTCGTAATGCTAAAGTATGCGGGGAATCTGTGAGGTTTGCCCCCCGCTTTGAAAAAGGGTACCCTGTAAACCGGAGGGTTCACGGTTCTGTGAATCCCTTCTGTGACCCGGTGGACCACATTTTTGCCCCGCTGCTCATGGAGGAAAATGAGCATCAAGTGGAGGGGATGTTAGAAGGGAGAATAATGTTAGGCGTTGGTCTGTGGCTGGATTCTAAATAGGTCCAGGACCTTCTGTGGTCTCCCATTTCAGTCCAGCCAGGGCTGATGCTGCTCAGCATCATCGTCAGTCCCAACGCCTAGCTGGTCCACGAGACGTACCGATTGTCTCCTGTGTATTGGTACCTAGCAATGTTAAGCATGGGTTGCAGAGGGAGACAAGGCGTTTGGAGTCTAAGTCCAGGATTCGCCGCACTGAGCATGCCCGTGACCTGGCGGATCGTGAATGGTGGTTTGGCACCCACCTGACTCGGTGACCTTGAACCGCCTGATTGGTCCATGGGTGGTGTCACCAATGGCGTGTCGGTGGGCAGGGCTTAGACTTTAAATGGCCCGCCCACAAACATGGCAGCATGCTCTGATCATTGAGCAGTGAGGCGATTGTGTGTATGACTGTGTTCCACGAGTCGTTTCTGTCAGGCAGGCTAGTTCCATAGAGGCAGGTAGTTTCATCTAGCAGTCTGGCTCTGCCAAAGGGGTCGCCTAACACCCCGAGCAGCCTGCAGACGTCCTATCCACGGCTAGTGTCTGTCAGCCACGTGGAGTAGTACCCTTCAGTCCGGTAGCACGCCAGCTGGAGGCACGTGTTCCCATCGGCGTAGTCACACACGCATCCTAGCACCGCCAGTGTAGTCCCTGTGTAGTTAACAGGGCAACAGCTACTTCCCCGGTCGCGATTCTCCCGGGCAGTTAACGGAGATTGAGCGAACCGTTATACCCATTCCTGTGTGCAGTAACACGGAAGGGTTTATCATTTAAGTTGGTTGCTTTCCTTTTCACCCGGAAAGTGTTCGGCAGCAGTCCACCAGGCTGCATCGCGGACCCCGGGGTTGGTTGCAACCGCCCTCTTAACAGTTGTGCACATGTTTAATTTTTTTTGCAGGACTGAATGGTCTACGGAAGAAATCGGAGACATGTCTAATTTTGATCCGAGTGTCAGATCAAAATCGACAATGCAAGTCTATGTGAAAAAAATCAGACCCCAAAAGGATGACATGAGTGTGGTCCAATTTACACGGACTGACTGAATGGAGAAGGTGGAGTAAATGTTTTTTTTTCTTTCCACTTCTGAAGCCAATCTGATCAAACTCTTACCAAACTCTGATCTTTTTCTTGGTCGCGCAAACCTACATTCAGGCTGCGTGCCCACTATGCGTTTTTCAAGTGTTTTTGCCCCGGAATTTCCGCAGCGAAAACGCTTAAAAACACTTGGTAATACGTGCCCCATGGTCCCCAATGATAATCTGCATGTGCTGTGCACATGCTGCGCAAATTTACGCTGCGGATTATCATTGCGGAAAAATACACAGCATGTCCATTAATTTTGCGGACACGAAGCGTAATTACCGCCATTAACTTGCATTGAACCGCATAAAATCCGTATGTATACATGTATACATGCGGATGTTTTGCGGTTCAATGTGCGGATGGTACCCGGGTCTGGAGAAGAGGACACTTTCCTCCAGACTTGGGTAGCATGGTACCTGTTAAAAAAAAGACCTGTCACATGACTAAATGACGTCACCGCAGGTCCTTTTAGACCACCCCGAGACACGGGGAAACCGGACACGGTGGAGAAAACACCGGGGGCCATCGGAAGGTAAGTATAATCTTTATTTTTTATTTTTTTTACCATTTTGATTCTTTTTTTTTAACTATTACTTGGTCACACTATATAAATCCATGCCGGGTGGAAAATAAAATAGTTATGTGGGAAGATTAAAGTGTTAGTAATCATGTAATTTCCACTCTTAAAAGGATTATCCAGACTTCATTTTTTTTCCTTAAATATTCAAAACACTTTAAAATAATTAACAGTCATTTTATAGATCCCCAGCAGAACCAACCAATTGTAGATCTGATCTACCACCAGGACTTCCTGCTTGATCTGGATGGGCATGTGATTCCTGTAGCCAATAACTGACTGCAGCAGTCATATGTCTTTACCAATCTATAAGGCTTTCGTTCCAATGCAGCCTTGATCCACTATTGGTTTAAGTAGTTCCTGTTTATTCCAGGTAGACATGAAAGAGCTGCAGCCAATCATTGTCCACAGCTCCGGATGTTGACCACTGCTGTGAACAGTGATTGGCTATGATGATCACATGCCTTTCTGGATCAAACAGGAAATACAGGCACTTGTGGTAGAACCAGCATGCCATTGTACAGGAGTGGTGAGGATTGGTAAGGTGAGTATTACTAAATATATTATTTTACAGCATTCTGATAACAGTAGATGAACAATCTATTTAATGTAATCAATTCAGTACATTTAAATAGTACTATCTACACTACTATTTATTTTAACTCAACTTTCCTCCACTTATCAGTCTTTTTTGTCTTCTGCATTGATCATTCACTTCGAAAAAACTGCTCAGATTTGTCTACAAATCTGTCTGAAATGAAAGATCAAATTACACCTGCTGTCTATAAATGCCTATGGAGAATATAGGTAGGTAAGGGAATATAGAGAGAAACAAAACAGAAAGGCACAAGAAGAAATTGCTGAGGCTTCTAGTGCAGAAGGAAAAACTGTTAAACATCCAGGATACAAGTCCTTTAATTGACAGAAATAGTGCTACTCCTTATGTACACATGTATGACAGATAATTCTGAAAATTCATCCCTTTACTTTAACACATTCATACATATTCCTATGCCCTTGTATCAGACACACAAGGCCTGATTCATCAAAGATTTCACACAAGAATTCTGGTGTAAAAGATTTGAAATGCTGCAAAATGTAGGCGCAACTCAGAGTTTTGCCTAAATTTTAAGACTTTTGGCATCTTCAAACAAGCTTCTCCCAGCTCTACTGAAATAAGCAGAGTTGGGGAGGGGTAGGGGTGTCGCGGGACAAAACACCCAAGCTAGTTTAATTCATAATGAGCTATGGTGTTGCCTATGCCAGAAATCTTATACAGTACCTGACTGGAGTAAGATTTCTGATGTAGTGCATGAAGGCGCATGCCACTTGTCAGACACTCCATATTCATGAAGAGGCAAGCACCTCTTCATTCATCTGTCTCATCAAGACTGGCGCTATTCTCGAACCAGTCTTGACGTATCGGGACCAAACTTTACTAACAACTAGTGATGAGCGAGCATACTCGAAAGTACTCGGTACTCGCCAGAGCATCTCAGTACTCAAGATGGTCGAAGCTCGCCGAGTACTTGCGAGATGCTCAGACGGAAGGTATTGCCTGCCACTCATTGTAATGCCGTAGCCATGTTGGTTGTGGGCATTACAGTGATTGGCTGGCCACGCAGC
The DNA here is from genome assembly GCF_046119375.1 of Phyllobates terribilis. Taxonomy (NCBI): domain Eukaryota; kingdom Metazoa; phylum Chordata; class Amphibia; order Anura; family Dendrobatidae; genus Phyllobates; species Phyllobates terribilis. The sequence continues at coordinate 111,078,167 of NW_027362770.1, forward strand.
GTCATCAGGTCTATATCAGACCTGGCGCAGCTGTGCTAGTCAGTCTACTCCGCAATCAGGCAGTGTAGGGAGAGCTGCTGCTGAGCTAGGGAGAGATTTGCTTGTGTATTAGGTAGTGTAGGGAGAAAAAACGAACATTACACATATCCATCTTAACAAACAGTCCTTCTGAGGACTAATCCATCTGCAGAGATATCAGGCAGGCAGTGTATATAGGCAGGCAAGCAGTGTATATAGCAGACTGCAGTGCACATAGCACAAGAGGCTCTATTCCAGTTTCTGCCTTCTGCTGCTGTTAGATATTTCTAGACATAGGCCCAGGTCTCAGGGGCCAGGAATAATTTTTTTTGCATCTTAATCCCCATTATTTTCTTAAAAAGCAATCCAGAGAACACCGTTTTTCTGCACCATTTGCTTGTTGGCACTGCAGAATACAACCAGGTTCTTTCCATATTAAAGCGCTAAAAATCCAGCTATTTAATACTGTGGTTGTCCGTCTCATGGATCACATATAATTGCAACAAAAATACTGCCATTTTTGGCCTCCATACAAATTTTTTTTCAGTGTGTCAGTTTTTGTCACCGGTTTGCTGTTCAAAATAGATACCTACAGGCCAGGTATTTAAAACTGTTGTTTCTCCGTCAAAAGGACCACATATATAAGTTTTCTGAAAATTCTGCGATTTCTGGCCTCCTTTCTAATTTTTTTTCAGTGTGTCAACAAAGTTTTCGACATCGGTTTGCTGTTCAAAATTCACTGCTCAAAAAAATAAAGGGAACATTCAAAAAACATCCTAGATCTGAATGAATGAAATATTCTCATTGAATACTTTGTTCTGTACAAAGTTGAATGTGCTGACAACAAAATCACACAAAAATCATCAATGGAAATCAAATTTATTAACCAATGGAGGCCTGGATTTGGAGTCACCCCCAAAATTAAAGTGGAAAAACACACTACAGGCTGATCCAACTTTGATGTAATGTCCTTAAAACAAGTCAAAATGAGGCTCAGTATTGTGTGTGGCCTCCACGTGCCTGTATGACCTCCCTACAATGCCTGGGCATGCTCCTGATGAGGTTGCGGATGGTCTCCTGTGGGATCTCCTCCCAGACCTGGACTAAAGCATCCGCCAACTCCTGGACAGTCTGTGGTGCAACGTGGCATTGGTGGATGGAGCGAGACATGATGTCCCAGATGTGCTCAATCGGATTCAGGTCTGGGGAACGGGCAGGCCAGTCCATAGCTTCAATGCCTTCATCTTGCAGGAACTGCTGACACAATCCAGCCACATGAGGTCTGGCATTGTCCTGCATTAGGAGGAACCCAGGGCCAACCGCACCAGCATACGGTCTCACAAGGGGTCTGGGGATCTCATCTCTGTACCCAATGGCAGTCAGGCTACCTCTGGCGAGCACATGGAAGGCTGTGCGGCCCTCCAAAGAACTGCCACCCACACCATTACTGACCCACTGCCAAATCGGTCATACTGAATGAAGTTGCGGGCAGCCGATCGCTCTCCATGGTGTCTCCAGACTCTGTCACGTCTGTCACATGTGCTCAGTGTGAACCTGCTTTCATCTGTGAAGAGCACAGGGCGCCAGTGCGACTTTGCCAATCCTGGTGTTCTATGGCAAATGCCAAGCATCTTCATGGTGTTGGGCTGTGAACACAACCTCCATCTGTGGATGTCGGGCCCTCATACCACCCTAATGGAGTCGGTGTCTAACCGTTTGTGCTGACACATGCACATTTGTGGCCTGCTGGAGGTCATTTTGCAGGGCTCTGGCAGTTCTCCTCCTATTCCTACTTGCACTAAGGCGGAGATAGTGATCCTGCTGCTGGGTTGTTGCCCTCCTACGGCCCCCTCCATGTCTCCTGATGTACTGGCCTGTCTTCTGGTAGCGCCTCCAGCCTCTGGACACTACTCTGACAGACACAGCAAACCTTCTTGCCACAGCTAGCATTGATGTGCCATCTTAGATGAGCTGCACTACCTGAGCAACTTTTGTGGGTTGTAGAGTCCGTCTCATGCTACCATGAGTGTGAAAGCACAACCAACATTCAAAAGTGACCAAAACATCAGCTAGAAAGCATTGGTACTGAGATGTGGTCTGTGGTCCCCACCTGCAGAACCACTCCTTTATTGAGTGGGTCTTGATAATTGCCAATAATTTCCATCTATTGTCTATTCCATTTGCACAACAGCATGTGAAATTGATTGTCAGTCAGTGTTGCTTCCTAAGTGGACAGTTTGATTTCACAGAAGTTTTATTTACTTTGAGTTATATTCTGTTGTTTAAGTGTTCCCTTTAATTTTTGAGCAGTGTACTATATCTGTTTCATTTTACTGCAGATATTAGAATCTTCATAATCACCAAATTCATATCATCTATACCTATCATATCATATTACCTACAGGCCAGGTATTTAAAACTGTGGTATCTCCATCACATAGATTACATATAACTTCGCTCCAAATTCAGCCACTTGTAGTGAGCATAAAAGATATTGTCCTCCATTTAAAATGGGCAAGCCGTGTGGCAAGGGACGGGGAACTGGACATGATGGTGATAGTGATGGTGCATGCCGAGGCCGAGACCATGGGCAAGCTGAAATTGTGCCACAACAAACACCCACATCTTCGGGCCTGCCCTTCCTGTCCCAATTCCTAGGGGACCGCAGCACACCACTATTGAACCCAGAGCAGTGTCAAAAGGTTGTTGGTTAGATAGCGGATAATGCTTCTCCTCATCCTCATTCTCCACCACTATATCACCAGGGTGACCGTGGTCCATGATGCAACACACACATAATTTTTTTAAAGGGTGTTTATGATGCCCGTAAAGAATTTTTTTTATACAGTTTGTTCATGTATACCCCCCAGGGGTAAATGTTTGTCAGCCCATACACTTAGGGCATGGGCATTACAAGTATAGGAGACCCACTCCTTTTTAATGGGAACATTTTTTTATGAGGTCCTCCTCCACATCTCTTCCTAGGGGCATTGGAGTGCCTCCAAATTTTTGGTAACCCTTGCATTCACTGCATAGGCAAACACAATGGGAGACCCACTTCCTAATAATGGGAACATTGTTTTCAGGAGGCACTATGACCTCCACGTCTCTTCCAAGGGGCATTGGAGTGCCTCTAAATTTTTGGCAACCCATGCATTCACTGCATTGGCAAACACTATGGGAGACCCACTTCCTAATAATGGGAACATTGTTTCAGGGGGCACTTTAACCTCCACATCTCTTCCAAGGGGCATTGGAGTGCCTCCAAATTTTTGGCAACCCTTGCATTCACTGCATAGGCAAACACTATGGGAGACCTACTTCCTAAAAATGGGAACATTGTTTTCAGGAGGCTCTCCTCTAAGTCTCTTCAAAGGGGTGCATCCAAATTTTCAAAGAGGTATTGGGTAGAGATGAGCGTTGTTCTACTCGAACTGTTCGCCAATCTCAAATTCGAGCTGTTTTGGGCGGTGTTCGAGCCGGTCGGCGAACACGAACAATTTGAGAAAAATTCGGCTGTTCGAGGTTATGTTCGATAACTGTTCGTGCACCAAAATCATAACTGGATTTTTTCTCAGTAATGATGAAAATTAATGTTAATACGCAGTTTGAGTGTACAGCGGGGCGGGGGGAGGGGCAGGGGATGGATCTCTGCAGGAACAATGAAGATCTCCATTTTTTTTTCTCTTTCCCGCATTTGCAGTGGGGAGGTGCAATCTGTCAGCCTATCAGCAGCGCACACACGGAGCGAAGTGCTTTTTTTCACACAAGCAAGGGCATGTGTGATTGGCAGTGTATGTCACATGTCCTTGCCCTATAAGACCAAGCCATTTTCCCCGTCGCCACCATTTTCTCACTGCTGCAGCTGCGTGTTAGACGGCACCGCTGTTGCTGTGTGCGCTATACCTTGTTAATTTCAAGCCAATTTTCGCACAAATATACAGATAGCTTGGGAGTAGGGAATAGTTGTGATTGCAGTCCTTTTAAGGACTAGGTTACAGCATTTCCTACGACTTTTATCAGGCAGGTCTGTGCTCTTAAATAGATAGATTGTGGGAGTAAAGACTAATTGTAATTGGAGTCCTTTTCAGGACTAGGTTACATCAGTTCCTATCAGTTTTTGCCAGGCAGGTCTGTGCCAGTGCTGTGCAAGTTTTTTTCACAGCATTTGGCTGAATCTAGCAAAGCTAATCCTTTTTGGCCTATTGCAGAGTGTGTTAGTCAGTGGAGTAGCCTATCTGTGTTGCAAGATATACCACCTGTGTATAGAATACCAATTTTTTTACTGCACCTAGTGAAGTAAAATCTTTTGGGCATAGCATCATTCTATTAGTCCATCTATACTGACCTCCATCAGGTTGCAAACTGAATATAATTTTTTTCTGCATCTAGCTCTGAAAAAATATTTGGGCTTCTAGCAGTGTGTGGGACTTGGTCTATTAGTCCATCTATACTGACCTCCATCAGGTTGCAAATTAAAAATAATTTTTTTCTTCATTTAGCTCTGAAAAAATATTTGGGCTTCTAGCAGTGTGTGGGACTTGTTCTATTAGTCCTTCTATACTGACCTCCAGCAGGTTGCAAATTGAATATAATTTTTTTCTGCATCTAGCTCTGAAAAAATATTTGGGCTTCTAGCGGTGTGTGGGACTTGGTCTATTAGTCCATCTATACTGACCTCCATCAGGTTGCAAATTAAAAATAATTTTTTTCTGCATCTAGCTCTGAAAAAATATTTGGGCTTCTAGCAGTGTGTGGGACTTGGTCTATTAGTCCATCTATACTGACCTCCATCAGGTTGCAAATTAAAAATAATTTTTTTCTGCATCTAGCTCTGAAAAAATATTTGGGCTTCTAGCAGTGTGTGGGACTTGGTCTATTAGTCCATCTATACTGACCTCCATCAGGTTGCAAATTAAAAATAATTTTTTTCTTCATTTATCTCTGAAAAAATATTTGGGCTTCTAGCAGCGTGTGGGACTTGTTCTATTAGTCCATCTATACTGACCTCCATCAGGTTGCAAATTAAAAATAATTTTTTTCTGCATCTAGCTCTGAAAAAATATTTGGGCTTCTAGCAGTGTGTGGGACTTGGTCTATTAGTCCATCTATACTGACCTCCATCAGGTTGCAAATTAAAAATAATTTTTTTCTGCATCTAGCTCTGAAAAAATATTTGGGCTTCTAGCAGTGTGTGGGACTTGGTCTATTAGTCCATCTATACTGACCTCCATCAGGTTGCAAATTGAATAAAAAAATTTTCTGCATCTAGCTCTGAAAAAATATTTGGGGTTCTAGCGGTGTGTGGGACTTGGTCTATTAGTCCATCTATACTGACCTCCATCAGGTTGCAAATTAAAAATAATTTTTTTCTGCATCTAACCCAGCCAATAGTTTTGGCCTAATACCACAGTTTGGCCACTCAGCTCTGCTCGGTTACCATCCATTGTTTTTTTGTGCAAACAACTCCAGAGTTGTGAATTAGTTAACCACCAAAATGAGTGGAAAAAGGCCTGCTGCTGGTGGAAAGGGGAATAGGCGTGTTGGGAAGAGGAAAAAAGGTTGTGTCCGTGGGGTAGGTGCAGAAGAAAGACCATCTTCCAGCCAAACTAAAATGTCTACTTCTTTTAGCGGACAATGTGATAAGATCCCTTTCTTACGGCCACGCCAATCGCTACAAATTCCAGATGAGGCACAAAAACAGCAGGTGCTTCAACGGATATCAAGTGCTCCTTTAAGTGGGCTCTCCTCCACATCAACTTCAACATCACAAATACTCCAGTCCTCAAAGGTGTCACCCAAATCGCACTTGCTTCCTCACAGCTCCCAAATCTCCAGCTGCCCGTCTGAGTATGAGGTAGAACAGATGGTTGAGTCTGCAGAGCTGTTTACTCATACTATAGCCTGGGAATCAGAGGTCGACTCCAGCGCTTCTGTGAATCCAGACGAGGAAATGATCTGCACTGATGCCCAGAATCTTTATGAGTCGGATCCAGGACCAGACGCAGAAGGTTCTGACCATAATGTAGACCCTCATTCCCAAACTGTAACTCCTGTTGGTGGAGACAATGAGGAAGACGATGATAAGACTCAAATACCTGATTGGAGCGACAACTTTAGTTTTTTGTCAGGGCAGGAACAGGTTGGCTCTGAGGACGACGGGTGTGATAACGCACAGGGTGATGATGATGAGGTCGGAGATCCCACTTACTGTCAACCCACAGTCAGCCAAGAGATGAGGTCAGCAGAGGAGGTGGAGGAAGATGCTAGTGACGACGAGGTCAGGTTGCGCCTTCCTGGACAGAGACGTAGTACTGGAAGCACGTCAACAACTGCATCCTCAAACACAACTCTGCCTCTCACCACAAGTCGTGGTGGCTCTTCAGGTCGCATGGGTGCTAAGCCTTGCATAGCCTGGGCATTTTTTCAGATCGATAAAGATGACCCAACTCGTGTTATCTGTAACATTTGTCAGCAAAAGCTAAGTAGAGGCCAAAAAATACATAGTTTGAGTACTTCATGCATGAACCGGCACATGGACATGAAGCATAAGTTGCAGTGGGAAGCTCAGTGTGCTACAATGCGGTCTAGCCGGCCGGGCCAACCACCGTCTGCCATATCTTGTGCATCCGCGGCCTCTTCATCCTCTGTGACTGGGGGGACAGCAGTCACACCTGTTTTGGGGCGCAGACCTGCCACCTCTTTACCCGCAACAGCCAGCGTGATTGGCAGGTCATCATTTTCTTTGGAGGTGGTAACACCAGCTGGTCTTGAGCGCTGTCCGACATCGATAGCACCACCTTTGGATCAAGGCAACCTAACATGTCCGCCTGCATCTTCCTCACAGACCGGCAGTTTGCCGGGGACACCCTTATCAACCCCGTCTAAGCACAATAGCCAGCCCTCGGTCCCTCAGATGTGGACAAGTAAAAGACCATTTCCTCCTAGCCATGAGAAAGCTAAGAGGTTGAATTTCACCATCTGCAAGCTCTTGGCTACAGAAATGCTGCCTTTCCGCCTGGTGGACACAGAGGATTTTCGAGACCTTATGTCCGTCGCAGTGCCCCAGTACCAGATGCCCAGTCGGCACTACTTCTCAAAGAAAGGTGTGCCTGCGCTCCACCAGCATGTCGCACACAACATCACCGCTTCTTTGAGAAACTCTGTGTGTGACAGGGTGCATTTCACCACAGACACTTGGACGAGTAGGCATGGACAGGGGCGTTACATGTCGCTGACTGGGCACTGGGTAACTATGGTGACAGCAGGACAAGGGGCTGCTGTCCAAGTCTTGCCGTCCCCACGAGTTGTGCGTCAATCCTCTTTATGTCATTTTTCCTCCACTGCTTCTGCCTCCTCAACCTCCTCTCGGTCTTCCACCTGCACCCAAAGCCTGTCTGGTCATGCCACAAGCTTTCTAACTGCGCAGAAGGGATCCTGCACACCTCCTTACTATGCTGGCAGTAGGGCTCAACGTCATCAGGCGGTTTTTACATTGAAATGTCTGGGAAATGTGAGTCACACAGCTGAGGAGTTGTGGTCAGCTCTGGAGAACCAATTTCATGAATGGTTGTCTCCACTGGACATGAAACCAGGGAAGGCCGTGTGCGATAATGCTGCAAACCTGGGTGCGGCCCTTCGCCGGGGCAATGTCACACACGTGCCTTGTATGGCTCACGTGTTGAACCTGGTTGTCCAGCAATTTTTAGCCCACTATCCCAGACTAGATGGCCTTCTGCAGAGGGCACGGTCGCTGTGTGCTCACTTCCGCCGTTCGCATCCCGCAGCTCAGCGACTTACATCTCTACAGAAGTCGTTGGGCCTGCCACTTCACCGGCTAAAATGCGATGTGCCTACCCGGTGGAATTCAACTCTGCACATGTTGCAGCGACTGTGGCAGCACCGACAAGCCCTGGTGCAATACGTTCTGACGTATAGCCTGGGCCAACGAGATTCAGAGGTGGGGCAAATCACGCTGGAGGAGTGGTCTCAGATCAGGGACCTATGCACCCTTCTGCACAGTTTTGAAATGGCGACGAAGATGTTTAGTGCTGACGATGCCATTATCAGCATGACTATTCCGGTGATTTACATGCTGGAGCACATGTTAAACAGAATTCGGAGTTAGGTGGTGGCACAAGAGGAGGTGGAGGAAGTAGAGGAGGAGGAGTTGTATGCGGAAGGGCTAACATCTGCAAGGTCCAGACGGTCGGCAGCACCAGGGCGGCAGGCATGTGAGGGTGGGGGAGATGATTTTACCAGGGCGCATGGTAGCAGCCAAACTAGTGAGGAAGGTGCAGGAGCCCAGGAAGAAGTGGAGGACGAACTGATGGAAGACTCAGATGAGGGAGACCTTGATCACATTTCTGTTGTGCGAGGTTGGGGGGAGAGGACAGAGGAAGGAAGCATGATTGTTACCTCGCCACCAACACAACAGGGACTTGGTGCTCCTGGATGCGCAACACACATGAGTGCCTTCTTGCTGCACTACCTGCAACATGACCCTCGAATTGTGAGAATTAGAAATAATCCTGACTACTGGGTTGCCACACTGTTAGATCCCCGGTACAAAAGTAAATTTGCAGAAATTATTCCTGCCATAGAAAGGGATGCATGCATGCAGGAGTATCAGCAGAGACTGTTGCAGAATCTTACATGTGCTTTTCCACAAAATACCAGTGGTGCACGTAGTGAATCTCACAGTTCCAACTTGCCAACCGTGGTCTGTATGGAATTGTTCAATAAAGGGCCCAAAATTAAGATAACATAGATGGGAGAGGTCTCTATGAATAGGAATTCCTAAGTATTTGATACCCTGTGAGGGCCAGGCAAAGGGAAAGTTGGACTGGATGGAATCCTATATGGATTTAGGGAGGGAGACATCGAGGGCCTCAGACTTCGCTGCATTGATTTTAAAATTTTACCATGTAACAAAGTGATCTATTTCAGCCATAACAGCAGGGATGGATATATGTGATTGAGTGATATATACTAGGACATCATCAGCAAATAGAGAGCACTTGTACTCGGTGCCTCCCACCTCAATCCACCTAATATTGGGGTTATGGCGAATTGATGAGAGCAGGTGCTCCGTCACTAGGATGTATAAGAGAGGGGACAGAGGACATCCCTGCCTTGTCCCATTGGTGATTGTGAAAGGTGATGAAAATGTTCTGACGCACCCCCTGGGCCTTGGGACACCCGGAGCCGGACCCTTTTGGTGGATGCTGGTGGTTGTAGTCTTCGTGGCGGCGATCCGGTTCCGTGGCTCAGGGCGGTCAAACCAGAGCCGGAACTATTTATGTGGTTTTGATGTTTAAATGTCCGACTACGCCACCCGTGGATTGCGGTCAGAGTGAACCGCCGCTACAGGGCAGACCGCTAAGGCTGGTGTTGTGGGTGCAGCAGAGCGTAGCATAACTCCCCACGGGAGGAGTATAGCCTCAGGGCAGTGTATGCGGAGGATGGGGGTGATGGTGCAGGGCAGCAGCAGTAACGACACGGAGTCAGTGATGCAGTTCAGGGCCTTTACTCACAGTTCTTATTATCCAGACCACGTCTGCAGGTAACGGCTGCCCACGTCGTACTGTGCTCACCAGGTGAGGGGCTCAGACAACTCCCAGATAACTTTGGAGCGCTTCACAGGACCCCCTTTGTGTGTCCTTTGTCTGGCCTTTCTTACCAACACTTCTGTCCGGCTGCCTCGGGCCTCCTCTTGGTAAACTTGGCGCCAGTTTCCCTGACCCTATGTGGTGCCTTCCTAGTGGGTGGAGCAAGGGGCTGCGCCACATAAAATGTCAGAGCCTCCGGTTTCTAGCTGAGGGTCGTTTCCTGCCTCCACTAGTTCGGGGACCGGTCTCCCCCTTTGGCCTGACCCCTCCACGCAGGTGGATTCGGGCGTGCGGTGGCGACTCGCCCGTCCGCACCCCTGGGATCCCTTCATTCCTCGTTCCTGGAGCCTTCTCCGCTCCTCTTCCTTCCTTCTCCCTCTTGCAGGCCTGGGCCTCTGTTACTAGGCCCGCCTCCGGAGCAGAGCTCATGCAGAGCCCCTGCTCCCTGCCACTTCTGCTCAGACTTCTCTGCACTGAAATAAGATGGTGCCCACCTTTTATACTCCCTTCTCAATGCACCCAGGAACTGCTTCCTCCCTGCTCCTGCACTGCAGGGTTCCCCTTCCTCAGTGTTCCCTCCCCCCACTCCAGCCAGGGACAGGGACTGTCGTGCCCATCTCAGGGGCATATTGGTCGCCCTGCCCCACGGCAATGTGGTGTAATGCATGCAGGTGTCGGGTCCTGATCCACACTCCATCCTTATCTGAGAGTGAGATATCACACCTCTGGGTGAGGTGCAATACGTCTGTAGCAACCGAGCCCTCGGTGCTACAGTTCCATTTATCTTCAGCCTAGGTGACGTATTGTGATACAGGGCCGTGATTTTGGCTATAAAAGGGTCCCCTAGACCCCTACCCCAAGCTTTTTAAGAGAATCATATATGGCGTGCCAGGAGACTCTATGGAATGCTTTCTCAGCATCCAACGAGAGTATCTACTTACAAATTTTTAACTGCATCTAGCCCAGGAAATACTTTGTGCCTAGTAGCAGTGTCTGCTAGTCAGCGGATTATCCCGGCTGTTAAGCAAGCTACACCACCTGTAGTTTGGACACTTAATTTTTTCAAAGGAAATGCTTCGGGACCACGGGATACTTAGTGAAGAGCATCAGGAGGCACCCCAAGGCATAGGGGCTGGGACTGGCAGTAGGATGCCTTGCGGTGGACAGCCGAGCTCGATCCTTATAAAAGCTTTTTAACTGCAGCAGCTTTAGTGGACGCTACTGGAGCTGGAATTACGCGGCTGCTGGCATGAGACTTGCCCTCCAATAGATCCTTGTAAATGGATTTAAAGTGTATTCATTCAAATTAGAGGGACAATTTAAATTAAAAAGCTTAGAGCTGCCTCCACCACAGGGGGGCTCTCTCGACCCACCAGCGGACAGGCACCAGTATTGGGAGAGGGGGGCTGGCCGTCAGGGTTCACCGCGGCTCTGGCACAAACCCGGCGACACGGAGGTGGCACGGGCAGGAGCGGACTGGCCGTCTCGGCTTCTCACTTTTTGGATTTTAGAAGGGCATGACATGCCTATATCTGTGTCTCCCCCTCCTTTTACTCCTCCACCTCTTTTCTTTTCGCATGACTATATGTACTTGTCACTTTTCCATGTGTTAGTTGTGTCTTCTGAGCAGTTTGTCAGCTTTTGGACACCTTTGAAGGTGTTTTCTATGTGTTTCTATGTGTTTTTGTTTGCCTGCCATTGGTTTTAACGGTGTTCGAAGGTGTTCGACGAACAGTTCGACGAACAGTTCGGCGAACACACGGGTGTTCGACGAACCGAACCGAACTCGAACACTACGGGGGTGGCTCAACACTAGTATTGGGGTGCGTCCAAATTTTGGGCAGCCCTGCCACTCACTGCATACGCAATAACAGTGTAGGAGACCCACTCTTTAGTAATGGGAACAATTAAACATAGATGGCTGATGGCTCTCTAAGAATAGTGAGCGCCGACTGCTGGCCCTTTAAGAATAGTAAAGGCCGCCTGATGGCCCTATAAAAATAGGCTTTGTGATTTTCAGAGTCCCCCATTCATAAATGAAACACAATGTTTTTGATGATGTCTCACACACCACATGGCCAGATAAGGTTATAAAATGTTACAATGACATTTCCTGGTGAATGCATTTGAAAGCAATGCAAAAGTGCAAAAACGCATCAAAAACGCTACATGTGAACATAGCCCAAGGTGCGGAGGAGCATTTTTGTTTTTGGTTATTTATTTTGCTTTATATACAAGTCATTACCCTGGAAAGGATGTTCCTTAACATATTTCCCAGGAAAATCCATTTTGGTTTCGTTTTTGTATGTTTTATTGTGAGTCTGTAAAAGTGGTAATACCTCTGACAACGTTGTTGACAGCAGCGACATAGGAGTCAGAAATACTTCCATGGGTCTTCCCCATGCTGTCCCCATGTTATTTTAAGCACTGTTCCCATTGATTTGGGCAATTTTTAGGCCCTCTGCAGACCGCCAGGGGGAGCCTCCTGAAAATTGCTCGAGTTTCCAATAGACTTACATTGGGCTCGTTGCTTGGGTCGAGCACCCGAGTAGTCCATTTTGCTCGACCCGAGCATCGAGCACCCGAGCATTTTAGTGCTCGCCCATCACTACTAACAACCATAGAGCACTCATGAGCAATAAACTTAGATATGCTCCTTCTTCCTTTTTTACAGAAAGGAAGTGTTTTACTGAAATTGGTAAGTTAACACCTATTCATAGTGTTGGTGCTGACTTTTAGATCACTCAGGAACAGATCACTGGGAGCACGATCGATCCCAAGAACAAGGTTCTGCAGATTCCTGTCTGAATGGACTGGAGGCTGACCTTCTGCACCATTGCTTATTTTATTAACTATGTGCTGGCACCTTCATTCAAAGCTCCATTCTTGGGTTCATTTGAGATCTTAACAGTATAACCCCCATGGATCAGTAAATGATCACCTACCCTGAGGATATTTGATAACAACATACAAACCTGAAACAAACTGTGATAATTTTTTGCAGTACCATGTCTTCCTGGTCAGATCTTGGATGTTTTTAAGGTATGACATGGCTAAACAAGAACAGGGGTTTCTTTATCATTGAGTCCTGTCTCACTTTGTTTTAGAAGCACTGATGTAAAATATAAGGTTAATCTGGCAAAAATGATTTTAATCTCAAAGTTAAGGCAGAGATGTAGTCTATATGTGTTTAAATAAACCTCTGCTTTCCTGTGTAAAAAACTAGCTTCCACTCACAATTATTATGGATTATCATGCTCGTAGCTTCCTTCCATTTCATGCTTTTTACCCCTTACAGTTATTTAATTCTCTAATTTTACACATTTTAAACATTTTGATTGCCAACTTTTATCCGTCTAATGTATAATGTGTCATTTCTTTATTTTCCGCTTTTCCGAAAAATGTGTCATGGAACTATTTTTATTTTGAGAACATAAACAAAAACTCTTTAATAAAATGTGTGTTGCAAATGTGGAAGAAACTAAGCTATATTTGCTCTAGGCCAAATTTTTTTTTTATCAGCTTCATTTTATGCTTGATCAAAGATGGTGAAAATAATTGAATGTAAATTAATCCTACAAAAGTCTGCTGATAGATGCTGTAGTCATTTTATTATCGGAACATGCAAAATATACTGTATTTACGGTTTAGGGTTTTATTAAATTGCATATGCCTATTGGTCCGTCCGGCTTTGCTCTGTTCTATTTCATTTCAATTCTTAATAACAAGCAATAATACTCAAGGCTGATAAGGGACGAGTGTGGCCAGAAATCAACAATGAACAAAACATTCAGCATGATATATTCTCGTACAACTATAGACTGCAGAAAGAGAACTGATTATCTTATGCCACCAGTAGAGATGAACAAATTTGAGTGGATTTGAATTTTTCTCAAATAAACAAAAAAAATCTGCATTTTTGAGAATTTGGATTTTTGTAAATTCGGGTTCAGCAAAATGGTGGCTGTCTGGCCACCGTACTGGCTAACCACTGGCAAAAGTTTAAATGCATAAAATAAAAAGTTTACTCTCCGTACTGATCAGACCGGCCGACCCCTCCACTGCTCGCTGTCTGCTCCTCATAGCTGCCTCTTCTTTCCACCATCGAGTTGCATCTTCCACCATGTTCAATCAAGGCTAGGACTTCCTGCTGAAACCAGGCCTCAGAGGTCACTGCACGTTGTGATGTCATGGATGTGTAACAAGCAGTAACATTTAAAGCCTGGCTGCAGCTGGAAAGTCCCGGTCTAGAGAAAACAGATCGAAGATGGAACATCAGAAAGAATAGGACTAGAAGGTTCGCTGTCTAATTCCCAGAGCCTCTTTTTTCTGTCATCGCTGCTCCGACCTGTTCACTCTTGGCCGGGACTTTTGACCAGAATTCAAATGTCACGTCTGTTTCTTTTAAATCTTACCTTTATTATGCTTTGGGGCTTAGAAAGACCCCAGAGCATAATAAGGGACATCAAATTTGCAGAGAATAAGTTTGTTCAAGTCTAATGCGCATGATTTGCCAAATCTGCTCATGTATAGCTTCCAACTACACAGGGAATGTAATAAAAGTAGCTAATTATTAATTTATCTGGACACTAAAAATTGAGTTATTGGACAAAGTTACTCTAAGGACTCGTGCACACGACCAATTATCTCGGACGAGTGGTATCTGTGGTTTTCACGGATAACACTCGTACCCATGATTTTCTATGGGGCTAAAATCGGAGACATATCCAAGTTTGATCTGAGTGTTGGATCAAAATCGGCAATGCAAGTCTATGGGTCCATGAAAAACATCGGACTGCACTGGGATGACATCAGAGTATGGTCAGATTTTCACAGATTGACAGAACGGTGAAGGTGATTAAACTTTTTTTTTTCTCTCCATCTCTGAGAAAAATTGATGCCATTCTGATTAAACTGATCAAAGTCTGATCAAAATAATCGGACCATTTTTCTCGGATGGAGAGAAAACGATCATGTGAACCTGCCCTTAGTGTGTCAATACATTTTGATAAAATGTACCATTTCGAGTATGTGGTTGCTTACTTTTATCTCAATATTTAAACAATATTTGTCAACTTTGGAGGCTTCAAGGAAAGGGAAAGACGTCTTAGAACATCTCCTGGGTGCCATGCAAAGCTCCTCTAAAGCATCACAGACCCAATGTTTTCTTTGCCAATTCCTTGTATCTGTACACACAAGGACACTGAATGAACGTAGAAAATTGGCTGTGAATTGGAGGCATGTTTATGCAAAAAATGGTCAGCTCTCTTCACACAACCCCATTCTCCCAGACAAAAAAATGCAATTGTTGGTAAATATATGGTAAATGCTTATTGCAACCACTTTTTTACATTGAAACAGAGAACTTTAGATAAGGAAAAATTAATGATTTCAGATTTAGGATCTGCAAATAGCTGTTCTGAAATGCAATACAATACCTTGATGCTCTAGCAACTTGATTTTTGGTGTCCCTGCTCTGTACTATGTGACTGCCAAAAGGAAATAAATGTTAATTTTTCAAGACCTGTAGTAAATCAGACTCATGAATAGAGTTGAGCCACCCCCGTAGTGTTCGGGTTCGGTTCGGTTCGTCGAATACCGGGATGTTCGAGGAACTGTTCGTCGAACACCTTAGAACACCGTCGAACACCGTCGAACACAGTTAAAACCAATGGCAGGCAAACAAAAACACATAGAAACACATAGAAAACACCTTCAAAGGTGTCCAAAAGCTGACAAGCTGCTCATAAGACGCTCTCTTTAAAAAAGCCGGCCATTCAGCAGCGGAATACACCGCTACCCGACAATTTAGACAAGAAGGAATAGAGCATCACACATAGATTAGATAGATAGAAACATGTCAGTTACATATATAAGAAGTACAGTGACAGTGTTGGTTACTGTACTTGTCATTTAGTGTAAAGGATTTATTTTTTTAAAAAATTAGTGTTTTCATGCACCGTCTCTTTAAAAAACCGGCAGGCAATTCAGCATCGGTACCCGACAATTTATAACAGAAAGAATAGAGCATTACACATAGATTAGATAGATAGAAACATGTCAGTCACATATATAAGAAGTACAGTGATAATGTTGATTACTGTACTTGTCATTTAGTGTTAAAATAAAGGATTTATTAAAAAAAAAAATTGGCGTGGGGTTCCCCGTAATTTTAGTCTCTAGCGGACGTTAAGCAGACGGCTGGAGCAGATGTTTGAAGCCTGGGAAGGGGGTAATACCCACGGCGCTTTCCAGGCTACTAATATCAGCCCCCAGCTGAATACCTAGCCTTTATTAGCTATTAAAATGGGGGACCCCCAAAAAAATGACGTGGGGTCCCCCCTATTTTAATAGCTAGCAAAGGCTAGGCTGACAGCTGGGGGCTGAAATTAATAGCCCTGGAATGGTGCCATGAATATTGGCCCCCTCCCAGGCTAGAAACAACAGCCGTCAGCCGCCCCCATTTTGAGGCACAGCATGGCGTTGTAAAGCATGCTTCCATCCTGGCACGGAAACCTTACTATACATTTGTCATGTCTACACACATTACTTGGTGACCTCAGATTTCCTCTTGATGCCGCCTCTGCAGAAACCATTAAGTCAGCACTGGTTAATCTAAACCGCACATCCATTATATAGGAAACCCAGGGGAAGCATCGTTCAGACTTAAAGGGAATCTGTTACGTGAAAAAACGCTATTAACCTGCAGAATGTTGATAGCTTTATGAACCTGCCCGGCACCCACACTTAGAGCCCCGCTGCCGGGAGGAAATGAACTTTATTCCTCCCGGCAGCGTTGAGCATTCAGTCACAGGGTTGGTGCCAGCGCAGGTTCCCTCACCACTGTCTATAGAGCGAGGTGGCTGTAACTGCACCCCCAACACTGACTGAAAGTCAGCCATAATGCTGAAACTGCTATCAGTCAGTGCTGGGGGAGCAGTTACCGCCACCGCTCTCTATACAGAAAGCAGTGTATAAATAAATTTCATTTTCTCCAGGTAGCAGGGCTCTAATTGCCAGCACCGGACAGGTTAAGAACACTATTAACCTGCAGATTAACCCCTTATCTGCAGGTTAATAGCATTTTTCATGTGACAGGTTCCCTTTAAGCTGTTTTTTCTAGTGATGAGCGAGTATGCTTTGTTAACCCTTTCGGTGAGCATTCTCGGGTGCTCGTCGAGTATCTTCATCGTGCTCGGGTGTTATGTTTCAGTCACGCTGTGCTCATGATTTGCGACTGTTTGACAGCTTTAATACATGTGACGAATGCCTAAGAAACAGGCTTTCCTCACATGTATTAAAGCTGTCAAACAGTTGCAAATCATGAGCACAGGGTGACTGAAACATAACACCCGAGCATGCCAAAGATATTCGGAAAACACCCGAGCATTGTCGTAAATCTCGAGTAACAAGCATGCTCGTTCATCACTATTTTTTTCCCTTTTAGAAAATGCCAGTCACTGTGCAGTTTGTTATAAAAAATAGAAACCAAGCTTTATTCATCATTCCCAGGTCCATCAGTGAGTCTCCTCCGCATCCTCCCAGTATCTGATATTGGCTAGAGCACTGATGTCACATTGACTGTGTGGCAGTCGGTCACTGAGCTCAGCGTTCTGTCTACATGGGCAGAGCTGCTGAGCTCAGTGATTGGCTGCTGCACTGTCAATGTGACTACTGTGACCCATCCAATATCAGATGCCAAGAGATTCACTAGTGGACTAGGGGACAGTGATACCGTTTGTTCCACTGGGCTCAGTTTGCTAAAACAATCAGAAGAAAGGTATAATAGAAAAACTTGCACCACTTTTCCATTTTTTACCCACTCCTGGTTTTGGCTTACAAATACTGAGGTTAAAAACTCAACAAATACTCAACGTTTGCACGTGACCTTAAGCTACAAGTCTGCAGCCACTCTGTGTGAGTGCAGACTTGTGAATCCTCACATCACATGCACAGCACACTGTGAGGATTCTCTGGTGCCGGTGACAGGAGCGGCGGTCATGTCTCCGCAAGTTAGTGATTTGCATACATGTGGTCATGTCCCTACTAGTCGTGCGCAGACTTGCTCAATGCAAGTGTATTGAGCGAGGCCGGTCAAGTCTAGTCGGAATGTGGCCGGGAGTATGCACATTGCATATTTGCTTATAAGTATGGTTACTTGCTTACTTGGTAACACTAAAATCTACATATGACTTGTATACAAAAAACAATAGGAAATTTTTTTAATCCTAATGGCCAAATATTTCATTTTTTATGCAAAGGAGAAATACAATAGGGGCAAAAAAAATATTTGAAGACTCGCACATTTTTATTGGTTTGTTAGGTAAAACTTGCTCTAAATTATATCAAATGGTGAGAGACAAGAAATCTGACTTTACTTGCAGTGTTGACTGTACAGACTCCAGCATTATTTTGTGTACTGTAGGTTCCATATATTTTATTTCTATAAACATTCATTACATTTTTCTATTTTCTTTTGTAAGTAATGGTGTTTGCGCCTGAAATCATTAATGAATAATAAATGCTCATTGTAAGTGGCCTTTACTACATATATAAGCATGATTATAGTTACAATCGCTGCAGCCATACATAACGTCTGATAGGGGAAGTTTATTACTAGATTTTATCAACCCAATGTTTCCATTTTACCAACAGTTAATCAGCTTTATGTTTTCTTACACTGGCCATCATTCAATTCCACAAACAATGCTATGTATGAACAAACATACATTATAAAAGATTTCCTCAAGGGCAGTAGGAGAGAGAGTAACAATATGTTGGATTTTTTGCAGATGGAAATATATAAAGTTCATTATATACTACTAGCCATTGAACCCGTTCTACTCAAGGGTGGCGAGCATTTTTATTGGTATATGGTCTCCCATGCTGGTATGTGCTGCCCCCCTCCTGGTATTTGTGCTGCCCCCATCCTGTTCCCACCATCCTTTCCTGGTATGCATGGCACCCCTCATCCCCAATCCTGGTAAGCATGGCACCCCTCATCCCATCCTGGTATGCATGGCACCCCTCATCTCCAATCCTGGTATGCATGGCACCCCTCATCCCCAATCCTGGTACTCATGGCTCCCTCACCCCCAATCCTGGTACGCATGGCTCCCTCATCCCCAATCCTGGTATGCATGGCTCCCTCATCCCCAATTCTGGTATGTATGGCTCCCTCATCCCCAGTCCTGGCATGCATGGCACTCCTCATCCCTATCCTGGTATGCATGGCACTCCTCATCCCTATCCTGGTATGCATGGCACTCCTCATTCCTATCCTGGTATGCATGGCACTCCTCTTCCCTATCCTGGTATGCATATGCATGGGCCCCTCATCCCCAATCCTGGTATACATGGTACCCCTCATCCCTATCCTGGTATGTATGGTACCCCTTATCCTATTATGCATGGCACCCCTCAGCCCAATTCTGATATGTATGGCCTCCTCATTCCAGAAACATGGTATACATGGCACCCAATCCCTCATCCTAGTATGCATGGCACCCTCATCCTTATCCTGGCATGCATGGTACCCCTCATCCTGGTATGCATGGCACCCCATCCCTCACCCTGGTATACATGGTGCACCGCATTCCTATCCTGGTATGTATGGTACCCCTCATCCCTATTCTGGTATGCATGACACCCCTCACCCCCCAATCCTGGTATGCATGGTCCCCTCACCCCCCAATCCTGGTATGCATGGTGTTAGAACCCTCCTGTTTGTTTTTTCCATCTTGTGTTTTGCGGTCACGTGACCACCTGACTTTATATTCCAGCTCCGCCCTTTTGGCTGTGCTGGACTTCAGTGTTTTGACTGTTTTTCTAGCCAGGTGCTTTGGTGCCTTTCTCTGTCAGTTCGCTTGGTCCTTCTGGGACCTCTAGTACCTTTTTGTCAGTTTATCCTTTTGTTTTCTGCAACATCTTCTCTGTTAAGGAGGTGTCCCATTTTTGTTCCAGTCCTTAGTTCTTTTAGGGACCCCTTCCTCTTATGCTATAGGTCTTCGTTCAGACTAGCCGAGGACTAAGGCGGGTCTGTTCACAAGGAACAGGCAGCCCGCTACATCATAGGGATTCAGCTTAGTCTTACTGTAGGGACAGTTTTCCCCTTTCTTTCCTTAGTAGATTTTGCAGATCATAACACATGGTCCCCTCACCCACCAATCCTGGTATGCATGGTACCCCTCATCCTGGTATGCATGGTCCCCTCATCCCCCAATCCTGGTATGTGTGGTGCCCCTCACCCCCCAATCCTAGTATGCATGGTCCCCTCACCCCCCAATCCTTGTATGCGTGGTCCCCTCACCCCCCAATCCTGGTATGTGTGGCCCCCTCACCCCCCAATCCTGATATGTGTGGCCTCCTCACCCCCCAATCCTGGTATGCATGGTCCCCTCACCCCCCAATCCTGGTATGCATGGTGTTAGAACCCTCCTGTTTGTTTTTTCCATCTTGTGTTTTTCGGTCACGTGACCACCTGACTTTATATTCCAGCTCCGCCCTTTTGGCTGTGCTGGACTTCAGTGTTTTGACTGTTTTTCTAGCCATGTGCTTTGGTGCCTTTCTCTGTCAGTTCGCTTGGTCCTTCTGGGACCTCTAGTACCTTTTTGTCAGTTTATCCTTTTGTTTTCTGCAACATCTTCTCTGTTAAGGAGGTGTCCCATTTTTGTTCCAGTCCTTAGTTCTTTTAGGGACCCCTTCCCCTTATGCTATAGGTCTTCGTTCAGACTAGCCGAAGACTAAGGCGGGTCTGTTCACAAGGAACAGGCAGCCCGCTACATCATAGGGATTCAGCTTAGTCTTACTGTAGGGACAGTTTTCCCCTTTCTTTCCTTAGTAGATTTTGCAGATCATAACACATGGTCCCCTCACCCACCAATCCTGGTATGCATAGTACCCCTCATCCTGGTATGCATGGTCCCCTCACCCCCCAATCCTGGTATGTGTGGTGCCCCTCACCCCCCAATCCTAGTATGCATGGTCCCCTCACCCCCCAATCCTTGTATGCGTGGTCCCCTCACCCCCCAATCCTGATATGTGTGGCCTCCTCTCCCCCCAATCCTGGTATGTGTGGCCCCCTCATCCCTTTCATACACACATACAAAAAAATAAACACTTATACTCAAATTTCTTCCCTGTGCTCCAGCGCTGCGGTGCCCTGTTCTGCCAGAGGCCGGGGGAGGAGTGTGGCGCCGGAGTACACACTTGGTTATACCGCGCTGTCCCGCACCATTTTGCTGAAGACACACTGCAAATGCGTCTTCAGTAAAATGGCGCCGGATAGCGCTATGTGCATGCTCCGATCCGACGCCTCACTCCTGACCCGGTCTCCGGGAAAGAGAGGCGCCGCGGCAAAGCTCCTCCTGGTCAGGTAAGTATCTAAGTATGGTATCGGAGATCGCGGTATGAGTTAAGTTTCTACGCATACCGCAATCTCCTGCGCCATACACTCCTCTTACCTGTAATGTCTGGATGCATGCTTCTGCCTGGAGCCAGACTGCTCAGTCTGCATGCGCAGTCTATAAAGGCTTCAGATAGAGGGATGCATCCCCGGTTATATTATAAATGACATATGACAAAAATGATTCAACTTTTTAATAATTGGTGCAAGTTTTTTGTGATATCCCATGCTTGCCACAAATGTATAGATTACAATTGTTTTGGCCAGTCAGATCATTTGATATTTGGTAGGGTCACATAGGTGCAGTTTTCTTTGAGTGGGGTGAGGGGATGCCATATCATTCCATTTAGGATGCCAACCTCTGCGATTATGAAGGGAACTGTAAAGGGCAAACCTAGTCCCCATCTCCTTTTTGCTTCTATCTCGAATTGTTTTTTCTTGTGCAAATGTGTATTGATCTATGTGTTGTCTGTATACCTGTTTTAAATTATCTTAATAAAGGAATCTTTTTAGGGTTTTGATGTGGTTCTGCATTTGTAAATGTCCCATATATTTATTACTTTGCTTGTTCTAAGTGTACAAACAGGACCACCCATTTCTTCCGACTGACCATATCGGAGGATTTATTAGGTGAGAAGGACTGACCATGCTATACCCAACAGACCACTGGTAATCTGGGCAGACGACTAGTGTCTACATAGTCATGACTATCTTTTCTATGATCAGTGTAAGGAAAGAAGAAAAAGTTCAAAGTGATCAAGTCCTCAAGTCCATCCTGAGATGTAACTTGAAGCTCCTGGATGCAATGCAAGAGCTGTAAAAAGATCCTAATTATCACGTGTTTTACTGTACTTGTCTCCTCATATTGGGAATGATTACGTTTTGGACCCTATTATATCCAAGACACAGGCACAACTACAATTTGGTGGAGTTACATGAAGATTAGAGTTAATAATCCCAATTTATATCCCCTGCGATTTTGACATTAGCCACTGCCATACACTAGACAATCAAGAATGTTGGTGGTGTGTTTAACTGCTTTGATCTCCTCAAGAAGACCTTTAGGGTCACCAAAGGATTCAAGAACTGCATGCACTCAGAACTTTGGAAACCCCTGTAGCTTTTGCCTTTTATTCTATATGAGGGTGGTGAGGATGGCGTTCTACTCCTCTGGCAACTCCCTATATGTATGAAAGTGAATTTCACAGATATTCTACTGTATTGTATTGTTATTGTCCATTGTAGTACAATACAATCCTGGGGGCTGCAGTGCTCACTAACGGCCACAAGATGTCACTGTCTCCCTATATGCTTTTGTACAGAACTGGGTGAAAGGTTAAAGGTTAAAGAAGACCTATCACCTCCACACATATTATGGTATATTACAGTAAGGAGACTGTAGATATAATTAAACATGAAATAAATTACCTTTGGAAGAATTACTTGAGTTATGAAGTCTATTCTATTCTATGAAGTAGGATTGCAGCTTCCAATAGGTGGCGCTATAGATTTCAAGTCCTCTTTTTCTCTGAAGAGGCAATTTGCATATTGAGGTATGACAGTTATGGGAGCCGCCATCTTGGGTTTGGCCATAGCTCTCAAAAGTCCCATAAGTCCCATCTCAGTGATTTTCCTTGCATCTATACTTACTTCATCTCTCTCCAACGGATGAGACTCAAACTCATAAATCACAGTGTCACCATGCTTCCGAAAGCTCACAGGCTGTGTGCTCTAACCACTGAGCTACAGCCCAAAGGATTGAAGACAAGAGATTTTGGTTATCTTGACTCTACAATGCAATGAGTCCAGTAGCAGAGTATACAGCTCCATAGAAATACATTGTATATATAACCATGTATTTTTATGATGGCTGTATACAGAGGTGAAAAAAAATATTTATCTTGTTCCTGTAAGGCTATGAGCCCACGCTCCGTAATGGCAGCGTTTTGGACGCCACTCACCTGTGCTACATCCAAAAAGCTGCATTCTACATTAGAAGCACAGTGGATGGATTTATTGATATCCCACACCCACTGTGCTTCTGTTTGACGCTGCGTAAACTCGCCAGCGGCGCAGATTTACGAGCCACAGCATGTCAATTTCTGTTGTGGAGACGCTGGTCTCCACTATGAAATTTCCACAAAACAATCATATTGGATGTGGTAACTCCACATGGTTCAGTGAACACATGTGGATTTACCTGCATGATTAGAACGCAGCGCTTTGGACGCAGCGAGAATACGCTGCGTCCAAAGCGCTGCTGTTCCTGATCTTGGTAATGTAGCCTAAAAGTATCAAAAATAATAAACAATTACATTTTGTTTGTTTTTTAGTGCCTATTCCGGTCTTAAATTCACAACCTTCCCATTGCATAGAGATGGGAGCCTTAGTGTGCTCAGCCACAAGCTCCAGTGGTGTAGTGAAAAGAATTTCATGTACTTTGTCTGTACTGCAGACTATGATTTGGCTGATAGAACTGATAGGAATGCACTGCTGTGTACAATGTATGGATTTTTATTCTACAGGGAGATTCCGGTAATGTGCGCACTATGCGTACCAGCCTGCGGCCCCGACACTGCAGAATAGCCACTGACGGCTTCCAATCAATATGAAAATGAGCGGCGGCATTTTTATTTCTTTTTCACCTGCAAACTTTCCTCATAAATGTTAGGTCTATGAAGAAAGCCCGCATGCGGATCCGCAAGAGACATTGACGTGCTGCGGTCAAGAAAGACGCGCCACATGTCAATTTCCGCGGGTGTACAGAGACGCATAGTGGGCATGGGATTACTAGACATCCATCCACTATGGTGTAACATCAGGACACTGTGGGTTTGACGCTGCATAAACCAGTAGCGGCTCTGGATCGTGTGCACATATCCTAAGAGATTTTTTCATCTTATAAAATTGCTAAAAAAAATAATAATGAAATACACTTGATAATGAAAAACAGAGTTATTTTTAATGCATTTATTTTTAAGTAATAAACATCACAAATCAGCAAATAACAAGGACATATTTGGTCTTCCTGTAATCGTAACTACCCGCACAACACAGCGATCAGATTATTTACGGGGATTTACATAGATTTACAGGTAAAGGTAAAAAAAATGGCGTAATTTATATTTTTCTTTATTAAATCCATAAAAATGTAATAAAACGGTAATGCTGAGGTAGTGTTCACATGTAGCATAAATGGTGCATTCTTTCTGCTGTTTTTTTTTCTGCTGGTATCTGCACCACATGACACCGTAACAATCTTCTCTGATTATTGCATCTTTGCTGCGTTTCTTTTATGCGTTTTCCCGCTTATTTGATGCTATTTTAGGGAAGACGCTTTTTAACAGTAGAGAAAAACGTTGATTCTTATTGTGGAGTTTGGTGCAGAAAACAAAAAACACAGTATTTCTTCAACGTGTGAACACAGCCTTACAGACACAAAAAGCCAGATGTCATATAATGATGCTACATAAAGATGAGAAAGTTCTGGCGGCTCCGACTGTGAATGAAGAACAAAAAATAATCCACAACTAGAGATGAGCAGGACGCACAGATGACATTGCGCTGCCCTGGGTGATCAAAAGCAGCCGGGGACACCGGAACATTAGAGATTCACGGACTTCTGTCCATACGCCAGGTACCACTGACCTGGACGCTGAACCAGAGACCTGGGAATCCATCCGCTCATCTCTAGTCCCAATTGTCACAGATACAACAGACAGTCCTGGATTTGGGTCTACTCCCGGCAGTCTATGAAGTCTGATGAATGCCCCTCATTACCAGCGCCCCTCTGACATCTCTCCCTGCCAGGGAAGAAAGAAATGGTAAATTGGCGTGGATTGGGATGTTACCAGGGACGTGGCCAAAATTTGGCATTGCCAAAATTTGCCGCAGCACGCAACGTGCGCCGTAAGATTTGTCCCTCATTCTGTTCTTAAAAAGTTGGGAGGTATGGGATTGGCAGCTCAGCGTGCTGTGTTCTGAGACACGCCCCCAGAGACTGGTTGCTGGGCAGCGCCTCCGGTCAGCAGTGTAGTGACCCTAAGAGCTCATTTATCAGACGGTACAGTTATAGAAAAAAGGGGTCTACTTTATGTAGAGCCAGAGGTAACCAAAGCATGCATCACCCATATTCACATTTACATCTCGTGGCTTTAAATGGAGCAAGTTGAATAATAGGGTTGAAGCAGCGCTCCAGTGGAAATAAGTGAAAAAGGCCGACTTTATCCATCCAGATCAGATGGGGGAATAAAGTCCATCTATATCACATATTTTCATTGAAGTGCGGCTTACATTCTATTTTTTCTACATTTGAAGGTTTTTGCCTGATTGCTGATATTTTTCCATATATCTCTCTATTAGAGATGAGCGGAGTTCGACTAGAACTGTTCGCCAATCTCAAATTCGAGCTGTTTTGGGCGGTGTTCAAGACGTTCGACGAACGCGAACGATTTGCAAAAATTTCGGGTGTTCGAGGTTATGTTCGATAACTGTTCGTGCACCAAAAGCGTAACTGGATTTTTTCACATCATGCAGGGATTGTCTGCCACTCACTGTAATGCCACAGCCATGGTGGTTGTGCCATTACAGTGGTTGCCCAAATCGATGGGAACAGTGCTCACAGTGAAACATGAAAAGCCGGCAATTCAGCAGCGGCATACACCGGTACCCGACAATTTAGAATAGAGCATCACACATAGATTAGATAGATAGAAACATGTCAGTCACATATATAAGAAGTAAAGTGACAGTGTTGGTTACTGTACTTGTCATTTAGTGTTAAAGGATTTATTTTAAAAAAATAATAGTGCTTTCATGCACCGTCTCTTTAAAAAAGCCGTCCGGCAATTCAGCATCGGTAGCGGTCAATTTAGAACAGAAAGAATAGAGCATCACACATATATGAGATAGATAGAAACATGTCTGTCACATATATAATAAGTACAGTGATAGTGTTGATTACTGTACTTGTCATTTAGTGTTAAAATAAAGGATTTATCAAAAAAAAAATTGGCGTGGGGTTCCCTGTAATTTTAGTCTCTAGCGGAGGTTAAGCAGACGGCTGGGGTAGATGTTTGAAGCCTGGGAAGGGGGTAATACCCAAGGAGCTTCCCTGGCTTCTAATATCAGCCCCCAGCTGAATACCTAGCCTTTACTAGCTATTAAAATGGGGGACCCCCAAAGAAAGACATAGACAAACTGGAGCAAGTTCAGAGAAGAGCGACCAGAATGGTGACTGGTCTGCAAACCATGTCCTATGAGGAACGGTTGCAGGATTTGGGAATGTTTAGCTTGCAAAAAAGAAGACTGAGAGGAGACTTAATAGCTGTCTACAAATATGTCAAGGGCTGTCACATTGTAGAAGGATCATCTTTATTCTCATTTACACAAGGAAAGACTAGAAGCAATGGGATGAAACTAAATGGGAGGAGACACAGATTAGATATTAGAAAAAACTTTTTGACAGTTAGGGTGATTAATGAGTGGAACAGGCTGCCACGAGAGGTGGTGAGTTCCCCTTCAATGGACGTCTTCAAACAGAGGCTGGACAGACATCTGTCTGAGATGATTTAGTGAATCCTGCTTTGAGCAGGGGGTTGGACCAGATGACCCAGGAGGTCCCTTCCAACTCTACCATTCTATGATTCTATGATTCTAAATGACGTGGGGTTCCCCCTATTTTAATAGCTAGCAAAGGCTAGGCAGACAGCTGGGGGCTGATATTAAAGCCCAGGAATGGTGCCATGAATATTGGCCCCCTCCCATAGGATGCGCCAATTCTGGCACTTAGCCTCGCTCCTCCCACTGCCCTGTAGCGGTGGCAGTCAGGTAATACGGCTGGGGTTGATGTCAGCTTATAATGCCAGCTGACATCAAGCCCTGGTTAGAAATGGAGAAGCGTCTATAAGACACCCCCATTACTAACCCCATAGTCTAAGTTAAAAAAAACACAAACACCCAGAATAAAGTCCTTTAATTGAAATAAACACACAATTCTTTAATGTTCTAAATTAAACCATGCTTACCGTATTGCTCATTTCAGCTGAAGCCAATGTCTTCTGCAATAAAAGTAAAATAATAAACCAACCTCATCCTTACCTTTCCATGGTTCCCAGGATAGCTTCAGCTCTGCTACATTCACATGACAGGCTGGATCGTAGCCGAAAGCTGTCATCCAGCTTGCCATGCCACAGACACTGAGAAGCGCAGGCATGCCTATGCTCCTCAGTGTCTCGCTGTGATGGCATCCAGATGAGCCGAGTTCATGTCCAATGAACTCAGCTCACCTCAGGCATGTGTGACGCCTTTTACTCGAAAAGCCCTTTTCTTTACCCTGGGAGATGTGGGACTCGGAGTCGGGTCCTGTGATGGAGAGATGGGGTGCAGCCGTAGCCCGGACCCGACCTGTGCTCAGGGCCTTCACAGTTAAAAAGAATGGTATGGGCTTATCCGAGTTGAGTGGCTGATTTATGACTACGCCACCTGTGGCACCTGGTAAAGGCCACCAGCGCCGCTGCAGTCCGCTAAGGCATGGTGTTATGGCGGCCAGGGTTATTACTACTCCCCACAGGTGGAGCGAGGCCTCAGGGCAGAGGGGCAGGATGGAGGGGGTAGAAGTAGAGGAAGACGGGCGCCACATCGTGCTGTGTAGCGTAGAATAAACAGTCCGGAGGCCAAAGGGGTGAACTTCCAAGGCTTTACTCACTTTAGAGTTGGCAGAAGGAAGGCGACTCCGTGCTACCCACGGAGTCCTGCGGTCACCAGAGACGGGGATCCGACAACCTCCAAGAAAGTCCAGCGTTCAGTCGGGACCCTACACCAGAGTGTTCCTGAACTACAGACCGAATCCTTTCCTGTCCGTGTGTGTGCAAATAGGCCGGGTCTCCCTCTGAGCTCCTCTCAGAATAAGGGTACGGGTGGCAGCTCCGCTCCGTCCGATACCCGGTGGGATCCGCAGGGCCTACCGGGCTTCCCCGACCAGGACATGGAGTAGCAAGGTCGGGTGTCGGGGGCCGGTACCCCTCTTGCAGCCGGACTCCCTCTGAATATATCAGGTTGGCGAGGACAGGTGGCGTACACCGCTCCGTCTGCATCCTGCCTGGGATCCATTTGCTGTGGAGCCACACTCTTAAACTCTGGGCCTTCTTGGTCGTGGTCCTTAACCGGGTCGAGATATTCGTTGTCTACAACCTACCCCTCGTCCCAATGCCGGGGCACGAGGACTGTGTCTCATTCTGATGCGGGCCTACACAGGATCCGCGTTAGGGTGGGAGGTCACAGTACCCTCCGCAATTGACAGCATGAAGACAGTCAAAAAGCGATCAAAGACCAGTCAAAGAGCCAAAATGGCTTTTTATTAAATATGAAATTTAAAGTGTAACCAACTTGTAAGTCCTCCACCCTCACCCACTAACTGGTCCCCCTCACTCTTGGTTCCCCAATCTCCCTGTAACCAGGAGGGCAGCACCTAGTGCATACTAGCCCCCTCTGGTGGAGAAGTGTGGTGTTGGATGCAAAGGTTGGGTCCCGACTATCACACTGTTCTTACCTCAGAGGAGGAACACTACACTCCATTAGAGAAGTGCAGCATCCCTGTGGTGGTCGAACCCTCAGGGGCGCCACATTGCCCCCCTGGTAAAACACAGCACGTCCGCGGGCTGCAAAAGAGTAACACCCAGGAAATTTTCTTTTTAATATAAACATAAACTTTCTTCCCTTTATGGGAGGCACATCTTCTTAAATGTTGCATAACTGGTTATACAGTACAAAAATACAAAAGTATAAAATTATAAAAGTGCTATCGTTTTCCAGAGACATTTTGTGCAGACAGACGGGATAAAGTGCAAAGACGCAGAGTCAGTTCAGAGGTGCGAGGGACCTGCCCCAAACCCTCAACGTGGGCCCTGGTGTGGCTGCATGGCATGAAGATCCCGAGTTGGACCTCCAATAGAGCCACTCCCGACAGGTTTTCCTTCTGAGGTCTTGAGGTAGAAAAGGTATATACGTGGTTTTTCATAAAAACAATGTGGAGCACCTGAAAAGATGCAAACTATATACAAGGAAAATGTGCCACCTGCCATAGTCCACAGGGACCAATGTCTCTGGTAACGGGTAGTAAATCAACTAAAAATATAAAACAACTTAATCTCAACTAAAGAGGACATCGGTAAACCAGGGTAGGAGTCCTGAGGAGATAATTTGCATATTCCCACTGCATTTTGGGGTAAGTGAAGAGTCTCCACGAGCTCAAAGAACACTGGATTTTGGCTGTTGGAGCTGAAAAGAGGACATCGGTAAACCAGGGGAGGAGTCCTGAGGAGATAATTTGCATTTTGAAGCTTTTTTTTTAAGCTTTTTTCACTGTTTTTAGAACATTAACAGTAAGAACATGGAAGAGTCCAGGAGCCATTTGGTGAGCTGCATATCCTGCTACATGTTCACAGACTTGCCAGTGGAAAAGCCAAACTTCACATGCCAGAAATGCAAGCTTGTGTCCCTGTTGGGGGAAAAGTTGCGAAATCTAGAAGAGAGGTTAACTACCTTGAAAATCATTAAGGAAGGCGAAGAGTTCTTAGACAGAGCAGAATTATCTCTTCATGATTCAGAAAGAGAAGAAATTCGAACTGCACCTGACGAAACAGAGGAATGGAAGCATGTGACCCACAGAAGCAGGAGGATCGAGAGGCAGTCAGCACCCATACTGCTCAGGAACCAGTACCAGGCTCTCACGCAGGAGAACCATGAAGAAATACAGCAAAATAAGACTTTGCCAGCAATGAATAACCTTGTAAGCCCTCAGAATCCTCCTGGATGGAGAAAGAAGAATGTTGTGAAGAAAAAACGGAAAGTGGTGGTCATGGGGGATTCCCTGTTAAGAGGAACAGAGGCCGCTATCTGCAGACCAGACATAACCTCAAGAGAAATGTGCTGTCTTCCAGGAGCAAAAATTAAAGATGTGTCTGACAGGATATCAAGACTCTTCAGACCTACAGATCACTACCCATTCCTGCTAATACATGTGGGGACAAATGACACCGCAAGAAAGGACCTGGAAACCATCTGCAGTGACTTTGAAGACTTAGGCAAGAAAGTGAAAGAATTGGGAGCGCAGGTGGTCTTCTCATCCATCCTCCCAGTGGATGGCCATGGAACAATGAGGTGGAATAAGATTCTACAGGTGAACAACTGGCTACGTCGATGGTGCCGTCAACAAGGATTTGGATTTCTGGATCACGGAATGAATTACCTATACGATGGACTACTTGCTAGAGATGGGGTGCACCTTACGAAGACTGGAAAACATGTATTTGGAAGTTGCCTTGCTACACTCATCAGAAGAGCTTTAAACTAGAACAATGTGGGAAGGGAAGCAAAAGGCCAGAAAAAGCCATACAGCTGACAAATACTATTGAGATCTCTGCTACTGGAAGTGGAAAAGAAGAACAAAGACAAAACAATTTAAATAATAAAAATATGGGAGGAAGAGAAACCAATCACAAACTAAAATGTTTTTATACAAATGCACAAAGCATGGGCAACAAACAAGGAGAATTGGAACTACTAATGCAGGAAAAGGAATATGATGTCATTGGAATCACTGAAACTTGGTGGGACGATACACATGATTGGAATAAAAGGCTAAAAGGATACAACTTATTTGCAAGAAACAGACTTGATAAACGAGGAGGAGGTGTTGCATTGTATGTTAGAAAAGCATATATCTGCACAGAGATTGAAGCTTCAGAGACTGGGAGTTCTGTGGAAACTGTTTGGGTAAGAATACAAGGAGAGAACAACGGAAAGGACACCATTGTAGGCATTTACTACAGGCCACCTGGGCAAGCTGAAGATATGGATGAACTCTTTATGTATCAAATGACCAAGTTCTCCAAAAAATATGACGTAGTGGTCATGGGAGATTTCAACTATCCAGACATTTGTTGGGAATCTCTCTCAAGTAAAACTAACAGGTCAAGCAAATTCTTATCCTCCCTTGCTGACAACTTTATCTTCCAAAAGGTAGGGGAGAAAACAAGGGGATCTGCTACTTTGGATCTAATCCTTATAAACAGGGAGGAAATGGTTGAGGAGGTAAAGGTGGCTGGGACCCTAGGAGGCAGCGATCATGCTATTATAGAATTTTGGATAACTAGAGGAGGAAGACATGTGAAGATTCAAACTTCAAGGTTAGATTTTAGAAAGGCAGATTTTAAGAGACTCAGAAAGAGAATAGGAGGGATCCAATGGCTGGATGTCCTTAAGGACAAAAATGTCCAGGAAGGATGGGAAATTTTTAAAAATGAGATTCTCAAAGAACAATCGTTAACAATCCCGAAAAGTAGGAAGAATGGGAAGCATTTAAGGAAACCAGGATGGATGAACACACAACTTAAAACATGCTAAAAAGAAAGAAAGAAATGTTTATTAAATGGAAAGAGGGAGGCATATCTAAAGAAGATTATAATGCAGTCTGCAGATCCTGTAGGGCACGTATCAGGTTAGCTAAAGCTGACAATGAATTAAGGCTTGCAAGAGATGTCAAAAGCAATAAAAAAGGATTTTGGGGGTATGTCAAAAGTAAAAGAAAAGTCAAAGATGCTATAGGATTTTTACAGGATGAAAATGGAGAAATGGTAAGAGAGGATGTTGAGAAGGCCGAACTTTTTAATTCCTATTTTGCATCTGTTTTCTCTCAGAAAGAAAATGTAACATCAACTGATCTTCACTGTCCTTTTAAAGGAATAGAGGAATCCAAGTTATCTGTAAACAGAAAGATTGTGAGGGAATATTTAGCTAACATAAATGAGTTCAAGTCTCCAGGTCCAGATGAATTACACCCCAGAGTACTGAAGGAGATCGTAGAAGAAATTTTAGAACCACTCTCCATAATCTTTGAAAATTCTTGGAGAACAGGAGAAGTCCCAGAAGACTGGAGAAGAGCAAATGTTGTTCCTATCTTCAAAAAGGGGAAGAAGGTGGACCCAGGGAACTATAGGCAGGTGAGTCTGACTTCTATACCAGGAAAGATCTTTGAACAAATTATTAAACAACATGTATGTAAGTACATGGATAAGAATGAAGTGATTAACCAGAGTCAGCATGGGTTTGTAACTAACAAGTCATGTCAGACTAACTTAATTTCCTTCTATGACAGAATCACTGACTGGGTGGATCAGGGAAATGCTGTAGATATAGTATATCTTGACTTCAGCAAAGCATTTGACAAAGTATCTCACACCATTCTTATTGAAAAAATGACCAAGTATGCAATGGACCAGGCAACTGTTAGGTGGATTCATAACTGGCTTAGTGATCTGACTCAAAGGGTGGTTGTAAATGGCTTCACATCCAGCTGGATGAATGTCTCAAGTGGGGTACCACAGGGCTCCGTCCTGGGACCTGTATTGTTCAACATCTTTATCAATGATTTAGATGAAGGAATTGAGGGTAAACTGATTAAATTTGCTGATGACACAAAGCTAGGAGGGATAGCTAAAACTAGAGAAGAGAGAGAGAGGATTCAAAAAGACCTAAATAAACTGGAGCAGTGGGCAGCAACCAACAGAATGGTTTTTAACAGGGAAAAATGCAAAGTACTACATCTGGGCAATAAAAATGAAAAAAGCATATACAGAATGGGAGGAATAGAGCTAAGCAACAGTACATGTGAAAAAGACTTAGGTATACTAATAGATCATAGACTGAACATGAGTCAACAGTGTGATGCAGCAGCAAAAAAGGCAAATACAATTCTGGGATGTATTAACAGAAGCATACAGTCTAGATCACATGAAGTCATTATCGGTCTTTACTCCTCTTTGGTCAGACCTCATCTGGAATACTGTGTACAGTTTTGGGCACCACATTTTAAAAAAGACATAGACAAACTGGAGCAAGTCCAGAGAAGAGCGACCAGAATGGTGACCGGTCTGCAAACCATGTCCTATGAGGAACGGTTGCAGGATTTGGGAATGTTTAGCTTGCAAAAAAGAAGACTGAGAGGAGGCTTAATAGCTGTCTACAAATATGTCAAGGGCTGTCACATTGTAGAAGGATCATCTTTATTCTCATTTGCACAAGGAAAGACTAGAAGCAATGGGATGAAACTAAATGGGAGGAGACACAGATTAGATATTAGAAAAAACTTTTTGACAGTTAGGGTGATTAATGAGTGGAACAGGCTGCCACGAGAGGTGGTGAGTTCCCCTTCAATGAACGTCTTCAAACAGAGGCTGGACAGACATCTGTCTGAGATGATCTAGTGAATCCTGCTTTGAGCAGGGGGTTGGACCAGATGACCCAGGAGGTCCCTTCCAACTCTACCATTCTATGATTCTATGATTCTATGATTCAACTATAACGGCAGCCGGGGGCTGATTAGTCCATATATTCCCGCCGGGGAAAGGGCTCATTCCTCCCAACAGAGGCTGACTGGCCCTCCACAGGTGGGTGCACGGGGGCCTCACTCCTGGAGACTCTGTGAACATCCAAGGCGTACCACCCCCGCACCCCACTGTGGCTGGTGAAAGACACTATATCACCCGGGGTGAGGTTCCAGCCACGGTGTCCCTTTTTGAGCTGGGGCTCGACGTCGCGATGATTGAAGAAGATGTCCTGCCTCAGCCCGGGACTCCTGATGAAGCCCCTTCCTCCCTCCTGGTGGAAGCGGACCACCTGCCCTTCTTCACGGGGGCTCGGGTGGAACGCCTCCCTTTGGCGGGCTCTGGACTTCGCAGCTTTGGCCTGAACTCGGAGCTGCTCACACCGTACCTCCCATTCTTGCTGCTCCTGGTCTTGTTGGAGGATTTGTTGGAGGCACTGCTCCCTTCTCCTCTCTTCAGCCTGGGGCTCCCGGGGGGAGCCTTCTAGGTTACCCCCCTGGTTGTCCCAGGCCCTCTCTTCAGCCGCTGGGCAGGTAACTGTGGGGCCCGGAAGCAGCGTTAGGGGGCACTGCAGCAGGGCCGAGTCCGTGGGCCTTTCCTGGTTAGGGCCCATAGATTCCCATGCAGGCCCGGGGTCTTCCGGTAATGGAGGTGGGAGACCACGGAGGTCTCCGGAGATGGCGGCAGCTTGGAGCTCCGGGGCCAGAGCCTGCTCCTAGGTCTCGGCACCGGGCACTAGGCACTCAGACCACAAGTCCAGGAGGGGCGCAATTTCCTCAGCCACCGGGGTAAATGGTTCTGACTCGCCTGTCTCTGGGCCGCAGGCACCCTCCGAAGCCTCCTCTTCCTGGTCTGCTACTCCTTGGCGGCGGGTTTCATTCTCCCGCTGTTGCTCCTCCTGCCGCTGCGCAGCCGCCTCCATGCACCTTCTGGCCAGATTGCTCGGTCCATCGCTGGGAATTTGGGGCACTCCCAAGTGCGGGTATCTACTGGCTCTGTCTCCACTGGTGCTGGCAGCCGGGCCAGCTGCGGAAGGCTCCTGTTGAGTTCCCTCCGCAGCGTCCATGTCTGCTTCCAGTGGTGGCGATGCAGACACTGCAATGGCCGCACCTTGTTCCTTCTCTTCTTCCTCCTCTTTCAGGGCGGTTCCTGGGAGGCATGTTGACAAGCCCGCCTTCGTTCAGCCCATCCGGTTTGACGGGCATTACCCCGCGGACAGTCTCTGATGGAAGGGGCAGTCCACATTTTTGGCGCCAAGCAGGAGCCCAGCCCATGATGGGAAGTGCTCAAAGACAGTCTTTTCACAGCATTATGGCGCCTGTTCTTCTTGGGCGGGTGCCATTTTAAGTGGAAAAAGACAGTTCAAGGTGTAAGGCACACGGTAGCAATGGGCAACTCCTTCCTTTGCTGTGGGCTCGCAATCCTGCCGACTACACCAGGTCTGTGACGCCTCTTACTCGAAAAGCCCTTTTCTTTACCCTGGGAGATGGGGGACTCGGAGTCGGGTCCTGTGATGGAGAGATGGGGTGCAGCCGTGGCCCGGACCCGACCCGTGCTCAGGGCCGTCACAGTTAAAAAGGATGGTATGGGCTTATCCGGGTTGAGTGGCTGATTTACGACTACGCCACCTGTGGCACCTGGTGAAGGCCACCAGCGCTGCTGCAGTCTGCTGAGGCATGATGTTATGGCGGCCAGGGTTATTACTACTCCCCACAGGCGGAGCGAGGCCTCAGGGCAGAGGGACAGGATGGAGGGGGTAGTAGTAGAGGAAGATGGGCACCGCGTCGTGCGGTGTAGCGCAGAATAAACAGCCCGGAGGCTATAGGGGTGAACTTCCAAGGCTTTACTCACTTTAGAGTTGGCAGAAGGAAGGCGACTCCGTGCTCCCCGCGGAGTCCTGCGGTCAAAGAGACGGGGGTCCGACAACCTCCGAGTAAGTCCAGCGTTCAGTCGGGACCTTACACCAGAGTGTTCCTGAACTACAGACCGAATCCTTTCCTGTCCGTGTGTGTACAAATAGGCCGGGTCTCCCTCTGAGCTCCTCTCAGAATAAGGGTACAGGTGGCAGCTCCGCTCCGTCCGATACCCGGTGGGATCCGCAGGGCCTACCGGGCTTCCCTGACCAGGACATGGAGTAGCAAGGTCGGGTGTCGGGGGCCGGTACCCCTCTTGCAGCCGGACTCCCTCTGAATATATCAGGTTGGCGAGGACAGGTGGCGTACACCGCTCCGTCTGCATCCTGCCTGGGATCCATTT
This sequence comes from Phyllobates terribilis, assembly GCF_046119375.1. NCBI lineage: Eukaryota > Metazoa > Chordata > Amphibia > Anura > Dendrobatidae > Phyllobates > Phyllobates terribilis. The sequence goes on from NW_027362770.1 coordinate 111,113,839, forward strand.
GCTGTGGAGCCATACTCTTAAGCTCCGGACCTTCTTGGTCGTGGTCCTTGACAGGGTCGAGACATTCCTTGTCTACAACCTACCCCTCGTCCCAAGGCTGGGGCATGAGGGCTGTGTCTCCATCCAATGCGGGCCCACACAGGATCCGCATTAGGGTGGGAGGTCACAGTACCCTCCGCAATTGACAGCATGAAGACAGTCAAAAAGCGATCAAAGACCAGTCAAAGAACCAAGAGCCAAAATGGCTTTTTATTAAATATGAAATTTAAAGTGTAACCAACTTGTAAGTCCTCCACCCTCACCCACTAACTGGTTCCCCTCACTCTTGGTTCCCCAGTCTCCCTGTAACCAGGAGGGCAGCACCTAGTGCATACTAGCCCCCTCTGGTGGAGAAGTGTGGTGTTGGAAGCAAAGGTTGGGTCCCGACTATCACACTGTTCTTACCTCAGAGGGCAGCGTGGGAGAATTCTCCTGCGCTCAGCGCTTGAGCAGGAGAATTCTCCCATGCTGGGATGGCATTGAGATCACAGGCTGGATCGCAGCTGAGCGCTGCCATCCAGCATGCCATCCTTCATAGACACTGCAGAGTGCAGGCATGCTTGTGCTCTGCAGTGTCTCTGAAGGATGACAAGCTGGGTGGCAGCACTCAGAAGCGATCCAGCCTGTCATCTCAAGCCTGTCCTGCCTGTGTCTGCTGCTAGAATGGGCCTGTTCTAGCAGCAGACACATCTCTACAACAACTGTTAAGAGGAGACTTTGTGCAGCATGCCTTCATGGTAAAATAGCTGCTTGGAAACCACTGCTAAGGACAGGCAACAAGAAGAAGAGACTTATTTGGGCTAAAGAACACAAGGAATGGTCATTATCCCAGTGGAAATCTGTTCTTTTGGTCTCATGAGTCCAAATTTGAGATCTTTGGTTCCAACCACCGTGTCTTTGTGCGACGCAGAAAAGGTGAACGGATGGACTCTACATGCCTGGTTCCCACCGTGAAGCCTGGAGGAGGAGGTGTGATGGTGTGGGGGTGCTTTGCTGGTGACACTGTTGGGGATTTATTCAAAATTGAATGCATACTGAACCAGCATGGCTACCACAGCATCTTGCAGCGGCATGCTATTCCATCCGGTTTGCGTTTAGTTGGACCATCATTTATTTTTCAACAGGACAATGACCCCAAACACACCTCCAGGCTGTGTAAGGGCTATTTGAGCAAGAAGAAGAGTGATGGGGTGCTACGCCAGATGACCTGGCCTTCACAGTCACCAGACCTGAACCCAATCGAGATGGTTTGGGGTGAGCTGGACCGCAGAGTGAAGGCAAAAGGGTTAACAAGTGCTAAGCATCTCTGGCAACTCCTTCAAGATTGTTGGAAGACCATTTCAGGTGACTACCTCTTGAAGCTCATCAAGAGAATGCCAAGAGTGTGCAAAGCAGTCATCAAAGCAAAAGATGGCTACTTTGAAAAACCTAGAATATAAGACATTTTTTCAGTTGTTTCACACTTTTTTGTTAAGCATATAATTCCACATGTTTTAATTCATAGTTTGATGCCTTCAGTGTGAATGTACAATTTTCATAGTCATACACACACACATATACAAACACACATATATACACACACACATATAGTTGTGCTCAAAAGTTTACATACCCAGGCAGATCCGTTGACAATTCTTTTGCTTTCCCCATGATTCACAATCCAGAAACGTCAGTGGCTGTATGAAAGATGCAAGAATCTGTCTGGATCCCAGAAACTCACTCAGCTTTTGTGCACACACACTGATTACAAGCAGACAGGTCACAGGTGAGGATGTTACCTTTAGTAGCCATTCAAAGCCATTTGCGTTAAATTCTGTGCATGTTATCAGGCCAAGATCACCAGGGTATGTGAACATGGTCATTTGGATGTTTTTGGTTGTCATTAAGATTTAAAAAGAGAAAACACAGTAGTTTGAAAATAAATGGCTTCACCCAACCAATAAACATGAGTGGAGAAAATTTTTTTTGTTATCATTCATATTCTCTGAAACAAGGCCAAGAAAGGAAAAATTCTGCCAGGGTATGTAAACTTTTGAGCACAACTGTATATACAGTATATATATGTGTATGTATGTGTGTGTGTTTGCACACACACACACATATATATACACACCACACTGCACATATATACACACACTGCAAATATAGTATATAAACACATACACTGCATACATGTTTACATACAGTTCTCAAATGCACCATACACTCATGCATGCACTTTACACATATAAGCAGACATTTCACACATGTATATACACAATTACACATACACTGACCATATGAAGTAAATAAAATCCCTCTTTTCTGGCACATATCTTCTTTCTGCCTTCCCCTCTCAGCGTGTTTGTGGTGACAGTGGGAGAGGGGCACAATCACTACTCCGCAGGCTGCAGGATCTAAACTTCAGTACTGGATAGTATGAGCAAGGGAAACTAGCTAGGCTTTTCCACCAGTAAGGAAGGTGAAGGACGAAACACAAGAGCAGCCTCCAGCTCACTGCCTGCTGAGTTATGGAGCACATACCCAGAGCTGCACCCCGGACTGAACACATACAGCTCAGTCATAGTGCATGGGTTCAGACCGGCAGACAGCCGTTCACTTTCCTTGATGCACTGGAGGTGACTTCAGCTGAAGTTGGTTCAGTTGAATGAGAGGCTCGTGACAAGGAAATACGTTTTTCTCCCACTTGGTCTATGTCTTGTTAATATAATTTGTGGACAAATTATACATTTTATTACATCTGCATTTTATTTAAATAATAAAAATTTTATTGATAGGTCCTCTTTAAGTCAGCCCAGCAACAGACAGTGGGGACAGGGTCACGGTTAACTTTAAGCCCTGGCCATAGTAGGGAGGAGAATTTGGAATCTCTGGGTAGTGAGAGATTGAGGAACTTAGTATGCAAGAAGAGTTGAGAATCTAGGTCAGACAAGGATAGAAGTGAGGACATTCTCTGGTCCAAGTAAACTGCTGGAGTGTGTGTGTGTGAGAGAAGAAAACAGCAGAGACAACAGTAGAAGTAAGAAAAGGGAACAGCTGGATGAACTCAATTTATGTCTTTTATCAGGCGAGTTGGGGAAGGGAACGTTTGATCAGCAACTTTGCGAGAGTCCCTAAGGGCCTCCGGAAATGGGAAGTGTCAGTCAAGTCTTGAGAGCTGTAGGTCTGAGAAGAGACAAGTCAGCGAGGCTGGGGGCATATGCAGTAAAGAGATACCTACAGGCGCTTCAATTGCGTGGTTCCTGAAAAGTGGGCTGAAGATAGAGAATACAGGAAGATGCAGCTAGAGTGTCATTTTAAGCTTTGAAGATTGGAAGTCCCTAACTCTGTTTGTGAAAAGTCTCACCAACTGTGCTACTGAAAATGTTTGAAGACATGCCACTGTACTGTAACCCAAAGGAAGAAGTCTGCATCTCCTGCATTGCTGTATTGATAAATGAAACTGACAGTTAAGTTGAACTTGTTTGTATGGACTGTTGTTGCTTCGCATTCGTGGGGTCCCAGGGAATCAAGGCCATGCTAAGCGTGGTGGGCCAGAGGAGTCGGGAAGTGTCCATGGTAACAACAGCATCACACAGAAATGCCGGAGTCAACCCCCATTTATCTGTAACGTGCTGGGGTGCGGAAACGGGGTCCCTCGCCCATTGGTGCCGCCAAAGGCATTTTTACATTTATTTATTGTTAAAGGCTGTAGTGAAATCTTTGGAGCTTGTGAAGGTGATCTCTGATGCCAGGCATTAATAAATGATTCAGCTACCATATACCAGCTGTTTGCTGTTTAGGTTTCAATATTTTCATTTATATTTTACAAGTGATTTAATAATGTTCAGAAAATTTCAAAATCTTATCCGGTTCAGACTAATTAAGGACTAGAGTTTTTAAAATTGCTGCTGTAGACCACCAGAAATGCTAGCACTAACCTCATCAACACAATAGACCACCAAAGATGTTGCTATTAACCCCTTTACCACCTTGAGTTTTTCCATTTTGGAGTTTTCGTTTTTTGCACCCCTTCTTCCCAGAGTCATAATTTTTTTATTTTTTCGTCAATATGGCTATGTGAGGGCTTGATTTTTTGAGGGACAAGTTCTACGTTTAAACGACACCATTGGTTTTACCATATTGTGTACTTGCAAATGGGAAAAAAATTCCAAATGCAGTGAAATTGCAAAAAAAAGTGCAAATCTATAATTGTTTTTTTTTTTTTTTCTTTTTCCCATGTTCACTAAAAGCTAAAACTGACCTGCTATTATTATTCTCCAGGTCAGTACAACGTCATAAATACCAAACATGTATAGGTTCTTTTTTATTTAAATGGTAAAAAAAAATCCAAAGATTATAAAAAAAAAACATGGCGCCATTTTCCGAGACTCAAGGCGTCTCCATTTTTCAGGATTTTGGGCCAGATGTAAGCTTATTTTTTGCTTGCCGAGCTGACATTTTCATTGATATCAATATGGGATAGATATGATTAATATGTTAACATTTAATATGTTAACAGCCACGGGTGGATCGCGATTCTATATGTCCAAGGTACCTATACGTCCAAGGTCATAAACGGGTTAAACAATGCAATGCAGTAGACCAACAAGGACTATACTAGATGGATCAGGGATATTTGCATCTACTTCATTCTCTACTTTAAAACACTGCACACTGTACAGTATGGCATGAACTCCTTTAATATCCCAGACAACCTGAAATATTTATAACATCTCTTTTGTTACTATAGAACTGCATGTTGGTACTAACCACTTGACTTCTCTAGTCTATTAGGGTCATTAATAGTGTTGAGCGAACATGCTGGACACTGCTCGGTACTTGCCATCTTGGACACAGTCGCTCCAGATTAGACAGGGTAGGGACAGCGCTGCTGATTTAGGGAGAGATATAAACTGCAAAATAGTTAGTGTAGGGTCTGAAAAGGCTGCCAGAACAAACAAACAGTCCTTTTCAGGACTAATATCCATCCCAGATACCAGGCAGGCAGGCTGTATAGGAGACACAGTGGTTATACCAGCAAACGCTGCATTACTGTCCTGTGTGCTCCTGTTGCTGAAATTGCTGGACTTAGCACCAGGTGTCGGGGGCCAGGAAAAATCCTTTTTTTTTCATCTAAATCCTCCTTTAGAGGAGTCGCCCCCCCCCCCCCAAAAAAAAAAGCGTGTCTCTGATTTTTCAGACACAAATATAACTGTTGAAAATAGTCTGGTGTAGGCTAGAGAAACAGAAGTGTTGTTTTGCACTTCCACGGTTCAAACCTCTGTATTATCCATTTTGGGCCATTTGTATCTGAAAAAAAAAACAGTTTGAGTGTGTCGCTCACTGTTCAGCCGCAAATCTATATATTTAAAAAAGTCTGGTATACCCCAGTAAACAATAGCTGTGGTTTTGCCATCCCATGGTAAAAAATCTCTATTATTCAGGTTTTGGTATATTTTTCTGTAAAGAAAAACAGTAGTGACTCCTGACTGTTGTGACACAAAAATATATCTGTTGAAAATAGTCTTGTGTAGGCCCGACATCCCAGTGTGGTTTCGCAGTTCCACGGGTCAAATCGCTGTACTATCCAGTTTTGGGCCTTTGGTATCTAAAAAAAAAAGCAGTTTGAGTGTGTCGCTCACTGTTCAGCCGCAAATATCACTATTTAAAAAAGTGTGGTATACCCCAGTAAACAATAACTGTGGTTTTGCCATCCCATGGTAAAAAATCTCTATTATTCAGCTTTTGGTAGTTTTTTCTGTAAAGAAAAACAGTAGTGTCTCCTGACTGTTGTGACACAAAAATATATCTGTTGAAAATAGTCTTGTGTAGGTCCGACATCCCAGTGTGGTTTCGCAGTTCCATGGGTCAAATCACTGTACTATCCAGTTTTGGGCCTTTGGTATCTAAAAAAAAAGCAGTTAGAGTGTGTCACTCACTGTTCAGCCGCAAATATCTCTATTTAAAAAAGTGTGGTATACCCCAGTAAACAATAACTGTGGTTTTGCCATCCCATGGTAAAAAATCTCTATTATTCAGCTTTTGGTAGTTTTTTCTGTAAAGAAAATCAGTAGTGTCTCCTGACTGTTGTGACACAAAAATATATCTGTTGAAAATAGTCTTGTGTAGGTCCAACATCCCAGTGTGGTTTCGCAGTTCCATGGGTCAAATCGCTGTACTATCCAGTTTTGGGCCTTTGGTATCTAAAAAAAAAGCAGTTAGAGTGTGTCGCTCACTGTTCAGCCGCAAATATCTCTATTTAAAAAAGTGTGGTATACCCCAGTAAACAATAACTGTGGTTTTGCCTCCCACGGTAAAAAATCTCTATTATTCAGATTTTGGTAGTTTTTTCCGTAAAGAAAAACAGTAGTGTCTCCTGACTGTTGTGACACAAAAATATATCTGTTGAAAATAGTCTTGTGTAGGCCCGACATCCCAGTGTGGTTTCGTAGTTCCACGGGTCAAATCGCTGTACTATCCAGTTTTGGGCCTTTGGTATCTAAAAAAAATGCAGTTTTAGTGTGTCGCTCACTGTTCAGCCGCAAATATCTCTATTTAAAAAAGTGTGGTATACCCCAGTAAACAATAACTGTGGTTTTCCTCTTCCACGGTTCTAATCTACTCTTTATTACCCTTTTTCCATTGATAGTGCAAGTGTAAGCTATTTTACTTCATTTACAATGGGCAAGGCGCGTGGCAAGGGACGAGGGAGTGGACGTTCTGGTGATGGCTCGTGCAGAGGACGGGGCCGTGGCCAAGGTGAAAATGTGCCACAACTACCAGCCACATCTTCTCGCTCCCACTTCTTGACCGAATTACTAGGGAAGCACAGAACAACACCAGTATTGAGAACTGATCAGTGTGAACAGGTTATTAATTGGATAGCAGATAATACTTCCAGTTACCTGGGCACCACCACCTCCGATCTGTCTTCCACACGGTCAACTCTCAGTAGCCGTGAGCCTCGACCGCATACTCCTCCTCACCCTGATGCTCCTTCCTCCCACCATGCCGAGTGTCGTCAGACAGCAAGTGATCCCACACTTGGACACTCTGAAGAGCTGTTCACTGGTCCATTTCCATATTTGGGCCCCTCGCCTGATACGCTTGAAGTGGTGGAAGAGGAGATCCCATGTTGCGATGCCCAAATATTTGTACAGCCACAGCCACAGGAAGTCGACGTTGGCAATCTGTCACAAGAGGTGGACGATGACGAGACACAATTGCCAGGAAGTGAGGAGGAGGATCGTGGTGCACAAGTGGAAGAGGAGGAGGTGGTGGATGATCTAGTAACTGACCCAACATGGAAGGAGGACATGCAGAGTGAGGCCAGCAGCACACAGGGGGAGGGAGGCAGAGTACCCCAACAGGCAGGAAGAAGCAGTGTGGTGGCCGCAGACAGAAGGCAGGCAACCGTTACCCGTAACACCAACACGAGGTACGTTGCCAGTACAAGCGGTAGGTCTTCCAGAGTCTGGAATTTTTTTAAAGACTCTGCTGCTAACCCCAAAAAGGCCATATGTTCCACCTGCCATGCCAGCATCAGCAGGGGTGACAAAACTACCAGCCTGACCACCACCAGCATGATCAGGCACATGGCAGCAAAGCACCCGACTTTGTGGGGCGAAACCCAGGGTCCACGACCAGTGTCAGCGGGTGTCACCACTGCTTCTTCCACTGTTGTGCGTGCAATAGAACCCCCTGTTGTGTGTGCAAGGCAATCCCCTGTCCATACTGCATGTAACGATGCCCCCTCCTCTCAGTCTTCACTTGTTATGGCAGTTTCTCAAGAAACAGCATCAACGTCCACGTCCACGTCCACGTCCCACCGCAGCGTTCAATTGTCCATATCCCAGACCTTTGAACGAAAGCGGAAATTCGCAGCTAACGCCCCACAGGCCACAGTCCTAAATTCGCACATTTCACGACTGCTTGCGTTGGAGACGGAATCCTTCCGTAATCTTATGGCGGTGGACGTCCCTCGGTACTCAGTCCCCAGCCGACACTATTTTGCCCGGTGTGCCATCCCCGCACTACACAAGCACGTGTCTAAAAGCATCTGCCGTGCCCTCAACAACGCAGTTACTGCGAGAATCCACCTGACAACAGACACGTGGACAAGTGCTTGTGGCCAGGGACGGTACATCTCTCTGACGGCACACTGGGTAAACATAGTGGAAGCTGGGACCCAGTCGGACCTTGGGACGGCACACATCCTCCCCACACCGAGGATTGCGGGCCCTATGTCAGTCAGAGTTGCCCCCACAGTGTACAGCTCCTGCACATCCTCCTCCTCCTCCTCCTCATGTTCAGCCTCCATCTCAGATATCACCACATCAGTTACAAGCTGGAAGCATTGCAGTACTGCCTCCGCCAAGCGGCAACAGGTTGTGCTGAAACTCATAAGCTTAGGTGATAAACCTCACACTGCTTGTGAGTTGTGGACAGCTGTGAAAGAGCAGGCAGATCTGTGGCTGAGACCGCTGAACCTACTTCCCGGCATGGTCGTGTGTGACAATGGCCGTAACCTGGTGGCGGCTCTGAGACGAGGTGAGATCACACACGTACCATGCCTGGCTCATGTGCTTAACCTCGTGGTTCAGCGGTTTCTTAAATCGTACCCCGAGTTGCCAGATCTGCTCGTGAAAGTACACCGTCTGTCAGCTCATTTTCGCAAGTCAGCTACAGCTTCCGCCGCACTTGCTGTGTTGCAGCAGTGTTTGCAGCTTCCGGCACACCGACTGGTGTGTGATGTCCCCACACGTTGGAACTCTACCCTTCACATGTTGCAAAGGATTTGTGAGCAGAAGAGAGCAGTTGTGGTACCAGCTGCAACAAGGCCGTCGATATTCAGGTCAGACTCCACACATAAGATCTCAGGAGTGGACCTGGATGTCTGACATATGTACCATCCTGACAAACTTTGAGGAGGCCACCAAGATGGTGAGTGGCGATGACGCCATCATTAGTGTCAGCATCCCACTTGCTTATCTTTTGCAACGCTCTCTGCAGAGAATTAAAGAGGAGGCATTGCAGCCAGAGTATGATGAGATGGATCAAGAAGCCGTAGCGGGCGATTACACACAGCCCAGCCTCATCTCATCCCAACGTGCATTGGGGGACAATGAGGGAGAGGAGGAGGAGGAGGAGGAAGAACAGGAGCTGCTATCATGCGTTGTAGACGGTAGTACCTGTACAAGGGTCATACCGTCGGTTCAGCGTGGGTGGCCTGAGGACAGGGGGGAGGAGGAAGAGGAGGAGGTGGAGGAGGAGGAGAGCATGGTCAGTCGTCATCTTGGTGAGGACACGGAAATCTTGCCCGTTACCAGTCTGGCACACATGGCTGACTTTATGTTACGCTGCCTTAACCGTGACCCTCGCGTTGTCAAAATGTTGGGTGACAGTCATTACTGGTTAGTGACACTTGTAGACCCCCGCTACAAGGAGTACTTTCACTTTCTTATTCCTGAGGTGGAGAGGTCTACAAAAATGGGGCAGTACCAGAAGGCCCTTGCTGCAGAACTCTTAAAAAAATTCCCATCTAACACGCTAGCGGCAGAGGTCACAGTTCGTTGCCCAACCAAGGCATACAGGCGAGAGAGATGCAACTCCAATCCAGCAGAGGCAGGGGAACACTGTCAACGTTCTGGGATAGTTTTATGACACCCGCCCAGCTTACAGGCACTGAGGCGTGGGGTACTCTCACAAGGAGTGGAAAGTTTCAAAAGATGGTGAGGGAGTACCTTGCCGACCGTACCAGCATCCTCCGTGATTCCTCTGTGCCTTTTAATTATTGGGTATCCAAGCTGGACACTTTGAATGAACTCGCTCTGTACGCCTTGGAGGTCCTGGCCTGCCCTGCCGCTAGCATGTTATCGGAGCGTGTTTTTAGTGCCGCTGGGGGAATTATAACTGATAAGCGCACTCGCCTGTCAACTGACAATGCTGACAATCTGACCCTTATTAAAATGAACAAGGGCTGGATTGGGCCAGGCTTCTCATCACCACCAAATGACAGCAGAGTAACATAAAGTCAAATCCACTGTGTTATTTCGGGAGGTGAATTCACATGAACCGCTTCACACCCACACACCATCGTTTCGGCTGTTTTATCTTCTTCTCCTTATCCTCAGCCTCCACCACCACTATACCACCAGGGTGCTAGCATTGAAGTTCCTCCGTCCTTATTTTTGGCAGTTTTTGCTTGCAAGGCATAAGCAAATACTATGTGACACCCACTCCCCAATAATGGGACTTATGATTGTAATATGCTGTACTGCATGGCTCTTGTAAGGGACATTGCAAGTTGCTCCATCCTAATTTTCGGCAGCTTTTGCTTGCAAGGCATAAGCAAATACTATGGGACACCCACTACCCAATAATGGGACTTATGTTTGTAATATGCTGTACTGCATGGCTCTTGTAAGGGGCATTGCAATTTGCTCCATCCTAATTTTTGGCAGCTTTTGCTTGGAAAGCATAAGCACATACTATGGGAGACCCACTCCCCAATAATGGGACTTTTGTTTGTAATATGCTGTACTGCATGGCTCTTGTAAGGGGCATTGCACGTTGCTCCGTCCTAATTTTTGGCAGCTTTTGCTTGCAAGGCATAAGCAAATACTATGGGAGACCCACTCCCCAATAATGGGACTTATGTTTGTAATATGCTGCACTGCATGGCTCTTGTAAGGAGCATTGCAAGTTGCTCCGTCCTAATTTTTGGCAGCTTTTGCTTGCAAGGCATAAGCAAATACTATGGGAGACCCACTCCAAAATAATGGGACTTATGTTTGTAATATGCTGTACTGCATGGCTCTTGTAAGGGGCATTGCAAGTTGCTCCGTCCTAATTTTTGGCAGCTTTTGCTTGCAAGGCATAAGCAAATACTATGGGAGACCCACTCCCCAATAATGGGACTTATGTTTGTAATATGCTGTACTGCATGGCTCTTGTAAGGGGCATTGCAAGTTGCTCCGTCCTAATTTTTGGCAGCTTTTGCTTGCAAGGCATAAGCAAATACTATGGGACACCCACTCTCCAATAATGGGACTTATGTTTGTAATATGCTGTACTGCATGGCTCTTGTAAGGAGCATTGCAAGTTGCTCCGTCCTAATTTTTGGCAGCTTTTGCTTGCAAGGCATAAGCAAATACTATGGGAGACCCACTCCCCAATAATGGGACTTATGTTTGTAATATGCTGTACTGCATGGCTCTTGTAAGGGGCATTGCAAGTTGCTCCATCCTAATTTTTGGCAGCTTTTGCTTGCAAGGCATAAGCAAATACTATGGGAGACCCATTCCCCAATAATGGGACTTATGTTTGTAATATGCTGTACTGCATGGCTCTTGTAAGGGGCATTGCAAGTTGCTCCGTCCTAATTTTTGGCAGTTTTTGCTTGCAAGGCATAAGCAAATACTATGGGAGACCCACTCCCCAATAATGGGAATTATGTTTGTAATATGCTGTACTGCATGGCTCTTGTAAGGGGCATTGCAAGTTGCTCCATCCTAATTTTTTGGCAGCTTTTGCTTGGAAGGCATAAGCAAATATTATGGGACACCCACTCCCCAATAATGGGAGTTATGTTTGTAATATGCTGTACTGCATGTGTCGCGCCCCCTGGGCCGTGTGTACACGTGTGTGGGATACCTGGTGCCAGGTCTCTGGGGTCTGTAGTCTCCGTGGCGGTGACCCGGTCCCGTGACTCAAGCTGGTCAAACCAGTGGCAGTCTTTCTTTGGTTTTTAGGTTAATTGTCCGACTGCGCCACCAGGGAGTACCACCGCTCTGAGGCAGACCGCTGAGGCTGGTGTTGTGTGCGCAGCAGAGAATGGGATAACTCCCCACGGGAGGAGTATAGCCTCAGGGCAGTGAGTGTAGATGATGGGGGTGATGGTGCACGAGCGCAGCAGGAACGACTCAGAGTCTTTGCAGTGCAGTTCAGGTTCTTTACTGATGATTATAAGGTAGACCCACCCGGGAGTACTGGCTAGCATAAGAGGCCTGGTCAGTCTGTGAGCAAGCAGGAGTTCCCCTGGCCAGGTGGAGTTGTAGGCCTCCCTCCCTGTCTGCACTCTTCCTGGCTACCTTGCTGTAAGCGGGTAGAAGTAGCCCACTTCCCTGAGTGTACCGTGTAGTGCTCACCCGTATGGCTGGCAACTTGGGGCCTTCTGTTAGCCTCCGCTCCACGACGGCGGTGCTGGTCCCTTGCTTGTGACTGAGCCTCTGTGCTTCTATGGCCTGAGGACCTGAAATCCCCTGTCGGCTGGTTTCTGCTGCTGGATATATAAGTCCTCACAGCCTCGGACTCCTGTGTCCGGTTCCTATTGTCTTCTGCCAGGGCGAGCTCTGCTCAGCTTCCAGCCCCTGGTCCTTAGCTCCTAGCTCCTACAGAGCTCCTTGCTGTTACTTTCCCTTGCTCTCACTCTGACTCTGACTGTTCTCTGTTCTCTGACTCACTCAACCCCGCCCCAGATCCAGTTTATAAGGGCAGAATTCTCCCCTCCCAGGACTGGGGCAGGAGGATGTTGCATGTTTAAGGGATCCTGTCCAGGAAACCTCCCACTTGCTCTATGACGTAACATCTCTATTACTGTGGTGACCAGACCCCTGGGGTGCCACACATGGCTCTTGTAAGGGGCATTGCAGTTCCTCATAATTTTTGGAAAGCCTTCCATTCACTGCTTAGGCCAACAGTGCACAGGAGACCCAGTTGCTATAAATGGAAAAAAAGGTTTTGTTAACGCCCTCTGACCTCCATGTCATTTCCATTGGAGTGCCTCGGAATTTTTGGTAGGCATTGCACTCACTGTATGCCCTATAACTGTGTAGCCGAACCGCTCCTTTTGTTACTGAAACATATCCTACAAGACATATCTGGTTGACTGGCCTGATATTGATGTGAATGGTCCCTGTTCCTCCTGCTCTTTCTCCTTTGCCACTACCTCATCCATCATTTATCACCTGAAGCTAGAACTTGGATTTTAGCAGGAAAACATCCAGCAATCCTCAGAGGAGGTAGGATATGCGCCAAAACGCTGACCACCTCAGGCCTAGCCGCTACTACATACATGCGCTTGCATTACAACAAAACAAAGCAGATGCTAACTTCTATCATCCTCATCATGCTCCTCACCTTGGCACTCTCAACTCCCCTGATGGAGAAGCCAGGGCCCACCGGAGGAGTCTGATAGTCCGGTGGGCTCGGCCAATGCTGCCCTAAAGCAGGCCAGGCTAAGAAAAGTGTGGGAAAGGTTACCGGGACAAATAGGGGTGGCTGGGGACCGAGTATGGACACCCGGCCACCCTCTGGAGGCTGGGGAGCAAGCGGGGACTCCCGGCCACCAGGCGGCTGGGGACTGAGTATTGATACCAGGCCGCCGACACAGCCATGGCGTGGTGGCCAGGTTCCGCCTCCACATGCCTAAAAAGCCCAATTTAAAGTGCAAGCAAGCAAGCAGTATGGTATTGCAGCCTGGGGGTGGGTGGGTGGCAGGCTGCATACTTGCGCTTGCATTGCAAGGAATGGGAGAGGTACAATTGAACACTGCCCTGGGACAAGGACTTGAATGGGGATAGTTGCAAGTCTGCAATGACAGGTGCGAGGTTGGAGGCATCTTCGCATGTACCATGAACAGGGGTTTGGCATGCACACACTACAGCGGAATAGGCTCTCCTTCCCACTAAATGCACTGGGGAGGGCACAGGTAATGTTTTGGTATACGCGCTTAATCTTATGTATAAGGCACACCTGGACAAATAGGGGCGGCTGGGGACTGAGTATGGGTGCCTCGCTGCCGAAGCAGCCATGAGGTAGTGGCCAGCTTCGGCCTCCTCCAAACTAAAAGGCCTCATTTCAAGTGCAAGCTAGCAGTATGGAATTTCAGTCTGGGGGTGGGTGGGTGGTAGGCTGCACACTTACACTTGCATTAAAAGAAAACATAGCAGATGCTAACTTCTGTCATCATCATCATGCTCCTCACCTTGGCACTCTCAACTCCACCGATGGAGAAGTCAGGGCCCACCGGAGGAGTCTGGTTCTCTGGTGGGCTTGTCCAATGCTGCCTAAAGCAGGCCGGGCAAAGAAAAGTGTGTGGGGGGATGTTCCAAGGAGAAATAGGGGCGGCTGGGGACCGCTTATGGACACCCGGCTGCCCCCAGGCGGCTGGGGACCGTGTGTGGACACCCGGCCGCGGGGCAGCTGGGGACCGAGTATGGACACCCGGCGGCCCGGCGGCTGGGGACTGAGTATGGATTCCAGGCCACCAACACAGCCATGACGTGGTGGCCAGATTCCGCCTCCACATGCCTAAAAGGCCCAATTTCAAGTTCAAGCAAGCAAGCAGCATGGTATTGCAGCCTGGGGGTGGGTGGGTGGCAGGCTGCATACTTGCGCTTGTATTGCAAGGAAGGGGGGAGGTACAATTGAACACTGCCCTGGGACTAGAACTTGCATGGGGATAGTTGCCAGTCTGCATCTTCTGATGCGGCAAGGATCACTTATGATGGGCACACTTTTAGACAGTGACCTGGGAGTCAGAGATGCTTCCAGGGGTCTTCCCCATGCTGTTCCCAGCACTTTATGCATGTGTCACACAGCACATGGCCAGATAAGGTTGTAAAATGTTAAAATGACATTTCCCGGTGAATGCATTTGTCATAGTTGAAAGCAATACAAAAGTGCAAAAACGCATAAAAAATGCTACTTGTGAACATAGCCCAAGGTGTGGAGGAGTATTTTGTTTTTGGTCATTTATTTTAACTTTTACACAAGTGTTTCCCTGGAAAGGATGTTCCTTAACATATTTCACAGGAAAAAAGTTTCACTTTCGTTTTTGAACGTTTTATTGTGAGCCCGTAAAAGTGGCTTAATACCTCTGACCACGTTGTTGACAGCAGTGACCTGGGGGTCAGAAATGCTTCCAGGGGCGATCCCCATGCTGTCTCCATGTCATTTGAGCACTGTCACTATCATTTTGGGCACTTGTTAGGCTTTTAAAAGACTGCCGGGGGTGCCGCCGCAAAAATGCTCGAGTCTCCCATAGACTAACATTGGGCTCGTTGCTTGGGTCGAGCACCCGAGTATCACGGCGAGCTCGGCCCGAGCTTCGAGCACCCGAGCATTTTAGTGCTCGCTCAACACTAGTCATTAACAATAATTATCCATGACTTTGCTTATTTTTTTTGTATTGGACTAAGAACTAACAGGCAGGTAGTTGCTAACTACCTGACTGTTCTGCACGGAGCAGATTTCTCCCGGCTGAGCTGCCGACTCCTCTGCTTTATTTCACCTCTTGTCAGCAGAGCAGCTCTTCCTCTTCTATTCTGCTTCAACGACGGGCATCACTACAGACGTCATGCTCATTGACAGCCTGCTTCCCTAATTAACAACTACCTGCTTGTTATTTTTTACCCCATGCACAAAAAAAATAAAAAGACCTGGATAACCCCTTTAACTCACTGACTAGACGACTCAGGATTAAACATCTTAGACCACCAGGGTCATCATAAACCACTAGAGTTATTATTAATAGCTCCAGGGCAACAACTACCACCGAGAATATCATATTATCCTGCACATTGGCTTGGAGGAATTTTAGCCCATTCCTCCCTGCAAAACAGCATCAACTATTAGGCTAGGGTCAACCAGCCGTTTCTCTCTCATCTGAGAAAATTGGTCCAATTAGGTTAATCACTCTGATCAGAGTTTGATCAGAGTGTGATCTGATCCGAGACGAAGAAAAAAATCCATCTTCGCCATTCAGTCTGTCCATGAAAATCGGACCACACTTGGATATTATCCAATTTTTTCCACGAACCAATCGACATGAATGGCAGAGTGCAATTCGATAATCAGATGCGCAGGCACGCTGCAATTTTTTCTGCCAATAAAAAAATCGGACATGCGCATGACCCCATAGAATAACATGGGGATGAATGCTATCCATCAAAACTACGGATAGCACTAGTCTCATTTTAAGGTCATGAGCGCGAGCCCTTATATTAGTGGGTTTTCTCCCATGAACTTCTTGTTTTATGTCCTACCATACACATTTCTATAGGATAAAGGTTAGAATTTGGACTTGGCCATTGTAGAAAAAAACTTTCAAGCATCACTGTAATAATAATAATAATAATTATTAAAAAATAAGAAGAACACTCACTATTGCATTAAAAATATTAGATTTTTATCAACCTTTAAGTGTATATACCAGCCATGCAAGTAATTTGCTGACCAGGTGGCAAGCTTATATATCATTGCCTAGAATTATACCATCTTTAGTCTTCTATTTTCACTAATTTAGTGCCATTTTTATGCTTCTTTCTTCAAAGAAAGGCAATATGGCTTTCGCATTCTCAGCAAAGTCTGATGAAGACGCACAAACATTTCTTCCTCTTGACAATGGTGACACTACAGCCCTGATAATCTGGTCAGTGAAAGCTGAGGAATAGCCATGCCGAACAATACTAAAGTCTAAAGTGATTTTAGTAGCTTAGGAAGAATGTGAAATAGGACAGGCCTGTCATAAGATGAAGCACTGTTAGCATAAGCTTGCTTTAGGCTGTAGTTTAAAGGGCCGGGGAAGAAAGTTTGAAGGGACAGAGAGCTGAAATATGTTCTTTGGCTGTTTTCTTCAATGCTTTTCACACTGAGGTCTGTTAAAGACAGCTCATGTTTTACTGCCAATCAGTGTCAGCTACCAATCCCAAGCTGTCACCATGAGGATATGACAGTGCTGCAGAACATAATGTCTCCAAATTTAGAACTGAGATAATTGTTTTTTATACTTTCGATTCCTCCCCCTCCTGCTGTCACAGCCGCCTAGTCTCAGCCACACTGTCAGGCGTAGAGCTTTCTGCCCCACAGGCAAAGCTAGACCTTCATTGACTAGGATAAATGCAGATCTAGCCTGCATGGGAAAATATATGTGTATGTACAGTCATGTAAGACCTGCAATTTTTGTATGAAAATCCCATGTTAGAAGATACAATTAAAAGAGATATCAGCTCAAACGTTCCCTCGAATTGATGGTTTGTCAAAAATGCGAAGGTCTTCTGTTTGTCTAAATTTGAAAAAAAACATTTTTTTTCTATGTGGCATCAATGCATCAAAAAATATAAACACGGACAATAACATAAACCACAATACTTACGTTTCGGGATTGTCTTCACTACTGGTTCTTGGCATTGGTGGTTTGGGCGGCTGTATATCACCACTAGAGTTGAATGAATCTGCAAGATTGGATTTTCTGCAAATTAATTGTTCCTTATTATGCTCTGGCATCTCTCTAAAATTAGTCCTAAAAAGAAAAAATGAAGGCTGCACTCACCGTTCTTTAAAAACATACAGTCTTTATTTCATATCTTAAATAAAAGACAGTGGAAGGAAGGGAGTGCGGGGAGGAGAAGATGGACGACAGCCATCTGTACCTGCAGAAGCGCTATTCACAGCGCGAAACGGCTGTCGTCCATCTTCTCCTCCCTGCACTCCCTGCCTTCCACTATCTTTTATTCAAGATATGAAATAAAGACTGTATGCTTTTAAACAACGGTGAGTGCAGCCTTCATTTTTTTTTATGACTTATTATTAGTGTTGATCGAGCACTAAAATGCTCACGTGCTCAAAGCTCGGGCCGAGCTATAGGATTTTTACAGGATGAAAATGGAGAAATGGTAAGAGAGGATGTTGAGAAGGCCGAACTTTTTAATTCCTATTTTGCATCTGTTTTCTCTCAGAAAGAAAATGTAACATCAACTGATCTTCACTGTCCTTTTAAAGGAATAGAGGAATCCAAGTTATCTGTAAACAGAAAGATTGTGAGGGAATATTTAGCTAACATAAATGAGTTCAAGTCTCCAGGTCCAGATGAATTACACCCCAGAGTACTGAAGGAGATCGTAGAAGAAATTTTAGAACCACTCTCCATAATCTTTGAAAATTCTTGGAGAACAGGAGAAGTCCCAGAAGACTGGAGAAGAGCAAATGTTGTTCCTATCTTCAAAAAGGGGAAGAAGGTGGACCCAGGGAACTATAGGCCGGTGAGTCTGACTTCTATACCAGAAAGATCTTTGAACAAATTATTAAACAACATGTATGTAAGTACATGGATAAGAATGAAGTGATTAACCAGAGTCAGCATGGGTTTGTAACTAACAAGTCATGTCAGACTAACTTAATTTCCTTCTATGACAGAATCACTGACTGGGTGGATCAGGGAAATGCTGTAGATATAGTATATCTTGACTTCAGCAAAGCATTTGACAAAGTATCTCACACCATCCTTATTGAAAAAATGACCAAGTATGCAATGGACCAGGCAACTGTTAGGTGGATTCATAACTGGCTTAGTGATCGGACTCAAAGGGTGGTTGTAAATGGCTTCACATCCAGCTGGATGAATGTCTCAAGTGGGGTATCACAGGGCTCCGTCCTGGGACCTGTATTGTTCAGCATCTTTATCAATGATTTAGATGAAGGAATTGAGGGTAAACTGATTAAATTTGCTGATGACACAAAGCTAGGAGGGATAGCTAATACTAGAGAAGAGAGAGAGAGGATTCAAAAAGACCTAAATAAACTGGAGCAGTGGGCAGCAACCAACAGAATGGTTTCTAACAGGGAAAAATGCAAAGTACTACATCTGGGCAATAAAAATGAAAAAAGCATATACAGAATGGGAGGAATAGAGCTAAGCAACAGTACATGTGAAAAAGACTTAGGTATACTAATAGATCATAGACTGAACATGAGTCAACAGTGTGATGCAGCAGCAAAAAAGGCAAATACAATTCTGGGATGTATTAACAGAAGCATACAGTCTAGATCACGTGAAGTCATTATCGCACTTTACTCCTCTTTGGTCAGACCTCATCTGGAATACTGTGTACAGTTTTGGGCACCACATTTTAAAAAAGACATAGACAAACTGGAGCAAGTTCAGAGAAGAGCGACCAGAATGGTGACTGGTCTGCAAACCATGTCCTATGAGGAACGGTTGCAGGATTTGGGAATGTTTAGCTTGCAAAAAAGAAGACTGAGAGGAGACTTAATAGCTGTCTACAAATATGTCAAGGGCTGTCACATTGTAGAAGGATCATCTTTTTTCTCATTTGCACAAGGAAAGACTAGAAGCAATGGGATGAAACTAAATGGGAGGAGACACAGATTAGATATTAGAAAAAACTTTTTGACAGTTAGGGTGATTAATGAGTGGAACAGGCTGCCACGAGAGGTGGTGAGTTCCCCTTCAATGAACGTCTTCAAACAGAGGCTGGACAGACATCTGTCTGAGATGATCTAGTGAATCCTGCTTTGAGCAGGGGGTTGGACCAGATGACCCAGGAGGTCCCTTCCAACTCTACCATTCTATGATTCTATGATTCTATCATTCTGTGACACTCGGGTGCTCGACCCGATCAATGAGCCCAATGTTAGTGTTATGCACACGCCCGGACTGACTGGCGTGTGCGTGTTTATGTAGTGATTCCACTGTGCCATGAACCGGAGAGTGCCTGGAGGGGCGTAACTAAGTATCTGCCCGATCCGACCAAGGTTGCACGACGGCATACGACGCCAGTGCACCAGGGAGGAACCGAGCAGAGGAACCAGGGTCTACTCCAGGTCAGACTCCGGACACGGCTGTTGACCCACACCGGGGAATACAGGAACAGGCAGACTAGAGCACAAGCTGGATAGGGTCCAGTACAGACTGGGAGACAAATTCGAAACCGCACACGCGGTAGACAGAGCTGAGCAAAGCGAAAACCGCAGACGCGGTAGACAGAGCTGAGCAAAGCGAAAACCGCAGACGCGGTGGACAGAGCTGAGCAAAGCGAAAACCGCAGACGCGGTGGACAGAGCTGAGCAAAGCGAAAACCGCAGACGCGGTGGACAGAGCTGAGCAAAGCGAAAACCGCAGACGCGGTGGACAGAGCTGAGCAAAGCGAAAACCGCAGACGCGGTGGACAGAGCTGAGCAAAGCGAAAACCGCAGACGCGGTGGACAGAGCTGAGCAAAGCGAAAACCGCAGACGCGGTGGACAGAGCTGAGCAAAGCGAAAACCGCAGACGCGGTGGACAGAGCTGAGCAAAGCGAAAACCGCAGACGCGGTGGACAGAGCTGAGCAAAGCGAAAACCGCAGACGCGGTGGACAGAGCTGAGCAAAGCGAAAACCGCAGACGCGGTGGACAGAGCTGAGCAAAGCGAAAACCGCAGACGCGGTGGACAGAGCTGAGCAAAGCGAAAACCGCAGACGCGGTGGACAGAGCTGAGCAAAGCGAAAACCGCAGACGCGGTGGACAGAGCTGAGCAAAGCGAAAACCGCAGACGCGGTGGACAGAGCTGAGCAAAGCGAAAACCGCAGACGCGGCGGACAGAGCTGAGCAAAGCGAAAACCGCAGACGCGGCGGACAGAGCTGAGCAAAGCGAAAACCGCAGACGCGGCGGACAGAGCTGAGCAAAGCGAAAACCGCAGACGCGGCGGACAGAGCTGAGCAAAGCGAAAACCGCAGTCGCGGCGGACAGAGCTGAGCAAAGCGAAAACCGCAGACGCGGCGGACAGAGCTGAGCAAAGCGAAAACCGCAGATGTGGAAGGAACAGGGCTCTGTTCACACGGAACAGACTAGAAGGGAAAGGCAGAACCAGATACCCACAGGGTACTTGCAGAGAAGTAGCGAGTGGACCACAAACTCACAAACTGAAGTACAGTGACAACGAGCAGGAGTAGGTACGAGTTCAGACTCTGCAGAAAAAGGAATGGAACGGACATAGAGAAAAAACAGGTAAAAGATAGGAGAGAGTTCAGACTGGAACTGAGTGTACGGAGGAGACCGACACTGCAGCGGGATACAGGAGCGGGTCTGGGAATACGGCCCCCAGAGAGGCAGGACGAACAGGCAAGGAGCGTGTTCAGACTGGCCTGGAAATACAGCCTCCAGGAGGGCGGAACGAACAGGCAAGGAACGAGTACAGACTGCAGGTTAAGGTACACAGATAGGACACAGTACAGACATGGGAACAGATACTGCAAGACAGGTAACATAGACAAGACCTGGCATGTCAGAGACAAAAGCCAACTGACAGGGCAAGATGCTCAGGCATCAGTTAATTGGGGCAGCTGATTTAAATACCAGGTGATAGACAGCAATAGGCTGAGGACGCACAAGGGGTGTGCCTGCAGCAGGTACAAAAAGCAGGAAGTGATCGGGCGCCGCCCTTAAGCAGCAGAAACAGACACAAACAGACAGCATGGAGGGAAGCCAGAGAGACACCCTGGACTGGAGATCAAGTGCGCGCTCTTGCACAGTGGGAGATGGACCACTATGCAAGGACGCCGCCAGGTATGTTACAGTACCCCCCCCCTTACGCCCCCTCTGCTTCAGGCCTGCCAGAATCTTCCGCAGGGAACTCGAGGGCCAATCCTTTACTTCAAGGAGATCACTTCCACTGTCCACTGGAGAAACTGGTCTCATCTGGGTAGCTAGGATGCTACCTCCTATCCAGCCATCCTCAGCAACAGACGAAACAGGTGGAATACCAGGAACAGCACACAGGGAAGTCTCTCTCCACTTATTATCAGGTAGCACCCCAGAGGGTTCAGGAGACAACTGGAAGTCCTCCGCCGGGTTGAAGGAGTGCAGAGACTCGGGGGTAACCTCTGCTTCGGGGTACATCTTGTCAAACTCACAGGATGAAATAGGCGAGGTATCAGGTACAAGATGTAGAAAAGTCCCTGTTACCTTGTTATCTGGTGGTACCCAGGAGGATTCAGAAAACAACTGGGGGTCCTCCGCCGGGTCGGAGTAGTGCAGAGACTCGGGGGTAACCTCTGCTTCGGAGTACACTAGGTCGGACTCGCTGGATGAAGCGGGCGAGGTATCAGGTACCGAATATAGAAGAGTACCTGTCCATTCGTTATCAGGTAGCACCCCGAAGGGTTCAGGAGACAACTGGAGGTCCTCCGCCTGGTCGGAGGGGTGTAGAGACTCGGGGATAACCTCTGCTTCGAGGTACATCTTGTCAAATTCACAGGAATAAATAGACGGGTTATCAGGTACAGGGTGAGAAAAAGTCACTGTCTCTTTGTTATCTGGTGGTACCCCGGAGGAGTCAGGAAACAACTGGAGGTCCTCTGCCGGGTCAAAAGAGTGCAGAGGCTCGGGGAAAACATCTGCTTCAGAGTACACTAGGTCGGACTCACTAGACGAAGCAGGCGAGGTATCGGGTACTGAGTATAGGAGAGTCTCTGTCCTTTCGCTACCAGGTAGCACCCCGTAGGGTTCTGGAGACGACTGGAGGTCCTCCGCCTGGTCGGAGGGGTGTAGAGACTCGGGAGTAACCTCTGCTTCAGAGTACACTAGGTTGGACTCACTGGACGAAGCGAGCGAGGTATCAGGTACAAAGTATAGGAGAGTCTCTGTCCTTTCGCTACCAGGTAGCACCCCGAAGGGTTCTGGAGACAACTGGAGGTCCTCCGCCTGGTCGGAGCGGTGTAGAGACTCGGGGGTAACTACCACTTTGGGGTACCCATTGTCAGGCTCACAGGACGAAGCGGACAAAGTATCGAGTACCGAGTGTAGAGAAGTCTCTCTCCATTTGTCATCGAGTGGTATCCCGGAGGATTCAGGAGGCAACAGGGGGTCCTCCGCCAGGTAGTAGAGGTGCACAGACTCTGAGGTAACCACAGCTTTGGAGCATCCTTGGACATGCACACCGGTTAAAGTGGGTGAAGCATCTGATGCCGGGTGCAGGAAGTTCTCCTGTGTGGAGTCTGGATGGGCAGAAGTCTCTTCGGGCAGGAGAACCGGTGCACTACCCACGCACATTACCCGTTGGGGCTTCTCCGCGATACAGGGAGATGAAGCTTCAGTAGGGACTTCAAGGTTGGGGTCAGGAGGTCTCAGGGAGGACAGACCCTGACGTGACGGCTTGCCTCTACGTCTAGCACGTCTGGACTGCCTCTTGAGGTTGGGAGAAGTATTCCGGAAAGCGTAATCACCCTGTGAGGATTCTGGGTGGGCAGTAGTCTCATTGGGCTGGAGGACTATTGCGCTACCCACACACATTACCCATCGGGGTTGCTCCGGGATATTGGGAAGTGAAGCTTCAGCAGGAGCCTCCGGGTTAGGATCATCAAAGACCATTAGAAAGGCCACCAGGAAGGCCATTAGGTCCAAGAGGATCGGATCCTGTGTTTCATATAGGGGGTTGATCCATTCCAAGGCATCACCCGCCAGGTAAGACATAATGAATGCCACCTTAACCTGATCGGTGGTAAAACATAGAGGGTAGAACTTGAAGTGTAGCATGCATTGCTCCACAAATGCACGACTTTGTCTTGGATCCCCATAATAACGTAGCGGATCCGCAGGAACGAGAGCAGATAGATCCATCTGGACGGGTGCGTAATTCGCCTGGAACTCAGCTAAGAAAAAAAAAAAAAAAATTTTATTTATTTATTTTAATGCATGTATTCGCTGGAAAACTTCTCAGAGAGCGAAGGCCGTGGGGCTCAACGGGAACCATGGCCTGAGCATGCTGTTATGCACACGCCCGGACTGACTGGCGTGTGCGTGTTTATGTAGTGATTCCACTGTGCCATGAACCGGAGAGTGCCTGGAGGGGCGTAACTAAGTATCTGCCCGATCCGACCAAGGTTGCACGACGGCATACGACGCCAGTGCACCAGGGAGGAACCGAGCAGAGGAACCAGGGTCTACTCCAGATCAGACTCCGGACACGGCTGTTGACCCACACCGGGGAATACAGGAACAGGCAGACTAGAGCACAAGCTGGATAGGGTCCAGTACAGACTGGGAGACAAATTCGAAACCGCACACGCGGTAGACAGAGCTGAGCAAAGCGAAAACCGCAGACGCGGTAGACAGAGCTGAGCAAAGCGAAAACCGCAGACGCGGTGGACAGAGCTGAGCAAAGCGAAAACCGCAGACGCGGTGGACAGAGCTGAGCAAAGCGAAAACCGCAGACGCGGTGGACAGAGCTGAGCAAAGCGAAAACCGCAGACGCGGTGGACAGAGCTGAGCAAAGCGAAAACCGCAGACGCGGTGGACAGAGCTGAGCAAAGCGAAAACCGCAGACGCGGTGGACAGAGCTGAGCAAAGCGAAAACCGCAGACGCGGTGGACAGAGCTGAGCAAAGCGAAAACCGCAGACGCGGTGGACAGAGCTGAGCAAAGCGAAAACCGCAGACGCGGTGGACAGAGCTGAGCAAAGCGAAAACCGCAGACGCGGTGGACAGAGCTGAGCAAAGCGAAAACCGCAGACGCGGTGGACAGAGCTGAGCAAAGCGAAAACCGCAGACGCGGTGGACAGAGCTGAGCAAAGCGAAAACCGCAGACGCGGTGGACAGAGCTGAGCAAAGCGAAAACCGCAGACGCGGTGGACAGAGCTGAGCAAAGCGAAAACCGCAGACGCGGTGGACAGAGCTGAGCAAAGCGAAAACCGCAGACGCGGTGGACAGAGCTGAGCAAAGCGAAAACCGCAGACGCGGTGGACAGAGCTGAGCAAAGCGAAAACCGCAGACGCGGCGGACAGAGCTGAGCAAAGCGAAAACCGCAGACGCGGCGGACAGAGCTGAGCAAAGCGAAAACCGCAGACGCGGCGGACAGAGCTGAGCAAAGCGAAAACCGCAGTCGCGGCGGACAGAGCTGAGCAAAGCGAAAACCGCAGACGCGGCGGACAGAGCTGAGCAAAGCGAAAACCGCAGATGTGGAAGGAACAGGGCTCTGTTCACACGGAACAGACTAGAAGGGAAAGGCAGAACCAGATACCCACAGGGTACTTGCAGAGAAGTAGCGAGTGGACCACAAACTCACAAACTGAAGTACAGTGACAACGAGCAGGAGTAGGTACGAGTTCAGACTCTGCAGAAAAAGGAATGGAACGGACATAGAGAAAAAACAGGTAAAAGATAGGAGAGAGTTCAGACTGGAACTGAGTGTACGGAGGAGACCGACACTGCAGCGGGATACAGGAGCGGGTCTGGGAATACGGCCCCCAGAGAGGCAGGACGAACAGGCAAGGAGCGTGTTCAGACTGGCCTGGAAATACAGCCTCCAGGAGGGCGGAACGAACAGGCAAGGAACGAGTACAGACTGCAGGTTAAGGTACACAGATAGGACACAGTACAGACATGGGAACAGATACTGCAAGACAGGTAACATAGACAAGACCTGGCATGTCAGAGACAAAAGCCAACTGACAGGGCAAGATGCTCAGGCATCAGTTAATTGGGGCAGCTGATTTAAATACCAGGTGATAGACAGCAATAGGCTGAGGACGCACAAGGGGTGTGCCTGCAGCAGGTACAAAAAGCAGGAAGTGATCGGGCGCCGCCCTTAAGCAGCAGAAACAGACACAAACAGACAGCATGGAGGGAAGCCAGAGAGACACCCTGGACTGGAGATCAAGTGCGCGCTCTTGCACAGTGGGAGATGGACCACTATGCAAGGACGCCGCCAGGTATGTTACAGTTAGTCTATGGGAGACCCGAGCATTTTTGCGGTGGCACCCCCGGCAGTCTTTTAAAAGCCTAACAAGTGCCAAAACGATAGTGACAGTGCTCAAATGACATGGGGACAGCATGGGGATCGCCCCTGGAAGCATTTCTGACCCCCAGGTCACTGCTGTCAACAACGTGGTCAGAGGTATTAAGCCACTTTTAAGGGCTCACAATAAAACGTTCAAAAACGAAAATGAAACTGCTTTCCTGTGAAATATGTTAAGGAACTTCCTTTCCAGGGTAAAGACTTGAGTATAAGGTAAAATAAATAACCCCCCCCCCAAAAAAAAATACTCCTCCACACCTTGGGCTATGTTCACAAGTAGCATTTTTTATGCGTTTTTGCTCTTTTGTATTGCTTTCAACCGTGACAAATGCATTCACTGGGAAATGTCATTTTAACATTTTACAACCTTATCTGGCGATGTACTGTGTGACACATGCATACAGTGCTGAAAAGACACGGGAACAGCATGGGGAAGACCCCTGGAAGCATCTCTGACACCCAGGTCACTGCCTCAAAGTGTGCCCATCAGAAGTGATCCTTTCCGCATCAGAAGATGCAGACTTGCAACTATCCCCGTGCAAGTTCTTGTCCCAGGGCAGTGTTCAATTGTACCTCCCCCATTCCTTGCAATGCCAGCGCAAATATGCAGCCAACCACCCACCCACCCCCAGGCTGCAATACCATACTGCTTGCTTGCACTTGAAATTGGTCCTTTTAGGCATGTGGAGGCGGAATCTGGCCACCACGTCATGGCTGCGTTGGCGGCCTGGAATCCATACTCAGTCCCCAGCCGCCCGGCGGCTGGGTGTCCACACTCGGTCCCCAGCCGCCAGGGGGTGGCCGGGTGTCCATACTCGGTCCCTAGCCGCCCCGCGGCCGGGTGTCCACACACGATCCCCAGCCGCCTGGGGGCAGCATGGTGTCCATAAACAGTCCCCATCCGCCCCTATTTCCCCTGTCAACTTCACCCCACACACTTTTCTTAGCCCGGCCTGTTTTAGGGCAGCATTGGATGAGACCACCAGAGAACCAGACTCCTCTGGTGGGCCCTGGCTTCTCCATCAGGGGAGTTGAGAGTGCCAAGGTGAGGAGCATGATGATGATGATGATAGAAGTTAGCACCTGCTTTGTTTTCTTTTAATGCAAGCATAAGTGTGCAGCCTGCCACCCACCCACCCCCATGCTGCAATGCCATACTGCTAGCTTGCACTTGAAATGGGGCCTTTTAGTTTGGAGGAGGCCGAAGCTGGCCACTACCTCATGGCTGCTTCGGCAGCGAGGTATCCATACTCAGTCCCCAGCCACCCCTATTTGTCCCGGTATGTCTTATACATAAGATTAAGCGCGCATACCAAAACATTACCTGTGCCCTCCCCAGTGCATTTAGTGTGAAGGACAGCCTATTCCGCTGTAGTGTGTGCATGCCAAACCCCTGTTCATGGTACATGCGAAGATGCCGCCCACCCTGCACCTGTCATTGCAGACTTGCAACTGTCCCCGTTCAAGTCCTTGTCCCAGGACAGTGTTCAATTGTACCTCTCCCATTCCTTGCAATGCAAGCGCAAGTATGCAGCCTGCCACCCACCCACCCCCAGGCTGCAATACCATACTGCTTGCTTGCTTGCACTTGAAATTGGGCCTTTTAGGCATGTGGAGGCGGAATCCGGCAACCACGTCATGAATCCATACTCAGTCCCCAGCCGCCCGGCGTCCGGGTGTCCACACTCGGTCCCCAGCCACCAGGGGGCGGCCGGGTGTCCATACTCAGTCCCCAGCCGCCCCGCGGCCGGGTGTCCACACACGATCCCCTGCCGCCTGGGGGCAGCAGGGTGTCCATAAACGGTCCCCAGCCACCCCTATTTCTCCTTGGAACATCCCCCACACACTTTTCTTAGCCTGGCCTGCTTTAGGGCAGCATTGGACGAGCCCACCAGAGAACCAGACTCCTCCGGTGGGCCTTGGCTTCTCCTCCAGGGGAGTTGAGAGTGCCAAGGTGAGGACCATGATGATGATGATACAAGTTAGCATCTGCTTTGTTTTCTTGGAATGTAAGCGCATGTATGTAGTAGCGGCTAGGCCTGAGGTGGTCAGCGTTTTGGCGCATATCCTGCCTCCTCCGGATGTTTTCCTGCTATTATTCCAGTTCTATGACTCCCGTTAAAACAAAGCTTCAGGTGATAAATGATGGATGAGGTAGTGGCAAAGGAGAAAGAGCAGGAGGAACAGGGACCATTCACATCAATATCAGGCTAGTCAACCACATATGTCTTGTAGGTAGTGTTGAGCATTCCGATACTGAAATATCGGGTATCGGCCAATATTCGCGGTATCGGAATTCCGATACTTTTACAATATCGAATACCGGAATCGCTCAGCTGCGATCCAGCCTGTCATCAGAATGCCATCCAAGCGTGAGAGAATTCTCCTGATTGTTTAAAAGCCGGCGGGCGGTAAAAAGCCGCCGGCTTTTAAACAATCACACAGCCCCATATTGCTTCCCCGCAGCCTCCTACCCCGATCCTCCGCTCCCCCCATCCTGATCGTAAGTTAGGACCGGGCGGGGAGCGCAGCACCAAGGAGCGGGGAGCGAAGGACCCGGGCGGGGAAGCCGGCAGTGAAAAGACTTCACCGCCGGCTTTCCCGTTCTGTGCTGCGCTTTCCCGCCGGTTGTTTCAAATGAACAGCTGAGGTATCAGATGATGCCGATCAGCTGTTCATTTGAAGTAGCCGCGGTGCCCTCGGAGGGTTCATGTGATTTCATGCTTGACTGCATTGCATGAACTCACATGAACTTTCCCACGGCCGCACAGGTCAGCCTCACCTCGCAGACCATCACCCCGTCATGATCAGTGTGTGCGCGGTGCGATGTCTGCAAGTGTGTGCGGTGTCTGTGCGATATCTGCGAGTGTGTGCGGTGTCTGTGCGATGTCTGCGGGTGTGTGCGAGCAGGCAGACATAGGCCGATGTGACACTACTACTCCCATCGGCCTATGTCTGTCCCCCGTCCACTTGTGCCAGCAGGAACAGCTCGATGGGAGCAGTAGTTCCCATCAGCCTGATCCTGCTATTTAAATTGCCGTCACAGCCAGACAGTGAGGAGCGCAAGCATGCCTGCGCTTCTCAGTGTCCGCGGGATGACAGGCTGGATGGCAGCGTTCTGCTGCGGTCCAGCCTGTCATCTCGATGTAGCAGAGCTGAAGCTGTCCTGGAAACCATGAAAAGGTAAGGATGAGGTTGCTTTATTATTTTATTTTTATTGCAGGAGATCGTTGGCTTCAGCTGGAATGGGCGTGATGGTAAGTATGGTTTAATTTAGAACAATAAAGAATTGTGTGTTTATTTCAATTAAAGGATTTTATTCTGAGTGTTTGTGTTTTTTTTAACTTTGCCTATGGGGTTAGTAATGTGGGTGTCTTATAGACGCCTCTCCATTACTAACCTGGGCTTGATGTCAGCTGGCATTATAAGCTGACATCAACCCCAGCCCTATTACCCCACTGCCACCGCTACAGAGCAGTGGGAAGAGCGAGACTAAGTGCCAGAATTGGCGCATCCTATTGATGCGCCTTTTCTGGGGCGGCTGACGGCTGGTGTTTCTAGCCTGGGAGGGGGCCAATATTCATGGCACCCTTCCTCGGCTATTAATATCAGCCCCCAGCTGTCTGCCTAGCCTTTGCTAGCTATTAAAATAGGGGGGACCCCACGTCATTTTTTTGGGGGTCCCCCATTTTAATAGCTAGTAAAGGCTAGGTATTCAGCTGGGGGCTGATATTAGTAGCCTGGGAAGCTCCGTGGGTATTACCCCCTTCCCAGGCTTCAAACATCTGCCCCTGCCGTCTGCTTAACCTCCACTAGACACTAAAATTAGGGGGAACCCCACGCCAATTTTTTTTTTAATAAATCCTTTATTTTAACACTAAATGACAAGTACAGTAATCCACACTATCACTGTACATCTTATATATGTGACAGACATGTTTCTATCTATCTAATCTATGTGTGATGCTCTATTCTTTCTATTCTAAATTGTCGGGTACAGATGCTGAATTGCCGGCCGGCTTTTTTAAAGAGACGGTGCATGAAAACACTAATATTTTTTTAAATAAATCCTTTACACTAAATGACAAGAACAGTATGCAATACTGTCACTGTACTCCATATATATGTGACTGACATGTTTCTATCTATCTAATCTGTGTGTGATTCTCTATTCTTTCTATACTAAATTGTCGGGTACAGACGCTGAATTGCCGGTCGGCTTTTTTAAAGAGACGGTGCATGAAAACCCTAATATTTTGTTTAAATAAATCCTTTACACTAAATGACAAGTACAGTAATCAACACTGTCACTGTACTTCATATATATGTGACTGACATGTTTCTATCTATCTAATCTATGTGTGATTCTCTATTCTTTCTACTCTAAATTGTCGGGTACCGCTGCTGAATTGCCAGCCGGCTTTTTGAAGAGACGGTGCATGAAAACACTAATATTTTTTGTAATAAATCCTTTACACTAAATGACAAGTACAGTAAGCAATACTGTCACTGTACTTCATATATATGTGACTGACATGTTTCTATCTATCTAATCTATGTGTGAAGCTCTATTCTTTCTGTTATAAATTGTCGGGTACCGGTGTATGCCGCTGCTGAATTGCCGGCTTTTCATGTTTCACTGTGAGCACTGTTCCCATCAATTTGGGCAACCACCTCCCCCAATACATTCTACATTATTGTTAGTTGTTTTCCTTCATGTAGAATTAACCTACAAGGAAAGAAAGGGTTTATTTTCATTCCGATATTTGTGTCCCATTGACTTGCATTGGTTTCCGGTATCGGAATCGGCGATATCCGATACTTTTTTGGTATCGGCCCGATCCAAGCCGATCCGATATTTCCTGATATCGGAAGGTATCGCTCAACACTACTTGTAGGATATGTTTCTGTAAGAAAAGGAGCGGTTCGGCAACACAGTTATAGGGCATACAGTGAGTGCAATGCCTACCAAAAATTTTGAGGCACTCCAATGCCCCTTGGAAATGACATGGAGGTCAGAGGGCCTTAACTAAACCGTTTTTTCCATTTATAGCAACTGGGTCTCCGGTACACTGTTAGCCTAAGCAGTGAATGGAAGGCTTTCCAAAAATTATGAGGAACTGCAATGCCCCTTGAAACAGACTTGGATTACAGCGTACTAAAAACCTTCTACCCATTATTGGGGAGTGGGTCTCCCTTAGTTTTCGCCTTTGCATTGAAAAGCAAAAGCTGACAAAATTAGGAGGAAATGCAATGCCCTTTGGAAGAATCGTGGAGGTTAGAGGCAATTAAAAACAACATTTCAATACCCCTTGGAAGAGCTGTGGAGTTCAGCGTGGTTTAAGAAGACGCTTTTAATGCCCATTTGAAGAGACGTGGAGCTCACAGTTGCTTAACAAGACGGTTTTAATGCCCCTCGGAAAAGTGGTGGAGGTCACAGTAGCTTATCAAGACGGTTTTAATGCCCCTCGGAAAAGTGGTGGAGGTCGCAGTAGCTTAACAAGACGGTTTTAATGCCCCTCGTAAAAGACGTGGAGGTCCCAGTAGTTTAACAAGACGGTTTGAATGCCCCTTTGAACAGACGTGGAGGTCACAGTAGCTTAACAAGATGCTTTTAATGCCCATTACAAGAGCCATACAGTACAGCATCTTAAAAATATTATTCCCATTATTGGGGAGTGGGTCTCCCATAGTATTTGCTTATGCCTTCCAAGCAAAAGCTTCCCAAAATTAAGATGGAGCAACTTCCAATGCCCCTTACAAGAGCCATGCAGTACAGCATATTGCAAACATTATTCCATTTATTGGGGAGTGGGTCTCCCATAGTATTTGCTTATGCCTTCCAAGCAAAAGCTTCCAAAAATTAGGACGGAGCAACTTGCAATTCCCCTTGCAAGAGCCATGCAGTACAGCATATTACAAACATAAGTCCCATTATTGGGGAGTGGGTCTCCCATAGTATTTGCTTATGCCTTCCAAGCAAAAGCTTCCCAAAATTAAGACGGAGCAACTTGCAATGCCCCTTACATGAGCCATGCAGTACAGCATATTACAAACATTATTCCCATTATTGGGAAGTGGGTCTCCCATAGTATTTGCTTATGCCTTCCAAGCAAAAGCTTCCAAAAATTAAGACGGAGCAACTTGCAATGCCCATTACAAGAGCCATGCAGTACAGCATATTACAAACATTATTCCCATCATTGGGGAGTGGGTCTCCCATAGTATTTGCTTATGCCTTCCAAGCAAAAGCTTCAAAAAATTAGGACGGAGCAACTTGCAATGCCCCTTACAAGAGCCATGCAGTACAGCATATTACAAACATAAGTCCCATTATTGGGGAGTGGGTGTCCCATAGTATTTGCTTATGCTTTCCCAGCAAAAGCTGCCAAAAATTAGGACGGAGCAACTTGCAATGCCCCTTACAAGAGCCATGCAGTACAGCATATTTCAAACATAAGTCCCATTATTGGGAGTGGGTGTCCCATAGTGTTTGCTTATGCTTTCCCAGCAAAAGCTGCCAAAAATTAGGACGGAGCAACTTGAAATGCCCCTTACAAGAGCCATGCAGTACAGCATATTACAAACATAAGTCCCATTATTGGGGAGTGGGTGTCCCATAGTATTTGCTTATGCTTTCCCAGCAAAAGCTGCCAAAAATTAGGACGGAGCAATTTGCAATGCCCCTTACAAGAGCCATGCAGTACAGCATATTACAAACATAAGTCCCATTATTGGGGAGTGGGTGTCCCATAGTATTTGCTTATGCTTTCCCAGCAAAAGCTGCCAAAAATTAGGACGGAGCAACTTGCAATGCCCCTTACAAGAGCCATGCAGTACAGCATATTACAAACATAAGTCCCATTATTGGGGAGTGGGTGTCCCATAGTATTTGCTTATGCCTTGCAAGCAAAAGCTGCCAAAAATAAGGACGGAAGAACTTGCAATGCTGGCACCCTGGTGGTATAGTGGTGGTGGAGGCTGAGGATAAGGAGAAGAAGATAAAACAGCCGAAACGAGGAAGCATATACCCATGTGTGGGTGTGAAGCGGTGCATGTGAATTCACCTCCCGAAATAACACAGTGGATTTGACTTCATGTTACTCTGCTGTCATTTGGTGGTGATGAGAAGTCTGGCCCAATCCAGCCCTTGTTCATTTTGATAAGGGTCAGCTTGTCAGCATTGTCAGTTGACAGGCGAGTGCGCTTATCAGTTATAATTCCCCCAGCGGCACTAAAAACACGCTCCGATAACACGCTAGCGGCAGGGCAGGCCAGGACCTCCAAGGCGTACAGAGCGAGTTCATTCCAAGTGTCCAGCTTGGATACCCAATAATTAAAAGGCACAGAGGAATCACGGAGGACGCTGGTACGATCGGCAAGATACTCCCTCACCATATTTTGAAACTTTCCACTCCTTGTGAGAGTACCCCGCGCCTCAGGGCCTGTAAGCTGGGCGGGTGTCAGAAAACTGTCCCAGAACGTTGACAGTGTTCCCCTGCCTCTGCTGGATTGGAGTTGCATCTCTCTCGCCTGTACGCCTTGGTTGGGCAACGAACTGTGACCTCTGCTGCTAGCGTGTTCAGATGGGAATTTTTTTAAGAGTTCTGCAGCAAGGGCCTTCTGGTATTGCCCCATTTTTGTAGACCTCTCCACCTCAGGAATAAGAGAGTGAAAGTTCTCCTTGTAGCGGAGGTCTACAAGTGTCACCAACCAGTAATGACTGTCACCCAACATTTTGACAACGCGAGGGTCACGGTTAAGGCAGCGTAACATAAAGTCAGCCATGCGTGCCAGACTGGTAACGGGCAAGATTTCCGTGTCCTCACCAAGATGACGACTGACCATGCTCTCCTCCTCCTCCTCCTCTTCCTCCTCCCCCCTGTCCTCAGGCCACCCACACTGAACCGACGGTATGACACTTGTGCAGGTACTACCGTCTACAACGCATGATAGCAGCTCCTGTTCTTCCTCCTCCTCCTCTTCCTCCTCCTCTCCCTCATTGTCCCCCAATGCACCTTGGGATGAGATGAGGCTGGGCTGTGTGTCATCGCCCGCTACGGCTTCTTGATCCATCTCATCATACTCTGGCTGCAATGCCTCCTCTTTAATTCTCTGCAGAGAGCGTTGCAAAAGACAGACAAGTGGGATGCTGACACTAATGATGGCGTCATCGCCACTCACCATCTTGGTGGCCTCCTCAAAGTTTGTCAGGATGGTACATATGTCAGACATCCAGGTCCACTCCTGAGGTCTTATGTGTGGAGTCTGACCTGATTATCGATGGCCTTGTTGCAGCTGGTACTCCACAACTGCTCTCTTCTGCTCACAAATCCTTTGCAACATGTGGATTGTAGAGTTCCAACGTGTGGGGACATCACACACCAGTCGGTGTGCCGGAAGCTGCAAACGCTGCTGCAACACAGCAAGGGCGGCGGAAGCTGTAGCCAACTTGTGAAAATGAGCTGACAGGCGGCGTACTTTCGCGAGCAGATCTGGCAACTCCCTGCATGTTCATTGGCTCTGTAAAGAGCGCCAAACATGCAGGGCGGAGACCCGAGGTCCCGCCCGAGTAACCCGGAAATGCTTATGGATCTTAATTAGTGTTGAGCGAACATGCTCGACACTGCTCGGTACTCGCCCGAGCATCACGCTACTCGGGATGTTCGGCGAGCACCGAGCATTTCCGGGTTACTCGGGCGGGAGCTCGGGTCTCCGCTCTGCATGTTTGCCACTCTTTACAGAGCCAATGAACATGCAGGGATTGCCAGCCAGTCACTGTAATGCTGCAGCCATGTTGGTTGTGGGCATTACAGTGATTGACTGGCCGCATAGCGTCACCTCGAGTATTTAAAACGGGGCGCCGCCATCTTGGACACAGTCGCTCCGGATTAGACAGTGTAGGGACAGCGCTGCTGATTTAGGGAGAGATATGAACTGCGAAATAGTTAGTGTAGGGTCTGAAAAGGCTGCCAGAACAAACAAACAGTCCTTTTCAGGACTAATATCCATCCCAGATACCAGGCAGGCATTCTGTATAGAAGACACAGTGGTTATACCAGCAAACGCTGCATTACAGTCCTGTGTGCTCCTGTTGCTGAAATTGCTGGACTTAGCACCAGGTGTCGGGGGCCAGGAAAAATCCTTTTTTTTTCATCTAAATCCTCCTTTTTTTTTCCTCCTTCACACTGTACAAATACCCGTCTTATTAACCTTTTGGTGTGTCCTCCCCCCCCCCCAAAAAAAAGCGTGTCTCTGATTTTTCAGGCACAAATATAACTGTTTAAAATAGTCTGGTGTAGGCTAGAGAAACAGAAGTGTTGTTTTGCATTTCCACGGTTCAAACCTCTGTATTATCCATTTTGGGCCATTTGTATCTAAAAAAAAAACAGTTTGAGTGTGTCGCTCACTGTTCAGCCGCAAATATCTCTATATAAAAAAGTGTGGTATACCCCAGTAAACAATAACGGTAAAAAATCTCTATTATTCAGGTTTTGGTAGTTTTTTCCGTAAAGAAAAACAGTAGTGTCTCCTGACTGTTGTGACACAAAAATATATCTGTTGAAAATAGTCTTGTGTAGGCCCGACATCCCAGTGTGGTTTCGCAGTTCCACGGGTCAAATCGCTGTACTATCCAGTTTTGGGCCTTTGGTACCTAAAAAAAAAGCAGTTTGAGTGTGTCGCTCACTGTTCAGCCGCGCAAATATCTCTATTTAAAAAAGTGTGGTATACCCCAGGAAACAATAACTGTGGTTTTCCTCTTCCACGGTTCTAATCTACTCTTCATTACCCTTTTTCCATTGATAGAGCAAGTGTAAGCTATTTTACTTCATTTACAATGGGCAAGGCGCGTGGCAAGGGACGTGGAAGTGGACTTTCTGGTGATGGTTCGTGCAGAGGATGGGGCCGTGGCCAAGGTGAAAATGTGCCACAACTACCAGCCACATCTTCTCGCTCCCACTTCTTGACCGAATTACTAGGGAAGCACAGAACAACACCAGTATTGAGAACTGATCAGTGTGAACAGGTTATTAATTGGATAGCAGATAATACTACCAATTACCTGGGCACCACCACCTCCGGTCTGTCTTCCACACGGTCAACTCTTAGTAGCCGTGAGTCTCGACCCCATACTCCTCCTCATCCTGATGCTCCTTCCTCCCACCATGCCGAGTGTCATCAGACAGCAAGTGATCCCACACTTGGACATTCTGAAGAGCTGTTCACTGGTCCTTTCCATATTTGGGCCCCTCGCCTGATACACTTGAAGTGGTGGAAGAGGAGATCCCATGTTGCGATGCCCAAATATTTGAACAGCCACGGCCACAGGAAGTCGACGTTGACAATCTGTCACAAGAGGTGGACGATGACGAGACACAATTGCCAGGAAGTGAGGAGGAGGATCGTGGTGCACAAGTGGAAGAGGAGGAGGTGGTGGATGATCTAGTAACTGACCCAACGTGGAAGGAGGACATGCAGAGTGAGGCCAGCAGCACACAGGGGGAGGGAGGCAGAGTACCCCAACAGGCAGGAAGAAGCAGTGTGGTGGCCGCAGACAGAAGGCAGGCAACCGTTCCCTGTAACACCAACACGAGGGACGTTGCCAGTACAAGCGGTAGGTCTTCCAGAGTCTGGAATTTTTTTAAAGACTCTGCTGCTAACCCCAAAAAGGCCATATATTCCACCTGCCATGCCAGCATCAGCAGGGGTGACAAAACTACTAGCCTGACCACCACCAGCATGACCAGGCACATGGCAGCAAAGCACCCGACTTTGTGGGGCGAAACCCAGGGTCCACGACCAGTGTCAGCGGGTGTCACCACTGCTTCTTCCACTGTTGTGCGTGCAATAGAACCCCCTGTTGTGTGTGCAAGGCAATCCCCTGTCCATACTGCATGTAAAGATGCCCCCTCCTCTCAGTCTTCACTTGTTATGGCAGTTTCTCAAGAAACAGCATCAACGTCCACGTCCCACCGCAGCGTTCAATTGTCCATATCCCAGACCTTTGAACGAAAGCGGAAATTCGCAGCTAACGCCCCACAGGCCACAGTCCTAAATTCGCACATTTCACGACTGCTTGCATTGGAAATGCTGCCTTTTAGGCTGGTGGAGACGGAATCCTTCCGCAATCTTATGGCGGTGGCCGTCCCTCGGTACTCGGTCCCCAGCCGACACTATTTTGCCCGGTGTGCCATCCCTGCACTACACAAGCACGTGTCCCAAAGCATCTGCCGTGCCCTC
The DNA here is from genome assembly GCF_046119375.1 of Phyllobates terribilis. Classification (NCBI taxonomy): domain Eukaryota; kingdom Metazoa; phylum Chordata; class Amphibia; order Anura; family Dendrobatidae; genus Phyllobates; species Phyllobates terribilis. Next base: position 111,150,672 of record NW_027362770.1, read on the forward strand.
AACAACGCAGTTACTGGGAGAGTCCACCTGACAACGGACAAGTGGACAAGTGCTTGCGGCCAGGGACGGTACATCTCTCTGACGGCACACTGGGTAAACATAGTGGAAGCCGGGACCCAGTCGGACCTTGGGACGGAACACATCCTCCCCACACCTAGGATTGCGGGACCTATGTCAGTCAGAGTTGCCCCCACAGTGTACAGCTCCTGCGCATCCTCCTCCTCCTCCTCCTCCTCCTCATGTTCAGCCTCCATCTCAGATATCACCACATCAGTTACAAGCTGGAAGCATTGCAGTACTGCCTCCGCCAAGCGGCAACAGGCTGTGCTGAAACTCATAAGCTTAGGTGATAAACCTCACACTGCTTGTGAGTTGTGAACAGCTGTGAAAGAGCAGGCAGATCTGTGGCTGAGACCGCTGAACCTACATCCCGGCATGGTCGTGAGTGACAATGGCCATAACCTGGAGGCTGCTCTGAGGCGAGGTGAGATCACACACGTACCATGCCTGGCTCATGTGCTTAACCTCGTGGTTCAGCGGTTTCTTAAATTGTACCCCGAGTTGCCAGATCTGCTCGTGAAAGTACGCCGCCTGTCAGCTCATTTTCGCAAGTCAGCTACAGCTTCCGTCGCCCTTGCTGTGTTGCAGCAGCGTTTGCAGCTTCCTGCACACCGACTGGTGTGTGATGTCCCCACACGTTGGAACTCTACCCTCCACATGTTGCAATGGATTTGTAAGCAGAAGAGAGCAGTTGTGGAGTACCAGCTGCAACAAGGCCATCGATATTCAGGTCAGACTCCACACATAAGACCTCAGGAGTGGACCTGGATGTCTGAAATATGTACCATCCTGACAAACTTTGAGGAGGCCACCAAGATGGTGAGTGGCGATGACGCCATCATTAGTGTCAGCATCCCACTTGTCTGTGTAGCGCCCCGAGGGTTCGGCCGCTACAGGGGTATTGCACCTCAGACTAGAGGTGTGATAGTCCACTCCTAGGTAAGGATGGAGTATGGACCAGGGCTCAGTTAGCTGCATACAGCACACACACCCCATTTCCGAGGGACAGCTCAACGGTGCTCCAACTAGACAGAAGTGCAGTCATGACCGACTATGTCCCTGTCTGGAGTGGGGAGTGGGGGTGGAACACCCAGTGCTGTAGGGGCAGATAGGGGTTGGTTCCTGAGCATAGGAAGGAGCCCATTGGTTGCTGGTCACCTGGGCTCATGGTCAGAGGGAGGTATATAAGGTGGGCACCATCTTAGCTCTAGGAGAAGTTCGTTCTGTCCAGAGAGGAGAAGACAGGGAGTAGAGGCTCTGTAGGAGCTCTACTCCAGGAGGGCCTAGTGAGAGGCCGAGGAGGAGGTGAAGGGGAGCTGAGATTCTGGCTCATCTCAGCTCCAAGAGAACGGAACAGAAAGGAACAGGAAGGAACGGAAAGGGAGAATTAGAGACAGAGAAACAGAAGGGCTCAGGAACAAGAAGGTGGAAGGGACCCTAAGAACCCACGAGAATCCAGGGTGAAGGGTCAGGCAGATTAAGGGTACCAGATCCCAAGTTGGTGGAGGAGAAACTACCCTCAGCCATAGACCGGTCGTCGTGATCATCTATTGGTGCGACACCTCATCAAACCTGCTAGGAAGGCACCATATAGGACAGCGGAGGACGGGGCCCACGTTTAACCGCACAAGTCCGCGGCAGCTGGACAAAAGTGTGTCACTGGTGAGGCAGGCCAGAGAAAGGATTAAAGGGGGTCCTGTGCCATGCTCCTGAACTGCCTGGGAGTTGACCAAGCCCCACACCTGGTGGACGCAGCACGGCTCGGGCGGTCACTACCTCTACAGAAGTGACCTGGAGTACCTGAACTGTGAGTAAACGACATTGGACTGCAGTACGTTGTCTGTGTGCTCTTTCGCTCCTCCAGCACTATCAGCACCGGGACTCTCACTACCATCACTCCCAACATCCACTACACTGCCCTGGGGCCGCACTCTTCCCGTGGGGAGTCACACCATCCTAGCTGCACACGTCATCGGCCCCAGCGGACTGCCTTGCAGCGGCGGTTCCTAATAACCGCAATCCACGGGTGGCATTGTCGGACATTATCTAAAGTACAGTAGCAGACTACCATTGGTCTGACCACCCTGAGCCGCGGGACCGGGCCGCCACTACTACCCCCATCGTTCCCCTATCGCCCGGATCCGCGTGCCCCACGGCCCAGGGGGCGAGTCATCTGTCGTTTGCAACACTCTCTGCAGAGAATTAAAGAGGAGGCATTGCAGCCAGAGTATGATGAGATGGATCAAGAAGCCGTAGCGGGCGATTACACACAGCCCAGCCTCATCTCATCCCAACGTGCATTGGGGGACAATGAGGGAGAGGAGGAGGAGGAGGAGGAGGAGGAGGAGTAAGAACAGGAGCTGCTATCATGCGTTCTAGACGGTAGTACCTGTACAAGTGTCATACCGTCGGTTCAGCGTGGGTGGCATGAGGACAGGGGGGAGGAGGAAGAGGAGGAGGAGGAGGAGAGCATGGTCAGTCATCATCTTGGTGAGGACACGGAACTCTTGCCCGTTACCAGTCTGGCACGCATGGCTGACTTTATGTTACGCTGCCTTAACCGTGACCCTCGCGTTGTCAAAATGTTGGGTGACAGTCATTACTGGTTGGTGACACTTGTAGACCCCCGCTACTAGGAGAACTTTCACTCTCTTATTCCTGAGGTTCAGAGGTCTACAAAAATGGGGCAATACCAGAAGGCCCTTGCTGCAGAACTCTTAAAAATATTCCCATCTGAACACGCTAGCGGCAGAGGTCACAGTTCGTTGCCCAACCAAGGCGTACAGGTGAGAGAGATGCAACTCAAATCCAGCAGAGGCAGAGGAACAAAGTCAATGTTCTGGGACAGTTTTCTGACACCCACCCAGCTTACAGGCGCTGAGGCGCGGGGTACTCTCACAAGGAGTGGAAAGTTTCAAAAGATGGTGAGGGAGTATCTTGCCGATCGTACCAGCTTCCTCCGTGATTCCTCTGTGCCTTTTAATTATTGGGTATCCAAGCTGGACACTTAGAATGAACTCGCTCTGTACGCTTTGGAGGTCCTGGCCTGCCCTGCCGCTAGCGTGTTATCGGAGCGTGTTTTTAGTGCTTCTGGGGGAATTATAACTGATAAGCGCACTCGCCTGTCAACTGACAATGCTGACAAGCTGACCCTTATCAAAATGAACAAGGGCTGAATTGGGCCAGACTTCTCATCACCACCAAATGACAGCAGAGTAACATAAAGTCAAATCCACTGTGTTATTTCGGGAGGTGTATTCACATGCACCGCTTCACACCCACACATGGGTATACGCTTCCTCATTTCGGCTGTTTAATCTTCTTCTCCTTATCCTCAGCCTCCACCACCACTATACCACCAGGGTGCCAGCATTGCAACTTCCTCCGTCCTTATTTTTGGCAGCTTTTGCTTGCAAGGCATAAGCAAATTCTATGGGACACCCACTCCCCAATAATGGGACTTATGTTTGTAATATGCTGTACTGCATCGCTCTTGTAAGGGGCATTGCAAGTTGCTCCGTCCTAATTTTTGTCAGCTTTTGCTGGGAAAGCTTAAGCAAATACTATGGGACACCCACTCCCCAATAATGGGACTTATGTTTGTAATATGCTGTACTGCATGGCTCTTGTAAGGGGCATTGCAAGTTGCTCCGTCCTAATTTTTGGAAGCTTTTGCTTGGAAGGCATAAGCAAATTCTATGGGAGACCCACTCCCCAATGATGGGAATAATGTTTGTAATATGCTGTACTGCATGGCGCTTGTAAGGGACATTGCCCGTTGCTCCGTCTTAATTTTTGGAAGATTTTGCTTGGAAGGCATAAGCAAATACTATGGGAGACCCACGCCCCAATAATGGGAATAATGTTTGTAATACGCTGTTCTGCATGGCTCTTGTAAGGGGAATTGCAAGTTGCTCCGTCCTAATTTTTGGAAGCTTTTGCTTGGAAGGCATAAGCAAATACTATGGGAGACCCACTCCCCAATAAATGGAATAATGTTTGTAATATGCTGTACAGCATGGCTCTTGTAAGGGGCATTGGAAGTTGCTCCATCTTAATTTTGGGAAGCTTTTGTTTGGAAGGCATAAGCAAATACTATGGGAGACCCACTCCCCAATAATGGGAATAATATTTTTAAGATGCTGTACTGTATGTCTCTTGTAATGGGCATTAAAAGCGTCTTTTTAAGCTACTGTGTCCTCCACGTCTGTTCCAAGGGGCATTCAAACCGTCTTGTTAAGCTCCTGGGACCTCCACGTCTTTTCCGAGGGGCATTAAAACCGTCTTGTTAAGCTACTGCGACCTCCACCACTTTTCCGAGGGGCATTAAAACCGTCTTGTTAAGCAACTGTGAGCTCCACGTCTCTTCCAAGGGGCATTAAAACCATCTTGTTAAGCTACTGTGACCTCCACGACTCTTCCAAAGGGCATTCAAACCGTCTTGTTAAGCTACTGGGACCTCCACGTCTTTTCCGAGGGGCATTAAAACCGTCTTGTTAAGCTGCTGTGACCTCCACGTCTCTTCAAAGGGGCATTAAAAGCGTCTTCTTAAACCACTCTGAACTCCACAGCTCTTCCAAGGGGCATTGAAATGTTGTTTTTAATTACCTCTAACCTCCACGATTCTTTCAACGGGCATTGCATTTCCTCCTAATTTTAGTCAGCTTTTGCTTTTCAATGCAAAGGCGAAAACTAAGGGAGACCCACTCCCCAATAATGGGTAGAAGGTTTTTAGTGCGCTGTAATCCACGTCTGTTTCAAGGGGCATTGCAGTTCCTCATAATTTTTGGAAAGCCTTCCATTCACTGCTTAGGCTAACAGTGTACAGGAGACCCAGTTGCTATAAATGGAAAAAATGGTTTAGTTAAGGCCCTCTGACCTCCATGTCATTTCCAAGGGGCATTGGAGTGCCTCAAAATTTTTGGTAGGCATTGCACTCACTGTATGCCCTATAACTGTGTTGCCGAACCGCTCCTTTTCTTACAGAAACATATCCTACGAGTAGTGTTGAGCGATACCTTCTGATATCAGGAAATATCGGATCGGATTGGATCGGGCCGATACCCAAAAAGTATCGGATATCGCCGATTTCGATACCGGAAACCAATGCAAGTCAATGGGACACAAATATCGGAATGAAAATAAACCCTTTCTTTCCTTGTAGGTTAATTCTACATGAAGGAAAACAACTAACAATAATGTAGAATGTATTGGGGGAGGTGGTTGCCCAAATCGATGGGAACAGTGCTCACAGTGAAACATGAAAAGCCGGCAATTCAGCAGCGGCATACACCGGTACCCGACAATTTATAACAGAAAGAATAGAGCTTCACACATAAATTAGATAGATAGAAACATGTCAGTCACATATATATGAAGTACAGTGACAGTGTTGCTTACTGTACTTGTCATTTAGTGTAAAGGATTTATTACAAAAAATATTAACGTTTTCATGCACCGTCTCTTTAAAAAAGCCGGCCGGCAATTCAGCAGCGGTACCCGACAATTTAGAGTAGAAAGAATAGAGAATCACACATAGATTAGATAGATAGAAACATGTCAGTCACATATATATGAAGTACAGTGACAGTATTGCATACTGTACTTGTCATTTAGTGTAAAGGATTTATTTAAAAAAATATTAGTGTTTTCATGCACCGTCTCTTTAAAAAAGCCGGCCGGCAATTCAGCATCTGTACCCGACAATTTAGAATAGAAGGAATAGAGCATCACACATAGATTAGATAGATAGAAACATGTCTGTCACATATATAAGAAGTACAGTGATAGTGTTGATTACTGTACTTGTCATTTAGTGCTAAAATAAAGAATTTATTAAAAAAAAAATTGGCGTGGGGTTCCCCCTAATTTTAGTCTCTAGTGGAGGTTAAGCAGAAGGCAGGGGCAGATGTTTGAAGCCTGGGAAGGGGGTAATACCCACGGAGCTTCCCAGGCTACTAATATCAGCCCCCAGCTGAATACCTAGCCTTTACTAGCTATTAAAATGGGGGACCCCCAAAAAAATGATGTGGGGTCCCCCCTATTTTAATAGCTAGCAAAGGCTAGGCAGACAGCTGGGGGCTGATATTAATAGCCGAGGAAGGGTGCCATGAATATTCCCCCCCTCCCAGGCTAGAAACACCAGCCGTCAGCCGCCCCAGAAATGGCGCATCCATATGATGCGCCAATTCTGGCACTTAGCCTCGCTCTTCCCACTGCCCTGTAGCGGTGGCAGTGGGGTAATAGGGCTGGGGTTGATGTCAGCTTATAATGCCAGCTGACATCAAGCCCAGGTTAGTAATGGAGAGGCGTCTATAAGACACCCCCATTACTAACCCCATAGGCAAAGTTAAAAAAAACACAAACACTCAGAATAAAATCCTTTAATTGAAATAAACACACAATTCTTTATTGTTCTAAATTAAACCATACTTACCGTCAGCCCATTCCAGCTGAAGCCAACGATCTCCTGCAATAAAAATAAAATAATAAAGCAACCTCATCCTTACCTTTCCATGGTTCCCAGGACAGCTTCAGCTCTGCTACATCGAGATGACAGGCTGGACCGAAGCAGAACGCTGCCATCCAGCCTGTCATCCCGTGGACACTGAGAAGCGCAGGCATGCTTGCGCTCCTCACTGTCTGGCTATGACGGCATCCAGATGAGCCGACAATGAACTCAGCTCACCTCATGCACGTCACTGACAGCGTGGGAGAATTCTCCTGCGCATGCGGTGAGCTTGAGAGACTCGGCTCATCGGAATGCCGTCACAGCCTGACACTGAGGAGCGCATGCATGCCTGCGCTTCTCAGTGTCCGCGGGATGACAGGCTGGATGGCAGCTTTCTGCTGCGGTCCAGCCTGTCATCTCGATGTAGCAGAGCTGAAGCTGTCCTGGGAACCATGGAAAGGTAAGGATGAGGTTGGTTTATTATTTTTCATTTATTGCAGGAGATCGTTGGCTTCACCTGGAATGGGCGTGACGGTAAGTATGGTTTAATTTAGAACAATAAAGAATTGTGTGTTTATTTCAATTAAAGGACTTTATTCTGGGTGTTGTGTTTTTTTTTAAATACTTTACTAGAAATTCATGGCGGTCTTGTCTAATATTGGCGTGACCCCATGAATTTCGGGCTTAGGGCCAGCTGATAATGCCAAGCTGGCCCTATCCCCTTTATTACCCAGTGAGCCACCGCACCAGGGCCCTGGATGAGTTGGGTACAGCGCCAGAAGATGGCGCTTCTATGAACACGCCATTTTCCGGGGTGGCTGCGGACTGCAATTTGCAGCGAGGGGGGCCCAGAAAGCTTGGGCCTCCCTGCGCTGCGGATTCCAGCCCCCAGCTGCCTAGTTGTACCTGGCTGGACACAAAAATAGGGAGAAGCCCCACGTATTTTTTTTTTAAATTATTTCATGAAATTCATGAAATAATTAAGAAAAAAAGGGCTTCCCTATATTGTTGTGTCCAACCAGGTACAAATAGGCAGCTGGTGGTTGGGGGCAGCCCGTTCCTGCCTGCTGTACCTGGCTGGACACAAATATAGTTCGAAGACCCACGTCAATTTTTTTTTAAGTATCGGAATTAAGTATCGGAATTCCGATACCGCGAATATTGGCCGATACCCGATATTTCAGTATCGGAATGCTCAACACTACCTACAAGACATATGTGGTTGACTGGCCTGATATTGATGTGGATGGTCCCTGTTCCTCCTGATCTTTCTCCTTTGCCACTACCTCATCCATCATTTATCACCTGAAGCTTTGTTTTAACGGGAGTCATAGAACTGGAATAATAGCAGGAAATCATCCAGCAATCCTCGGAGGAGGTAGGATATGCGCCAAAACGCTGGCCACCTCAGACCTAGCCGCTACTACATACATGCGCTTACATTCCAAGAAAACAAAGCAGATGCTAACTTGTATCATCATCATCATGGTCCTCACCTTGGCACTCTCAACTCCCCTGATGGAGAAGCCAGGGCCCACCGGAGGAGTCTGGTTCTCTGGTGGGCTCGTCCAATGCTGCCCTAAAGCAGGCCAGGCTAAGAAAAGTGTGTGGGGGGATGTTCCAAGGAGAAATAGGTGCGGCTGGGGACCGTTTATGGACACCCTGCTGCCCCCAGGTGGCTGGGGATCGTGTGTGGACACCCGGCCGCGGGGCGGCTGGGGACTGAGTATGGATTCCAGGCCGCCAATGCAGCCATGACGTGGTGGCCAGATTCCGCCTCCACATGCCTAAAAGGCCCAAGTTCAAGTGCAAGCAAGCAAGCAGTATGGTATTGCAGCCTGGGGGTGGGTGGGTGGCAGGCTGCATACTTGCGCTTGCATTGCAAGGAATGGGAGAGGTACAATTAAACACTGCCCTGGGACAAGGACTTGAACGGGGATAGTTGCAAGTCTGCAATGACAGGTGCAGGGTGGGAGGCATCTTCGCATGTACCATGAACAGGGGTTTGGCATGCACACACTACAGCAGAATAGGCTGTCCTTCCCACTAAATGCACTGAGGAGGGCACAGGTAATGTTTTGGTTTGCGCGCTTAATCTTATGTATAAGACACACCGGGACAAATAGGGGCGGCTGTGCACTGAGTATGGATACCTCGCTGCCGAAGCAGCCATGAGGTAGTGGCCAGCTTCGGCCTCCTCCAAACAAAAAGGCCCCATTTCAAGTGCAAGCTAGCAGTATGGCATTGCAGTCTGGGGGTGGGTGGGTGGCAGGCTGCACACTTATGCTTGCATTAAAAGAAAACAAAGCAGATGCTAACTTCTATCATCATCATCATCATGCTCCTCACCTTGGCACTCTCAACTACCCTGATGGAGAAGCCAGGGCCCACCAGAGGAGTCTGGTTCTCTGGTGGTCTCATCCAATGCTGCCCTAAAACAGGCCGGGCTAAGAAAAGTGTGTGGGGGGAAGTTGAAAGGCGAAATACGTTCGGATGGGGACTGTTTATGGACACCCTGCTGCCCCCAGGCGGCTAGGGACCGAGTATGGACACCCGGCCGCCCCCTGGTAGCTGGGGACCGAGTGTGGACACCCAGTCGCCGGGGCGGCTGGGGACTGAGTATGGATTCCAGGCCGCCAACGCAGCCATGACGTGGTGGCCAGATTCCGCCTCCACATGCCTAAAAGGCCCAATTTCAAGTGCAAGCAAGCAGTATGGTATTGCAGCCTGGGGTGGGTGGGTGGTTGGCTGCATATTTGCGCTTGCATTGCAAGGAATGGGGGAGGTGCAATTGAACACTGCCCTGGGACAAGAACTTGCATGGGGATAGTTGCAAGTCTGCATCTTCTGATGCGGAAAGGATCACTTCTGATGGGCACACTTTGAGGCAGTGACCTGGGTGTCAGAGATGCTTCCAGGGGTCTTCCCCATGCTGTTCCCGTGTCTTTTCAGCACTGTATGCATGTGTCACACAGCACATGGCCAGATAAGGTTGTAAAATGTTAAAATGACATTTCCCAGTGAATGCATTTGTCACGGTTGAAAGCAATACAAAAGTGCAAAAACGCATAAAAAATGCTACTTGTGAACATAGCCCAAGGTGTGGAGGAGTATTTTTTTTTTGGGGGGGGGGGGTATTTATTTTACATTATACACAAGACTTTACCCTGGAAAGGAAGTTCCTTAACATATTTCACAGGAAAGCAGTTTCAGTTTCGTTTTTGAACGTTTTATTGTGAGCCCTTAAAAGTGGCTTAATACCTCTGACCACGTTGTTGACAGCAGTGACCTGGGGGTCAGAAATGCTTCCAGGGGCGATCCCCATGCTGTCCCCATGTCATTTGAGCACTGTCACTATCGTTTTGGCACTTGTTAGGCTTTTAAAAGACTGCCGGGGGTGCCGCCGCAAAAATGCTCGGGTCTCCCATAGACTAACATTGGGCTCGTTGCTCGGGTCGAGCACCCGAGTATCACGGCGAGCTCAGCCCGAGCTTCGAGCACCCGAGCATTTTAGTGCTCGATCAAAACTAATCTTAATGTTCTTAATTTTCTGTCAGAGTGCTTGTTACAGCAGGTGGGGTCCATTAGTTGCCTATTCAGGTGGTGCAGACATTCTATTTTGTTTTGTCTCAAAAATTAGCAGTCACTAAAGATGAGTGAATATATTCGAGTGTAATTGAATTCTACTCGAATATTAAAAAAAGCAACTTTTTTGTAAATCACTTCCACGAGGATCAAAATTTCGCAAACCGTAAGGGCCATCAAAAGATGTAAAAATAATAACAAAAATTTGCATACTCCTCTTACTGCTCACTATCTTGCCCCTCTGCTTTTTAACATCACTCATCCCATCCTCATTGCATCTTCCGATCACAACCACTTGCATTGAAATCCATATTTTCTCACGCTAGGACTTCTTTCCCTGATGAGTCCTGGTAGGGTTCTGCACATACACGTGTAAGAGTATGGTGCACATTATGCTTGATCTTCCATGCACTTGACTGGACGAGTGATGGTGAGGAATGAATGGACTGGAGAGGTGAGCGGTGAGGTGAGTATAAAACTTTTTTACATGTCATGATTTTTACTCTCTGGGATCTGAAACCATATGCACCAAAAACCACTCTTTCATGTCTAGCACCATAAATTTGTGTTTAAAATACTTTCGGCGTCTTTCGACAAGAGGTGGGACTTGCAGAAGGGGGCATAACCTAAATGAGATGTCATGCAAAAAAATGTGCCAACTGTAGGTGTAAATTTGGAACAAAGTACGCCACCTACAGTACAGACCAAAAGTTTGGACACACCTTCTCATTTAAATTTTTTTCAGTATTTTCATAACTTTGAAAATTGTACATTCACACTGAAGGCATCAAAACTATGAATTAACACATGTGGAATTATATACTTAACAAAAAAGTGTGAAACAACTGAAAATATGTCTTATATTCTAGGTTCTTCAAAGTAGCCACCTTTTGCTTTGATGACTGCTTTGCACACTCTTGGCATTCTCTTGATGAGCTTCAAGAGGTAGTCACCGGACATAGTTTTCACTTCACAGGTGTGCCCTGTCAGGTTTAATAAGTGGGGTTTCTTGCCTTATAAATGGGGGTGGGACCATCAGTTGTGTTGTGCAGAAGTCAGGTGGACACATAACTGATAGTCCTACAGAATAGACTGTTAGAATTCGTATTATGGCAAGAAAAAAGCAGCTAAGTAAAGAAAAACGAGTGGCTATTATTATCATTACTTTAAGAAATGAAGGTCAGTCAGTCTGAAAAATTGGGCTAACTTTGAACGTGTCCACAAGTGCAGTTGCAAAAACCATCAAGCGCTACAAAGAAATTGGCTCACATGATGACCGCCCCATGAAAGGAAAAGAGTCACCTCTGCTTCTGAGGATAAGTTTATCTGAGTCACCAGCCTCAGAAATCGCAGGTTAACAGCAGCTCAGATTAGAGACCAGGTCAATGCCACACAGAGTTCTAGCAGCAGACACATCTCTACAACAACTGTTAAGAGGAGACTTTGTGCAGCAGACCTTCATGGTAAAATAGCTGCTAGGAAACCACTGCTAAGGACAGGCAACAAGCAGAAGAGACTTGTTTGGGCTAAAGAACACAAGGAATGGACATTAGACCAGTGGAAATCTGTGCTTTTGTCTGATGAGTCCAAATTTGAGATCTTTGGTTCCAACCACCGTGTCTTTGTGCGACACAGAAAAGGTGAACGGATGGACTCTACATGCCTGGTTCCCACCGTGAAGCATGGAGGAGGAGGTGTGATGGAGTAGGGGTGCTTTGCTGATGACACTGTTGGGGATTTATTCAAAATTGAAGGCATACTGAACCTGCATGGCTACCACAGCATCTTGCAGCGGCTTGCTATTCCATCCGGTTTGCGTTTAGTTGGACCATCATTTATTTTTCAACAGGACAATGACCCCAAACACACCTCCAGGCTGTATAAGGGCTATTTGACCAAGAAGGAGAGTGATGGGGTGCTACGCCGGATGACCTGGCCTCCACAATCTCCAAACCTGAACCCAATCGAGATGGTTTGGGGTGAGCTGTACCGCAGAGTGAAGGCAAATGGGCCAACAAGTGCTAAGCATCTCTGGGAACTCCTTCAAGATTGTTGGAAGACCATTTCCGGTGACTACCTCTTGAAGCTCATCAAGAGAATGCAAAGCAGTCATTAAAGCAAAAGGTGGCTACTTTGAAGAACCTAAAATATAAGACATATTTTCAGATGTTTCACACTTTTTTGTTAAGTAGTATATAATTCCACATGTGTTAATTCATAGTTTTGATGCCTTCAGTGTGAATGTACAATTTTCATAGAAAAATCTTTAAATGAGAAGGTGTGTCCAAACTTTTGGTCTGTACTGTATATAATATGTGGTGTAAACTTAGACTAGACAGACTAAACATGCACCAAATGTATCAAACAACATGGTCCACTTTGATAAATTTGCCTCATTTCATGGCTATTCTAAGTTCGCACTGTCTAAAAATTAGTCAGAATTGATAAATATGCTCATTGTCTTTTTATGACATGAACAAGCATGGCAGCTGCCCACCCAAAGCAATGAATCTTCTGTGTCATTTGTGGTTCATTTCCCACCAATGTAAATCCAGCCTGGAACTCACATTAGTAACTGGTCCTCCAGAATGTCAACTTTTCAACCAAGTCAAAGCTCTCATCTGAAATCTCTGTGTCCTGTATGATCATCTTATGTAAGAGAAAAAAAGTAAATTAAAATATACCATAATTTTCAGACTGTATATCGTGACAAAGAAAAATTAACTGGATTTTTCCAAAGTGGGAAAGAGTAGATAAAGTTATAAAATTAATGAAATTAGCATTTTTTTTACCCCATGAGTTCTCAAATTTAACCACAATTCTCATGACAACTGCACTCAATCAATGACCTCAGTGGTCATGTGCGCTAAATGCAAACATCACTGCTTACATGAGTATTTAGAGTGACAAAATGAGGTAGCAGGGGTACAAGAATGATATACTATGGATAAGTATTGGCCATGTATATAACCACAAATATTGACCCTTAAATCATATAAATGACATCATACGCATACGAAGAGGACCAGATGGGTGATGGTGAGGAGTGGAGGGGCAGGAGAGGTAAGAATGAACTGAGTATAAGTGTTATTTGTTTATTTTTCATGGACCTTTACGAGTCAGAAAAATGGCAGCCAGGCGCTGTTATTTTTCTGAATCCACATGGAAGCAAATTACAAAAAAATCTACATTTTTAGCAAATGTGGATTTTTGTAAAATTTGAGTAAAAATACATTCCACTCTAGCGTTGCGTATGGCAGGCGGATAAGAGCAGGAGGATGAAGAGATGGAAGAAGGGCAATATAAAGACTATAGCACAGCAACATTGCAACTGCCTACTCCGCCTTGCCGGTAATGTCAGTCCTCTCAGTGCTTGGTTGTCTGTGTAAGAAGGAAGACTAGCCTAGGGACAGGTGCGGAGCTCCGGCGCTGGAACTGCCACTGTCCTGCCCAGTGTTGCCAGGGAACGGGATTAAGATTGCACGGGGGACTTCCTGGACAGTGCTGGGGGACAGAGGAGAGGGACGGAAGAGAGGAAGTCAGGTGTCTGGGCTCGCGCGAAAGAGACAGTTGGTTGTGGAGAGCAGACCGGAAGTTGGAGAGAAACAGTCTGTCCTGCCGACAACAAGAAAGAGAGACGTGCTGCCCTGTCCTCGGTGAAATAGAGACGTGCTGACCTGTCTGCGGTGACGGACGAATGGGTGACACAGCTTGCCGCAAAACAAGGGGCGTGCGGGTCTGTACCGGGCCTACAGAAAGTGATCGTTCAGTTACCTGCATCACCACAGTTTTCCAGACATCTGACGGTGACCTACGGGTGAGGACGCACCCAGGATTAGTTGTCCTAACGCAGTTTGTTGTACGCCGGAGGAGCTTGCTACGGCTCTTAAAGGAGTCGTGACCGCTGTCGTGTGGTCAAAAGGACTGGGGGCCAAGTGGGTGAGACCCAAGACCACCCACTGCCGCCAGAAGACGGACACCCTCCGGAGTGAGTGTCTGAAGACGGACGTAGTTATTGCTAAAGGACAGCTAAGTCCAAGCCTCCAGTAATCTACCTTCTATATTCAGCCTGAACTTTTGGGACTGCGCCGTATTGTTCTTCCTTTCCGTGTTATAGTTAAACCACAATCGTTTAATGTCTGATTTTACTGTTTTATTGTTGTGTTACTTAAATTTACTCTCCCTGCGTGGAGAAACCAAATCTTGAATTAAACCTCTGCCATACTCTCTGCGTGCTGTGTGTGACATCCAAGCCTTTTAACATTTGGCGTAGTCGGCAGGATGTTGTCCCCAGACGCAGTTGCAGGCATGGCAGACCAGGCCAGCGCGAGAGCCCCTACAGCTAGCCTACTCCTGGGCGCCATGTTGAATAATCTCCCAAAGTTTACCGGAGACAACATGATGCTGTGGGATTGGGTAGAACGGGTTAAGAGCATGTTACGGATGCACCCAATGACCCCCGATATGCAAGCAGAGATAGCTTTGCCGGCTTTTGAAGGAGAAGCTCGACAGTCAGTAATGTTTCGTTCCCCCACTGACCGAAATACTGTGGAAAAGGTGGTACGGATCCTAGAAGAAATGCATGCGGACCCTACTAATGTGGCAGAGTTAAGGATGTGACTGTTCCAACAGGTACAAAGGGAGGGGGAGACTGTGACGCAACATGTCAACGCCCTACAGAGTGTGTACACTTACATCACTAGGAAAACGAACCTAGAAGATGTGGGAGTGGGGCCCCCGGACCTAGTACTTAGGGACCAGTTCGTAGCCGGCCTCAGAGATGCGCAGCTGAGACAGTCCTTGCGTGAGCGCTTGCACACCAACCCGCGTATGACATATCTGGAGGCAGGGGCAGAGGCCCACGTGAGGGAACAGGAGATGGGGGTAGTGACCCTGGCAGGGATGGTCCGGGGCAATGCAGTGCACCCGTCGCCCACGGCTGAACCAGAATGGGCCCGAGAGATGCGGCGGGAGATCCAAGAAATGCGAGAAGAGTGGTACAATATTCGAGTGGCTCAATCAGTGAGAGCCGGAACAGTTGACTCGAGACCCCCGGGCGAAGTAAAGGACGAGCCCAGACCCCGTGTTGGAACAGAGCCCAATCGGGTGGCCCGATGACCCCCTGCAGAAAGGGGACCGACGTGTTGGAATTGTGGGGGCATGGGGCATTACGCCAGGAGCTGTGCCAGTCGAGGAATGCCTCTGTCCCGGCAGCCGTTAAACTGACGGGCTCCGGGTGTGAGGGACGCAACCCGGAGCGGAAGAAGGCTGTGAGTCCCGAAGACTTAATATCCATGAGCCCGACAGTTGGGCCGATCTTGACGGATGTGTGGTTCACTGCTTGATCGACACGGGATCTCAAGTGATCCCCATGGGAGAAACTTATTTCCATCAGCGGTAACCAGAGATGGCACGAAATGAAGGGGGTCCCTTGATAAAGCTCACAGCCGCTAACCAACTTCCCATTCCGGTCACAGGAGTAGTGTGGTTACGCATCCGGGTGTGCGGACAAGATGTGGGAAGAAAAGGAGTCGTCCTGACAGTCGGAGATGCCGGCCCAGGACCACCAGTGACCCTTGGTATGAACGTGCTGAAGGAAATTGGGCAGATCCTGATTAGGGAACCACGAGAGCTCATGCTAGGGCAGTGGAACTCTAGAGCCGCTCAAAGGAAGGCCCTCCAGCAGCTGATCAGAGTTGCCCAGGCGCAAGAGATCTCGAGGGGGGAAAAGTTCTGGGAAAGGTGATAATAGCCGCCACCAACACCCTCACCTTACCACCAGGACAGACAGTCCTCACTTTGCCCGCCCGAGCCTGAACCCCACTAAAAGGGGTAGAAATTCAGATCGAGTCAACCACCGTGGACAAGGTGCCTCCGGGTCTATTGGTAGCGCGGACCTTGGCTACCGTCCATAAGGGAAACATGGTGGTGCGATGCGTGAACCTGAATCGGAGTGAGCTCATTCTTCCCGCCAGGACCGAAATGGCCCCGATCCTGGAGATACCAGAACAGCTGGAACCGCCAGATGCGATACAATTGTCAGCCGTAAGGGGGGATCCCTGGACCCTAGCAATCACCGTACGATCGGGGTCTCCTCGACCTCAGACTAAGGACGGTCGAGGGATCCTAGAACAGATGCATGCTGATTTGACAGGGCTCACGATGAAACAGGTGTACCAGGTCGAAGAGATGCTGGGACGGTACCAGGACGTCTTTGCCCGACATGAGGACGACTTTGGATGTACTGAGGCCATCACCCATGAGATCCCTACGGGAAATGCTGCTCCGGTATGGGAACGGTATAGACAGATACCCCCGCAAATGTACTAGGAGGTGAAGGAAATGCTGGCCCATATAATACAGAACGGGGTGATTTGGGAAAGCCAGAGCCCGTGGGTGGCTCCAATCGTCCAGGTCAGGAAGAAGGATGGAACCCTACGATTCTGTGTGGACTACAGGCGGCTAAATGCTTGCACCATAAGAGACTCGTACCCTTTACCCAGGATCGAGTAGTCTCTATCCACCCTAGGCAAGGCAAAATACTTCTCCTCCCTGGATCTGGCCAGTGGATACTGGCAAGTGCCAGTGGCTGAACACGACCACGCCAAGACAGCATTCGTGTTGTCCATGGGACTCTTCGAGTTTAATCGGATGCCTTTGGGCCTAACCAACACTCCCGGGACCTTTCAACGCTTGATGGAGAGATGTTTAGGCAATCTGAACTTTGAGGCCACACTGATCTACCTCGATGACATCATCGTCTATGCGTCTGCCTTCCAGGAACATCTACGACGAGTGGAGCATGTCTTGAGTCGCCTTCGAAATCACGGCCTGAAGGTAAAGCCAGAAAAATGGCATATATTCCGCAAGCAGGTTGAGTACCTCGGGCACACGGTGTCCGGTGAAGGAGTCAGGCCCATGCGGGAGAAAGTGGCCGCCGTGCAAGAGTGGCCCACCCCAAAGACTGTAAAGGACGTGCGGGCCTTCCTAGGACTCGAAGGGTATTACCGCAGATTCGTGAAAAATTTCACACGCATCGCTAATCCGCTACTAGAGCTCCTTCAAGGGATACCTGCGGGCTTGAAAAATCGAACAGTGAAATGGGGAAGAGAACAGGAGGAGGCCTTCAGGGCCTTGAAGATGGCCCTGACGGAAACTCCCATACTGGCCTACGCAGACTTTTCTCAGCCCTTTGTTCTTCACACCGATGGAAGTCTCCTTGGTCTAGTGGCCATGCTGTCGCAGGAGCAGGAGGGGAGAGAGTGGGTGATAGCATATGCGAGTCGCTCCCTCCGAGACTCGGAGAAGAAACCAGACAATTACAGCTCCTTTAAACTGGAATTGTTGGCCCTAGTGTGGGCAATGACAGAAAAGTTTGCAGAGTACTTGTCAGGGTCTGAAGTGTTGGTGAAGACAGACAACAACCCTTTGGCTCATCTGGAGAATGCGAAGTTCGGAGCCCTGGAACAA
Organism: Phyllobates terribilis; assembly: GCF_046119375.1. Lineage (NCBI taxonomy): Eukaryota > Metazoa > Chordata > Amphibia > Anura > Dendrobatidae > Phyllobates > Phyllobates terribilis. The sequence goes on from NW_027362770.1 coordinate 111,168,238, forward strand.
TGATGGGTGGCTCGCATAGCTCGGTACAGGTATAAGATCACCTACCGGCCTAGGGCTGAAAACACGCATGCTGATGCCCTCTCCAGGGTGACCCATGAGCACCCCGACCGTGACCGAGACGAAGAACTAGAGGCTGAAGAGGTGCCTAGCTTTCGGAGGGTTGGCAGCCCGTTGTCCGCTATGCAGGGACAGATCGGGGAAGTGAAAGAAGGAAACTTGTTGGGGCGGCCCAGGGACGAGTGGGTATGGATACAGCAAATGGATGGTGAGATTGCGCGGTTGCGACAGTGGGTGGCTTTGAAACAAGTCACTAACCACCAAGACAGGGGGACCCTGACACTAGAGGGGCTGAAGATGCTGCGGCAGTGGGAGAGACTGAGCCTGCAGGACAGCTTGTTGTACAGACGGGTCCAGTTGGTACGGGAGTTCGGCCCCACTTGGCAAGTAGTGGTTCCAGAGAGTGTGATCGGGACACTGGCCAAGGAAGCACATGAGCGGGGAGCACACTTTGGTCCCAAAAAGACCTTCCAGTGGCTGCAGAGACTGGTGTACCACTCCCAGCTAAGAGTTGCAGTGGAGAACGTCTGCCAGAAGTGCCGTAGTTGTGAGTTGGTGAAAACCCCAGAGCAGCAGGCCCCCGTCCAGACCATTGTGACGGCTGCGCCCTTAGAGGTGTTGATGATCGACTACCTGACCATCGGGCCGGCGCATCTCGGGTATGGAAATTGCCTGGTCTTGACTGACCACTTCACGAAATTTGCGGTGGTAACTCCGACCAGGGATCAGACAGCTGAATCTGCTGTCCAGGATATCTGTCGGGACTTCATCAGGGTCTATGGCTGTCCGAAGAGAATTCACTCCGATCAAGGAGCTTGTGTTTCAATGGACGGGTGATGGAGGAGCTGCACCGGCTATACAAGATCGAGAAGTCTAGGACCACCCCTTACCATCTGCAAGGGAATGGGTCCTGTGAACGCTTCAACAGAACTTTGATCCAGATGCTTCGAACCTTGGAAGAAGATCGGAAGGTACTCTGGCCGGAGTTTGTGGCCGAGCTCGTGTGGGTCTATAATAACCGGGTACGTAGTGCCACAGGGTTCACCCCCTACTCCCTGCTGTTTGGACAAAAGGGTAGGGAGATCACCGAGCTCAAACTAGATCCCGTGGAGGACTGGCCCCGGACGGGCCCATCTACCTGGGTCTGGGAGCATCGACACCGGTTGCAGACTCTTCGGAGGTTGGTGCAGCAGAAGTTTAAGGAACATAGGCACCATGAAATGCCACCTCTTCAGGGTACAGCCCTTAAGTCGGGAGAACGGGTGTTGGCACGGGACAAGAGACCCCGGGGCAAGCTGAGTAGACGGTGGGAGTCGACCCCATATCGAGTGAAACGGAGAGTTAGTTCAGAAGGACCGGTGTATGAGGTTCAGCCTGAGGGGGAAGAAGCGGCTCCAGCACAAGGACGAAAGATCCCACACCCAGGGTGCCCGTCTACGATGATGAGGAGGAAGAGACGATAGTGGCTGCGATCCCCAGTCTCACATCGCCCACAGCTTCCCACATGAGAGCGGAGGGCCCTCCGCTCCCTCAGTTGGTTGTGGAGAGCAGACCGGCAGTTGGGGAGAAACAGTCTGTCCTGCCAACAATGGGAGAGAGACGTGCTGCCCTGTCCTCGGTGAAATAGAGACGTGCTGACCTGTCTGCGGTGACGGATGAATGGGTGACACAGCTTGCCGCAAAACAAGGGGTGTGCGGTCTGTACTGGGCCTACAGAAAGTGATCGTTCAGTTACCTGCATCACCACAGTTTTCCAGACATCAGACGGTGACCTACAGGTGAGGACGCACCCAGGATTAGTGACCCTAACGCAGTTTGTTGTACACCGGAGAAGCTTGCTACGGCTCTTAAAGGAGTCGTGACCATTGTCGTGTGGTCAAAAGGACTGGGGGCCCAGTGGGTGAGACCCGAGACCGCCCACTGCCGCCAGAAGACGGACACCCTCCGGAGTGAGTGTCTGAAGACGGACAGATTAGTGCAAGCCTCCAGTAATCTACCTTCTCTTATTCAGCCTGAACTTTTGGGACTGCGCCGTATTGTTCATCCTTTCCGTGTTATAGTTAAACCACAATTGTTTATTGTCCAATTTTACTGTTTTATTGTTGTGTTACTTAAATTTACACTCCCTGCGTGGAGAAACCAAATCTTGAATTAAACCTCTGCCATACTCTCGGCGTGCTGTGTGCGGCATCTGAGCCTTTTAACATCTGCACCTCCTTGTCCTCCTAGCTTGTTCTTCATTGTTTTTAGGGAACCAGTTATTTTGCAGATGCTACCCACTCATGCTGCTAATTTACAAGAAAAACAGAAAGTATTTGATTACGAGCATTAATTACATAGGGCATTAAGAATGGAGGTCTACTAATTATTATGGAATGTCAGAATAATTAGATCAAGATCTTCTTTACACTTTACATCAAAGATTGAGTTTGGAGGGAGTGTAGAAATTTGATAAAACCTGGATAATAACTGACATCCTTTTAGGAGCTTAAAGGCATCCCGTCACCATGAATATGCTGTCCAGTCTTCAGTCATCATGTTATAGAGCAGGAGGAGCTGAGTAGATTTATATATAGTTTGTGAGAAAATATTCAGTATAAACTGTCTTTTAATAATTTTATCCTCTGCTCTTTCTGGTATTTTTGGTCCAGTGGGCAGTCCTATCAGTGACTGACATCTTTCTTTGTATTAGAGTGCATTCAGAGAGAGCTGCCAATCATTAATAGGACCGCCCACTGGACCAAAAATCCCAGAATGAGCAGAGGATTAAAAGATGAAGACATATGTTAGGCCATGTTCACACGTTCAGTATTTGGTCAGTATTTTACATCAGTATTTACAAGCCAACACCAGTAATGGAACAATCAGAGGAAAAGTATAATAGAAACATGTCACTACTTCTGTATTTATCACCCACTCCTGGTTTTGACTTACAAATACTGATGTAAAATACTGACCAAATACTGAATGTGTGAACATGGCCTTATACTAAATATTTATCACAAAACTATATCTCAATTTTATAGATTTCAGTTGCGTGTTATAAAGAAAACCTTTGTCTATTTTTATTTTACCACCATGTTAGCATTTTATTTTACCATTTGTGAGAAATGAGAATAATCCTTAGGATAAACAAGAAGCTATATTATGACAGAGTATTCTCAAAAAAATATCACAGGGTAATGTCACAAAACATTGGGGCCAAATGAGTTTTGGGGCTGCACGATGGCTCAATGTTTAGCGCTGTAGCCTTGGAGTGCTGAGGTCTTAAATCCCACGAAAGACAACATCTGTGGGAAGTTTGTATGTTCTTCTTGTGTTTGTGTGGGTTTCCTTTGGGTTCCTTTGGGTTCTCCGGCTTCCTCCCACACTGAAAAGACATTCTGATAGGGAATTTAGATTGTTATCCCTAATGTATAGGGTTGCCAACCATCCAGAAATTCCACGACAGTTTGTAAAAAAATGTTTAAGACGTTGTTGTGTTTTGAAGCTGAAGAAACTTCAAAAGATTATTTTAACTGTAGTTGTGGCACCCCCGGGGTCTGGTTGCCACAGTGGTAGAAATACCATGTCTGAGAGCGAGCATGGGTTTTCCTGGTCAGGAGCACTGTAACATGCAACACCTCCTGCCCCAGTCCAGGGAGGGGAGGAACCTGCCCTTTATAAACTGGATCTGGGGCGGGGTTAGAGGAGTCGAGTCTGGAGTAGTTCCAGAGGAAGGGACAGAGCAGCAAGGAGCTCTGTAGGAGACAGGAGCTGAAGGCCAGGGACTTGAGCTAGTTGAGCTCGTCCTGGCCGAAAACGCAGAGAACCAGACCCAGGAGTCCGAGGCTGTGAGCACATCCAGCAGCAGAAACCACCTGGCAGGGGATTTCAGGTCCTCTGGCCATAGGAAGCCCGGAGGCTCAGTCACACGCAAGGGACCGGCACCGCCATCAAGGAGCGGAAGCTACCAAAGGCCCCAGTCACCAGCCATACGGGTGAGCACCACACGGTACACTCAGGGACGTGGGCTACTACACGACTACAGCAAGGTAGCCAGGAAGAGTGCAGTCAAATGGGAAGGCCTACAACTCCACCTGGCCAGGGGGACTCTTGTTCGCTCACAGACTGACCAGGCCTCTAATGTTAGCCAGTACTCCCGGCAGGGCCTTCTTCATTACTAACAGTAAAGACCCTGAACTGCACTGCACGGACTCTGAGTCATTTCTGCTGCGCCCATGCACCACGACCCTCACCATCTATACACGCTGCCCTGAGGCTATACTCCTCCCGTGGGGAGTTATACTACTCTCTTTTGCGCACGCAACATTAGCCTCAGCGGTCTGCCCCGCAGCGGCGGTTCTTAGTGACCGCAATCCACGGGTGGCATAGTCGGACATTTAAACATTGAAAACCAAATAAACAGATCCACCACTGGTTTGACCACCCTGAGCCACGGGACTGGGTCGCCGCCACGGAGACTACAACCCCCAGCATTACACAGAGACCCAGCTCCGGGTATTACCCCACACACGGCCCAGGGGGCGCATCATAGTTATCATAATTTTACAGGTCACAGAGAATGCAGATAATGTCTTACTATGATAAATATATAATTATGAGCTGTTGACATGGAGCTCTTATAATCATAATGATTTATTATGGTTATCCAATGGGTCCACAAAAAAATATTGTCTGTTTGTGATTTTTTGGGAAGCTGTACAGAAAAAATAAAACATCTAGTTGGCAAGCCTGCCAATGTATGTCTATAAGTAAGTAAAATACATTTTTGAACCCAATTTTATGGATCATAATATCATATCTTAATAGTTCAGGTATGACTTTCCAAAGGAACCTCCACCTTTAATCCAAAGGGTAAAAAATGCAATGATATTCCCTGTATGAAAGGTCTGTACACTCGTTCTATTTTTTGTAGACGTCTTTTACTTTCATTCTGCCTCCAATATACTCGTATTTTACAGTCCTCATGATTCCAGGAGAGGAATATAACTTTACATAAAAATTAGGTGTTTATGAGAGCAGTACGAGCAACATCTTGAAAGGAACAAATTGGCTCCATGTGTATGTCATATTTATAATCCTGCGCCATCAACATTCAGCTTAAGCACTTTGCTTTTAAACATTTGCCTTTCACCAAGAAAGCAAGATGCACGGCAAAGGAATCTGGACATGGCAAGAGAAGCTAGAAGATCTTCTTGGGATGCATTGCAGCAATAACCCACCGAGCCAGTAGTAATGGATAATTTGCTTATCTCGTTTATTTGGATGGCTCATCTCCAAACCAATTAAAAATAAACCATTTAAAAGCAAATTGTTGTTTAAACCGATCATCCTGGACCCTAACCCTATTTATGAATCCTTATTTGCCGGTGCCTTCTTGTCGGTCATTATTCTGTGCTACCACTGATTCCCATAAGCAAATTTATCTTCTTAGACATCATTAGTTAGACGTTGAATTCATGGTCTTATAGGTGCTGCTTTCCAACTTAGCAGTTTTCCTTGATAATGTGAATTCTCAATGACACAAATTAAGGAAATCTGCTTTGACCTTTCTTCTGGTCATTATTTCTTAAACAATTTGAGAAAATAAATAAAATGTTCTTCTATTATTGGAATGATAAATCACAGAACTCTCTTCCAAAGATCCACCATTTTATAAACTTTGTCGAGTATTGTTTCCTTGGTTTAGACTTCAGTCAGACATCCGTGAATTTTATTTCATATGCAAAGAAAAAATAATCTCTTCAAGACCATTCCGTTTTTTTCCTTTTCTTTTCTTCCTCCCCTTCTTCCAAGAGCCTTTTTTATTTTTCCATCCACATAATCGTATGAGGGCTTGCTTTTTGCAATGCAAGTTGTACTTTTGAATGACACCATTCATTCTACCACATGGTGTTGCTGGAAAACAGGAAAAAATTCCAAGCGCTTTCCATATATCATGAATACACCTTCAGATCATGGAATTCTTATTCATCTCAGTCTTGCTCTAATCTTACAGTCAATGCAAAAGGAGTATGATTCAAAATGCAGCATAGTCTACACACCAAACACACAAAACTATCATATTTCTGCCACCACCTACTGTGCCATGGTCTGAAGAGTACTCATCAAAGGTTCCACAGTATATTCCACCATTCTTGTTGCAGGTGGCATTATGATGTCACACTGGCATCACGTTTCTGGCCCTGCCTGAAGCCATTACTCTAAAATGCTCCGCATGTGCAGATAGGCTGGTTGTAAAGTGTTGAACAGGGGCAGTATCTCTCTGCTCCACAATAGTTTCTAACTAAAGGTGTGTCCGAGGAAGCATCTACAGATAAAAGCTAGCTATTGAACCCGTTCTATGCTCGGGTGGCGAGCATTTTTATTGGTATATGCTGCCCCCATCCTGCGCCCCCATCCTCTTTTGTACTGCACCCCATTCTCCTTTGTGCTGCACCCATCCTGTGCCCCTACCCTGCTCCCCCATCCAGAGGACGGGGGAGGACTGTGGCACCGGAGTAAGCGCATGGCCATAACAAGCTGTCTGGCGCCATTTTGATGACGACACTGCAAATGTGTCTTCACTAAAATGGCACCAAAAAGCGTGCCATGCACACGCACCGGTTCCAGCGCCACACTCCTTCCCCGGCCTGAACAGAGGCGTAGCGGCAGCACTCTTCCCGGTCAGTTATGTCCTTATGGTGCCGGAGAACGCGGTATGCGTTCAGTGTCTATGCATACAGCGATCTCCGATGCCATACACTCCTCTTACCTGTAATGGCTGGATGTGGTCTTCTGTCTGGAGCCAGACTGCGCAGGAGCATCGTGCATACTCAGTCTGTAGAGGCTTCGGACAGAAGAACACATCCCTGATTATATTATAGATGTCCCCCAATTCTGGTAATATCCCCCATCCTGGTATATATGCCCCCCCTTCTTATTATACACAGCCACCATACCATCCCGGTATGCATGGCACCCCTCCATCCTGTCATGCATGGCCCCCTCATCCCCAATCCTGGTATGCATGGTACCCCTTATCGCCATCATGGTACGCAGGGCACCCCTGATCCCCATCCTGGTACGCATGGCACCCCTGATCCCCATCCTGGTATGCATGGCACATCTGATCCCCATCCTGGTACGCATGGCACCCCAGATCCCCATCCTGGTACGCATGGCGCCCCCTCATCCCTATCCTGGTATGCATGGCACCCCTCATCCCTATCCTGGCATGCATGGTACCCCTCATCCCTATCCTGGTATGCATAGTACCCTCTCATACCCCAATCCTGGTATGCATGGCACCCCTGATTCCCATCCTGGTACGCATGGCCCCCCTGATCCCCATCCTGGTATGCATGGCACCCCTGATCCCCATCCTGGAACGCATGGTACCCCCTGATCTCCATCCTGGAATGCATGGTACCCTTCATCCCCATCCTGGTATGCATGGTACTCCCTCATCCCTATTCTGGTATGCATGGTATCCCTTATCCCTATCGTGGTATGCATGGTACCCCCTCATCCCTATCCTGGTATGCACGGTACCCCGTCATCCCCCAATCCTGGCATGCATGGCACCCCATCCCTCATCCTGGTATGCATGGCATCCCTCATCCCTATCCTGGTATGCATGGTACCCCCTCATTCCCATCCTGGTACGTATAGCACCTCTCATCACTATCCTATTATGTATGGTATCCCTCATCCCTATCCTGGTATGCCTGGTACCTCTCATCCCTATCCTGGTATGCATGGTACATCTCATCCCTATCCTGGTATGCATGATACCCCTCATCCCTATCCTGGTATGCATGGTACTCAATCCCTCATATGCATGGCACCTCTTATCCCTATTCTAGTATGCATGGTACCCCCTCATCCCTATCCTGATATGCATGGTACCCCTCATCCCTATCCTGGTATGTATGGCCCCTCATCCGTATCCTGGTATGCATCGTACCCCATCCCTCATCTCTTGTATGCATGGCACCCTTCATCCCTATCCTGGTATGTATGGCCCCCCTCATCCCTATCCTGGTATGCATGGTACCCCTCCTCCCTCATCCTGGTTTGCATGGCACCTATTATCCCTATCCTGGTAATGTATGGTACCCCTCATCGCTATCACGCTGCACACACATAAAAAAATAAACACTTATACTCACCTTAGTTCACTTTGCTCCAGTGCTGCGTCCCGTTCTGCCGGAGGCTGGGGGAGGTGTGTGGCACCAGAGTATGCACGTGCCCATACCGCGCTGTCCGGCGCCATTTTGTTGAAGACACACTGCAAATGTGTCTTCAGTAAAATGGCGTAGAACAGTGCATTCATGCGCCGATTGCGACGCTGCACTCCTGCTATGGCCTCTGGCCAGAACAGAGGCGCCGCAGCAACGCTCCTCCCGGTCATGTAAGTATGTCCTTATGGCATCGGAGACTGCGGTATGCATTCAGTGTCTATGTATACCGCAATCTCTGGCGCCATACACTCCTCTTACCTGTAATGGCTGGATGCGGTCTTCTGTCTGGAGTCAGACTGCACAGGTGTGTCGCACATGCATGTCGCGCATGCACAGTCTACAGAGGCTTCGGACAGAGGGACGCATCTAGCGTTATATTATAGATAGCCCTGGTCCCATTAGTCCCTCCAGACTCACAGATCCGTTGGCATTGACATCCCCTATGACCATGATCATCACACCTCTACTCAAACAGCTCCATTGTTGGAGGAATAAAAACATTATCAGTCTCGGAAAAGGACGACACGAGCTATATTTTTTTTAACTAATATTTGAATTTTTTTTCACCCCTTAAATTAAAATAAGATACACAAGTTTAGTATCCCGGTACTATTACTCACCTGGAGAATTGTGTTCCAGGTAATTTCTACCATACAATAAATGCCACAAAAACAAAATCAGAAGAATCATGGCAGAATTGTATATTTTAGACCATTTCACCAAGCTTGAATTCTTTTTTCCTATTTTTCAGTACATTATAAGTTCAAATGAATGGTGTCTTCCAAAACTACAAAAAAATGCCTTTATATAGCTATGTCAACGATATATGAAAAAAAATGTATGGCAAAAACAAAAAAGAAAAATGCAGAAATTGAAAAATTGCCCAGGAGTGAAGGTGTAAAAAAAAAGTCTAAATCAAATGACCCCTTTAAAACTAGACAGCAGTATAGTAATCACATAAACGGTAATCAACATACAATTGACAGCACTGTAGCATTGCATCAGTCTGTAGAGTTTATCAATCACATCTATAAGACAACACTTTGGAGATGACATCTGGCCTTTTATAATTAACCTAATCAAAGTGGTGCTGGCAAATTACCCAGTAGCTCGTTCTGGCAGAAATGTACAGTAGCTGTCTTATAAATACTTGTACTTAGATAAAAGGAATTAGAAGTTCAAAAAAATCATATTTCCTAATTGTGCTTAGTCTTTATGAATGATTAAAGTAGACATATGGTGGACATGGGAGAATAAAAAGAAAAGATGCCTTACAATGACTAAGAAAAGAGAACACATGATAGAAAAAAATCAGTAAAAATGATATTTCAGACCATATACTGAAAAAAGTAATTAATTGTGACTTTCCCCCAATATCACTGGATAATAACTTTATAAGAATCATACATTTTTCAAGGGATTCAAAAATAGTTTATTTTGTGGCCCAATACCAAAATGGAAAAATACTTAAATATTTACTAAAGATTAGTGTTGAGCGAATTTGTTCGGCATTTCAAATTCGGGTTCGTGTTCGGGGTTTCGGCTTGTCAGGGATGTTCATGGCCAGAGCCGATTTTTTAGCGCGAACAAGCTGAAATCCTGAACACGAACCCGAATTTGAAATGCCAAACAAATTTGCTCAACACTACTAAAGATGACGGAATAAATTTGTGCATTATGTAAGTCGGTTTAATAATTTGCATCTGAGCAGATTCAGCAAAATGGTGGCCACTGGCTCCCATTGTTCTAAACTGTTAAAGGCCATCAAAATGTAAAATAAAAATCCTTATACTTCCCTCTCAGGTCCCTCTGCATCACCCATCTGGTCCTCACGGCCTCTTCAAATTACCTCTGCTTTCGTTGAAATTCCAAGGCCTCTCTCGCTGGGCTGTGACTTCTGGCTTTGATTGGGATTCTATGCAAGTGTAAAATTCACAATGTCATGACATCAGTGTGCACCGGTATATTGTTCATACATCCGCAGAACCCTCCCGGGGCCTCATCAAAACTGAAAGGTCCCGGTCCGCCATTAGAGGATTTCAACTCAAGTGGCAGCGATTGGAAGATGCGGCGAGGACCAGATGGGTGACGATGAGAAGCGGAGGGGCCAGAGGGGTGCAATGAGGTGATTATATGGATTTATTTAGTTTTTACATATTACTATTATGCTCTAGGGTTTGCAGAGACCCTAGAGCCAAATAAGGGACATTACATTTGTGGAGAATAACTTCTCTGAAAACTAAAATTCTTGGGAAAAACCATGTGAACAAGCAAATTTTGCCTGATCCACTCATCCCTATTTATCTTATTGTCATTTGTCTACAGTGAAACATGTTGACATCTTATCCATGTACAAAAGTATTGGGACATCTCTTCTTAAGCATTGAATTTAGGTTCTTCATTAAGTCCCATTGCCCCCAGCTTATCACATGTAGCCCCTTGTCATGCAGTCTGAAGTTAGTAACATACAGTATGTAACAGAATGGCTGATGGTAAAGAGCTCACTGATACTAGCATGGTCCTGTAATTGGACGACACCAGTGACATTTCTTCTCTCCTACATATTTGACAATCAACTGTGAAGCATTTAGGAACCACAGCAATTCTGCCCCGAAGTGAAGACCACGTAAAGGTACCGAGCAGGGTCACTGAGTGCTAAGGAGCAGAGGGCATAAATGTCATCAACCCTGCAGAATCCATAACAGCAGAGTTAACATCTGCACAAGAACTATGCCAAAATCTTCATGACGAGTTTCGATGACCGACTTGTTGCATACAAGCTTTCCATGCCAAGAATAATTCCAAGTTTTTGGATGAAGTTATGTAAACTCTGCAGTCAGTGCACTCTAGAGCAGCAGAATTTGTTCATTCTTTTCTATCTGTTTGTCTGATGAACAAATTGACTTACTGTATTGTGTCAACTGTAAATTTAATGGAGGAGCAATAGTGCAACAGGGTGGAGCTGTATTTGAGAGACTATCTCAGGCCCGCTGGTGGACATTTTTGAAACTTGCATGCTTTCAACCTTGTGGGAACAGTTTGAGGAGGGCCCTTTTCTGTTCCACCATGAATGTGCCCCAGAAAGATCCATATAGTGATGTTTGGGTGAGTCTGATATGATATAACTTGACTGGCATGCTCAAAGCCCTGATCTCAATCCCATTGAATGCTTTGGCAATTGTGAGCTGGACTCTCTTGTCCAACATCAGTTTATGATCTCACAAATATTATACTGGTCGAAATAGAATAAAACCCCAGACACACACTTCCAAAATCCTGTAAAAATCCTTCCCGGAATATTTTGTATTTAGAACGGGTTTCCAAAAAATCTCCTGGTGGTGTAATGTATATTTGCCCCAATGCTTATGGTCATATTGTGTAGGCTATCATATCTTTTCTTGACATTCCTTTAGGCAGCAAACACATCTTCTTGTCCTATCCCCAAAAATATGGAGGTAAACTTTGAGGGTTTGAGGGCAAAAAGGTCAATTATCCTATTTACTTCTCCTATATAACCCAGCTCTGCCAAAATATGTATGCTCCAGATGCAGATACCAGTGAAAGTGAGATGTTGGGAAAAGGGGCAGCTGGTTTGTGTCGGACACCACCACATGTAACCCTTTGACTGTGTTGGCCAAAAGCCATACCAGATCAGCCAAAGGGCCCAATGTGGCCCGCGGGCTGCACTTTGACAGGTCTGGAATAGTGGGAACGAAAAAGGAAATAAAATGTGAATAAAATGTAACTTTCATTTTAAACATATGAAATATTAAAATCGTGTGCTTATATCAATTAAGGAGGGCTGGCAAAAGGTTATAAAGAAAGAAAGAAACATACCTCATCGTTCACCTCTCCGGCTGCTCCCTCTGTTCACTTTCCCGATGTCAGGTCTTCTGTCCCATCACGTCTCTGAACCAGTGTTCACTCTAGACCGGTTCCTCCAGGCCCGAAGAGGTCACGGATCTCTCAGCCTAGAGAGAAAACTGGGCTACAAATGTGACATGATGGTAGTCCAAAGGGCGTGACAGCGTGGACGGATCAGTTAGACTGGGACCTGGAGGGACATCAGAGCTTAATAAGGGACTTTAAATTTGCAGAGAATCACTTCTTTGCAGATCAAATTTCCTGGTCATATCCGCGTGAACATTCGAATTCCAATTTTGCTTGATCTCATCTCAATTACAGTATGTGCACACAAAGAATTTGCAGCAGAAATTTCTTCAATAAAAATGCATCTCTTGGCAGGAAAAACGCTGGATAAAATACATTAATTTTTTATGCGTTTTTGACATGTTTTTTTGCATGTGTTTTTTTACACGTTTTCCTTTTTCATTTAAATTGGTGAAAAATGTTGCAAAAAGAAGTGTAAAATTTGACGCACTGCAGATTTGAAATTGCTTCAATTCTGCAATGAAAAAATAAGCAGAATGAGTATAATCTCACTGATTTTGCTAGTACTGTAAACTGCAGATATTTCTGCTGCAAATACTTAACGTGTGCAAGTACCCTTACTGTACCATGTATATCCATCATCTTGCACCAGGAATCTAAATAATTGGACAGACTGATGGAGATAAATATCCAACCATCACTAAACCTTCTGAGGTTTAAATATGCATTGACCCGGAACCACAACTACTTCAGCCTAGACAGTTCAGACAGGTAGGCTTAAAACCATCAATTTATCTACACGTAATGTTGACTGTACATGATTTGTCAGCTTTACTTCCCTTGAAACATAGACAATGACTGTCATCCTCAGCTTTGCCCCTGTCTTGCACTATGCTCCCGGCCATGTGTGTACTCAACAAATGAATGATGCTAATAGCAATAATAAATCATGACTTGGCTTTAATTGGCAAAAATTGCCTTGCCTAGTAGCCTTGTGTTCTCCTCCGGCATGGGGACGTGGAGGAATTGGAAAATTTTCATCCTCCTGTTCTATGTAATATCCCAGGGCTTACCATTATAAAGAGATGAGAAGTTCGGAGCCAACACTAATTGCTCACTAGGTAAAAAAATAATCTAGTTGACCCCTGCCAAAAACAAGATACGTCTCTGCTCAAAATATAAAGAAAAGTCGCCATAAAAATTTCACTGTTTAATTTGTTAGGAATAAAGGAAACACATTTTTTTTCTATTTCTTTTTCCTTTAATGTTTCTTTTTGTTATATTTGCTTTTTTTTCACCAAGCAGCAGTATTTGAAGGGAAGCTTGAATTCCCTTTGACAGACACATTACCAAGCCGGGAGGCGTTTCTCAAGATTCATTCATAACTGTCCAACCCACGCTATAATTGCAGCTTATTGTTCTACCCGGGGGGCGTAATGATCTGCCGCACAGCCTTATTTGCAGTGCTGTGATGACAAGTCTTCCTTATGCGCTCTCTTCTGCCAATACTGGGCTTTGTCTACAATCAAATAGATGTTTTTGTTCACCCTCTTTAAGTCGTTATTGCTCAGTTCCAAATTAATAATCAACTACCATTTTCAGCAGCTTCTCCCCTCCCCGCACCGGAGTCTATGGAAATGAGATCAGACACGGCTGTATTACTCTAATTGATACTTCTGTCTTTTTTATCTATTGCTTTTTCTTGTTTGTTTGTTGTTGTTTTTTATCCATCTCGTCTGATTTTGCTAAATCAACAATTTCAATGGTTTTGCTACAATGCTCTCCTGCTCTTTCTATCTGCATTGCGACTTTCTTGTTTTCGGGATTTCAGCTTTACTTGATGTACTTTGATACTGTTTCCTTTACATCTGTGGTTAATCTCCTTGATCTGTTCAATAAAAACCTCCAGCTACCATCAATATCCATCGGTGTGATGTGTTTTATAAACTGACCAATTAGCCGGTCATGAGGAGTGTCTGTACGATAGTGGACGGTCTTTGATAAACCGCTTCCTTGATTGTGAGCTAAATACTGTCATAATAAGAGCGATATAATCTATAAGGCTTGTAGTCAACTGAGTTCAATTGTGGCATGAAAAATACAGCCATTGTATGAAGATGACAAACATAAGACACAACTGTTTTATAGCTTTGATTAGTCACTGTCTGATTAGTCTTGCATTGCAATGAATTAAAGGAACACTATATGCAAAACTGTGTAATATCAGGGCTTGAGGGGCAGTACATGACTCTAAAGAGGATTTGTCACTTACCTTAAATATGTACTTTTTTTGCCTGGTATAAAAGTCTCTATTCTCTTGAATTTGACTTTGTGTTTTTGTTTTATTCCGGTGCCTCTCCATTTTTGAGATATAGCCCTATCTTCAATATATGTAAATCTTCTTTTGTAGCCAAGTGGATTTGGTCCTCAAATGTTTTCTGTAGATGTATTCTTGAAGACCACTCCCAGTTGGGTAAAATTACTAAGATTATATACAGGGAAGAAGGACCATAACTCGGGGAAACAAAAGAAAAAAACAATGCCAAATTCTATTGAACAGTGGCCTTTACACCTGTTAATAAACCTGTGGCCCCAATTTATTTGAGTGGTGAAATTTTTTTCTGACATTTGCCATTTTTATGCCAGTTTCTCCCAGCTTATCCAAAATGGGCAGAGCTGTGGCGGGATGGGAGCGCGGCAGTGGCGGAATGGGAGGGCGGGTGTGGCGTGACACCACAGCTCGTCTATTTCATGACGAGCTGTGGTGTTCCTTGTGCCAGGAATCTTACTCCAGTCATGCTTTTAGACCTTAGCTATAAAAGCAAAATAGAAAAATAGGGGAATTTTTCCCAGCTTCCAAAAGGGTGTCTAAATTGAAGGATTACTAGGAAAATTTGTCTTCCCTGCTCGGTAAAGCTTTTACCAAGTGGACACCTGCTAGGTGCACAGCTCGTTTCCACCCTCCATAGAGCCAATGAACCCCTGCCTGTGCCAGTAATAGAGCTAAAACTAGTTGTCAAAGCAGCAACAGCAACTACAATATACTGTACTTCGCTTGATGGACCAGATGTTTTATCCACCACTGTCTCAATCTGATGAGCTTCAGCAAAAAATCATGTGATTGGCTAGTTCAGATATACCAGGACTATGTCCTTTCTCCAGTAGATACTCTCAGCTCCAATCCCATGGACTTCTGGGTCAGCAGATTTGAATGTTTTGCTGCTGCCAGTGCAAATGACCTACACCCATTACATCCATCATGTAATCTACATAGTGTGTTTGCTGTCTGGACTGCCAGTGGTGACCCTACACTGCCAGACATCTTCTTACTTGACATTTAGGGGTCTTTCACATGTCCGTGTTTTGAGTATGTGTGGTGTTCATTTCCACATGTAACGGAGACACTGACACATGTAGACCCACTCAAATGAATGGGTCTGTGCACATGTCAGCGTGTTTTCACGGATCGTGTGTCCGTGAGCAAAATAAGCTGACATGTTCATTTTTTACCTGCAGCACAGGCCGCAAAACGTTACGCACACTTGCAGACTGATACACGGATGACAGCGAGCTGGGAATCAGCAGTACAGTTTTCGCTCTTCCCAAACGCAAGGTACTACAGGCATCTGTCATCATTGTGCCCTTCAGGTGCTGAGATCAGCACGAACAAGGGACAATGTTGACAGTTGTATTCTGCCCTCGCTGTGTCCAGCAATTTTAAAATAAGAATAAAATAAAAAACGTAGATAAAAAATAAAAAAACAACCATAATACTCACCTTCCTGACATATTGTCCCACGCGGTAATCTATCTGCCAATTCTGCATCAGCATCTGCAGTGGCTTGAGGTGACTGCACATGCTCAGAAGCAGAGGAGAATGACATGCTGCAGCGAGTGCACCCCTGAACTGTGCTGAGCTCAATGAGTGACAGGACACTACTCAGTAAGCTCAGTGCAGGTCAGGGGCCCACTCGCTGCAGTGAGTGATTCTCCTCTGCTCCTCAGCTTGTGCAGTCAGATGAATTACAGGGTGGGACACTTATTTAATCTTCGGGCAGGTGAGTATAAGAATTTTTTAATTTTATTTTTATTTTCACAGGTTTTGGAGACAGCGGGAGCAGAATACTACTCTCAACATTGTCCCCTGCTGGCACTGAATGCAGCGCTGGCAGGGGACAATGATGAGGGCAGTGTTCAGCACCTGGCACTTGAGAACAGCACTAACTGTACCGCTGATTCCCAGGTGCTGGTAAGGGCGATACTGATGCTGAACACGGGCGGCACATGGTTGCCACGAGTATCATATACATGGAAACACGTACACATGTATACGGCTATCTCCGGTACTGTTTTTTCCAGAAGCAGAAATATCCGAACGTGTGAAAGAGGTCTTACCTGCCAAAGCCAGCCACACATTTTTTGCCTGTCCACAGTATTTTATAATGCTAGCTTTACTGATGTTGTCAGACATCTCCTTGCCTGCTCCATCATATTTCTATTATGTGCAGTTGCTGCCACTGCTATTGCTGCTAGATGTCCACACACATCTCCCGTGCTTGTCCAGTGTTTTGTATAGTTATAGTGTATTATTGCTAGGAAGCTTACCCTCTTCAGGGTACACAAATATGAAACTGCTCCCAAAATAGGGATACTTTTTTCAGGGCTAGTTGAGAAGCCATTGCTTCTTCACTTTTAAAACAGCTAACCTGTTCCTGCTACATAAATAAAAGGTTATTTTTTGGATGTATTGAAAAAAGCCATTGTAATTGTTTATTCATTTTGCGAATAGAAAACCTGCAGCGGAACCCACAAAAAGGATAATTTTTTTCACTCCTATTTGAGGTCCATAACTATTTCACTTTCAATAGAGCACACCTGTGTCTGTTCCATAAATAAAATGATATTTTTGATACAGCTTGAAAATATCCCATTGTTTCTTTCTTTTTGCAAATAACAAACTTCTTGCTGTTCTCAAAATAGGAATACATTTTGTATGACTTAAAAAGCCATTGCTTCTCTTCTATTTAAACTGAGAACTTATTACTGATTCCAAAAGAAAAATAAATTTTGGCGGACATGTAAAAAAGCTATCTTTTCTTAATTTATCAAAGTACAAAGCTCTTGATACTCCCCCATATAGAGCCACAAAAAAGCCACAGCTTCCTCTTTGTTCTCCACATGTGAATGAACATCAGCAAGACAGGTATCTGCCTCCAAAAGGGAATTAGATGGACTTTTTTTTGCAATTTAAGTAGCTGTTGGTTACCATCGATTAACATTTACTCATAGACATGTTGAAGTCATTTTGACATTACTGAGGCTGTGTTTGCACTAAATAGCTTGAAAGGCGTTGGATATTGTGTTGTCTTACAAGACCTTGAAGTCTTACACTCATTTTTCTGGGCAAGTAGAGGCTTTGCAGTATTGTAGTTTGCGGCAAATTGATCCACTGCATATGAAATTAGTTTCTTTAAATTAGTTAAAGCTGGTGAATTCATATTTGAAAAGATTTGATCATCTCTATTAATTGGTGGAAATTTTACACATTAGATTGCTAGTTACTGGAAATGAACAAATTTATTTACAGAATCGAGATCAGGTTTTCATGGCCATTGGATGGGAGCTCTGCGAACCGCCTCTTATCTGTCTGCATCCCTGCTCCTCTTTGGATTGGCCAGCCTGGTGCGACTTCATCGTTGTGGCTTGATCCACACATGATTTTGCACCGTGCTGGTTAATCAAAAAAGGGTTGTGCAAATTGATTTGCTCATTTCAATTAGATACTTCTGTGCCAGTATGAAAGAAAAAAAAACCTGGTTATATGGTGATTAAACAAGTTCCCAACTCTTTGATAACTATATTGTAATTGAGATTATCTATGCAATCTTGTGCATTTAAACAATGAAGGTTCCCATTGAGTTATAGCAAGCATAGATGTTGGAAACTGTGCGGAAAGTGATAAAGAAAATATAACTTCAATAGTAGCTACATAGTTAGTGGCATTACAATTTAAGGATGCATTAGTCCTGCCCCAGAATCTTCCGTTTATGGGCTGGGTTTATGCAAATTTCAACTCTTTACAAGCCAATACACCAAAAATTTACAGAAACTATTTTTGAATGTTTGGGACAATCCCAAAAAATTTGGAACAGTTGGCAAGTATGCAGCTATTACAGGTGATGACTAGGGGCTACATACGCTGGACCTATAGATTAATACTTAGGCAAATTTTTTCTTAAAAGGAGTTCTCTTTGTATGATAAAATGTAAAAATGTACTTATCATTATAATCTACTGTAAATAATTGATGCAATGGCTCATATTTCTTATAGAAGGTGACTGTGAAGCTGAGTCACTTCTCAAAGACAAGTCATGCATCGGAATTATCGAGGAGTCCAAGATCAATAGCAAGGAGGGAACGTCATAAACAGTGGAAAGAGACAAAGTCATAGTCAGGTAACGGTCTGAGGTCAAAATACCAGGAAGATAGCGGATCAGAGCAAAGGGGTTAAACAGACGGATGGTCAGAACGAGGTCCAAGGTCTGGAAGTGATAGATCAATAAGCAAAATACAAGGCACAAAGTAAACCAACCACACTGAGATGAAGCTACGACTGACAGCTATCTGGGACTGCCAGCTCAGTTAAATAGCTGAGCAATAATAGGAACTCAGAGCATCTGACGAGAGCTCAGCACCTCCCAGTCTCAGATTGGATGGCCGAGCTGTCAGTCAAAACACAGACAGCTCAGCACGCCCCTGCACCAAACTGCACAACTGAGCTGTCAATCACTGCACAAACAGCTCAGCACTGAGGGGTGGGATTGTTACAGTGAAGCCCGTAGTTTCTATATAAATTGACAGCAGAATCCATGCAAAAAGTTTAGAAACCTACCGAGATTCCGAAAAAAAATCACACTAGTTACCCAGTAAAAACAAATAACAGTGATGAGGGGAAGGGTATGCAGCTGCACCTTCACTCTATGTGTCTGTGAGACTGCACAATGCAAGAAAGAAGAAGTGGCAAACGTGGCAGACATCTGTAGACCTGAAGTGCCGAGCACAACAGGAAGAGAAGATATTGTTTGCCCATGCTATATCTTCAACTGTTTTATATATGTACTGACCATTTATCTGAGCTCCAGTAAATATTTAAAATTGTTGCTGCACACTATTTCCCATTATTAAAAAAACACCCTTCAGAGATACTTTAATGATTTACAGCCACCCGAAAAAAATATTTCCAGAAGATAAATATCATCACTGCATGAACCAAATGTGGGAAATCAATAAAGTAAGAAAAATATCACTAACCTTTACAGCTTTAGCCTTTAGGAAAGGCGGCAGTCATTAGGGGGATCGTGGGGTCATGATACACCATGAATTTAAATCAGTTTTTCTAGTAAACATTATATATGTTATAAGAGTATAATTCTGACTTCTGGCTTTGAGTTTTCCACACATTGACATGTTATTATTAAATCCGGATTTAAATCCCAGTGGTAAAGACAAAGGAGGCAAGGAAAGGGTTGGTGTTAATTGAAAATTATCACTGACGATCAATATAAAAATATGATATTTTCTCATTAATTTAATTTGTCAGCTTCTCACAAAGAAACAGCTGGATGCGAGGACGGAGTGTTTAAATAAAAGCCACCGGCTTCCAGCATCTGGATATTTTTAGCCTTGCCAAGGGTTAATTCATCCCATCATAAGTTAACCTGAATTTGAGTCATCAAGATTAATTGCTATAGCACAAGTGTTTACTCGGAAAGGAAGTTGATAAATCCGGGGTTATTCTAAAACAGATGGCATTGCCTGAAGGCAGTTTGGAATATGCAAGTAGCTTTAATGGGCTATTAAAAAATAAATAAGTCAGCGGGGTCTTCTTACCTCTAACTTATCACTGCATACTATGCTGTAATGTCACATAGTGGAGGCATTAACTGGGATAATCTCTTATTGTTTTTAATCATTTATAATATAGCTAAAAGTAATCTGTAAAAAAAAGCTAAACCCAAAAAAATATATAATATAGGTAAAAGAAATATATTACATGTATAGACTGATTTTTTTTTTAAATTTAGCAGACAGTAATGCAGAATTTCTGATATTCTGGGATTTAGGAAGCACAAAAGAATTTGAAATTTTGTAAGAGTAATAATTTACATAATGAAATAAAAAAAGTGCAGATTCTGTTGCTCACTTCATTGCAAAGATGCTGTGGACAAACTGCAATTTTTCCCTTTTGCATTGTAATTGGTGAAAATTGTGATGAAAATCATAAGCAAATTTTCACATTTTCAAGGGCGGCCAAATTCTCATGCAAATATTCTACATATTAGGTGGATAAAATTTTGCAAAATCTCATCCATAATGATGGTGCTGTAATCTACAGGGGGCAGAAAATCCAGACAGAAAATTCAATTCACATTAATTACCATCAACAGGGATGATTATTATCCTTATGCTTTCTCCCCATGTCTTCCCATTCTTGTACTCTCAGTGCTCAAATTAGCTACTGTTCTCCAGCCAATTACCGTTTTGGTTTACAGGGTTTCTACAGTTTAGAAAACCAATTTTTTTAAACTGTTTAAATGGGGAGACCGCTGTTTTGGTTTTAGAAGAGGGTGGTTACAAAAATTGTCTCTCACTTTGGAAGACCTACCCTGTCTTGTATTACATCGACAGCCTATTAATTTTTAATGGCAAATGTGCAATATCTAATTTTACCTGTGATGGTGCTGTAAAGAAATCAACACTTACAATCATGTTTCCCTGCAGATTATAGCTGATATCTCGAAGGGAGCGACACTTTCTAATTTTCTTGTTGTCATCTGCTAATTTCCTATCCTAATCAATCCAAATTTTCCGAAGTTTGATAACACCTTCAAAGGGGATATTCGGGACTCAAAAAAAAATGTCCCTAAAAACCAACAGGCAACTAGTTGTTACCTACCTACCTGTTATGCCTGGTGCCATTCTTCACCGGCACAGAGCGGTCACAGACTTGCGCTGACGTCATGTCAACAGACTGACAGTTTCTTTTCTGGTTGACAGGGTGGGACTACTAATGTCATGCTGATTGACAGCCGGCTCCCCGCTGCCTAATTGGGGAATCTAGCTGTTAGTCAGCATGACAGCAGTAGTCCCGCCCTGTCAATAGGAAGAGAAACCGCTGCACTGTTAACAGGGAGCAGCTGAATCTCTGGCAGGAGCGGTCAATGACCGGCGCAGGGCTCAACAGGCAAGTAGGTGCCTCTGTTAATGCTTAGGCACATTTCTTTTTTAAAGTCGCGGATATCTCCTTTAACCACTGGACAAGAGTGTCAACATTTCCTGGAAGAAAGCAGTCATGAGTTTTTAATTTCAGAGATTACTAAAAAAAAAAATATAACATGTGCTATTTGTAGAAAACTAATATTTTTTAATAAAGCAAATTCCAAATGTCTTCGGCTTATTCTAGAAAATATCTTCAATATCAAATAACAAATGGAATCAGCCAGCAATAAAGGACGGGTAAGTAAGTGCATAGTAAAAATTAGAAAGTGATGATTTTTGTGTCTTATACTATATGAGCGAATGATGGGCGACAGGTGCACCTTACATGTGACCAGTCTATGTGATTAGCTATAGCTGGCAGACCTCCACAGAACTGAGCATTCACTAATTAATTAATAGAGAGATGTTTGGTGGAGTTTTGATATTATGAAAATTACATTTACTCATCCTCCTCAAAAACCTTTGCCAATTTACCGTGGCTACGTAAAGTGTCCTAATTTGATTTTATCTTTTTTTAATAGGAGAACATGGATAGAGAAGAAGCAATAAAACTTAGTTAACCATGAAACAAAACTGGCAGTCATATTTATGTTGCCAGTAATCAAGATAAAACTACACTAGCCTGTGACTGAAAAACTGTAAAACAGAAGAGATAAAAAAGGATCAAAAAACAAATGATTCAGAGGTAAAACCCTGATTAAACTAGTCACTATTCTCAGGGATTTCATTGTCCGTAGGGTTGGCTTCACACATTATGAAGCATGATTTCAAAACCGACAACCTCTTGTATGTCTGTTGTGTGACTAGCTCAGATCAGAAGACCCACGACTGGTCCAGAAATTGCAGAATACGTTCTCGGAACATGAAATGCAAACTTCTCAAGCTAGCTTAAGAGAGAATTTTTCTTTTGGCATGTTAAATTTCATGCAAATTTTTATACACACTTTTTTCATTTTATTTTTTTGGTTTCCTATAGAGAAACTTAGTGGAAAACAAATGGAAAAAAGTCACCACACCTAAAGCATACAGTAATTGGAAGAAAAAAAATGTCAGGGATCAAAATAAAGCACCAAAAGTGTGAAAAGACACCATAAAAACATACTGTAGTGCTGATACAAAATACAATAAAAGCCTAATACACTGCTCAAAAAATAAAGGAAACACTCAAATAATACATCCTAGATCTGAATGAGTGAAATATTTTCATTAAATACTTTGCTCTGTACAAAGCTGAATGTGCTGACAACAAAATCACACAAAAATCATCAATGGAAATCAAATTTATTAACCAATGGAGGCCTGGATTTGGAGTCACCCCTAAAATTAAAGTGGAAAAACACACTACAGGCTGATCCAACTTTGATGTAATGTCCTTAAAACAAGTCAAAATGAGGCTCATTATTGTGTGTGGCCTCCACGTGCCTGTGTGACCTCCCTATAATGACTGGGCATTCTCCCGATGATGTTGAGGATGGTCTCCTGTGGGATGTCCTCCCAGACCTGGACTAAAGCATCCACCAACTCCTGGACAGTCTGTGGTGCAACATGACGTTGGTGGATGGAGCGAGACATGATGTCCCAGATGTGCTCAATCGGATTCAGGACTGGGGAACGGGCGGGCCAGTCCATAGCTTCAATGCTTTCATTTTGCAGGAACTGCTGACACACTCCAGCCACATGAGGTCTGGCATTGTCCTACATTAGGAGGAACCCAGGGCCAACTGCACCAGCATATTGTCTCACAAGGGGTCTGAGGATCTCATCTCGGTACCTAATTGCAGTCAGGCTACCTCTGGCGAGCACATGGAGGGCTGTGCGGCCCTCCAAAGAAATCCCACCCCACACCATTACTGACACACTGCCAAACCGGTCATGTTGAAGGATGTTGCAGGCAGCAGATCACTCTCCATGGTGTCTCCAGACTTTGTCACATCTGTCACATGTGCTCAGTGTGAACCTGCTTTTATCTGTGAAGAGCACAGAGCGCCAGTGGCGACTTTGCCAATCCTGGTGTTCTGTGGCAAATGTCAAGCATTTTGCATGGTGTTGGGCTGTGAACACAGCAACCTTCTGTGGATGTCGGGCCCTCATACCACCCTAATGGAGTCGGTGTCTAACCGTTTGTGCTGACACATGAACATTTGTGGCCTGCTGAAGGTCAATTTGCAGGGCTCTGGCAGTACTCCTCCTGTTCCTCCTTGCACTAAGGCGGAGATAGCGGTCCTGCTGCTGGATTGTTGCCCTCCTACGGCCCCTTCCACGTCTCCTGATGTACTGGCCTGTCTCCTGGCAGCGCCTCCAGCCTCTGGACACCACTCTGACAGACACAGCAAACCTTCTTGCCACAGCTCGCATTGATGTGCCATCCTGGATGAGTTGTACTACCTGAGCAACTTCTGTGTGTTGTAGAGTCCGTATCATGCTACCACGAGTATGAAAGCGCAACCAACATTCAATAGTGACCAAAACATCAGCCAGAAAGCATTGGTACTGAGATGTGCTCTGTGGTCCCCACCTGCAGAACCACTCCTTTATTTAGGGTGTCTTGATAATTGCCCATAATTTCCATCTATCGTCAGTTCAATTTGCACAACAGCATGTGAAATTGATTGTCAATCAGTGTTGCTTCCTAAGTGGACAGTTTGATTTCACAGAAGTTTGATTTACTTGGAGTTATATTCTGTTGTTTAAGTGTTCCCTTTATTTTTTTGAGCAGTGAACTATATCTGTTTCATTTTACTGCAGATCTTAGAATCTTCATAATCACCAGATTCATATCATTTACCTGGGAACCAACCCACAGGTTCTCCATGCACCGCACCTAGACTTGTGAGCTGATATATTTTCTCCTAATTACTTCTCTTTACTTACAGAAAAGATCCAAGTGGCTAGTATTTGGATTCAAAGTCAACCTTAAAGGGAATATGCCAGCTGGATTTCACCCTTCTCCCCAACTATATATATGAGTATGTAGCTCTTTCAAAGACAAGTCCAGCAATACTTTTACATGACCAGTCCATTCCTCCATTGCTGAGAAATCAGCATTTGAATAGATATGCAAATGAGGCTGCAGGGCTATAGTAGTTCTGAAGCCTTTGTCACTCCAACTCTATTCTCCGCTCAACACTGCTTCTTCATGCTAACAGAGTGAAAGAGGTTTCAGATCTACAGCCTCATTTGCATATTTATACAAATGCTGATCTCTCAGTTATGGAGGAATGGACTGGCCATGTAAAGGTATTGCTGGACTTGTCTTTGAAAGACCTAAATGTGCATATAAATAATTTTGGGAGTAAAATTCTGCTGACAGATTCTCTATAAATGAGGTCATAATTTGGGAGACCTGAGGGGCCCTATTTTACTATAGATCCAATATTTTTTAACAGTCTGACCAAATCAAACAGTTCCATGGTTCTCTGGTGGCAAGTCCATACTCTGGTATTGTGATGGGCCAGTTTAAGCTTTTGTACTTTCTTGACTTCTTCCCTAAAATGATTGTCAGAATCCTCTCTTCGAAAAATGCATCCAGATTCTTTTTTTCCAGAACTATATATCTTCAAAGTTGCTTTTAAGTAGTTAGTATATCATGAAATTACAGTATTTTGATGTAACTTAAAACATTCTTTGCTTTTTTAGATCAAAAATTAATGAGGCTGTAAATGCATGCAAAAAGTCATAATGCGTTTAGAAAATGTAATTAGTTAAGCTGTACTGATAGCTGCATATTACGTAGGCCTTACGACTGTCATTCCTGTTTATACTCATATTTCGGTTAATTTAAAACTGTGAAAGTCATTTATGAGTTGCTATTTGTGTAATGCTAATACTTGGAATTGCACTGCACTCATTTCTCATTCATTCAATGCTATCAGTAATTAATTGACGTGTTTAAACATCTTGTATTTTTCTTTTCTAACATGTAAATTGGCTGTTTAGAGAGGAAGAGCACTTGAACTCTAGCACCACCTATCGGAAGCTGCCAGGCTTGACATGTCACTCTCCATGAGAAGAAACGTTACCCCTTACTGCTCATACTCATATGCGAGGAATATGGACGAGTGCAATTCGATAAAACATCTGATTGCACTCGAACCAATGTTAATCAATGAGTGACATCTCATCTGCAATTTTTTTCTCAGTTCAAATGGGACTGAGGAAAAAATCTCAGCATGCTGCGTATTGCTGGGTATCTCGGACGAGACTCGTCAATGCAAGTCAATGGGTGCGTGAAAAAAAATCGCACGGCACTCGGACCATGTGAGTGCCGTCCGATTTTCACGCACCCGTCTCTTTAAAACCCGGCAATTCATCAGCCCCGTACAGTTACAACATAGCAGTACCCGACAATTTAGAATAGAAAGAATAGATCTACACAAATAGAATAGTTAAATAGAAAGATGTCAGTCACATATATAATTAGTACAGCGATTTGGTTACTGTACTTGTCATTTATTGTAAAATTAAAGAATTTAAAAAAAAATTACGTGGGATCCCCCGTAAGTTTATATTCTAGCAGAGGTTAAGCAGATGGCTGGGGCAGATGTTTGAAGCCTGGGAAGGGGATAATACCCACGGAGCTTCCCAGGCTACAAATATCAGCCCCCCCAGCTGTATACTTAGCTTTTACTGGCTATTAAAATGGTGGACCCCAAAAACAAAATAACATGAGGTCCCCCTATTTTAACAGCTAGCAAAGGCTAGCCAGACATCTGGGGCTGATATTAATAGCTTAGGAAGGGACTATTAATATTGGCCCCCTCCCAGGCTAGAAACACTATCCCTCAGCCGCCCCAGAAATGGCACAGCCATACGATGCGCCAATTCTGGCACTTAGCCTCGCTCTGCCCATTGCCCTGTGGTAGTGGCAAGTGGGGTTATAGGGCTGGGGTTGATGTCAGCTTATAATGCCAGCTAACATCAAGCCTAGGTTAGTAATGGAGAGGCATCTATAAGATGCCCCCATTACTGACCCCATAGTGAAAGTGAAATGTAAAATAAATACACCCACACCCAGAATAAAATATTTTATTTGAAATAAACACACAGACTCCTTTAATACTCTAAATTAAACCCTACTTACCATTATACCCATTCCATCTAAATCCAATGTCTCCTGTAATAAAAGTAAAATAATAAACCAACCTCATACTTACCTTTCTGATGTGAAGAACATAATCCATGTGTCCCAAGACTGGTCCATATAAACTCAGTTCACCTCATCAATGTCAGCGCAAGCGTGGGAAAATTCTCACACTCACGGTTCTGGCAAATGACATCAGCGCATGTGTGGTGAGAATTTTCCACGGTGACGCTGATGTCAATGAGGTGAACTGAGTTCATATGACATGAACTCAGCTCATCTTGATGCCGTCACAGCGAGTTACTGATGAGCGCAAGCATGCGCTCATCAGTGTCTCTGCTGTTTGGCAGACTGGAGGGTCATGTAAGCTACTATACAGCCTGCCATCTAGATGTAGCAGAGCTGAACCCTTCGCGGGATACATGGATTATGTTCTTCACGTCGGAAAGGTAAGGATGAGGTTGGTTTATTATTTTACTTTTATTACTGGAAACATTGGATTCAGATGAAAAGGGTGTAATGATAAGTAGGGTTTAATTTAGAATATTAAAGGAGTCTGTGTGTTTAATTCAAATAAAATATTTTATTCTGGGTGTGGGTGTATTTATTTCACATTTCACTTTCACTATGGGGTTAGTAATGCAGGCGTCTTATATACGCCTCTATATTTCTAACCTAGGCTTGATGTCAGCTGGCCTTATAAGCTAACATCAACCCCAGCCCTATAACCCCACTTGCCACCATCACAGGGCAATGGGAAGATCGAGGCTAAGTGCCAGATTTGGGGCATCGTATGGCTTCACCATTTCTGGGGCGGCTGAGAGCTAGTGTTTCTAGCCTGGGAGGGGGCCAATATTCATGACCTCTTCCTAGGCTATTAATATCAGCCCCCAGCTGTCTGCCTAGCCTTTGCTAGCTGTTAAAATAGGGGGACCCCATGTCATTGTTTTTGGGAGGTCCCCTATTTTAATAGCCAGTAAAGGCTAAGTATTCAGCTGGGGGCTGATATTAGTAGCCTGGGAATCTCCGTGGGTATTACCCCCTTCCCAGGCTTCAAACATCTGCCCCAGCAGTCTGCTTAGCCTCTGCTAGAATATAAAATTACGGGGGACACCACACCATTTTTTTTTAAATTCTTTAATTTTACAAATTTTTAAATTTTACAATAAATGACAAGTACAGTAACCAAATCAGTCACTGTACTAATTATACAGTACAGACCAAAAGTTTGGACACACCATCTAATTTAAAGATTTTTCTGTATTTTCATGACTTTGAAAATTGTACTTTCACACTGAAGGCATCAAAACTATGAATTAACACATGTGGAATTATATACATAACAAAAAAGTGTGAAACCACTGAAAATATGTCTTATATTCTAGGTTCTTCAAAGTAGCCACCTTTTGCTTTGATGACTGCTTTGCACACTCTTGGCATTCTCTTGATGAGCTTCAAGAGGTAGTCACCGGAAATGGTCTTCCAACAATCTTGAAGGAGATCCCAGAGATGCTTATCACTTGTTTGCCCTTTTGCCTTCACTCTGCGGTCTAGCTCACCCCAAACCATCTCGATTGGGTTCAGGTCTGGTGACTGTGGAGGCCACGTCATCTGGCGTAACTCCCCATCACTCCACTTCTTGGTCAAATAGCCCTTATACAGCCTCGAGGTTTGTTTGGGGTCATTGTCCTGTTGAAAAATAAATAGTGGTCCAACTAACTGCAAACCGAATGGAATAGCATGCCTCTGCAAGATGCTGTGGTAGCCATGCTGGTTCAGTATGCCTTCAATTTTGATTAAATCCCCAATATTGTCACCAGCAAAGCACCCCCACACCATCACATCTCCTCCTCCATGCTTCACGGTGGGAACCAGGCATGTAGAGTCCATCCGTTCACCATTTCTGCGTCGCACAAAGACACGGTGGTTGGAACCAAAGATCTCAAATTTGGACTCATCAGACCAAAGTACAGATTTACACTGGTCTAATGTCCATTCCTTGTGCTCTTTAGCCCAAACAAGTCTCTTCTGCTTGTTGCCTGTCTTTAGCAGTGGTTTCCAAGCAGCTATTTTACCATGAAGGCCTGCTTCACAAAGTCTCCTCTTAACAGTTGTTGTAGAGATGTGTCTGCTGCTAGAAATCTGTGTGGCATTGACCTGGTCGCTAATCTGAGCTGCTGTTAATCTGCCATTTCTGAGGCTGGTGACTCGGATAAACTTATCCTCAGAATCAGAGGTGACTCTTGGTCTTCCTTTCCTGGGGTGGTCCTCATGTGAGCCAGTTTCTTTGTAGCACTTGATGGTTTTTGCAACTGAACTTGGGGACACTTTCAAAGTTTGCCCAATTTTTCGGACTGACTGACCTTCATTTCTTAAAGTAATGATGGTCACTTGTTTTTCTTTACTTAGCTGCTTTTTTCTTGCCATAATACAAATTCTAACAGTCTATTCAGTAGGACTATCAGCTATGTATCCACCTGACTTCTGCACAACACAACTGATGGTCCCAACCCCATTTATAAGGCAAGAAATCCTACTTATTAAACCTGACAGGGCACACCTGTGAAGTGAAAACCATTTCCGGTTACTACCTCTTTAAGCTCATCAAGAGAATGCCAAGAGTATGCAAAGCAGTCATCAAAGCAAAAGGTGGCTACTTTGAAGAGCCTAGAATATAACACACATTTTCAGTTGTTTCACACTTTTTTGTTAAGTATATAATTCCACATGTGTTAATTCATAGTTTTGATGCCTTCAGTGTGAATGTACAATTTTCAAAGTCATGAAAATACAGAAAAATCTTTAAATGAGAAGGTGTGTCCAAACTTTAGGTCTGTACTATATATGTGACTGACATCTTTCTATCTAACTATTCTATGTGTGTATATCTATTCTCTCTATTTTAAATTGTCGGGTACAGCTATGTTGTAAGTGTATGTGGCTGATGAATTTCCGGGTTTTAAAGAGATGGGTGCGTGAAAATCTCATAGTATTCGTATGACTCTCGCATGGCACTCATCCGTTTTTTCTGTCCAGATATTGGAATGTTTTTATTCTCACATATGTGTATGAGCCCTTTGACCCCAGTCCAGAGCCTCTCACCTAGCCAAATCAGATCTCACACTTTGCACTGATGAGGGGCAACACCCCTAAACACTGTGTCTGCAAATTGAGATTGTGGTTTGGCTTTAATCCTGAGTCATATTGCAAGGCTCGTTGAAGGGTGGATATTGACTTTCAGGATTGCTGCTTCCAATAGGTGGCAATAGAGTTCAAGTCATCTTCCTTTCCGAAGAGACAATTTACATATTTAATTTCCCAGAGAAGCAATCTTAGCTTTTAAGTAGAGATGAGCGGTGTTCGACTAGAACTGTTCGCCAATCTCAAATTCGAGCTGTTTTGGGCGGTGTTCGAGTTGTTCGACGAACACGAACGATTTGCAAAAAATTCGGCTGTTCGAGGTTATGTTCGATAACTGTTCGTGCACCAAAAGCGTGTCCTGCATGTCTGGCGCTATTTAGAGCACCAATCATGCAGGGATTGTCTGCCACTCACTGTAATGCCACAGCCATGGTGGTTGTGGCATTAGAGTGATTGCCCAAATCGATGGGAACTGTGCTCACAGTGAAACATGAAAAGCCGGCAATTCATCAGCCGCATACACCGGTACCCGACAATTTAGAACCGAAAGAATAGAGCATCACACATAGATTAGATAGATAGAAACATGTCAGTCACATATATAAGAAGTACAGTGACAGTGTTGATTACTGTACTTGTCATTTAGTGTAAAGGATTTATAAAAAAAAATATTAGTCCAGGGGAGGAGTCCTGAGGAGATAATTTGCATATTCCCACTGCATTTTGGGGTAAGTGAAGAGTCTCCGCGAGCTCAAAGAACACTGGATTTTGGCTGTTTGAGCTGAAAAGAGGACATCGGCAAACCAGGGGAGGAGTCCTGAGGAGATAATTTGCATATTCCCACTGCATTTTGGGGTAAGTGAAGAGTCTCCGCGAGCTCAAAGAACACTGGATTTTGGCTGTTTGAGCTGAAAAGAGGACATCGGCAAACCAGGGGAGGAGTCCTGAGGAGATAATTTGCATATTCCCACTGCATTTTGGGGTAAGTGAAGAGTCTCCGCGAGCTCAAAGAACACTGGATTTTGGCTGTTTGAGCTGAAAAGAGGACATCGGCAAACCAGGGGAGGAGTCCTGAGGAGATAATTTGCATATTCCCACTGCATTTTGGGGTAAGTGAAGAGTCTCCGCGAGCTCAAAGAACACTGGATTTTGGCTGTTGGAGCTGAAAAGAGGACATCGGTAAACCAGGGGAGGAGTCCTGAGGAGATAATTTGCATATCCCACTGCATTTTGGGGTAAGTGAAGAGTCTCCGCGAGCTCAAAGAACACTGGATTTTGGCTGTTGGAGCTGAAAAGAGGACATCGGTAAACCAGGGGAGGAGTCCTGAGGAGATAATTTGCATATTCCCACTGCATTTTGGGGTAAGTGAAGAGTCTCCGCGAGCTCAAAGAACACTGGATTTTGGCTGTTTGCATTTTGAAGCTTTTTTTTTCAGCTTTTTTCACTGTTTTCAGAACATTAACAATAAGAACATGGAAGAGTCCAGGAGCCATTTGGTGAGCTGCATATCCTGCTACATGTTCACAGACTTGCCAGTGGAAAAGCCAAACTTCACATGCCAGAAATGCAAGCTTGTGTCCCTGTTGGAGGAAAAGTTGCGAAATCTAGAAGAGAGGTTAACTACCTTGAAAATCATTAAGGAAGGTGAAGAGTTCTTAGACAGAGCAGAATTATCTCTTCATGATTCAGAAAGAGAAGAAATTCGAACTGCACCTGACGAAACAGAGGAATGGAAGCATGTGACCCACAGAAGCAGGAGGATCGAGAGGCAGTCAGCACCCATACTGCTCAGGAACCAGTACCAGGCTCTCACGCAGGAGAACCATGAAGAAATACAGCAAAATAAGACTTTGCCAGCAATGAATAACCTTGTAAGCCCTCAGAATCCTCCTGGATGGAGAAAGAAGAATGTTGTGAAGAAAAAACGGAGAGTGGTGGTCATGGGGGATTCCCTGTTAAGAGGAACAGAGGCCGCTATCTGCAGACCAGACATAACCTCAAGAGAAATGTGCTGTCTTCCAGGAGCAAAAATTAAAGATGTGTCTGACAGGATATCAAGACTCTTCAGACCTACAGATCACTACCCATTCCTGCTAATACATGTGGGGACAAATGACACCGCAAGAAAGGACCTGGAAACCATCTGCAGTGACTTTGAAGACTTAGGCAAGAAAGTGAAAGAATTGGGAGCGCAGGTGGTCTTCTCATCCATCCTCCCAGTGGATGGCCATGGAACAATGAGGTGGAATAAGATTCTACAGGTGAACAACTGGCTACGTCGATGGTGCCGTCAACAAGGATTTGGATTTCTGGATCACGGAATGAATTACCTATACGATGGACTACTTGCTAGAGATGGGGTGCACCTTACGAAGACTGGAAAACATGTATTTGGAAGTCGCCATGCTACACTCATCAGAAAAGCTTTAAACTAGAACAATGTGGGAAGGGAAGCAAAAGGCCAGAAAAAGCCATACAGCTGACAAATACTATTGAGATCTCTGCTACTGGAAGTGGAAAGGAAGAACAAAGACAAAACAATTTAAATAATAAAAATATGGGAGGAAGAGAAACCAATCACAAACTAAAATGTTTTTATACAAATACACAAAGCATGGGCAACAAACAAGGAGAATTGGAACTACTAATGCAGGAAAAGGAATATGATGTCATTGGAATCACTGAAACTTGGTGGGACGATACACATGATTGGAATAAAAGGCTAAAAGGATACAACTTATTTGCAAGAAACAGACTTGATAAACGAGGAGGAGGTGTTGCATTGTATGTTAGAAAAGTGTATATCTGCACAGAGATTGAAGCTTCAGAGACTGGGAGTTCTGTGGAAACTGTTTGGGTAAGAATACAAGGAGAGAACTACGGAAAGGACACCATTGTAGGCATTTACTACAGGCCACCTGGGCAAGCTGAAGATATGGATGAACTCTTTATGTATCAAATGACCAAGTTCTCCAAAAAATATGACGTAGTGGTCATGGGAGATTTCAACTATCCAGACATTTGTTGGGAATCTCTCTCAAGTAAAACTAACAGGTCAAGCAAATTCTTATCCTCTCTTGCTGACAACTTTATCTTCCAAAAGGTAG
Source organism: Phyllobates terribilis (assembly GCF_046119375.1). Lineage (NCBI taxonomy): Eukaryota > Metazoa > Chordata > Amphibia > Anura > Dendrobatidae > Phyllobates > Phyllobates terribilis. Next base: position 111,201,022 of record NW_027362770.1, read on the forward strand.
GGGAGAAAACAAGGGGATCTGCTACTTTGGATCTAATCCTTATAAACAGGGAGGAAATGGTTGAGGAGGTAAAGGTGGCTGGGACCCTAGGAGGCAGCGATCATGCTATTATAGAATTTTGGATAACTAGAGGAGGAAGACATGTGAAGACTCAAACTTCAAGGTTAGATTTTAGAAAGGCAGATTTTAAGAGACTCAGAAAGAGAATAGGAGGGATCCAATGGCTGGATGTCCTTAAGGACAAAAATGTCCAGGAAGGATGGGAAATTTTTAAAAATGAGATTCTCAAAGCACAATCGTTAACAATCCCGAAAAGTAGGAAGAATGGGAAGCATTTAAGGATACCAGGATGGATGAACACAGAACTTAAACACATGCTAAAAAGAAAGAAAAAAATGTTTATTAAATGGAAAGAGGGAGGCATATCTAAAGAAGATTATAATGCAGTCTGCAGATCCTGCAGGGCACGTATCAGGTTAGCTAAAGCTGACAATGAATTAAGGCTTGCAAGAGATGTCAAAAGCAATAAAAAAGGATTTTGGGGGTATGTCAAAAGTAAAAGAAAAGTCAAAGATGCTATAGGATTTCTACAGGATGAAAATGGAGAAATGGTAAGAGAGGATGTTGAGAAGGCCGAACTTTTTAATTCCTATTTTGCATCTGTTTTCTCTCAGAAAGAAAATGTAACATCAACTGATCTTCACTGTCCTTTTAAAGGAATAGAGGAATCCAAGTTATCTGTAAACAGAAAGATTGTGAGGGAATATTTAGCTAACATAAATGAGTTCAAGTCTCCAGGTCCAGATGAATTACACCCCAGAGTACTGAAGGAGATCGTAGAAGAAATTTTAGAACCACTCTCCATAATCTTTGAAAATTCTTGGAGAACAGGAAAAGTCCCAGAAGACTGGAGAAGAGCAAATGTTGTTCCTATCTTCAAAAAGGGGAAGAAGGTGGACCCAGGGAACTATAGGCCGGTGAGTCTGACTTCTATACCAGGAAAGATCTTTGAACAAATTATTAAACAACATGTATGTAAGTACATGGATAAGAATGAAGTGATTAACCAGAGTCAGCATGGGTTTGTAACTAACAAGTCATGTCAGACTAACTTAATTTCCTTCTATGACAGAATCACTGACTGGGTGGATCAGGGAAATGCTGTAGATATAGTATATCTTGACTTCAGCAAAGCATTTGACAAAGTATCTCACACCATCCTTATTGAAAAAATGACCAAGTATGCAATGGACCAGGCAACTGTTAGGTGGATTCATAACTGGCTTAGTGATCGGACTCAAAGGGTGGTTGTAAATGGCTTCACATCCAGCTGGATGAATGTCTCAAGTGGGGTACCACAGGGCTCCGTCCTGGGACCTGTATTGTTCAACATCTTTATCAACGATTTAGATGAAGGAATTGAGGGTAAACTGATTAAATTTGCTGATGACACAAAGCTAGGAGGGATAGCTAATACTAGAGAAGAGAGAGAGAGGATTCAAAAAGACCTAAATAAACTGGAGCAGTGGGCAGCAACCAACAGAATGGTTTTTAACAGGGAAAAATGCAAAGTACTACATCTGGGCAATAAAAATGAAAAAAGCATATACAGAATGGGAGGAATAGAGCTAAGCAACAGTACATGTGAAAAAGACTTAGGTATACTAATAGATCATAGACTGAACATGAGTCAACAGTGTGATGCAGCAGCAAAAAAGGCAAATACAATTCTGGGATGTATTAACAGAAGCATACAGTCTAGATCACGTGAAGTCATTATCGGTCTTTACTCCTCTTTGGTCAGACCTCATCTGGAATACTGTGTACAGTTTTGGGCACCACATTTTAAAAAAGACATAGACAAACTGGAGCAAGTTCAGAGAAGAGCGACCAGAATGGTGACTGGTCTGCAAACCATGTCCTATGAGAAACGGTTGCAGGATTTGGGAATGTTTAGCTTGCAAAAAAGAAGACTGAGAGGAGACTTAATAGCTGTCTACAAATATGTCAAGGGCTGTCACATTGTAGAAGGATCATCTTTATTCTCATTTGCACAAGGAAAGACTAGAAGCAATGGGATGAAACTAAATGGGAGGAGACACAGATTAGATATTAGAAAAAACTTTTTGACAGTTAGGGTGATTAATGAGTGGAACAGGCTGCCACGAGAGGTGGTGAGTTCCCCTTCAATGGACGTCTTCAAACAGAGGCTGGACAGACATCTGTCTGAGATGATCTAGTGAATCCTGCTTTGAGCAGGGGGTTGGACCAGATGACCCAGGAGGTCCCTTCCAACTCTACCATTCTATGATTCTATGATTCATGCACCGTCTCTTTAAAAAAGCCGGCCGGCAATTCAGCAGCGGTACCCGACAATTTAGAATAGAAGGAATAGAGAATCACACATAGATTAGATAGATAGAAACATGTCAGTCACATATATAAGAAGTACAGTGACAGTGTTGATTATTGTACTTGCTATTTAGTGTAAAGGATTTATTAAAAAAAATAATAGTGTTTTCATGCACCGTCTCTTTAAAAAAGCCGGCCGGCATTTCAGCATCTGTACCCGACAATTTAGAGTGGAAGCAATAGAGCATCACACATAGATTAGATAGATAGAAACATGTCAGTCACATATATATGAAGTACAGTGACAGTGTTGATTACTGTACTTGTCATTTAGTGTTAAAATAAAGGATTTATTTAAAAAAAAATTGGCGTGGGAGCCTCCATAATTTTAGTCTCTAGCGGAGGTTAAGCAGACGGCTGGGGCAGATGTTTGAAGCCTGGGAAGGGGTAATACCCACGGAGCTTTGCCAGGCTACTAATATCAGCCCCCAGCTGAATGCCTAGCCTTTACTAGCTATTAAAATGGGATACCCCCCAAAAAATTGACGTGGGGTCCCCCCTATTTTAATAGCTAGCAAAGGCTAGGCAGACAGCTGGGGGCTGATATTAATAGCCCAGGAAGGGTGCCATGAATATTGGCCCCCTCCCAGGCTAGAAACACCAGCCGTCAGCCGCCCCAGAAATGGCACATCCATAGAATTCGCCAATTCTGGCACTTAGCCTCGCTCTTCCCACTGCCCTGTAGCGGTGGCAGTGGGGTAATAGGGCTGGGGTTGATGTCAGCTTATAATGCCAGCTGACATCAAGCCCAGGTTAGTAATGGAGAGGCGTCTATAAGACACCCCCATTACTAACCCCATAGTCAAAGTTAAAAAAAAACACAAACACCCAGAATAATGTCCTTTAATTGAAATAAAGACACAATTCTTTATTGTTCTAAATTAAACCATACTTACAATCACGCCCATTCCAGCTGAAGCCAACGATCCCCTGCAATAAAAGAAAAATAATAAAGCAACATAATCCTTACCTTCCCATGGTTCCCACGACAGCTTCAGCTCTGCTACATCGAGATGACAGGCTGGACCGCAGCAGAACGCTGCCATCCAGCCTGTCATCCCGCAGACACTGAGAAGCGCAGGCTTGCTTGCGCTGCTCAACGTCTCTCTGTGACGGCATCCAGATGAGCCGAGTTCATGTCCAATGAACTCGGCTCACCTCATGCACGTCACTGACAGCGTGGGAAAATTCTCACGCTGAAGCGGTGAGTGCAGGAGAATTCTCCCACGCTGTCAGTGACGTGCATATGGTGAGCTCATGTCCAATGAACTCAGCTCACCTCCTGCACGTCACTGACAGCGTGGGAGAATTCTACTGCACTCAGCGCTTCAGCGTGAGAATTCTCCCACGCTGAAGCGCTGAGTGCAGGCGAATTTTCCCACGCTGTCAGTGACGTGCATAAGATGAGCTCATGTCCAATGAACTCAGCTCACCTCCTGCACGTCACTGACAGCGTGGGAGAATTCTCCTGCACTCAGCGCTTCAGTGTGAGAATTCTCCCACGCTGAAGCGCTGAGTGCAGGAGAATTTTCCCACGCTGTCAGTGACGTGCATGAGGTGAGCCGAGTTCATTGGACATAAACTCGGCTCATCTGGATGCCCTCACAGAGAGACACTGTGGAGCGCAAGCAAGCCTGCGCTTCTCAGTGTCTGCGGGATGACAGGCTGGATGGCAGCGTTCTGCTGCGGTCCAGCCTGTCATCTCGATGTAGCAGAGCTGAAGCTGTCATGGGAACCATGGAAAGGTAAGGATGATGTTGCTTTATTATTTTTCTTTTATTTCAGGAGATCGTTGGCTTCAGCTGGAATGGGCGTGATGGTAAGTATGGTTTAATTTAGAACAATAAAGAATTGTGGGTTTATTTCAATTAAAGGACTTTTTTCTGGGTGTTGTGTTTTTTTAAATACTTTACTAGAAATTCATGGTGGTCATGTCTAATATTGGCGTGACCCCATGAATTTCGGGCTTAGGGCCAGCTGATAATGCCAAGCTGGCCCTAACCCCTTTATTACCCAGTGAGCCACCGCATCAGGGCCTTGGATGAGTTGGGTACAGCGCCAGTAGATGGCGCTTCTATGAACGCGCCATTTTCCGGGGTGGCTGCGGACTGCAATTTGCAGCGGGGGTGGCCCAGAAAGCTTGGGCCTCCCTGCGATGCGGATTCCAGCCCCCAGCTGCCTAGTTGTACCTGGCTGGACACAAAAACAGGGCGAAGTCCCACGTCAATTTTCTTTAAATTATTTCATGAAATAATTAAGAAAAAAAGGGCTTCCCTATATTGTTGTGTCCGGCCAGGTACAAATAGGCAGCTGGTGGTTGGGGGCAGCCCGTTCCTGCCTGCTGCACCTGACTGGACACAAATATAGTGCGAAGCCCCACGTCAATTTTTTTTTAATTATTTCATGAATTTCCTGAAATAATTTAAAAAAATTGAAGTGGGGCTTCGCACTATATTTGTGTCCAGCCAGGTACAGCAGGCAGGAACGGGCTGCCCCCAACCACCAGCTGCCTATTTGTACCTGGCCGGACACAGCAATATAGAGAAGGCCTTTTTTTCTTAATTATTTCATGAATTTCATGAAATAATTAAAAAAAATTGAAGTGGGGCTTCGCACTATATTTGTGTCCAGCCAGGTACGGCAGGCAGGAACGGGCTGCCCCCAACCACCAGCTGACTATTTGTACCTGGCCGGACACAACAATATAGGGAAGGCCTTTTTTTCTTAATTATTTCATGAATTTCATGAAATAATTAAAAAAAATTGAAGTGGGGCTTCACACTATATTTGTGTCCAGCCAGGTACAGCAGGCAGGAACGGGCTGCCCCCAACCACCAGCTGACTATTTGTACCTGGCCGGACACAACAATATAGGGAAGGCCTTTTTTTCTTAATTATTTCATGAATTTCATGAAATAATTAAAAAAAATTGAAGTGGGGCTTCGCACTATATTTGTGTCCAGCCAGGTACAGCAGGCAGGAACGGGCTGCCCCCAACCACCAGCTGCCTATTTGTACCTGGCCGGACACAACAATATAGGGAAGGCCTTTTTTTCTTAATTATTTCATGAATTTCATGAAATAATTAAAAAAAATTGAAGTGGGGCTTCGCACTATATTTGTGTCCAGCCAGGTACAGCAGGCAGGAACGGGCTGCCCCCAACCACCAGCTGACTATTTGTACCTGGCCGGACACAACAATATAGGGAAGGCCTTTTTTTCTTAATTATTTCATGAATTTCATGAAATAATTAAAAAAAAAATACGTGGGGCTTCGCCCTATTTTTGTGTCCAGCCAGGTACAACTAGGCAGCTGGGGGCTGGAATCTGCAGCGCAGGGAGGCCCAAGCTTTCTGGGCCCCCCTCCGCTGCAAATTGCAGTCCGCAGCCACCCCGGAAAATGGCGCGTTCATAGAAGCGCCATCTTCTGGCGCTGTACCCAACTCATCCAGGGCCCTGGTGCGGTGGCTCACTGGGTAATAAAGGGGTTAGGGCCAGCTTGGTATTATCAGCTGGCCCCAAGCCCAAAATTCATGGGGTCACACCAGTATTAGACATGACCGCCATGAATTTCTAGTAAAGTATTTAAAAAAAACACAACACCCAGAATAAAGTCCTTTAATTGAAATAAACACACAATTCTTTATTGTTCTAAATAAAACCATACTTACCATCACACCCATTCCAGCTGAAGCCAACGATCTCCTGCAATAAAAGAAAAATAATAAACCAACCTCATCCTTACCTTTCCATGGTTCCCACGACAGCTTCAGCTCTGCTACATCGAGATGACTGGCTGGACCGCAGCAGAACGCTGCCATCCAGCCTGTCATCCCGCAGACACTGAGAAGTGCAGGCATGCTTGCGCTACTCAGTGTCTGGCTGTGACGGCATCCAGATTAGCCGAGGTCATGTCCAATGAACTCAGCTCACCTCATGCACCTCACTGACAGCGTGGGAAAATTCTCCTGCACTCAGCGCTTCAGCGTGAGAATTTTCCCACGCTGTCAGTGACGTGCATGAGGTGAGCCGAGTTCATTGGACATGACCTCGGCTCATCTGGATGCCGTCACAGCGAGACAGTGAGGAGCGCAAGCATGCCTGCGCTTCTCAGTGTCCGCGGGATGACAGGCTGGATGGCAGCGTTCTGCTGCGGTCCAGCCAGTCATCTCGATGTAGCAGAGCTGAAGCTGTCGTGGGAACCATGGAAAGGTAAGGTTGAGGTTGGTTTATTATTTTTCTTTTATTGCAGGAGATCATTGGCTTCAGCTGGAATGGGTGTGATGGTAAGTATGGTTTAATTTAGAACAATAAAGAATTGTGTGTTTATTTCAATTAAAGGACTTTATTCTGGGTGTTTGTGTTTTTTTTAACTTTGACTATGGGGTTAGTAATGGAGGTGTCTTATAGACGCCTCTCCATTACTAACCTGGGCTTGATGTCAGCTGACATTATAAGCTGACATCAACCCCAGCCCTATTACCCCACTGCCACCGCTACAGGGCAGTGGGAAGAGCGAGGCTAAGTGCCAGAATTGGCGCATCTTATGGATGCGCCATTTCTGGGGCGGCTGACGGCTGGTGTTTCTAGCCTGGGAGGGGGCCAATATTCATGGCACCCTTCCTGAGCTATTAATATCAGCCCCGAGCTGTCTGCCTAGCCTTTGCTAGCTATTAAAATAGGGGGGACCCCAGGTCATTTTTTTGGGGGGGTCCCCCATTTTAATAGCTAGTAAAGGCTAAGTATTCAGCTGGGGGCTGATATTAGTAGCCTGGTAAGCTCCGTGGGTATTACCCCCTTCCGAGGCTTCAAACATCTGCCCCAGCCGTCTGCTTAACCTCAGCTAGAGCCTAAAATTATGGGGGATCCCACGCCAATTTTTATTTTAATAAATCCTTTATTTTAACACTAAATGACAAGTACAGTAACCAACACTGTCACTGTACTTATTATAAATGTGACTGACATGTTTCTATCTATCTAATCTATGTGTGATGCTCTATCTTTCTGTTCTAAATTGTCGGGTACCGCTGCTGAATTGCCGGCCGGCTTTTTTAAAGAGACAGTGCATGAAAACACTATTATTTTTTTAAATAAATCCTTTACACTAAATGACAAGTACAGTAAGCAACACTGTCACTGTACTTATTATATATGTGACTGACATGTTTCTATCTATCTAATCTATGTGTGAAGCTCTATTCTTTCTGTTCTAAATTGTCGGGTACAGATGCTGAATTGTCGGCCGGCTTTTTTAAAGAGACGGTGCATGAAAACACTAATATTTTTTTTAATAAATCCTTTACACTAAATGACAAGTGCAGTAACCAACACTGTCACTGTGCTTCTTATATGTGTGACTGACATGTTTCTATCTATCTAATCTATGTGTGATGCTCTATTCCTTCTTGTCTAAATTGTCGGGTACCGGTTTATGCCGCTGCTGAATTTGCCGGCCGGCTTTTTTAAAGAGAGTGTCTTCTGAGCAGTTTGTCAGCTTTTGGACACCTTTGCAGGTGTTTTCTATGTGTTTCTATGTGTTTTTGTTTGCCTGCCATTGGTTTTAACGGTGTTCGATGGTGTTCTAAGGTGTTCGACGAACAGTTCGACGAACAGTTCCTCGAACATCCCGGTGTTCGATGAACCGAACCGAACCCGAACACTATAGGGGTGGCTCAACACTACTTTTAAGTAGAGATGAGCGAACCTTCCAAGGTTCAGTTCGGTGCGGATCAGCGAACGTCCCAATATTCGACGAGCAGTTTGCCAAACATATCCAAACCCACTTGAATTCAATGTGAGTAAAAACTAAGCACATAGACAACACCTTCAGGGACCCAAAAGATGCCAAAACAGCTAAAATTGGGGGAAGACACCAGGAAAAGTGGCATCAATTAACCCAGAGTACAAATAGTATAATTGCGCAGCATAAATGCATGAGACAGGGCTTGGACCAGTAACAGGTGGGACACGGCTTGAACAGTAACAGGTGGATGAGTAACAGGTGTAGACCTGATGCTCAGAGAGCACTGCCAAATTTATGCAACACACATGAAGGAGACCCAACTTGGGGTCCAAACATTTCCAAAATTATGGGCAGACACCAGGAAACGTGGCATCTATTGACCCTCAGTAGAAATTTTATAATGGCACAGCAGCAGTCAAGCATAAGCCATCCATGAGGTATCAGGTCAGCATTTAAAGCTTTGAATTTTAGTTCAAATTAAGATGAAGTGGGTGAGGGACCTGTGTAGCCCTGCTGTCCTAGGAGTCCTGATACCTCATGCAACAGCTCAAACTGCTTTTCTGTTCAGCCACACTCCGGTGGCACAAATATCAGCTTCGTAGACTACTAATGTTAGAAAAATTTAAGAATAATAACACAGGTAGTTGACTGAAAGTAAGTGCATACCTGCTGGTCTGGTAGCCCTGCTGCTACAGGCAACACACATGAATGAGACTCAACATAGAGTTCAAACATTTCAAAAAATTATTGCCCCACACCACTAAAGTAGCATCATTTTTCCCAATGTAGAAATAGTATAATGGGGCACTGACAGCCCTTCCACTACAGGCAACCCACCAGATGGAGACCTAACTTGGAGTCACCACATTTCAAAAAATTATTGCCACACACCAATAAAGTGGCATCAATTTTCCCAGAGTAGAAATAGTATAATGGGGCACTGACGGCCCATCCACTACAGGCAACCCACCAGATGAAGACCCAACTTGGAGTCTCCCGATTTCAAAAAATTGTTAGTAACATCAGCAGTAGTAGCAAGAGCAGGCACAGAAGCGACGACAAAGGTGTCACAGACTGCAATAACCCGAGATCAATGCAGCACACTAAAAACTGCACCAGCGCATAGACTGCCCAGTCTACGACTGGAGTGCAAAAGTCATTGGAGATCCACGACCTGTTCATATTCATGAAAGTTAGACGGTCTACACTTTCAGGGGACAGCCGAATGCGCTTATCCATCAGGACACCCTGACAAAGCGCAGGTGAAACATACGTAGAGGTAAAGCTGACAATACTACACACATCCTGCCTGCAACATCACCTGATGTAAGTACTACTTGTTCATTTTACAGGCATTTTTCCTCATGGGAAGTCCAGGTACAGACCTTATGGATGTTTTGGGATTTTATGCATTTACATACTTATTTGTTACTAATATGATATACAGTGTCATTTCGTGGTCTTAGGTTATTCTGCTTTACTTCATTATGTTTTTTTCACTTAATTACATATTTAAAAAAAGTTATACCATTTAAGAAATTTATGGCACCTATTTTTTGTTGGTGATACACCTTGAACACCAAGCCTATTCTGACCTTCCACCATGATCTCACTTTTTCTTTTTCTGACTCATGTTGGATGCACCCTTCGCCTCTTTTAACCAGCTATTTCACAACCCTAGGTCCAGACCTATCATTCCCCTGTCACTAAATTAACAATCAGTATTTATTCTCTGAGATAGTGTGTTTGGACCACACTATTAGCAGAAAGGATTTAGATTCTGGACTGTAGCCTGGTGTCTGGACCACACTATTAGCAGAAAGGATTTAGATTCTGAAATGTGGCTTGGGGTATGGACCACACTATTAGCAAAGAGGATTTAGATTCTGATATGTGGACTCTTGACTGGACAACAATATTAGCAGAAAGGATTTAGATTCTGAAATGTGGCCTGGTTTCTGGACCACACAATTAGCAGAAAGGATTTAGATTTTGAAATGTGGATTCCTTTCTGGACCACACTATCAGCTAAAAGGATTTTGATTCTGAAATGTGAACTTGTGTTTGGGCCACACTATTAGCAGAAAGGATTTAGATTCTGAACTGTGGCCTGGCGTCTGGACCACACTATTAGCAGAAAGGATTTAGATTCTGAAATGTGGCTCGGGGTATGGACCACACTATTAGCAGAAACAAATTAGATTCTGATATGTGGACTCCTGGCTTGGTCACACTATTAGCAGAAAGGATTTAGATTCTGAAATGTGGACTCCTGGTAGAACCACACTAGTAGCAAAAAAGGATTTAGATACTAAAATGTGGACTCCTGGCTTGACCGCACTATTACTAGAAAGGATTTAGATGATGAAATGTGGCCTTGTCTCTGGACCACACTATTAGCAGAAAGGATTTAGTTTTTGAAATCTGGCCTTGTTTCTGGACCACACTGTTAGCAGAAAGGATTTAGATTCTGAAATGTGGACCCCTGGCTGGACCAAACTTTTAGCAGAAAGGATTTAGATTCTTAAATGTGGACTGCTGTCTGGACCACACTATTAGCAGAAAGGATTTAGATTCTGAAATGTGGCCTGGTTTCTGGACCACTCTATTTGCAGAAAGGATTTAGATTCTAAGATCTGGCCTGCGGTATGGACCACACTATTAGCAGAAAGGATTTATATTCTGAAATGTGGACTCCAGGCTGGACCACACTATTAGCAACAAGGATTTAGATTCTGAAATGTGGACTGCTGTCTGGACCATACTATTAGCAGAAAGGATTTAGATTCTGAAATGTGGCCTGGTTTCTGGACCATACTACAACCTCTGACAAAAATTATGTAATCACCGGGCTTGTAGGATGTTCATTCAGTTGTTTAATGTTGTTGAAAAAAAGCAGATCACAGACATGGCACAAAACTAAAGTCATTTCAAATGGCAACTTTAGGACTTTAAGAAACACTAAAAGAAATCACGATAAAAAATGTGGTACTCAGTAAGGGTAATTTTTTTCAGACCAAGCAGAGGGAAAAAATTATGGAATCACTCAATTCTGAGGAAAAAATTATGGAAACACCCTGTAAATTTTCATTTCCAAAACTAACACCTGCATAAAATTAGATCGGCTCGTTAGTCTGCATCTAAAAAGGAGTGATCACACCTTGGAGAGCTGTTGCATCAAGTGGACTGACATGAATCATGGCTCCAACATGAGAGATGTAAATTGAAAGAAAGGAGAGGATTATCAAACTCTTAAAAGAAGGTAAATCATCAAGCAATGTTGCAAAAGATGTTGGTTGTTCACAGTCAGCTGTATCTAAAATCTGGACCAAATACAAACAACATGGGAAGGTTGTTAAAGGCAAACATACTGGTAGACCAAGGAAGACATCAAAGTGTCAAGATTGGAAACTTAAAGCACTATGTCTCCAAAACAGGAAATGCACAACAAAACAAATGAGGAACAAATGGGAGGAAATGGGATTTACATACAGAAAATCTAAACATAAGCCATCATTAACACCTAAACAGAAAAAAACAAGGTTACAATGGGCTAAGGAAAAGCAATCGTGGACTGTGGATGACTGGATGAAAGTCATATTCAGTGATGAATCACGAATCTGCATTGGGCAAGGTGATGATGCTGGAACTTTTGTTTGTTGCCGTTCCAATGGGATTTATAAAGATGACTGAATAAAGATAACATGCAAATTTCCACAGTCATTGATGATATGGGGCTGCATGTCATGTAAAGGCACTGGGGAGATGGCTGTCATGACATCTTCAATAAATGCCCAAGTTTACATGGATGTTTTGGACAGTTTTCTTATCCCATCAATTGAAAGGTTGTTTGAGGATTATGACATCATTTTTCAAGATGATTATGCATCCTGCCATAGAGCAAAAACTGTGAAAACATTCCTTGAAAGAAGATACATAAGGTCAATGTCATGGCCTGCAAATAGTCCGAATCTCAATCCAATTGAAAAGCAATGGTGGAAGTTGAAGAAAATGGTCCATGACAAGGCTCCAACCTGCAAAGCTGATCTGGCAACAGCAATCAGAGAAAGTTGGAGCCAGATTGATGAAGAGTACTGCTTGTCACTCATTAAGTCCATGCCTCAGAGACTGCAAGCTGTTATTAAAGCCAGAGGTGGTGCAACAAAATACTAGTGATGTATTGGAGTGTTCTTTTGTGTGTTTGTTTTTCATGATTCCATAATTTTTTCCTCAGAATTGAGTGATTCCATAATTTTTTCCCTCTGCTTGGTCTGAAAAAAATTACCCTTGCTGAGTACCACATTTTTTATCTTGATTTCTTTTAGTGTTTCTTAAAGTCCTAAAGTTGCCATTTGAAATGACTTTAGTTTTGTGCCATGTCTGTGATCTGCTTTTTTTCAACAACATTAAACAACTGAATGAACATCCTCCGAGCCCGGTGATTCCATAACTTTTGCCAGGGGTTGTATTAGCAGAAAGGATTTAGATTCTAAAATGTGGCCTGTGTTATGGACCACACTATTAGAAGAAAGGATTTGTATTCTGAAATGTGGCCTGGTTTCTGGACCACACCATTAGAAGAAAGGATTTAGATTTTGAAATGTGGACTCCTGTCTGGACCACACTATCAGCAAAAAGGATTTAGATTCTGAAATGTGGACTCCTGGCTGGACCACACTATAAGCAGAAAGGATTTTGATTCTGAAATGTGGACTCATGTCTGGGCCACACTATAAGCAGAAAGGATTTAGATTCTGAACTGTGGCCATGTGTCTGGACTACACTATTAGTAGAAAGGATTTGGATTCTGAAATGTGGACTCCTGTCTGGACCACACTATCAGCAAAAAGGATTTAGATTCTGAAATGTGGACTCCTGGCTGGACCACACTATAAGCAGAAAGGATTTTGATTCTGAAATGTGGACTCATGTCTGGGCCACACTATAAGCAGAAAGGATTTAGATTCTGAACTGTGGCCATGTGTCTGGACTACACTATTAGTAGAAAGGATTTGGATTCTGAAATGTGGACTCCAGGCTGGACCACACTATTAGCAGAAAGGATTTAGATTCTGAAATGTGGTCTGGTGTCTGGACCACACTATTGGAAAAATGGATTTGTATTCTGAAATGTGGCCTGGTGTCTGGACCACACTATTAGAAGAAAGGATTTAGGTTCTGAAATGTGGACTCCTGGCTGGACCACACTATTAGCCGAAAGGATTTAGATTCTGAAATGTGGCCTTGTTTCTGGACCACACTATTAGCAGAAAGGATTTAGTTTTTTGAAATCTGGCCTTGTATCTGGACCACACTGTTAGCAGAAAGGATTTAGATTCTGAAATGTGGACTCCTGGCTGGACCACACTACTAGCAAAATGGATGTGTATTCTGAAATGTGGCCTGGTGTCTGGACCACACTAATAGAAGAAGGGATTTAGATTCTGTAATGTGGACTCCAGGCTGGACCACACTATTATCAGAAAGGATTTAGATTCTGAAATGTGGTCTGGTGTCTGGACCACACTATTGGGAAAATGGATTTGTATTCTGAAATGTGGCCTGGTGTCTGGATCACACTATTAGAAGAAAGGATTTAGATTCTGAAATGTGGCCTGGTTTCTGGACCACACTATTATCAGAAAGGATTTAGTTTATGAAATCTGGCCTTGTATCTGGACCACACTGTTAGCAGAAAGGATTTAGATTCTGAAATGTGGACTCCTGGCTGGACCACACTACTAGCAAAATGGATGTGTATTCTGAAATGTGGCCTGGTGTCTGGACCACACTATTAGAAGAAAGGATTTAGATTCTGAAATGTGAACTCCAGGCGGGACCACACTATTAGCAGAAAGGATTTAGATTCTGAAATGTGGTCTGGTGTCTGGACCACACTATTAGAAAAATGGATTTGTATTCTGAAATGTGGCCTGGTGTCTGGACCACACTATTAGAAGAAAGGATTTAGGTTCTGAAATGTGGACTCCTGGCTGGACCACACTATTAGCAGGAAGGATTTAGATTCTGAAATGTGACCTTGTCTCTGGACCACAATATTAGCAGAAATGATTTAGATGCTAAAATGTGGCCTGCTGTATGGACCACACTATTAGCAGAAAGGATTTAGATTCTGATATGTGGACTCCTTGCAGGACCACACTATTAGCAAAAAGGATTTAGATTCTGAAATGTGGACTCCTGGCTGGACCACACTATTAGAAGAAAGAATTTAGATTCTGATATGTGGACTTGTGACTGGAACACACTGTTAGCAGCAAGGATTTAGATTCTGAAATGTGGACTCCTGGCTGGACCACACTATTAGCAGAAAGGATTTTGATTCTAAAATGTGGACTGCTGTCTGGAACAGACTATTAGCAGAAAGGATTTCGATTCTGAAATGTGGTCTGGTGTCTGGACCACACTATTAGCAAAATGGATTTGTATTCTGAAATGTGGCCTTGGGTCTGGACCACACTATTAGAAGAAAGGATTTAGGTTCTGAAATGTGGACTCCTGGCTGGACCACACTATTAACAAAATGGATTTAGATTCTGAAATGTGGCCTGGTGTCTGGACCACACTATTAGAAAAATGGATTTGTATTCTGAAATGTGGCCTGGTGTCTGGACCACACTATTAGAAGAAAGCATTTAGGTTCTGAAATGTGGACTCCTGGCTGGACCACACTATTAGCAGGAAGGATTTAGATTCTGAAATGTGACCTTGTCTCTGGACCACAATATTAGCAGAAAGGATTTAGATGCTAAAATGTGGCCTGCTGTATGGACCACACTATTAGCAGAAAGGATTTAGATTCTGATATGTGGACTCCTTGCAGGACCACACTATTAGCAAAAAGGATTTAGATTCTGAAATGTGGACTCCTGGCTGGACCACACTATTAGAAGAAAGAATTTGGATTCTGATATGTGGACTTGTGACTGGAACACACTGTTAGCAGCAAGGATTTAGATTCTGAAATGTGGACTCCTGGCTGGACCACACTATTAGCAGAAAGGATTTAGATTCTAAAATGTGGACTGTTGTCTGGAACACACTATTAGCAGAAAGGATTTCGATTCTGAAATGTGGTCTGGTGTCTGGACCACACTATTAGCAAAATGGATTTGTATTCTGAAATGTGGCCTTGGGTCTGGACCACTTTATTAGAAGAAAGGATTTAGGTTCTGAAATGTGGACTCCTGGCTGGACCACACTATTAACAAAATGGATTTAGATTCTGAAATGTGGCCTGGTGTCTGGACCACACTCTTATACATGAAAGGATTTAGGTTCTGAAACGTGGACTCCTTGCTGGACCACACTATTAGCAGAAAGGATTTAGATTCTGAAATTTGGACTCCTGACTGGGCGATTTAGATGCTAGAATTTCACACAGGATAAAATCTATCTAAACTTTCTGACAATAAACCCCTTAGATAACCATCTTAGAGCAGCAGCATGAGCAGCTGCTCTGTGCTGTTACACTGAAAAAATATCGCCAAAACGACATGTCCCCTTTTATTTGGAGAGGGACATGTGACTTTGGCAGCCAATGACACAAACCATTGTATTTCGATGTTTTGGATGGTTTCTGCACCCTGGTTAGTTACTGGAATCTCCATACATTAAGTTAATAAAAAAAAACAGTCCACCGCTCATCTTACCTCTCCCCACCCTCTCTCCTTATCAAGCACTTCCCCCCCCTTTCCCGCTCATCATACAGCACCACTATCCTAGCCAAAGTCCTAACAAAAGCATTAGTGGAATCTTGATAATTTACCGAACTGGCCGAATTTGGCTGATTTTGAGGAAAATGCTCTGGAATCTGAACACGATTCCGAATGTGCAATGTTCTTGCCGACTTTAATACTGGCAAATGTTTTCCGAACAAGTTCACTCATCTCTACTTTTAAGTCTCCTCATTCTAATATGCTAGGCTTGACAATTCACTCTCCCATTTCACTCTTCACAAGGAGAAAGGTTACCACTTAGACTCTTTTAAAACATACAGTGGTGTGTAAAAGTTTGGGCACTCCTGGTCAAAATTACTGTTATTGTGAACAGTTGAGCAAGTTGAAGATGAAATGATCTCTAAAAGGCCTAAAATTAAAGATGACACAATTACTTTGTATTTTAGGCACAAATATATATATTGATAGGTAAATAGGTAAATAGATAGACATACTGATATATATTAGTGGATGAGCGAACGTGCTCTTCGCTGCTCGGTTCTTGCCTGAGCATCACTGTACTCAACAAGCTCGGCGCTCGGCCAGTATTTCCAGGTTGCCTCGGCGGGAACTCAGGTCCACTTGTTGCATGTTTGGTGCTATTTAGAGAGCCAATGAACACGCAGTGATTGCCTGCCATGCACTGTAATGCAGTAGCCATGTGTGTTGTGGGCATTACAGTAATTGGCTGGCCACACAGCAACATCAGGTTTATATAAGACCTGGCGCCGCTATGCTCGTCAAAGTCTACCCCGGAATCAAGAAGAGTAGGGTTCTGCTGCGTCAAGGAGAGATTTGCTTGTTTATAGTTAGTATTGGTATTCCACAACATATATATACAGTACAGACCAAAAGTTTGGACACACCTTCTCATTTAAAGATTTTTCTGTATTTTCATGACTTTGAAAATTGTACATTCACACTGAAGGCATCAAAACTACGAATTAACACATGTGGAATTATATACTTAACAAAAAAGTGTGAAACAACTGAAAATATGTCTTATATTCTAGGTTCATCAAAGTAGCTACATTTTGCTTTGATGACTGCTTTGCACACTCTTGGCATTCTCTTGATGAGCTTCAAGAGGTAGTCACCAGAAATGGTTTTCACTTCACAGGTGTGCCCTGTCAGGTTTAATAAGTGGGATTTCTTGCCTTATAAATGGGGTTGGGACCATCAGTTGTGTTGTGCAGAAGTCTGGTGGATACACAGCTGATATTCCTACTGAATAGACTGTTAGAATTTGTATTATGGCAAGAAAAAAGCAGAAGTAAAGAAAAACGAGTGGCCCTCATTACTTTAAGAAATGAAGTTCAGTCAGTCCGAAAAATTGGGCAAACTTTGAAAGTGTCCCCAAGTGCAGTTGTAAAAACCATCAAGCGCTACAAAGAAACTCGCTCACATGAGGACCGTCCCAGCAAAGGAAGACCAAGAGTCACCTCTGCTTCTGAGGATAAGTTTATCCGAGTCACAAGCCTCAGAAATCGCAGGTTAACAGCAGCTCTGATTAGAGACCAGGTCAATGCCACACAAAGTTCTAGCAGCAGACTTCTCTACAACAACTGTTAAGAGGAGACTTTGTGCAGCAGGTCTTCATGGTAAAATAGCTGCTAGGAAACCACTGCTAAGGACAGGCAACAAGCAGAAGAGACTTGTTTGGGCTAAAGAGCACAAGGAATGGACATTAGACCAGTGGAAATCTCTGCTTTGGTCTGATGAGTGCAAATTTGAGATCTTTGGTTCCAACCACCGTGTCTTTGTGCGATGCAGAAAAGGTGAAAAGATGGACTCTACATGCCTGGTTCCCACCGTGAAGCATGGAGGAGGAGGTGTGATGGTGTGGGGGTGCTTTGCTGGTGACACTGTTGGGGATTTATTCAAAATTGAAGGCATACTGAACCAGCATGGTTACCACAGCATCTTGCAGCGGCATGCTATTCCATCCGGTTTGCGTTTAGTTGGACCATCATTTATTTTTTAACAGGACAATGACCCCAAACACACCTCCAGGCTGTGTAAGGGCTATTTGACCAAGAGGGAGAGTGATGGGGTGCTACGCCAGATGACGTGGCCTCTACAGTCACCAGACCTGAACCCAATCGAGATGGTTTGGGGTGAGCTGGACCGCAGAGTGAAGGCAAAAGGGCCAACAAGTGATAAGCATCTCTGGGAACTCCTTCAAGATTGTTGGAAGACTATTTCCGGTGACTACCTCTTGAAGCTCATCAAGAGAATGCCAAGAGTGTGCAAAGCAGTCATCAAAGAAAAAGGTGGCTACTTTGAAGAACCTAGAATATAAGACATATTTTTAGTTGTTTCACACTTTTTTGTTAAGTATATAATTCCACATGTGTTAATTCATAGTTTTGATGCCTTCAGTGTGAATGTACAATTTTCATAGTCATGAAAATACAGAAAAATCTTTAAATGAGAAGGTGTGTCCAAACTTTTAGTCTGTACTGTATATATATATATATATATATATATATATATATATATATATTCTACTGAACTAACAGTCCTTCTGAGGACTGATCCAGCTGCATATATTCAGTGGTGATAGCAGGAGTTAGGCAGGCAGGCAAGGTATGTGGCAAGCTGCAGTGCATGATACAGCACAAGAGGGTCCATTGAACGTCCTGTTAGTAGAAGTATTCCACATCTATCTATCTATCTATTTATATCTATAGATATATCCATTTGAACTAACAGTCCTTCTAAGGACTAATCCAGCTGCACATAATCTGTGCTAGGCAGGCAGGCAGTGTATGTGGCAGACTGCAGTGTATCATACAGCACAAGAGGGTCGAATGAAAGTCCTGTCTGCTGCTGCTGCTGTAATAATTACAAATATTTGCAGACATAGCGCCAGATATCAGGGGCCAGGGCAAATTTTTTTTTACCTTAATCCTGGTTATGTGCTTAAAAAGCATTCCATTTTTCTGCTCCATTTGCTTGTTCTCACTGCAGAATAAAGCCAGATCTGTTCCATATTTCAGCGATAAAAATCCAAAAATTTGAACTGAATGTGGAAAATATTGGCCTCCTTTTCCATTCTGTTGCAGTGTCGGTCAAGCTATTCACACTAGGTTTCTGTGAAGAATAGTATTAGCAAATTACAGGCCTGCTATTTAAAACCGTGGTTCTTTGTCAGACATATCGCTTATAAGACTGTTCCAAAATCAGATATGTCTTCCATTTTCAATTTTGTTACAGTGTGTCGGTCAAGCTATTCACACTGGGTCTCTGTGTAGAACAATATTAGTAAATTACAGGCCTGCTATTTAAAACCGTGGTTCTGTCATACGTATCACATATAACTGCATTACAAAATCAGCCATTTCTCGTGAACGTGGAAAATATTGTCCTCCATTAAAAATTGGCAAGGTGCATGGCAAGGGACGGGGAAGTGGACGTGATGGTGATGTTGCATTCAGAGGCCGAGGACGTGGCCATAGGCAAGCTTAAATTGTGCCACATATAACACCCACATCTTGTTGCTCGACCTTCTTGTCCCAATTACAAGGGGACCGGAGTACACCACTATAGAACCGAGAGCAGTGTCAAAAGGTTGTTGGTTGGATAGCAGATAATGCTTCCAGTCACTTTGGCACCACCACCACCACCCTGTCTTCCACACGGTCAAGTCTCAGTAGCCATGAGTCTGGACCACATATTTCTCACCCTGATCCTCCTTCCTCCCACCATGCCGAGTGCCCAGAGAAAACTGATCCCACACTTGGACACTCTGAAGAGCTGTTCACTTTTCCATTTGTAGATTTGGGCTGCTCGCCCAGCCAGCTTAAAGTGAGTATAGAGGAGAACACATGTAGCGATTTCCAAATATTTGAGCAACCACGGTCACACGAAGGCAACGATGGTAAAGTGCAATTACTTGCACAAGAAGTGGATGATGATGATGATGAGTCACAATTGCCAGAAAATCAGGAGGAGGACCAGGGTGAGGAATGGAAGACAAGGTGGTGGATGATATAGTAACAGACCCACCATGGCAGGAGGACATACAAAGCGAGGACAGCAGCACACAGGGGGAGCGAGGCATAGCACCACAACAGGCAGGAAGAAGCAATGTGGTGCCGCAGACACAAGATGGGAAAACGTTCCGAGTAATACCAACACGAAGAAAGTAGCCAGTAAAACTCTGAGGTCTTCCCTATTCAGGTTATTTTTTAAAGACTGCAGATAACCCCAAAAAGGCCATTTGCATCACCTGCCAGGCCAGCATCAGCAGGGGTAGCAAAACTAGCAGCCTGACCACGACCAGCATGATCAGGCACATGGCAGCAAAGCACCCGACTAAGTGGGCCGAACCCCAGGGTCCAGCAACAGTGTATGTGGGTGACACCACAGCTTGTTCCGCTGTTGTGCATGCACGCCAATCCCCTGTCCATGGCACGCGCCAAGATACCTCCCGCCCTGCACCTGTCATTGAACACTCTCAACTAGCACCATCAGCAAGCACGTCAATGTCCTCATACCAGCGCAGCATTCGGTTGTCCCTACCCCAGTCCTTGGAACACAAGGGCAGATACGCAGCCAACGCCCCAAAGGCCACACTACTAAATTCACACATTTCGCGAATGCTTGCACTCGAAATGTTGCCTTTTAAGCTCGTGGAGATGGAAGCTTTGCGCAACCTGATGGCGTCGGCCGTCCCTCGGTACTTGGTCCCCAGCCGCCACTATTTCACCCAGTGTGCCATCCCCGCATTACACAAGCACGTGTCCCACAACATTAGATGTGCCCTCAACAAAGCAGTTACTGGTAAAGTCTACCTAACCATAGACACGTGGACAAGTGCACGTGGGCAGGGATGGTACATCTCGCTGACGGCACACTGGGTTAATATAGTGGAAGCCGGGACTCAGTCGGACTTTGGGATGGAACACGTCCTCCCGACACCGATGATTGCGGGCCCTGGGTCAATCAGGGTTGCCCCCTCCTGAACCTCCTCCTCTTCAGCCTCCATCTCCAAAATGACCACATCAGTTGCAAATTGGAAGCAAGGCAGCACTGCCTCGGCCAAGCGGCAACAGGCTGTGCTGAAGCTAATTTGCTTAGGTGACAAATCGCACAATGCTGAAGAGTTGTGGACAGCTCTGAAATAGCAGGCAGATCTGTGTCTGACACTTCTGACTCTACAGCCATGCATGGTCTTGTGTGACAATGGCTGGAACCTGGTGGCGGCTCTGCGGCAAGGCGAGCTCATACACGTACCATGCCTGGCCCATGTGTTTCACCTCGTGGTTCAGCGGATTCTCAAAACCTACCCGGATCTGGCAGACCTACTTGTCAAGGTACGCTGCCTGTGTGTCCATTTTAGAAAGTCAGCTACAGCTTCTGCTGTCCTTGCTGTGCTTCAGCAGCGTATGCAGCTTCCAGCTCACCGACTGATCTGCGATATCTCCACACGTTGGAACTCTACATTGCAGATATTGGGAAGGATTTGTGAGCAGAAGAGGGCAGTTGTTGACTACTAGCATCAATAAGGCCATCTGTACTCAGTTCAGACTCCTCAGAAGTGGACATGGATGTCAGACATATGTACCATCCTTAAAAACTTTGAGAATTCCACCAAGATGGTGAGCGACGATGATGCCATAATTAGCATCACCATCCCACTTCTCTGTCTTCTGAAACGCTCTCTGCTCAAAATTAAAGAGGATGCATTGCAGGCAGAGCACGATGAGATGGAGCAAGGAAACATACAGGGTGATTACACACAGCCCAGCCTAATCTCATCCAAACATGGATTGGGTGACAGTGAGGAAGAGGAGGAGGGGGATGAAGAACAGGAGCTAGTTTCCCGCACTAGAGACAGTACTACCAGCACAACTGTCATACCGTCTGTTCAGCGTGGATGGCCTGAGGACAGGGACTAGGAGGAAGAGGAGGAGGATGAGGAGGACTGCATGGTCAGTCGTCCTCTTGGTGAGGACACGGAAGTATTGCCTCTTTGCAGGCACACATGGCTGAGTTTATGTTACACTGCCTTTCCTGTGACCCTTGCGTTGTCCAAATTTTGAGTGAAAGTCATTACTGGTTGGTGACACTTCTAGACCCACGCTATAAGGAAAACTTTCTGTCTCTTTTTCACATGCTGGACAGGCCTAATAAAATAGGGCAGTAACAGAATGCCCTTGTTGCGGAACTATTAAAAAAATTCCCATCTGAAAACGCTGGTGGCAGAGTTCACAGTTTGTTGGACAACCAACGAGAACAGGCGAGAGAGAAACAAATGCTATCCAGCAGATGCAGGGGAACACTATTAAAGTTCTGAGAAAGTTTTCTCAGACCCTCCCATTGCACAAGCCCTGATACGTGGGGTACTCTTACAAAGAGGGACACGTTTCGGAACATGCTGAGGGAGTACCCTGCCGACCGCACCAACGTCCTCCGTGATTCCTCTGTGCCTTATAATTATTGGGTATCCAAGCTGGATACATAGCATGAACTGGCTCTCTATGCCTTGGAGGTCCTGGTCTGCCCTGCCGCTAGCGTTTTATCAGAGAGGGATTTTAGTGCCGCTGGTGGAATTATAACCTATAGGCGCATCTGCCTGTCAACTGAAAATGCTGACAGGCTGACTCTTATAAAAATGAATTGGAGCTGGATTGGGCCAGACTTCTCAACACCACCGAATGATAGCAGCATAACATAAACTCAAATACAGTGTCTTTTTTTTGTTAGGTCTTACTCTATTCCCATGCACCTCTGTCTTCACATCCAGACATGGGTATACGCTTCCTGATTTTGTCTTTTTGCTCTTGTCCTCCTCCTTCTCCGCATCCTCATTCTTCACTACCATATCACCACCATATGTACCATATCAACATATCTACGTCTCTTGCAAGGGACATTGGAGTTCCTCCAAATTTTTGACAGCCGTTGCTTCACTGCATAGGCAAACACTATGGGAGACATACTTCCTAATAATTGTAACATTGTTTTCAGGAGGCCCTTGACCTCTACGTCTCTTGCAAGGGGCATTGGAGTGCCTCCAAATTTTTGACAGCCATTGCAGTCACTACATAGGCAAACAGTATGGGTGACCCTCTCCTTTCTAATGGGAATATGTCGTTACTGAGGCCCACCTCTATGTGTCTTTAAATTGTTAATGGGCATAGCCGGCTGATGGCTCTCTAACAATAGCGAGGGTCGACCATTGAAGAACAATAAGGGCCGCCTGATGGCCCTATAACAATAGGCTTTGTGACTTTCAGAGTCCCTCCATCATAAATGAAACAGGATGTGTCTGATGATGTGTCACACACCACATGGCCAGATAAGGTTGTAAAATGTTAAAATGACATTTCCTGATGAACGCATTTGTCTTGGTTGAAAGCAATGCAAAAGTGCAAAAACGAAACAAAGACGCTACGTGTGAACATAGTCCAAGGTGTGGAGGAGCATTTTTGTATATTTATTTTGCCTTATATACAAGTCATTACCCCGGAAAGGATGCTCCTTAACATATTTCCCAGGAAAATCCATTTTGGATTTGTTTTTGTATGTCTTAAAAGTGGTGTAATATCTCTGACAACGTTGTTGACAGCAGTGACCTTGGAGTCAGAAATGCTTCCAGGGGTCTTCCCCATGCTGTTCCCATGTCATTTGAGCACTGTTCCCATCGATTTGGGCAATTTTTAGGCCCTCTGCAGACCACCG
Source organism: Phyllobates terribilis (assembly GCF_046119375.1). Classification (NCBI taxonomy): domain Eukaryota; kingdom Metazoa; phylum Chordata; class Amphibia; order Anura; family Dendrobatidae; genus Phyllobates; species Phyllobates terribilis. Next base: position 111,224,611 of record NW_027362770.1, read on the forward strand.
GGTTGAGCCGCCTGAAAAATCCTCGAGTTTCCCATAGACTTACATTGGGCTCATTACTCGGACCGAGCACTCGAGCATTCCAATTTGCTCGACTCGAACAACGAGTACCCGAGCATTTTAGTGCTCGCTCATCACTAATTATATATATATATTTATATAAATATATACACAGTATATATAGTCATCTTTTACAATCTAAAAATTGCAAAAAAGGAAAATGGGCCTATGAGAAAGTTTGGGGACCCTGCATGATTAGTACATTGTAGCACCCCCTTTTGAAAGTATCACTGTTTTTAAACGCTTTTTGTAGCCAGCCAAGAGTCTTTCAATTCTTGTTTGAGGGATTTTCATCCATTCTTCTTTGGAAAAATTTTCCAGTGCTGTGAGATTCATGGATCGCCTTACATGCATTGCTAGTTTGATGTCTAGCCACAGATTTTCAATGATGTTCAGATCAAGGGGCTGTGAGGGCCATTGTAATACATTTGTATTGCGCCTTTTGAGGTAGTTTATTGCGGATTGTGACTTGTGTTTTGGATCATTATCCATTTGTCGAGCCATCCTCTTTTCAACTTCAGCTTTTTTACAGATAGTGTTCTGTTTGCATCAAGAATTTGTTGAAATTTTATTGAATCCATTCTTCCCCCTACCCGTGAAATGTTCCCCATGACATTGGCTGCAACACAACGCCAAATCACGATTGATCCACCCCCATGCTTAATGGTTGACGAGATGTTCTTTTCCTGAAATTTTGTACCCTTTGTTCTCCACACATACTGTACCTTTGATCATTGTGGTCAAAGAGATTTATTTTGACCTCATCGGTCCACAGGTCTTGTTTCCAAAATGCATCAGGCTTGTTTTTGATGTTCTTTTGCATACTTCTGACGCTGAATTTTATAGTGAAGATGCAGGAGTGGTTTTCTTCTGATGACTCTTCCATGAAGATGATATTTGTGCATGTGTCTCTGAACAGTAGGACAATGTATCACAACTCCAGAGTATGCTAAATCTTTCTGAAGGTCTTTTGCAGTCAAGTGGGAGTTCTGATTTGCCTGTCTAGCAATCCTACGAGCAGCTCTAGCTGAAACTTTGCTTTTTCTTCCAGACTTTATCTTGACCTCAACTGTTTCTGTTAACTGCCATTTCTTAATTACATTTCAAACTGAGAAAAGGGCAATTTGAAAATGCTTTGCTGTCTTCCTATAGCCTTCTCCTGCTTTGTGGGCCCCCACCATTTTTATTTTCAGAGTGCTAGGCAGCTGCCTAGAAGAACCCATGGCTGCTATTTTTTGGTACCAGGCTGGAGGAGGCTGGCTTTTTGTAAAGTTGGGAAATTTGCATCACCTGGCCTTTCCTAGTGATGATAGTGAACAAGGCATAACCCTTACAAGCTAATTAAGGCCTGAAACCCTAGTCAAAGTTATCTGAGCACACAAATTTTCAAGGGAGCCCAAACTTTTGCATCAGCCCATTTTCCTTTTTGTCATTTTTAAAATGAAAAAAAAAAGAAAAAATATACATTTCTTTTTGCCTAAAATGCAAAGGAATTGTGTCATGTTTAACTTTAAGCATTTTAGAGATCATTTCATCTTCAACTTGCTTAACTGTTCACAATAACAATAATTTTGACCATGGGTGCCCAAACTTTTACATGCCACTGTATAATAGATGTCTGTAGCATTCACAATTTATGTGCCTTTTTAAGTGAAGAACAAATTATTATTATTATTAATATTATTATTGCTATTGTTATAACAATAGTACATTTTGTTACTCAGTTCATTGCAATCGGTTAAAGGCTATGTACACCTTCGCACAGACTTTTTTTTTTATTAGTAATTTGCCTCCTAAAAGCAAAGTTAAGCATTATTGTAAATAGCCTTTCTAAAAATATTTCTACCAGTATGCTGCTGAACCCCTCAAGGAAGCCAGCACGAAACGCATGTTGGGGTCTAGAAGGCATTCAACTTAGGACATGTGTTATGGGTAATTACATTTTGTATGATATTATATGTACCTTTATTATTGCTGTTGGCAACATACTCTTGATTGAGAAAATATACTACATTGCATTCAGGCACCCTTTCAGTGGTCCCGTCGGGGCTTATGTCTGAACCCTCCACAAAACTGGATTCGGACATATGCGTTGACAGGGGCCATAGACTATAATGGTGCTAGCAGAGTGAACATGTGCGCTGTCGTGCATCATTTTCAGGCATGTATCTCTACTGGAGGTGGACATTCAGACACAGTCTTTTACGTGTGAGTGTCCGCCTCCAGTAGGTGTACACGCTCAAATATTATGTACAACAGAGAGCACATTCGCTCTGCTGGCTTCATTATAGTCTATGCCCCCTCGGAGCATACATTTAAATTCAGTTTTGATTGGGCTTCAGACGTAAGTCCCAACGGGGCCACCGAATGGATACCAGAACACAATGTGAAAGCACCCTTACTGACTCATATGTGCACATATACAGGGTGGGCCATTTATATGGATACACGTAAATAAAATGGGAATGGTTGGTGATATCAACTTCCTGTTTGTGGCACATTAGTATATGGGAGTGGGGAAACTTTTCTAGATGGGTGGTAACCAGGGCGGCCATTTTGAAGAAGGACATTTTGGATACAACTTTATTTTTTTAATGGGAAGAGGGTCATGTGACACATCAAACTTATTGAGAAAGAAAAACAATGCTGTGCTTGGTTTTAACGTAACTTTATTCTTTCATGAGTTATTTACAAGTTTATGACCACTTAGAAAATATGTTCAAAGTGCTGCCCATTGTGTTGGATTGTCAATGCAACCCTCTTCTCCCACTCTTGACAAACTGATAGCAACACCGCAGAAGAAATGCTAGCACAGGCTGCCAGTATCCGTAGTTTCAGATGCTACACATCTCATATCTTCATAGCATGTATAATTGCCTTCAGATGTCCCCAAAGATAAAAGTCTAAGGGGGTCAGATCGGGAGACCTTGGTGGTCATTCAACTGGCCCACGACGACCAATCCACTTTCCAGGAAACTGCTCATGTAGGAATGCTTGGACATGACACCCATAATGTGGTGGTGCACCATCTTGATGGAAAAACTCAGGGAACGTGCCATCTTCATTGCATAAAGACAGCAACATATCATCATGTAGCAATTTCAGATATCCAGTGGCATTGAGGTTTCCATTGATGAAGAATGACCCCAATATCTTTGTACCCCATATACCACACCATACCATCAATTTTTGTGTTCCAACAGTCTTGGACGGATCTATCCACTGTGGGTTAGTGTCAGACCAATAGTGGTAGTTTTGTTTGTTAACTTCACCATTCACAAAAAGTTTGCCTCATCACTGAACATAACGTTCTGTGTAAACTGAGGGTCCAGTTCCAATTTTTGTTTTGCCCATTTTGAAAATTCAGTGCGCCGATCTGAGTCATCCTCGTTGAGATGCTGCAGCAGCTGGAATTTGTTAGAGTGCCATTTGTGAATAGCTAATATCTGCCGAAGGGATGTTCGACTGATGCCACTCTCCAGTGACATGCGGCGAGTGCTATGCTGTGGGCTCTTGCTGAATGATGCTAGGACAGCCACTGATGTTTCTTCATTAGTGACAGTTTTCTTGCGTCCACATTTTGGCAAATGCAACGCTGAACCTGTTTCACGAAATATGGCAAGCAGTTTGCAAACAGTAACATGGGAGATGAGTGGTCTCGTCGGGTGTCTTGCATTGAAATCTGCTGCAATGACCTGGGTACTGCATTCACCAGACATCAACACAAGTTCTATTTGCTCCTCACGTGTTAATTTCTGTGACATGTCAATGGCTGTATACAAATAGAAACTTATAAATAACTCATGAAAGAATAAAGTTACGTGAAAAACCAAGCACACCATTGTTTTTCTTTTGAAATTCTCAATAAGTTTTATGTGTCACATGACCCTCTTCCCATTGAAAAAAATAAAGTTGGATCCAAAATGGTCGACTTCAAAATGGCCACCATGGTCACCATCCATCTGGAAAAGTTTTCCCCCTCCCATATACTAATGTGCCACAAACAGGAAGTTGATATCACCAATCATTCCCATTTTATTTAGGTGTATCCATATAAATGGTCCACCCTGTATTTATTATGCATCTAGCCTTTTGACATTCATTATTATCTACTCATCTTCTTGTAGACTATTACATATTGTTTTGCCCATTTACTGCTGCCTTTTTGTCCTTCCTCCCTCTTTTTGGGATCTTCACTGTGTCCCTTGTCCTTTTTTGTATTATTTACTTGCTACTCCGTTGCTGCGACGCTGATGTGGTTCGTTGCCTGGTTGCAGGGACGCATTCTGCGTCATTTCCGGGTCGCGGTGCATAGTGGATAGCGTCATGCGCTACCATGGCAATGGCCACATGACCATGCGCTACTATGGTGATGGCCATATGACCACATAGTTCCGGCCCCAGTGACAGGTTTATGCTATTGGATTACTAATTACAGTGGGGGTATATAAATACTGCACATTCCCAGTCACAGCATCCCCTTGACAAAGACAGGAGCGCCAAAACACGCGTCGGGGAGCCACATAGCATGCAGTCTCTACGTTAAAACAAGGTGAATCATGTTTTTTACTTGATATCCTCTCTTTGAGTTGTTCACATCAATGGTGGGTGGTATTAGGGTTAATGTTCATATGTGAGGCTTAAATTGTGGCCACCTATACATTTTTGTGATACCTCTTTCCAGCCCCCATATATATATATACAAATGTAATTGAATATAATGATATGCAATGGATGTGATATCTGCACCCTGTGGTAACACCTGGTGTCTTTTTTTAAGTATGTTTTAATTGTCTATGTTCTATATCTTTTTGACATACAGTATAGACCAAAAGTTTGGACACACCTTCTCATTTAAAGATTTTCTGTATTTTCATGACTATGAAAATTGTACATTCACACTGAAGGCATCAAAACTATGAATTAACACATGTGGAATTATATACTTAACAAAATAGTGTGAAATAACTGAAAATATGTCTTATATTCTAGGTTCTTCAAAGTAGCCACCTTTTGCTTTGATGACTGCTTTGCACACTCTTGGCATTCTCTTGATGAGCTTAAAGAGGTAGTCACCAGAAATGGTCTTCCAACAATCTTGAAGGAGTTCCCAGAGATGCTTAGCACTTGTTGGCCCTTTTGCCTTCACTCTGCGGTCCAGCTCACCCCAAACCATCTCGATTGGGTTCAGGTCTGGTGACTGTGGAGGCCAGGTCATCTGGCGTAGCACCCCATCACTCTCATTCTTGGTCAAATTGCCCTTAGACAGCCTGGAGGTGTGTTTGGGGTCATTGTCCTGTTGAAAAATAAATGATGGTCCAACTAAACGCAAACCGGATGCAATAGCATGCCGCTGCAAGATGCTGTGGTAGCCATGCTGATTCAGTATGCCTTCAATTTTGAATAAATCCACAATAGTGTCACCAGCAAAGCACCCCCACACCATCACACCTCCTCCTCCATGCTTCACGGTGGGAACCAAGCATGTAGAGTCCATCCGTTCACCTTTTCTGCATCGCACAAAGACACGGTGGTTGGAACCAAAGATCTCAAATTTGGACTCATCAAACAAAAGCACAGATTTCCACTGGTCTAATGTCCATTCCTTGTGTTCTTTAGCTCAAACAAGTCTCTTCTGCTTGTTGCCTGTCCTTAGCAGTGGTTTCCTAGCAGCTATTTTACCATGAAGGCCTGCTGCACAAAGTCTCCTCTTAACAGTTGTTGAAGAGATGTGTCTGCTGCTAGAACTCTGTGTGGCATTGACCTGGTCTCCAATCTGAGCTGCTGTTAACCTGCAATTTCTGAGGCTGGTGACTCGGATAAACTTATCCTCAGAAGCAGAGGTGACTCTTGGTCTTCCTTTCCTGGGGCGGTCCTCATGTGAGTCAGTTTCTTTGTAGCGCTTGATGGTTTTTGCAACTGCACTTGGGGACACTTTCAAAATTTTCCCAATTTTTTGCACTGACTGACCTTCATTTCTTAAAGTAATGATGGCCACTCGTTTTTCTTTACTTAGCTGCTTTTTTCTTGCCATAATACAAATTCTAACAGTCTATTCAGTAGGACTATCAGCTGTGTATCCACTAGACTTCTGCACAACACAACTGATGGTCCCAACCCCATTTATAAGGCAAGAAATCCCACTTATTAAACCTGACAGGGCACACCTGTGAAGTGAAAACCATTTCTGGTGACTACCTCTTGATGCTCATCTAGAGAATGCCAAGAGTGTGCAAAGCAGTGATCAAAGCAAAAGGTGGCTACTTTGAAGAACCTAGAATATAAGACATATTTTCTGTTGTTTCACATTTTTTGTTAAGTATATAATTCCACATGTGTTAATTCATAGTTTTGATGCCTTCAGTGTGAATGTACAATTTTCATAGTCATGAAAATACAGAAAAATCTTTAAATGAGAAGGTGTGTCCAAACTTTTGGTCTGTACTGTATGTTGTGCCACCGTAGTCCTACATGATTTTAATGATTTTCTATTTTTTCTATCTATTGGCCATATATTAGTATTATTTCTTGCTTCGGCACCTCATTATATATGTTCTTTATACGAATGGCCCGAGATAAACAGTTCTAAGAGTATGCTGTAGTATGGAGATTATTCAGATATGTATGATATATATACAAAGCAGCCTTATACTCGGTTCTAATCTCTCTTTTGATACTTTATTTACTGTGTGCAGCACAGCGCCTGTGATTAGAAATATGGACTGTAAGGCCAAAGAAAAGACTTGGCTTAATCAAGTGGAACAGGTGTTTGGGGTTGATGGTGGCACTTCACGGCAGGATGGTGAACGCATATGGGAAGATGATTTTTCAGTAATACAGGATTTGATTATAAAACGGACTCGCCTCTGGTGGAATAGGACTTTCCTCAATACCTATCTTAATAAAAAGATGATACCAAGGGGCCTACGTGTAAGAGTGATTCCTACTTTTCCAGTAGAGGATACCCTATTTATATCCAAATGGGAAGCTACATGTGATGAGTGTTCGTATAAATTAATGCAACAACTAAGTGAATTAAATACGGGCAATATTGCGGCCTTGGACTTATCTATTGATACTGCTCAGACAGCATTTTGGGCAAATTGCCCTCCGGATAAATTGCCCATCTTTGATTCCAAATTGGAGAATTCTGTTGATGGTATTGTCAAGAAAATTCAGGAGATCCATGTCAAAAAAATCAATAGAGATGTACGTGACTGTCAGTTGAAAAGAGTCTATTGGTGGCAAAAAATGTATGTTCAACAACCTCGTTCACCTCATACATCATCATTTTCATCGGGATTGTCACTTAGTGAATCCTGTGATGAGGCATCAACTTCAAGGGTGACTAGGTCTAGTTCAATGACCCGGAAACATCGTGACCTCAACTACCACCCATACAAACGGCAGAACTCTAGCCCACCACGAAAAAGAATATTGACAACAAGGTAATTAACTTGAGTCAACATCTGCTTTCTGAATCTGACCTTTCCCTTCTCAACAGGGGCCTGTCTTTTTCGCCAGCTATGGGGTTTGATGAGTTTACTCTTATCTTACCTTCATATCTTTGCTAGATCCTTGATCTTCAAACACCATTTTCATGATCCTCACTTATGGCAATTATTTCCCTCGGAGGAGGAGCAAAGAGCCGTGAGAACTTTGGAAGAACTGGCGATTGAACATACATCCACCGATAGTGCTAAGATAACTCCATCTATTAGACAGGGCTCCAAGCGGTTCCCCCCTCTATCTAGTCATCCAATGTAGAGATGTTTGTACAAATGGTCTCCAATGAATTATGCAAAATTCCCAGACATGTCTCTTGTGATAATTTGAATAGGGAGGAGAGACAGAGACTTAAGATCTTAAAAAATCTGCCAGATGTTGTAATTAAACCTGCTGACAAGGGTGGGAATCTTGTGATCTGGCCACAGCAGATGTATGAGGCCGAGGCATTTCGCCAGCTACGTGATATAACATGCTACAAAAAATTGACATACAACCCATTACATACTTTTCAGGAACAATTAAAGAATATCTTGGGTCAAGCTGTTAGCAAAGGGATTATCACTGGTGAATTGGCCTCGGCTCTGTCTGTGGTAGAACCAACAGTGCCCACCCTCTATCTCCTCCCTAAACTTCACAAAAATCTATGTAGACCTCCTGGACGCCCCATTATATCGGGCCGGGTTAACTACTTTGAGTCCGTCAATAGATGGATAGACTGTTAAATCAATCCATTAGTTTAAACTCTTCCCTCCTTCCATAGAGATACTGGCGACCTGCTGAGAAGGGTAGATGGACTATATCTTGACATCGACTCCTTAATGGTTACTGCTGATATAGAGTCGCTGTAAACCAGCATCAAACATAATGATGGTTTACGCGCCACCCAATATTTTTTGAGAGGGTCATCATTACCAATTGACATACAAATACTATTGATGAAGTTACTAGAATTCACACTCACCCATAATTTTTTTGTGTTTAAGGGGTCCTTCTACCTACAGCTTCAAGGGACCGCGATGGGGGCGCCCTTTGCCCCCTCATATGCCAATCTCTTCTTGGGGCTGTGGGAGAGGGACCTCACCCTGCCGGATCAGGAGTCCTCGATTGGCCGCGTTCTTTCTTGGACGCGGTACATCGATGACATATTCCTGATCTGGCAGGGGTCACGTGAACATCTCGAGTTGTTTATCCGTGATCTAAATGTGAATGTTCTAAATATACGGCTCACATTCATCTGTGATTCAGATCTAGTAGAATTCCTAGATGTATGCCTAACTCGTGGTCCGGATAATGCCATCCAAACAAACATCTTCAGAAAACCCACCTCATCCAATACTTTGTTACATGCCTCCTCTTCCCATCCATCGCACATTATTCGGTCTGTTCTGGTGGGGCAGTTCCTGCGGCTTCGCAGGATTTGCTCCAGCAACCATGATTTTGATTTACAATCCCAGGAACTGAGTGAGCGTTGCTACGTACGTGGGTACAGTCATAGAATTGTCAAGAAAGCATGCAATCGCGCTAGACATTCTTCTCGCCATGATCTCCTATATAAATCTAGTGCTAGGAAAGAAAGTGATGTTGTGAGGTTCATTACCACCTTCCATACACAAATACTAGCAGTTAGGAAGGCCTTGAGAAAAGCTTGGCCAGTACTTAGAGCTGATCCTGTGTTAGCAAAATACACTATGACCAAACCCACCATTGTATTCCGCCATAGCAAAAATCTTCTCGACCATTTAGTTCGGAGTCACTATGAAGGAGGAAGGGTTGGTACCTTCCTCGATAATTTCAATAGTCGTCTTGGATGCACCCCATGTGGTTGGTGTGTGGCCTGTCCCAATGTAGTGAGAAGTACTACATTTGTAGATTCTACGGGGAGACATACATATGAGATTAAAAAACGTATAACATGTAATTCCCAGAACGTTATATACTATGCTACATGTCCCTGTAACCTCATATACGTTGGGATGACCACACGCTGCCTAAAAACACGAGTGAGGGAACATGTCCTAGGTATAATAGCGGCTTCTGAACAGAATGAAATATCAACCATAAAGACGTTACCAAGACACTTTAAAAGATACCATAATTGTAATCCCAAACTCTTAGAGGTAAAAGGGATTGACATGGTAGAGGTGGGTATACGTGGTGGTCCTATTTCGCAAAGACTTGCCCGTATTGAGACTAGGTGGATTTGGACCCTCAAAACAATACATGCGAGAGGTCTGAACGAATATAATAGTTTTGCCCCATATTTGTGATCTCATCCTGTTGTTCCATCTAACGTATGTGTCAGTTATTGTGTAACATACCTGGCGGCGTCCTTGCATGGTGGTCCATCTCCCACTGTGCAAGAGCGCGCACTTGATCTCCAGTCCAGAATGTCTCTCTGGCTTCCCTCCATGCTGTCTGTTTGTGTCTGTTTCTGCTGCTTAAGGGCGGCGCCCGATCACTTCCTGCTTTTTGTACCTGCTGTGGGTCACACCCCTTGTGCGTCCTCAGCCTATTGCTGTCTGTCACCTGGTATATAGCTCAGCTGCTCCCATCTATCCCTGCCTGAGCATAGTGTTTCATTCAGTGTGTGCTTGCACTCTGAAGGTGCCAGGTCCCGTTCTTTGTCTCCTGCTTTGTGGTATCAGTTCCCGTGTCTGAACTGAGTCCTGTCTATGTCTCCTGCCTTGCGGTATCAGTTCCCGTGTCTGAACTGAGTCCTGTCTGTGTTCTCTTGTCTGCCTATCCTGGAGGCTGTATTTCCAGGCCTGTCTGAACACGCTCCTAGCCTGTTCCTTCCGCCTTCTAGGGGCCGATTACCTAGATCTGTTCCTGTATCTTGTCCGTCCTGTCTGAACACGCTCCTAGCCTGTTCCTCCCGCCTTCTAGGAGCCGATTATCTAGACCCACTCCGGTATCTTGTCTGTCCTGTCTGAACACGCTCCTAGCCTGTTCCTCCCGCCTTCTAGGGGCCGATTACCTAGACCCACTCCTGTATCTTGTCTGTCCTGTCTGAACACGCTCCTTGCCTGTTCATCCTGCCTCTCTGGGGGCCGTATTCCCAGACCCGCTCCGGTATTCCGCTGCAGTGTCGGTCTCCTCTGTACACTCAGTTCCAGTCTGAACTCTCTCCTATCCTTTACCTGTTTTGCCTCTATGTCCGTTCCCTTCCTTTTTCTGCAGAGTCTGAACTCGTACCTAACTCCTGCTTGTTGTCTCTGTACTCCCGTTTGTGAGTTTGTGGTCCACTCGCTACTTCACTGCAAGTACCCTGTGGGTATCTGGCTCTGCCTTTCCCTTCCTGTCTGTTCCGTGTGAACAGAGCCCTGTCCCCCCTGCTCAGCCTTGCCTGCTCTGTCTCCTTTGCTCACCGCTCCGGCGGTTCTAGCCTGCTCTGTCTCCTTTGCTCACCGCTCCGGCGGTTCTAGCCTGCTCTGACTCCTTTGCTTACCGCTCCGGCGGTTCTAGCCTGCTCAGACTCCTTTGCTCGCTGCTTCGGCAGCCTTGCTCCGCTCTGACCCTTTTGCTCACTGCTCCGGCAGTCTCGCTCCGCTCTTATCCTTTTGCTCACTGCTCCGGCAGTCTTGCTCCACTCTTGCTCACCGCTCCAGGCGGTCTCGTTCTTCTTTACTCTTGCTCACTGCTCCGGCAGTCTCGCTCAGCTCTGACCCTTTGCTCACCGCTCCTGGCGGCCTTGTCCTGCTCTACTCTTGCTCACCGCTCCAGGCGGCCTTGTCCTGCCCTGTTCTCGCTCACCTCTCTGGGCGGCCTCACTCTGCTGTGTTTGTCCGCCACATCTGTGGTTCTGTTCCTGAGTCCCAGTGTGTACTGGGTCCTATCCCGCTAGTGTCCCTACCTGCTAGTGCCTCCCTGTCTGCACTCTAGCTGTGCTTGCCTGTACCCCTCTGCCTGTATTGTTCCTGAGTCCCAGTGTGTACTGGGTCCTATCCCGCCTGTTCCTACCTGCTAGTGCCTCCCTGTCTGCACTCTAGCTGTGCTTGCCTGTACCCCCCTGCCTGCATACCCGCCTGCCTGCATACCAGTTGTGCCTGCCTATACCCACCAGTCTGTGTGCCAGCCTACCAGTCTGTTCCTGTATTCCCCTGTGTGGGTCAACAGCCGTGTCCGGGGTCTGTCCTGGAGTAGCACCTGGTCCCTCTGCTCGGTTCCTCCTTGGTGCACTGGCGTCGTATGCCGTCGTGCGACCCTGGTCGGATCGGGTGAATACCTAGTTACGCCCCTCCAGGCATTCACTCTCCGGCACGGTCCAGTGTAATCACTACAATCACACGCACACGCCGCTCAGCCCGGGCGTGTGCATTACATATTGTATATAGAGTGTTTTCCACTTTTAATTGTACATAATATTTTTTATCAGGTGCTGTGAAATTTTGGGCTTTGGCTGGATGTGCAGTCTGTTTCTCTACCCACTCGATATACCGGACTATTCCTGCTTTGGATGTGACACCCATGAATGTTATATTATGCCAACCTTGCTGGGAAGCTACGTAATACAAGGATTGAAAGAACGTAGATATGTAGCCATTTTGCCTTATGCAAATGAGTTGCAATTTATTGATGTAATCATGTCTTGTATTTTCTTGATGATGATACCTCTCTACAAGTTGTTATCTCCCTTTATGATCTTCTTTTGTGCAGTGTATGTGAATTTGTTTATAGATGTAACACTGTTATCAACATTATGATATAATGTCCTGTTTACAATATATGTGTACCATATTGTGCAGTAGTGTTTGGCCTAATGTGACATAATGTATACTAATGTGATTTTATATATAATTTTTTTGATACACTTGATGGTGCAAGATGTAATCTACAACAATATGCAATTATGTAGGTACATTTAATAGAGCAAGGTGTAATCTCTGTATGTTTTGATTAATGAACTAGTTATGTAATATTTCCCTATATTGATACTATTCTCCATATATATGGGAGCTACTTATAGTATAAATGCATGTATTTTTGTGATAGACATCGGAGATATGGGAGCTCTATTTATAGGATGATATATCTGGTTGTGGTATGTGGTATGTCCCCCTCCCTTCCCCTTCTTCTCCTTCACGCTTTCTTCCCCCTTCTCTCCCCCCCCTTTTTTTTTTCTCCTCTCCCTTCCCCTCCCCCCCTTCTTACCCCCCTTCCCCCCCTTCTTACCCCCCTTTCTCCCCCTCTCCCCTTTGTCTCTCATCCTTTCTTTTCTCTTTTCCTCCCTTTCTCTTCCTTTCCCCTTTTCCCTTTCCTTCCCCCTTTACCCTCCCCCTTTTGTGTCCTGGTAGGTAACACTGGGATCGATATGATGTCACTCCTTAGTTTTCTCTTTTAGTGTGCACACTCACCGTTATGACTCTGTACGCAGATGCGTTGCTGCTCCGTGGCTTCTGACTCCCTCGGTGTCCATGGGCAGCTGTGCTGCTGTGACGCTGATGTGGTCCATTGCCTGGTTGCAGGGACGCATCCTGCGTCATTTCCGGGTCGCGGTGCATAGTGGGTAGCGTCATGCGCTACTATGGCAATGGCCACATGACCATGCGCTACTATGGTGATGGCCACATGACCACATAGTTCCGGCCCCAGTGACAGTACTGCACATTCCCAGTCACAGCCATCCCCTTGACAAAGGCAGGAGCGCCGAAATGTGCGTCGGGGAGCCCCATAGCATGCAGTCTCTACTTTAAAACAAGGTGAATCATATTTTTTACTTGATATCCTCTCTTTGAGTTGTTCACATCAATGGTGGGTGGTATTAGGGTTAATGTTCATATGTGAGGCTTAAATTGTGGCCACCTATACATTTTTGTGATACCTCTTTCCAGCCCCTATATATATATACATATATATATATATATATATGTATATATATATGCAATCCTTACATGGTTCCCTTGAGAGATACAAATGTAATTGAATATAATGATTTGCAATGGATGTGATATCTGCACCCTGTGGTGACACCTGGTGTCTGTTCTTAAGTATGTTTTAATTGTCTATGTGCAATATCTTTTTGACATATGTTGTGCCACCGTAGTCCTACATGATTATAATGTGATTTTTCAAAAAATCTTTCTCAATAAAGTGATTTTCTATTTTTTCTCTCTATTGGCCATATATTCGTATTATTTCTTGCTTTGGCACCTCGTTATATATGTTCTTTATACGAATGGCCGGAGATAAACGGTTCTAAGAGTAGGCTGTAGTATGGAGATTATTCAGATATGTATGATATATATACAAAGCAGCCTTATACTCAGTTCTAATCTCTCTTTTGATTGCTACTCCGTTTGTATTTTAACTTTTGTGAAAATAAAAATGTACAATTTTTAATTGAAGTTTTGAGATTCATCACTCTATTTCTACGTTGATTACGATGAAACTGGAGATAACCCCCTTTGTGTTCAGTGAGGAAGAGATATATATCTACAAATATGAAGCTGTGCTCCCGGCCGTGAGCGAGGTGTGATACTACTCTTGCCAGTTGGGGGCAGGTCTTGGGAGCTGTATGTTTTCAGTCTGCAGCCCCTACAGACACGTGACTAGGAAGAGCTGCAATTTGAAGAAGCTGATTAGTCTGACATGACTGATCCCCCATAAACCTAAGTTGGAGTTTTTTTTTTTTTCTTTATTAGTAAACCTCCAAACCTGTTACATATAATGGAGGTTCAATTTAATCCCTTCACCACCAGAGCTATTTTCCATTTTTTTTCCCTCACCTTCTTCTAAGACCCATAACTTTTTTTTTTTCATCCACATAGCCATATGAGGGCTTGTTTTTTGTAGTACGCTTTGTACTTTTCAATGACATCATTCATTTTATCATATGATGCCCTGGAAAGCAGGAAAAAAGTTAAAAATGGGTTGAAATTGCAAAAAAAGTGCAATTTCACAATTCTGAGGGTTTTTTTTTATACTTACCGTGTTTACTATATAAAACTGACCTGGCAATATGATTCTCCAGGTCAGATACCAAACATGTATAGGTTTTTTTTTGTTATTTAACTGGTGAATAAGAATTTGTAAAAAAAAAAAAACTTAGGCTGTGTCACCATTATTCAAGCTTTAATTTTTGGGGGATATGGAGTTGTATAAGGGCTTGTTTTTTTTTGTACCCTGGTTTTACTGAAACCATTTTGGGGTAGAGGCAATGTTTTGGTGGCCTCTTACTGCAATGTTGTGGCAGCCAAAGAACTGTAATTCTTGGCTTTTGATTTTCTTTCTCGTTACGTTGTTATGATGAATCAGACCCATCTAGTTTAAGTGCTAAATTTTTGACTCTTCCATGAATTTTGATATCCAGACAGACTTGTAGTTTTTTCATCAATTTATATGATTTATTAATTAATTGACATTGCCAATCAAATATTAGAAAAAAAAATGATGAACAAGATAAGAACCCTTTGCCGTTCAATAGTTCATCATAATGCAAAATTCCATCTACTTTGTAAAAATTTTTTTTTTTTTGTTTACTTTATTGACAAGTGGTTTCACATTCAAATCATGGCATTGTACTATTTGACTCTACAAGAGAACCAATATCCCATTAACACTGCAAATTTAAAGCATTCAGTGCAATGCAGCAGAAGCTTTATGATGTCATCTTCCTCTTAGCCAACTTAAAGGGATCCTCTGTTACAATATTCTAGTATGCTGTATGTATGTCACCATTCATCTCTGCAAGGCACAAAAGACCTTTTATTATACTCAGAGATAGCATGGCCCCGTCTAATGGGCATCTCTGGTCTTTATCTGGCTCCTCCTCTCTTTTTACGATCAACATTCTCCTTTCCTGATTCATGTAGATGACGTATCCTTCTTCATCCACACAGTGTCACCCATCGCACTCCTGTGCTGGCGCATTTCTGTCTGCCCTACTGAGGGTAGAGCAAAGTACTGTGGTGCGCATGTGCCAGGAAAGGCCAAAGGGCACCAATGACCCGTAGATAAAGCCGGCGCATGCGCACTACAGTGCTGTGCTGTGCTCTTGGCAGGCGCACGATGGGGAACTCTATATGGATAACATAGGATGCGTCATCCACATGAAGCAGGGAAGGAGGACAGTGATCATAAAAAGAGAGGAGGTGTCGGATCAAGTCTAGAGACGCCCATTGGACTGGACCTTGCCGTCTGTGAGTATAATAAATGCTCTTTATGTGCTATGCAGAGGGGATTGGGGACATAGATACATCGTACTAGAATACTGTAAAAGAGGCCCTAAAGATACTGGTCGTACTTTATATGGGGAAAACCTGGCGAAGGGTTCCCTTTAAGCTCCATTGTCTTGCCTCACTGACATCATTCAATTATTATTTTTCTTTTACCACACTTGTGAACCTTAGCAAAATGTCACAGCGATTAGACGAAGCTCCGATGGTTTGCAGACCAATTCCTTTTTCTTGCACTGGGTTACAACTACATGGCTTCTACTTCATGTACCATCTGGGAGACGGCAGCCCGATTTCTTCACTTCTAAGAAGACAGCTAAGGAAGCATGCTGTCATTTTCAAAGCCTGTGACACTGCACGCGTGTCTTTCTTTTCGCTGGCTTGAACAGTGTTTTTTTTTTTTTCTCTTTTCATCAAACAAAACACGACAAAAGTTCTGTTGTGTGTCAAAAAAAAGATAAAAAAAAAGATAATATATTTATTTTTTTATTTATATGCCTCCCACTATTCCTTTTCTTATGTGTTCTCCAGCTGTCATTCTCATAATATTATCTGATCTCCTTATTCTGACTCTTTCTGTAAATTTCTTGCTGCCTATTCTAACACACAAGAGTGCAGATTAGTCTCCCTTTGCGTGGGCACCGAGTCAGCTCCATTTTTGCAAATAAGAAAAAAATGGAAGGTTATTTGCTTCTATCGAGAAATATCAATTGTATTACTTTATTTTATTTTTCCAACATTCAAAATTGAGACAGCCGCAAATGTGAACAGTGCTAAATGGAATCTGCTAAATTATTTACTACGTGAAACAATCTTTAGCACATTTGCCTGTCTCGTCTCACACAGTAAGAGAGTATTTGCATGTTATATGTGCATTTAAGTCTGTCGCTCGGTAAACTAATACATCTCCGTCCATGAATACATTTACCATTTTGATTATTCCCTCTTTTGCAGTTTTCTCCAGTGTTACCTTGAGCTAATTTTTTCTTCTGTTTGGCTCACCCCTTATGTTGATTTATTTGGCATTTCAAGAGCTATTCCAAAGCATTTTTAGAGTATGGATTGCTCAAAATAAAGTCATAAAAATAGATTGTGCTGTATTTTTCTCCATTGGTTTCTCAAAATGAACAGTATGGGAGTTTCTACGAGCATTCTTTCTCCAGCTCTTCAAGTTTTATCTCTGATATAAAAATCTCCTTATGTGAGATGACTATTTCTGAATGCCAGAATGACGAGTGGAGAATTTTCATCTTAATTAGGAAAGATGTATAAGCTTTCTATAAGTTGTGTGTGGACGTTGAATGAAAATGTTGTTGTACAGATGTGCCCTTCCTTGAACACAATATGATACCTCCACAGTGAATTCCTACACAGTACCCTCCACATAACCAGTATGATGACTCTACGGTACCCCACACTTCCTGCAAAGTAGGATATCCCCTAAGTGACCCCAGCACAGTATGATGGCCCCCACAGCCCCCATACAGAATGAGGCCCCCCACAGTCCTCCATGCAATAAGATGGCCTCCACTCAGCCCTTCATATAGTATCATGGCCCTCCATGCAGTTGAATGGCCCCCACATCCCTCTACGCAGTATGATGGACCCTACACAACCCTCCAAACAGTATAATGGTCCCCCATATAACCCTTTAAACAGCATATTGGGCTCCAGATAACACTACAAACAGTATAATTGGCCCCCACATAGCCCTCCAAATAGTATAATGGCCCCCACATAGCCCTCTAAAGACTATAATGACCCCACAAAACACTAAAAACAGTGTAATGACCCCCACATCGCATAATGGCCCCTATATAGCCCTCCAAACATTACAATAAGACTCCCACATAGCCATCCAAACAATAAAATTGACCCACACATAGCCCTCCAAATAATATAATGGCCCCCACATAGTCCTCCAAACAGTATAATGCCACCAACATAGCCCTCCAATCAGTATAATGGCCCCTGACATAGCCCTCCAAACAGAATAATGGCCCTTGGCTGGCACCGGGCTCTTCAGACTCACGGGCCTCATAGCAGCTGCATGGTCTACCTCTATAAGCGGTATGCCACTGTGTGTGGACAACCATTGATTGTGATATGTATTGCCGCCAATCAAGGGATTTCCTATCATATTATATTGAATCTGGAAAAAATGAAGTCCTTAAGGAGTGACTAAACCTTAAACTTTTTTTTGTATTTTTAAGCACTTTAATTGCCTGCAAACCCATGGGGGTCTAGTTCCTGAAACTCCAACCAATCACACAAAAAATCTTTGAGAAGTGCACAGCTCTAGAGTCAGAAGTACTAAGTTCCTGCATGAGCGAGCTTACAGAGTGGAGATTAGATTCAATAGAAAGTCATAGGCTTTCAGGCAGGACTTGTGTGCTGTTGCCTCTTGAGCAGCAAACTTCTCAGTGGTAGTTTGAATGATAAGTTGGGGGTCTCATGACCTGGACTGATCATGGGCAATTAATGAGTAATTAAAATGGCTAAGAATGGCTACTTCAATAACATCACCAGCTGAAAATTTGGTAAACAGTGTATTGCATCAGCCAAAATAAAAGAGGTCATTTACAGGTTGCCAAAATAATCTTGTTCATGGTGTACATAGAGAAATAATCAATCAGATTGCACTATTTTGCATTTAATACCCTCTTCCATTTTTAAGAACAGAGCTATGCAGAGAAGGCTGCACTAAAGAAATAAGTGAATGTTTTGAAATTCTAATTTTACAGCTTTTCTGAATTTGGCTGGGAAATTCAATAGATTCGACATGACGTGCTACAAAGCCTCCAATTTCCCTTAAAAGATGCGTATTACACTCTGAATTATACTAGGACTGTACGCAACTCTTTTCACACTCGTTAATGCAAACTAAGCCTTAGTAATGTTTAAATGACATCAATATATAAACTGTATATATAATTTTCTTTCAGCAATATTGGCGGCATGCTTCTGCATAAATGGAAAAG
Source organism: Phyllobates terribilis (assembly GCF_046119375.1). NCBI lineage: Eukaryota > Metazoa > Chordata > Amphibia > Anura > Dendrobatidae > Phyllobates > Phyllobates terribilis. Next base: position 111,243,332 of record NW_027362770.1, read on the forward strand.
AAATGTAGGATTATATTGCTGAAGCACTATAACCACAATTACCAAACAAGCAGCAGGTGTTAGCTATGTGTTCCTTGCTAGCTCTGTGGCACAGACTGTTATGATCTGCTACCAAAGCTAAGGAAAGAGAGGAGATCTGTCCCTACTATAGGACTCAGCTGAATCCCTACGATGTAACAGGGAACCTGATCCTGCGATCAGACCTGCTAAAGTCCTAATCTAGTCTGTACGGAGACCTATAGATGTGGGGAGGGAATCCCTACAAGTACTAAGGACTGGGAGGAATATGGGACACCTCCTAACAGAAATAGTAGCAGACAGACGAACAAACAAAATAGATAGAACATAGAGGTCCGTAGACCAAGCAAACTAACAGAGTTAGATACAGAGCACAGGCTAGCTAGAAAGTAGATATACAATGAAGTCCAGCAAAGCCAGAAGGGCGGAGCAGGATTAAATAGGCCAACAAGGTCATGTGACCAGCAAAGGAAAAAAAACCTAAGAGCAAGGTTCTAACAGTACCCCCCCTTCTAAGAGGATCCTCCGGATCCCCTAGGACCAGGCTTATCAGGAAATCTCCTGTGAAACGCTCTGATAAGTCTGGACGCGGAAACATCATCTGACCTCACCCAAGAGTTATCCTCGGGTCCGAAACCTTTCCAGGCCACAAGATACTGCAAACTACCTCTATACCGTCTAGAGTCAAGGATGCGAGAAATTTCATATTCCCCGTCCTCCACCACCGGAGGAACAGAGGCAGAGGCGTCACCATCCGACACAACAGCTTTTTTTAACAGAGAGACATGAAAGACCGGATTAATTCTCCAGGAGGTAGGAACCTCCAACCTAACAGCAGATTGGTTGACAACCTGAAGCACCTTAAAGGGCCCTACAAACTTGGGACCCAATTTCTTAGAAGGAATCCTCAACCGCAGATTCCTAGAGGACAACCAAACCATGTCACCAACAGCGAACAAAACCTCCTGTCGTTTCCTATCAAAGTAGTCTTTAGATTTTCTGTTGGCCTCCTGAAGATTACCACGCACATCCGTCCAAACTCTTTCCAAATCACCGGAAAAATTCTCTTCCTCAGGCACGGCAGATCCCAACTTGGAGAACGACCCAAACGACGGATGTCTCCCAGAACAACAAAAAAAAGGCGAACAACCAGCAGAAGAAGATGTATGATTGTTCAGAGCAAATTCGGCAAGTGGCAGAAACTCAGACCACCCCTCTTGATTGTCTGCCACAAAACAACGCAAGAACTGCTCAACATCCTGGTTTTTCCTTTCTGTCTGGCCATTAGATTCAGGATGATATCCGGACGAAAACGACAAATGAATTCCCAACCTGTCACAAAAGGCACGCCAAAAACGAGCAACGAACTGAGGACCCCTATCAGAAACAATGTCAGTAGGAACGCCATGAAGTCTGACAATTTCCTTGACAAAGGCGTTAGCGAGAGTTTTAGCGCAGGGCAGTTTGACGAAGGGAACCAAGTGACACATCTTGCTAAAACGGTCCACGACCACCCAGATGACAGTAAAACCCTCAGAGGGGGGAAGGTCAGTTATAAAGTCCATAGCCAAATGTGTCCAAGGAGCACTGGGGACCTCCAAAGGACAAAGCAACCCCGCAGCAGGAGTATGTGAGGACTTAGATCTAGCACATATAGTACATTGGCGCACCCACTTAATGACTTCCTTCTGCCATCCAGGCCACCAAAAACTGCGACCCACCAGTCTCTTGGTCTCAGAGATTCCGGGATGACCTGCCAACCGAGATTCGTGACACTCAACAAACAAATCTCTCCTAAAGGTCCCAGGCACAAACAACCTCCCATGAGGAGTGTTAGATGGGGCATTCTCCTGAGCTTTAAGAATCTCATCTTCCAAAACGGAGTCTAAAGCAGCTATCACAACACCTTCTTGTAAAATGTTTTCCTCTTTCTCAGCACCGACTATGGGAGAAAAACTGCGAGACAAGGCATCCGCCTTAACATTCTTAGTGCCAGGGATGTAAGTAACGGAGAAATTAAACCGCAAGAAAAACAGTGCCCACCTAGCCTGACGGGCATTCAGGCGCTTGGCAGCATCAAGATATATCAGATTTTTATGATCCGTAAGAACCTGAACGGGAAATTCCGCACCTTCCAAGAAGTGGCGCCAGTGTTCAAATGCGAGTTTAATAGCCAATAATTCCCGATTACCAATATCGTAATTCAATTCAGTCTCCGAAAATTTTTTTGAAAAAAAGGCACAGGGATGTAATCCATCCCCGTTATCCTGAGACAATACTGCGCCAACCCCCACAGAGGAAGCATCAACCTCAACCAAAAACGGCCTAGTAACATCAGGCTGCATAAGGATGGGAGCAGAGGTGAACCTCTCTTTGAGATACACAAAAGCTTCAATGGCCTCAGAAGACCACTGAACCGCATCAGCACCTTTCCTGGTGAGATCAGTCAGAGGTTTGACAATACTAGAAAAATTTTTTATGAATTTTCTATAGTAATTGGCGAAACCCAAAAACCTCTGTATCGATTTCAAACCAATAGGCCTAGGCCATTCCTGCACAGCCTGAACCTTAACCGGATCCATCTCAAAACCTTTGCTGGAGATAATGTAGCCCGAAAAACTAATTCTCTGTACAGCGAACTCACATTTCTCCAGCTTAGCAAAAAGCGAATTGTCCATTAATAACTGTAATACCTCACGCACGCTCCGCCAATGAGACTCCAGATCTGGCGAATAAATCAAAATGTCATCCAAATACACAACCACATTTTTACCGATCAAAGGTCTAAGGATGTCATTAATCAGATTCTGAAAAAATGCAGGAGCATTAGTAAGACCAAAAGGCATAACCAGATTCTCAAAATGACCCACAGGAGTGTTAAAAGCAGTCTTCCATTCATCACCCTCCTTCATGCGCAACAGATTGTATGCCCCCTTAAGGTCAATTTTAGAGAACCACTTGGCCCCCAATAACTGGTTAAACAGATCAGGAATCAATGGCAGTGGGTAAGGATTGCGTACCGTAATTTTGTTAATCTCACGAAAATCCAGACAAGGACGTAAACCGCCGTCCTTTTTTTTTTACAAAAAAAAATCCAACCGCCACAGGAGACTTAGAGGGCCTAATGTGACCGGCGGCCAAGCTTGTCTGTATGTATTCCTCCAAAGCCTTCCTCTCAGGAATAGTAAGGTTAAATAAACGACTTTTAGGAAGAGTCGCTCCAGGGACAAATTCAATAGAACAATCATAGTCTCTATGGGGAGGCAAAACCTGCGATTCTTTCTCAGAAAAAACTCTCCAAAAATCCTGAATAGGAACAGGCAATTCTCCCCTATCCAAAGCTGCAATACGCCCGTTACAACACTTGTCATAACATTTATGGCTCCAGGATTTAATTTCACTGGTAGACCAATCCAGTACAGGATTGTGAAATTTTAACCAGGGCAAACCCAATATTACTGGAGAAGGCAAGTTATTCAACACTACCAAATCCAATTTCTCATGGTGAACACCATTAATAGTGAGAGGAAATTCACTGACCTTGAGAGTAATATTCTTCAAAGGGGAACCATCCACAGAAACCACAGCAATGGGGAATGATAAAGGTTCAGGTTTTAAATTGAGTTTTTCCACGAATCCCCCATCAATTACATTCAGTGTAGACCCGCAATCAACAAACACCCGAAATTCCATTAATTTTTCCTGAGCAATCGTGGAAGCAGCTAAAAATATACCCTTGGAATTTAAACAGGCAATACGGGCGTGACTGACCATTTTTTTTTCTTTCTTCATACGAAGCTCACAGCCTTTAATCAAATGACCAGATTTTCCGCAATAGAAACACAAGCCTTCCGAAAAACGACGGTCTTTTTCTTGAGAGCGAGGTGCCACCGATCCAATCTCCATCGGTTCACCACTGTTAGTACACACATTATCATAACCAGAAACTGACATAGCAGAGGATTTGCTCTCATTAACCCTAGCACGCAGTCTTCTATCCACCCGTATAGCTAATTGCATAGCCTGTTGCAAATCCTCAGGTGTAGGATAAGCAATTAGCAGGTCTTTAACCCTTTCACTGAGCCCAGCAAGAAATAGACTTTTCAGAGCAGAATCGTTCCACCCTGTTTGAGTGGACCAACGACGAAAATGTGTACAATATTTTTCCACATTACCTGATCCTTGTTTTAAACGTCTCAACTCAGTCTCAGCTGATGCGACACGGTCAGGATCATCATATAATAGTCCCAAAGCAGAAAAAAAACTATCCACTGATCTGAAGCATGAATCACTAGGTTGCAAAGAAAAGGCCCACTCCTGAGGCTCTTTGCGCAAAAGTGACATTATGAACCCTACGCGCTGGGATTCATCCCCAGAGGACTTAGGTCTCAAACGAAAATACAATAAGCAAGCATTTTTAAATGAAAAAAATTCTCGGTGTTCACCAAAAAATAAATCCGGCAAACATACCTTAGGCTCCAAGAAATGTGCTCCAGGACAGTTACTCACGTGCTGACGGAGCTCGGCCACCTCCAGAGAGAGTCCCTGCAGGCGATGAGCCAAATCCTGAACCGACACCATGATGGAACAGAAAAATCTTTCCTTAGAGAATTTGCTGGCTGGACTTACTGTTATGATCTGCTACCAAAGCTAAGGAAAGAGAGGAGATCTGTCCCTACTATAGGACTCAGCTGAATCCCTACGATGTAACAGGGAACCTGATCCTGCGATCAGACCTGCTAAAGTCCTAATCTAGTCTGTACGGAGACCTATAGATGTGGGGAGGGAATCCCTACAAGTACTAAGGACTGGGAGGAATATGGGACACCTCCTAACAGAAATAGTAGCAGACAGACGAACAAACAAAATAGATAGAACATAGAGGTCCGTAGACCAAGCAAACTAACAGAGTTAGATACAGAGCACAGGCTAGCTAGAAAGTAGATATACAATGAAGTCCAGCAAAGCCAGAAGGGCGGAGCAGGATTAAATAGGCCAACAAGGTCATGTGACCAGCAAAGGAAAAAAAACCTAACAGCAAGGTTCTAACACAGACACAGTGACTCTCCTATTTTCTCTCACTATCAATTAAACCTTTATTCTTCTCCTGTCTTCGCACATTCATCCCCTTCATTGCTGTGCTGTTATACACTATCTTTATAGTTTCTTCAGTATTTTATGTTTTTCTCTTCTTATGTCTATGGCAAAGCTGTGAACTGTGATGTTCTCTCATTATCCAGATTCACCACAAAATGGCTACTACAGTTCATACTTCTTGTTACACACCTGTCCTGCGTTAGGCACTTGGACTTGTTTCTTTCCCCTATAGCCAACTCACTTTGTGTTACTCTGCACCAGGTTATTGTGGTAACCTGATAAACACATCTGACATCATTAGCCAAGTCCATTAAAGGCTGGCTCAGGTAGCTTTGTGCTGTTTGATCTAAAAATCTACAACTGCTTCCTCACACAGTCCTGTGAATCCTGGTGCTATTGCACTCTCAACCCTTCTGCTACAAGTATCTGTGACTAGACACTTCTCAACTAATAATGATGCTGTTCACACCAATGCCTTTGCAAACTAAGTATCTGATTATTATTTGTCTCTGTTATGCCTGTGTTTAATCATCTCTACAAACAAGTAACCAGTTTGCTTATTCATCATTGCTATCCTGTAGTCAACCATTTACCCACTGCAACCTCTTGATTACATTTGTCTCTCCCATTAGCCATTCATCTACTGCAACTCTCTCATTGCATAAGCCTCTGCTACTAACAATTTGCCTGCTGCAATCAGGACTTGTCTATACATCTATGTGTATGTGCTTTATCTGGTGTTTCTTACTCCACTTGTGTGACTACCTCCTGTCTATCCTCATGATCCACTGGCCAATCTTCAAGGACCCTTCTGTTGCACAATCAAATCTGGTCCATGCTGCTCACCCTGGTATATGGCTTAGGGAATCCAATTACACTTCTAAACTTTTGCTTTTATATAGCCTATAACAGTCCTTCTCGATTGGCTATGCTGTACCATGCTATGTGATAACTACAGCCTTCATGGAAAAGCTTTGCTGATTTTGCCTGAGGTCCTTTGATCCTTCTCTGGCAATCTCCTGCATACCAAATATAAAATGGAAGTCTCCACTTTAGGGGATTCATGTTAAGCAAATCACATTATTTTTTAATTCACGGGCTTCAGAGAATTCCTAAAAATTTTACATTAATTTGATTCAATTAGAGTAAGTTTGTACATCTCTACTGGTAGATTTTCTAAATAATATTAGGGTAAAAAAATAAATAAATGTGTTTATGAGATTTGGTAATTTTTTTTAATCAAATTTTAAAAAAATGTGCTGTTGTCCTTTACTAAATATATCAAATTTATTAATATGCTATTATTTTCAAATGTCTACTGATGTCCTGATAACAACCTCGGTTCCGGGTCCTGGTACATTTGAATAACTGGAGATTGTTTCAGAGCTATTTGAGAATGAAGCTGGCTGACTGCTCATTTTAATAACTAAACCAGCTGCGTTTTCTATCACAATAATGCTGAGAGAAAGAAGTTGGCCAGCTTTTAAAATATTCGGTAGGCCAGCCTTCTTTACACACAATTCTAATGACAAAGGTAACAATCTCCTGTGATGAGCACAGGACCGGAAGTGGAGCTGCTAGCACCCAAGACCAAGTCTATCGGGATATAGGTGGAAATAAATGAAAGTAGAAGTTTTATATATTTATAATAGGAACACTGCAGAGCATATTTTGTAAAAATGGATAACCCCCTTTAATAAGTTAAAAAATGTAAAGTCACAAAGATTACGCTTTTTGAGGTTGAGAAGTACAACGTTGCTCTTCCTTCATTTCCATGTAAGGTGAATGAGATATATACAAGTACATTGTACCACCACTTACCATGCCATCTACTTTCCCCACAAATAAGATGAAGTGAGCAGCTGATGGGTATGTAATGCAATGGATTTTATCTCATCACCATCTCCTAGTCGGGGGATACAGCAGTAGTAGGAACAACAAGTATTTCATAGCACTTGATAATATGATTGCAAACTAAGTTTCAAGCCTTGAAGTAAGAAAGAGATCATGAGCAGATGGATGATAAGAAACTGAAAACGGCGTAAGCTTATGAAGTCTTCAAGTTTCTATAATCTGTTTATAACTTCAACGGAAAGTTTAGAAGAGTTGGTTCTCAAGGAGCTTATGTCCTTGTTATAAAACTAGGTATAATTCTATGTGGAGACAGAATAGATAAAGAGGCAAAGGCTGCTTACAGGGATCAGTAATCACACGACCAAAATGCTCCACATGATGAATGTTGAGAAGCAAATCTGATTTTTTTCTCCTCATTTTGTCCATTTTATTAGTAACCTCATACAGTAGATTTGTTTCATATAATTAGCTTGCTTCATGTTGTATTCACATTAAAAACATCAAAACGTAGTGTTTAATAATACCTTAGTGACACTTTTGTTTTTTTTCTCCACTATTCCAAAAACCATAAAAAAAAATTTAAATTTCTGTTGACCTAGCCATATGTGGGCTTGGATTTTGCAAGGTGAGTTGTAATTTTGGAATGATGCAATTCACTTTACCATACAAAGTACTGAAAAAACGGGAACAAAGTCCAAGTGGAGTGAAATGGTGAAAAATGCTAAATATAAGGATAAAACAGCTACAACAGTTTGTATATGTCGACAAGAAAAAAGCTGAAAAAATAGCGGCACTCACCACTGATAACTTAAAACAACATCTATACTGAGGGACCCTAACCCTAACCCTAACCCTAAGGGTTTTTTTTATTATTTTAGTAGGCTAAAAAAAATCTGAACTTTGTAAAAAAAGAAAAAACAGTTTACAGTATATTACAATTTTCCAAGATCCATAACATCATGATTTTTCTGTTGATGGAGCTGTGTGGGTCTTGTTTTTGTGTGCTAACCTGTAGTTTTTCTTCAGTACCATTTCAAAGTATATAAAATGTTTGAAACTCTACTTCTTCCATTCTTTGGTGCGAGGGATGGTACCGGTAGCCAACAGACGTCAATTCTGGTGTTTCAATTTTTTTATCTATATTTTGATAGATCAGGCTGTTACAGATGTATTAACCCAAATATGTTTTTTTTAATAGAGAAGAACCATTGATTGCTTGTAGTATATACTGTTAGAGGTGCGTTCAGGCTGCATAACATAGCCTTCACTTGCATTACATGGTGGGCTCCACAATGCCCATGCTAACTACCATGTTGTTGAAAATTCAGTCTTTTTGTTGCTTCTGTAAGAGGGAGGTAAGGAGCTTCCTGCATACTGTGCTTTTATTGAGGTCAAGGTTTAAAGCCTATGCATTTTAATGTGAAACTTCGCCAAGTAATGCCTCTAGGCACCAACTTTAGGTTAATTAGAAACAACACACAGGAGCATTATAATGTCATGGTATTGTCACTAGAGACACACCTATTTCAAGGCATACCAACAAAAGAACCACTGGTGTACTAAGTCTCATACAACCTAATGTTTACTCTGTTTTTCCATTTCCTATTCAACTTTATAGTTTATTTTTAATCATTTCAATAAACATTGAATTTTATGAAACTTAGTACATCAGTGGTTCTCTTGTTGGTATTCACCAACTTTAGATTAAAGGGGTTGTCTAGTCCAAATTGATAAGTCTGCAGTCACTTTGTGTGACTGCAGACTTATGAATCTTCCCAGCGCTCGTACTGTGTGCTCTGGGGATTTGCCAGTTTCAGAGCCGGGACCAGAGGGTGTGTATGTGTTATACATACTCCCGGCCAGGGCCCATCTAGTCGGCGTGGCCTCACTCAATACACTTGTATTGGGTGTATTGGGTGATGCTGCGTCCCGTCTAGTGATGCGGCCATTCAGTGGGCATGGCCGACTAGAGGGCACTGCCTCATTCCATAATAGCGTATGGGAGCGATGCCTCGCCCACTGGCCAGGAGTATGTATAGCGCATACATACCCTCCAGTCCCGTCTCAGAAACCGGCGAATCCCTGTAGCACAAAGTGCGTGCGCTGGGGGGTTAATAAGTCTGTTGTCACAGAGAGTAAGTGCAGACTTATTGATTTGGACCGGACAACCCCTTTAACCTGAGCTTCACAATTATGCTCAATTGAGCAAGGTTTAAAAATGAATAGATCTTTGCAAATAGTACTAGACAGACATTATAGTGTTCACAGATATCACCACCTTTAACACCTCCTGTTAATGGGGTCGTCCACTACATGGATAACCCCTTCTCATTCATCTTGTTTGGCCCCATTAAAATTAAAACACCTGATGCCAGCAATGTCTGTGTGCATGGGTCCTGTAACCTCACTTGAGCCCCAGGAATGTGAGAGCCGACACAGCTGGAAAGGCAGCGGCATGAGAGGAGAGTATAGGTGGTTTTATTTTAACGGGGTTAAATATGAGGAATGAGAATAGGTTGTCCAAGTAGTGGACAACCCCTTTAATGCTGGGGATGAATGAATTAATTTAATGTGAATTGAATTTGTGTTGAATTGTGGGAAATTCACTAATTGAATAGAAAAATTGTTCAAATCATTAAAACAGTGCCTAAAGATAATGTCGGTAAAGCGCTGTGGAATTAATGTCACTATCTAAGTGTGTAAAATAAATACATAAAACCATGTTGCAAAGCAGAACTTTTCAAAAGACATAAAAGGCTCACATTGCCTCATTTGTGGTGACATGAGCTTCACTAAAATACATTGCAGCCATCACTTCAGTAGAGACTATCTTAGCCTGTATAAAAGCAATGGCAGGGAATGCAGTAGCTGCCCTGTAGCGAACCTGAATAGTATTAGAACTGACAGCTATTAGCTTGGCAATAGATGTAAGGAGAGAGAGCTTTAAAGCGCTGAATAAACATTATATGTAGTATGTGTCACAGGACAGCAGTGAATAACAGCTACAAACCATTAACTCATAGCCATGTTATTTGGACATTACTAAGACTTTGTCTTAATTGCGATTAATAGCAAACTGACTACCTGAGAATCCAGTGTTTTTATTTTTTAAAATTTGATGAAGCTTACTAATTCAAGTTTTAAAAGATTCGCTCATCTTTAGTTATTACCTTATAAACTCTGTTCACACCTGCCAGTAGTGTTTCTTATAACAGAATGAGCTCACAAAGATCTGCACAGTGAGATCATGAACATATCGTTCTGCTACTTCTCACTGACCGGAGCAAGTATGCTCAGTCCAGAAGCACTTGCCCTGTGGCTCTTCTTCTCCTTTGGGCTGAAATGCTTGACTGTATGTTATGAAACACAAGAACACACATGGGGGGAGAAGTACGGGTAACCGAAAAATGTGTTAGTTACAGGGTCTTCAGGACTAGACCGCCCATTCTGCCACGGTTCTTTTGCAAGAGGTGCAGATTTGATAAGGGAGTCATATAAGTTATGAATGCCGGCGCAATTGGTTGCATTTTTAATATCTACATGTATTTGGGACTTCAAAAAAATGCGATTTTTGGGAAGGGAGCTCCTTTAATTAGACTACAGTTGAGATTTACACTCTGTTTCTAGAAATGGAGCACAATTGACTATAAAGGTGTAGAAAGAAATTAATTTTCACAGAATGTTGGACCTATTTAGATAAAAAATTACCTGGAGAAGACCTGTGGAGATGAGAAAAATTCATAAAAAAGCTACAAAAATGTCTTTACAGTATAGTACATATCCTCTACAGATTGGGCTAGAAAGTCCTAGTGCAATCAACGCATATGAATCATCAATAAGTTATACCTTGAATATTGGCATATAAATGGTGGAATGTTTCAAGAAGACATTTTGGTACATGGATGCCTAATACTGGTTTTGCACTTGCAGTTGATTTTGACACTAACTTAGAGCACTATAGTAAAAGGAGGTGAAGCAGCTCCCCAGCCAGTAGTATAAATCTGTCCCGTTAGATACTCCCTCGCACGGACACCGTCCTGTGACCAGTAATCAACATAGAAGAAAAAGTTTTCCAGCGGAGTGGTATCCAATTTAAGCAGTGTGTAACTCCCTGTTTGGATTGAAGATTTTATTTTCTGCATAATAAATTTTGGAAATTAGATATCACTCCGCTGGAAAACTTTTTCTTCTAACTTAGAGCACTATTCCTGAGATTTTTCTTTTATTTTTCTCTTTGTTAGGTATCCTGTGTGTAAGTGTCATGAAGTTAGTACTCACCGTTCGCTTACTTCTCCTGGCTTCAGTAGCTCTCCGGTCCATTGCGTCACTGCATTTGTGTCACACTGAATCACTCAGTAATTGCTTTGTGGAGAGGAGATCACTTTTGAATTTTCTCAATGCAAGTCTATGAGACTCAAAACAAAACTAGAGAGCCTCATCTTGAGTCTCATAGGCCCAGAAGTAATTTCCTTTTCATGTCTTATGGTATTAGTTGTCGGTTTTGGTGCCAAACTAATCAAAATGGCACATACATTTCATAAGTATGGCACAAAGTTGAAAATGGCTTTTCTTCCTGTTTTGAATTGTTGTTTTTGCAACTTCTTTCACCAAAGTGGGACTTTTGGCACCAAACGTCGCACTTTGGTACCAGAAGTTGCAAAAATTGCAACAAAATTTTGGCGTACTCAAAAATACACCTGTGGGACTGGCATTAAAGTTGTGCCAAATTTAAAGTTGCAATTGATGAATCAGGCCAAAACAAACTAGACTCGGAAACAATACAAAACAGACGAGCACATATAAAATAGACTTCAAAAAAGGTGCAAATAGAATAATAAATTGGATGCAAACAAAAAGAAGCACAAAACTAAACATAGAAACAAGCGTAAAGGCAATGATGAATCAGAGCCATTGACTTTACATTGAAAGAGTAACCACAAGTCCATACAGTGATCTGGCAGGTTACAGGTGCAGTCACATTATGCTGCAACAGAACGGAGCATTGCTGAAAACGGGAGAAGATGATGACCGGTGAGTATGTTACTATAATCATGAAACACAGATTATATCTAAGAAAGGGAAAAATTAAAAATAAAAAATCATTGGAGCACTGTTTTAAGTTATGCCAAGTAACAAAATCAACTGCAACCAGCACCAAAATTTTACCTCATATGTCAAAGTCTCAGCAGTCAAAAATATATGATATGACTGAAGTTGTGACCACTCAGGGCACTGAGAAATTCAGTAATTACTGGGTAATCAGATAATAATAGCCTGACGTAGGAATTCTGCATATACATCAGTTGTCAAGGTTCTGACATTATACGCAATCAGGGCTCACAACATTTCATATGTCCTATGCAACCCAACCTATATTATACAGCAGTAATCTGCCTCTTTTCCATAAATCCTCTGAACGGGTTAATATTAGAATTTCTTCTTCATATTTTTTGGCTTGCCCAATCTATTTCAGCTAAATCTGTGTAGACAATCAGACTAAGCCGGTTTTGTCACAGGGCACAATCAGAAAGCAATGGCATAGTCTAGTTATGGTAATGATTTGACAGCATGACATATGGAGAAAAGATGAGAATACTGATTTGCTGCAATTGGGGGTAGGGAAGAAACATTAAGATTGCATTTAGTTTGTTTATTGAAATATGTAAGTGGCGCATATTAACGACGGCTCCATTGTTTTCATTCATCTTGGCTGCAGCGATGGGGACACCCACAGAGGCGGCTAAATTAGATTTATAGGAGAATTGTATAAATATTTTGGTCTGTGCGATTCGCAAAGACTTAAAATTGAGGTGCAGACTTCTATCAGGCGACAAACATTCATAATATGCTTTGAAAATCAAAGTGAGCTGCAGAAGAATAAATGGGAATTTGATAATATGTCTGTGGAAAAAAAATTAAGCTGTAAAGGAAATTAAAGAAAACTACAGAATACTTAGGGAAAATGGATGCACAGAAAGGCATCTCCTAAAAGGGATTTGTGCAAACTTTATTAAATGCTCATATCTTCTGATTGATAATAACATGATTGACAAATTAAAGGAAGCCATTCTCATTGTGCCAAGGGAAATATGGAGAATGTTGAGAAATCTGCAGCTTCAATCAATTGTTCTTTAGATTTCTTTTTCTTTCTTCTTTAGTTCTTTATTTTTATTTCAGCGTTGGCATGGTTATCTTTTGTATTTTACATTTTAAGACAGTTTTGTGTGTTTTCACATATGGATACCATATGCAAAGCCAGTGGTGTTGCTAGGATATCAAAAATGTGGAGCAAGAACAATGCACTTTTTTCTATGGCCATGCTGTTCCATGTAGTTTTAAAGAATACTAAGCATATACCATAACATACAGTGGGGAAAAAAAGTATTTAGTCAGCCACCAAATGTGCAAGTTCTCCCACTTAAAAAGATGAGGGAGGCCTGTAATTGACATCATAGGTAGACCTCAACTATGAGAGACAAAATGAGAAAACAAATCCTGAAAATCACATTGTCTGATTTGGAAAGAAATTTTTTTCAAATTTTGGTGGAAAATAAGTATTTGGTCATCTATAAACAAGCAAGATTTCTGGCTGTCACAGACCTGTAACTTCTTCTTTAAGAGGCTCCTCTCCTCCACTCATTACCTGTAGTACTGGTACCTGTTTGAACTTGTTATCAGTATAAAAGACAACTGTCCACAACCTCAAACAGTCTCATTCCAAACTCCACTATGGTGAAGACCAAAGAGCTGTCGAAGGACACCAGAAACTTAATGGTAGCCCTGCACCTGGCTGGGAAGACTGAATCTGCAATAGGCAAGCAACTTGGCGTGAAGAAATCAACTGTGGGAGCAATAATTAGAAAATGGAAGACATACAAGACCACTGATAATCTCCCTCGATCTGGGGCTCCACACAAGATCTCACCCCATGGGGTCAAAATGATCTCAAGAACGGTGAGCAAAAATCCCAGAATCACACGGGGGGGCTTAGTGAATGACCTGCAGAGAGCTGGGACCAACGTTACAGACGCTACCATCAGTAACACACTACGCCGCCAGGGACTCAGATCCTGCAGTGCCAGAGACGTGTCCCCCTGCTCAAGCCATTACATGTCTGGGCCCATCTGAAGCTTGCTAGAGAGCATTTGGATGATCCAGAAGAGTATTGGGAGAATGTCATATGGTCAGATGAAACCAAAGTAGAACTGTTTGGTAGAAACACAACTCGGCGTGTTTGGAGGAGAATGAATGCTGAGTTGCATCCAAAGAACACCATACCTACTGTGAAGCATAGGGGTGGCAACATCATTCTTTGGAGCTGTTTCTCTGCCAAGGGACCAGGACAACTGATCCGTGTACATGAAAGAATGAATGGGGCCATGTATCGTGAGATTTTGAGTGCAAACTTCCTTCCATCAGCAAGGGCATTGTAGATGAAACATGGCTGGGTCTTTCAGCATGACAATGATCCCAAGCACACCGCCAGGGCAACAAAGGAGTGGCTTCGTAAGAAGCATTTCAAGGTCCTGACGTGGCCTAGGCAGTCTCTAGCTCTAAACCCTATAGAAATCCTTTGGAGGGAGTTGAAAGTCCGTGTTGCCCAGCGACAGCTCCAAAACTTCACTGCTCTAGAGGAGATCTGCATGGAGGAATGGGCCAACATACCAGCAACAGTGTGTGCCAACCTTGTGAAGACTTACAGAAAACATTTGACCTCTGTCAGTGCCAACCAAGGATATATAACCAAGTATTGAGATGAACATTTGTAATTTACCAAATACTTATTTTCCACCAAAATTTGAAAAAAAATTCTTTCCAAATCAGACAATGTGATTTTCAGGATTTGTTTTCTCATTTTGTCTCTCATAGTTGAGGTCTACATATGATGTCAATTACAGGTCTCTCTTGTCTTTTTAAGTGGGAGAACTTGCACAATTGGTGGCTGACTAAATATTTTTTTTCCCCACAGTATAATAAAGTCATGTGCTGGTAAAAATCTATCAATTCAAAAACAGAACCAAAGACAGACTATGTACTAGATGCTCTTCTTAGCAGGTCCCAAGAGCAATTTGATATTCATTCTTTGACCCCTCCATATAGGGATTTGGTCTTCACTGTAGAGACCCCAACTTTGAAATAGCTTCTGGTGGGTGCAGAGAGTTGGGAGAAATCTACAGTATAAACCTGCAGTATAAGAAACAAGGAGACAAGGGGACAAGAGCAAAATTGGATCCAAAAGCAAAACCAAAATTACATAGGCTAAAGTCCAGGAGGTCAGGTAGTAATGTAAGGTAAAGAGCAGTCAGACAGACTAAGGCTCAATCTATAGGGAATTCAAGTGATAAAGGGGTTGTCCACTACTCAAACAACACCTTCTCAATCACAATGTTTCCACCTTGTAAAATAATAACACCTATACTCACCTCTGATGCTGGTGCTGTTCTGGCGGCATAAGCACTGGCTCTCCCGGGGCTCACATGACATTGCTGTATCATGTGATCCCTGTGGAAAATTAGCTGCCACTTCTCTGTCAACTCGTTCAGACAAACTAGACATCCAGAGGAAGTCAGAGAGCAGCCGCAGTTCTCACTTCCTCCAGATGTCAGTTATGTCATAAGGAGGGGACAGTCAAGCAGCCGCTGATTGGCTGCAGGAATCCTGGGAAGACCCCTTGCTAACACCACTGGAATGGTGCCAGCTTCAGAGGCGAGTATAGCTGCTATTATTACACTTATCAGGATCTAGAGAATTTGTGGATTTCTTCCTTGCTGCCGATTATTGAAGACGTCAATTGAAATCTTCAATAATCGACAGAGTGAGAGGTATCCACAGATTCTCCAGATCCTGATATTCATTGGTTTAGACAACCCGTGGATCCGCATTAGCTGAACATCAACTTAAAATTCTTAATACAATGGATCAGGTTAGCACAATCTGATAAAAAATTCTTATTAGTTGTATAAGACCCTATTTGCGCTACTTTCTCCCTAGAGTATTATTTCACTTAGGGAGAACACTGGGATTGAGAAGAGATTGTTCGGGTAGTGGACATCCCTTAAAGTAGGAACAAAGCCAGGTCACTAAACCAAAACTCAATCCTAATAGTGCACCAGAATGATGAAAAATAAACAATAATTGGCACACATCCTAATGACAGGAAAGATTTAAATATATCACGTAGGAAGCACAATGCGAAACCCACCTACTAATTGGTTAGCTGACCAGCCTTTATGAATGGACAGTCAGTAAGGCCTTCATTGAGGTAGACAGGCTTAATAGTCAAGATGGCTAGGCTGTGAGCAAGTCAGCCAGCATAGATCAATTCCATCTGATAAAAGTTATTGGCCCAGGAGCAGGGAAAGGAAAGTTTGTTACAGGAATGTAGTTAAATTAATTGTCCGGTGTGAGGAGCTGCCCATTTTCTAAAGACAATGATACTTTTCCAGCAACAGACCACCATTTTTGTTAATATTATTATTGTGTTTTTTTACTGATTTACTTATGTTTTATATAGTTCTGCTAACTTGTCAGTATGTGCACTAGATTCAGTTGTAAAATGTCCAGCATTCCACTAATCTGTATCTCAGGAGTTTCTAACCATTGTTCCAATAGCCAATAATCTTGCTATGTGTGTGTAGATTGTAGACACAGTGGAGCCGTCCCCACAGGGGGTCTTACATGCAGTCTCAGATGAAGGCTTCTAGAACATTCTTCATTGTTTAGTGAACAGTGAATGTTTAAGGGGGAGGGTGTGATCACTTCTGAGCTGGGAGGGGACTGAGCCCAGTGGAAGAAAGGACAGACATGTTTTAGGAGAGTTGGGTGGAAGGATTGAAGGAAGAGGATGGAGACAGTGAGTATGGCCTTATACAAAGCCAGTGGAACTACTGAACCCAGATTGGGAATTTGAGGACTAAGAGAACTGTTTTTTGGCCATTTACCTGGAATTGCTTATTACCATGGCTGTGATCAATAAAAGATTGTTGCATCGTTAATCTGACTAGGTGATTACTTACAACCCACAACCTCGGATCTTTACAAGTGGTGGCAGCGGTGCGATCACCTATATCTGGAGAGCATACAAGGGAAAGTTACCGAGCGGTGACTTGGCAGAAGAGATGATGGAGGATGGACCGACTGAGTTATGGAGGATGCTGAACGCGCTAGGAGAGCGGGCCACAGAGATGGAGGGGATGGCAGTGTTAAACAATTTCTGGGTGTGCATGTAGCGATACCCC
Organism: Phyllobates terribilis; assembly: GCF_046119375.1. Lineage (NCBI taxonomy): Eukaryota > Metazoa > Chordata > Amphibia > Anura > Dendrobatidae > Phyllobates > Phyllobates terribilis. The sequence continues at coordinate 111,260,539 of NW_027362770.1, forward strand.
CACCCGCCCCAGTGCAGAGGACAATGGATAACAGGAGAGCGGGGCCTACATCTTTAAGGTACAGGGATATACCACAGATCAATGAGGACACATCGGATATTGATGAACATCTCGGGTTATTTGAGAACCTCTGCCTGTTGCATGAGGTGTCAGTCAGTGATTGGCCCAGATATTTGAGTGTTGGCCTGACCGGAAAAGCAAGAGAAGCTTTTAATAACTTGTCTTCGGTGGATCAGAGATGTTACTCTACCATTCGCAGTGCATTGCTAGAGAGGTATGCCGTCACGCCGGAGACCTACTGGGGAAGTTTCGGGAGACTGAAAAGCGCACTGCACACACACATCGGGAGTTTGCCAACACACTACGTACGGCATGCACTTGGTGGATAGAAGGACTGAGGGCTCAGGAAGCAGAACATGTAATTGATATAATCATGCTGGAACAATTTATGTCAAAGCTCCCAGGTAATTTGAAAGAATGGGTGGCAGATAGAAAACCACTCAGCCTTGATGAGGCTGCACGATTGGCTGATGATTGGTCTGCTAATCGACCAGGGCAATGTGGAAGTATAGCCCCAGTGAGTCAGGAACAGGATTTTACAGGGAGGCCATCGAGACCCATGGATCGGCCTGATGAGGAACGGCAGGGAGTTCAGACTTCACAAAGAGGGGGAGGTTGCCCAAGCCCCCAAGTACGGCAAGTGTTTGGGTGAGGAAGCCTTAAATGCCATAACAGTGGACGCATGGGACACTTTGCCAGGGAATGCTGGGAACATTCTAGCCCACATCACAACCTAGGACGAGGATTGGTGTGCCACTGGGCCAATGTCATAACCGAAAGCCAAAGACCAGTTCTCACTGCTTCAGCCGAGAGGGAGCGGCACTATCTGCAGACTAACCCCCCACCTGTGTTGAGTAATACACAAAATGCCATGACTGTCACAATGAAGGAATGTAATCTGGAGGAGGTAAATTACATCAGGGAGGAAGCCCAGGAACTTCAGGACACTGGATCTACCCTCACCCTGGTCGGCCCAGATAATATCCCCCCAGAGCTCCCTTTAACAGGTCGCCAAGTGACCACCCCCCTAACTGGGTGTCAGCACTCTGGGGTTGGTCACAATGGATACAAGTTTGGTTCTCATGGGTCACGTGTGGAGTTTCCCAGGACAAACTGGGGATCGGGGGGGGATATGGAGGACCCCGCAGAAAGGACAGACCCCTGATCCAGCGAACTAAATACAGAGTCCTTGTCTCCGGGCTTCCCCCATCGGGAAGTTGGCAGGATCTGAAAGACCATATGAGAGAAGCTGGAGATGTCTATTACACTGACATATACCAGGGTGGAATGGGGACTGTGGAGTATATTCGCCAGGACGACAAGGAATATGCTTTGAGGAAACTGGATGATACAATGTTTCGTTCTCATAAAGGCATTCGTGTCCGTGGTGCAAAAAGGGGGGAGGTATGTGAGGAGCTGCCCATTTTCTAAAGACTATGATACTTTTCCAGCAACGGACCACCATTTTTGTTAATATTATTATTGTGTTTTATTAGTGATTTACTTGTTATGTTTTATATAGTTCTGCTAACTTGTCAGTATGTGCACTAGATTCACTTGTAAAATGTCCACCATTCCACTAATCTGTATCTCAGGAGTATCTAACCATTGTTCCAATAGCCAATAATCTCGTTATGAGTGTGTAAATTGTAGACACAGTGGAGCCGTCCCCACAGGGGGTCTTACATGCAGTCTCAGATGAAGGCTTCTAGAACATTCTTCATTGTTTAGCGAACAGTGAATGTTTAAGGGGGAGGGCGTGATCACTTCTGAGGTGGGAGTGGACTGAGCCCAGTGGAAGAAAGGACAGACATGTTTTAGGAGAGTTGGGTGGAAGGATTGAAGGAAGAGGATGGAGACAGTGAGTATGGCCTTATACAAAGCCAGTGGAACTACTGAACCCAGATTTGGAATTTGAGGACTAAGAGAACTGTTTTTTGGCCATTTACCTGGAATTGCTTATTACCATGGCTGTGATCAATAAAAGATTGTTGCATTGGTAATCTGCCTAGGTGATTACTTGCAACCCACAACCTCGGATCTTTACATCCGGGTATATAACATTGATGACCTATGCATTGAATGGGTCATCAGTATCAGATTTGTGTGACTCTAACACCTTCCTTGCACCCCCACTGGTCAACTGTTACCAGATTCAGATGCAACCAGATGGTAGCATTGAACAGCTCCATTCAGTGTGTAGCAGACGCAGCCAACATCTGCAGATCAGCTCCTATTTTTTAAATAGTCACTAGTCTGCAGTATTCATTAGCAACCGCTACACATTGAATGGAGCCAAGTTCAATGTTTACATACGATATCAGCTCAGTGTGGTCTGATAATGATGGTTTACCCTAATGATAGGTTGGCAAAATAGTAATTAATAATAATAATTATAATTAATTCCACTACAAAATTCTCCAATAATTTTGTCACATTGATTTAAAGACAGAATCCTACTGCACAGTGCTTGCTTACATTTATTATACCATACAGTGCTTAGAAAATATGGCAATGCAGTGCCAAAAATCATTATATGGTTGCCAAGAAAAGATGTTATCTTACCCTAAAATCCCAATTGAGTATAAATACTATAGAATTCAACATTGCACAGTTGCACAACAGCTTCATTCTGATTAACTTCATGTTTCAGTTTCTTGGTTAGCAACCTTTTCTATGTGCCATTCGGTCAACGATGCCTTACAGTGTTCCAGAAGACTCACTGGGGATTAAAGGGTTTGTCCCATGAGCAAAGTACATTTTAATCAATAGATTTTGGAATAATGATAATTTCCACAAAAGGATGTGTTAAAAAAAATGTTCCTGTGCTGAGATAATCCTATAAATGTGCCCCTGCTGTGCACTGTATATTGGCTGTGTCTCACTGTGCAGGAACATGGTCTGATTATACCACCTCTCCTGGGCAGGGGAGGAAGCAAAAGAGAGTATACAGACAATATAGCATGGGATCACAGCTGCTGCTTTCTGTGAAGTAAAACATGTTTAAAAAACAAGCAGCAAAAGCTTTACCTCACAGAAAGAGTCAGCTATGATCCGTCCTGTCTGTATACTCTCTTTTGTATTGCTGTATATAGTAATAACGATCAGACAATAGCAAGTTCAAGTTCACTAACAAATAAAGTGAAAAGTAAAAAATTTAAGTAATATGAAAAAATAAAAAGAATATTAAAGTTCAAATCACCCAATTTCCCCCATTAAAAATTATGAAATAATATTTTAAAAAAATACACATATTTGATATCGCTGCATTCGTAAAAGTCTGTTCTATCTAAATATAAAATGGATTAATGCAATTGGTAAATGGCATGACGAGAAGAAAAAATCAAGATGCTAGAAGTGTGCTTTTTTGACCGCTGCAACAACACAAAAACATGTAATAAGAGGCAATCAAAACATTGTGTCTACTGTATATCAATAAAAACATTGGTTCGCGAGCAAAAAACAAGCCCTGCAGAGCTCCATATCCCGAAAGTTGGAATCGTTACGGCTCATGGAAAATGGGCTAACAAGCCAATTTTTTTTCTTTTTTTTACAAGTTTCTGAATTTTTTTCATCACTTAAAGAAAAGAAAAACCATGCATGTTTGGTATAACTGTAATAACACTGTCTTGGAGAATCATATTGTAAGGATATTTTTATCAAAAAATGAACGTTATAAATAAAAAACCCAAAAATAAAATTGCAAAATTGCGCAATTTTTGCTATTTTGCCACACTTGGAATTTTTCTTTCCTGCTTTTCAGTACATCTCATGATAACATGGATGGTGTCATTCAAAAGTACAACTCGTCCTGCAAAAAACAAGCCCTCACATGGCTATGTTGACAGAAAAATCAAAAAGTTATGGCAGTTGGAAAAGGAAAAAACAAAGCGCAAAAACGAAAAAATGCTTAGTTCTTAAAGCGTTAAACATCTTACAGGTCGTACCACAGTATATTTGTCATTGGACGCTATGCGAATCAAGTGAAAAAAAACACAGGTAGATATCATCAGGGCATAATTATAAAGTATGTAAAGTTGGAGTTGAAACATGGCCATGGTGTCTCAGCTGCCTTCTAAGACACCAGTTTTGTATGGAGGACATGGTAGGTGAGGGCCTTGTTACAAAGTGTGCAATGGGGCCTAGGGACTTTAGTACCCCCTCTCTTTATTTCAGTCTAATGAAATATATGAGTGAATATGTAGGGACAATAACTTAAAGGGGTTGTACCAAGCAACCATACCTGCTGATAATCTGTGGTCCCACCAACCTTGAGAAAGGTGCTTTGCATGACTGCTATTTTCTGCAGTTCCAAAGTGCTGTAAATGTAGGCCACTAGTCACCATTTGCCAAAGGGTCATTTGGGCCTCCCATGGCATCATAGCTCAGCTGCAACTGCTATGTCTACACCTCCGCCTCTTATACCTATATACAGAGAGGTGAAATACAAAACTGGCTGATAGAACACATCAGATTGAAAGAAATATGTCACCCAGTCTATGTATCCCCTCAAGCTCTTACTTCTTATTAAAGTGAAATTAAATCAACAGTTGGTTACAGACTCAAAGACAGATGTACAGTGATATAACAAACAGATGGAAAGACAATTCCTCTTACAACATGATTATTGTCACACTCTTCTTTTTTCCTGTAATAATAATATAACAAATACTTTATATATCATCATTATCTCCCCTTACTTCCTGACCTGCCACCATGTCCTATATAGCCATTTAACCACAAGCTGTAAATTTAAACTTATGTCATTGCATCTTTGCAACGACTTCGAAGTTGAATGTCTGGCTCCCGGTGGCCACAGACTGTTGGGTGCATGGACCAAAAGTAAGAACATTATTAGTACTTATGCTCACATAAATGCTCTTGAGATCACCTTGATGTGGGTGCTCATAGACATGACTGAAATGCGAGGGTTCCTAGGCAAATATTTCAAAAGGGCTTCTTGCTCATGATAACTGGACTGTGCTGCTCGATCTGACATCCTGCTTCCTCACCTGGTTAATCATTATTGGGCTCACCTACAGTGCCACCTGTTCTGACAGCACCTGCATAAAAAGATTTACTGCAGAAGAACCCAATATTGAGCGTGGGCAGAGGGCAACCCCATAACAGGCACTTAGTCTACTGTCATTGGTGTTACACCACTGCAAGTGTTGAAAGGGATGAGTTGTAAGTATGTTATATGCCATGATGGAGGCACCAGATGTTGCAATGGAGCCTGCTCGGAAATGTAGTCCTACTGACAACAGATGTCAGTGTCATGGTAGCTGGAGCTGAGTGCTAGACACTGAAAGACTTTCATCATGTATACCTTAATTATCAATTGAGGGAGGTCACATTTATGGAAGCAGTTGATGACCCCTGAGGAACTCCAATAGACATGATGTCTAGATGCAGGTGTTGGAGTCCCCGTGTTATTGAAAGACATGTAAAATTGTAATTTCTTCTATTTATGGAGAGGTATTGATCACAAATACTTGTGTGTACATTTGAATTACCATGAGTTTTGAAGGGATTATCTGAGCAATTCTTATTAATATATTTATTTATCATTGCACGTCCTTTTTTTCATGTCCATTCACTAGCTGTTCAGTGTTACAGTATCCAATTTTTAAGTGTTCACTTTTCTCCATGGGTTTGCCACACAGGACCCACTTTTCTGTCAGCAGCTTTCAGCAGTGCTTATCCCCTTGGGCGCTAGTGTCCTTACTTTATTGTATGCTGTAAAGCAATATGTGTATATTAAACATGCTTCAGAGAATCACTAACAATAGATCTATTACCCCCATATTCTATCCTACTGCATTAAAATTAGTGATATTGACCACTCCATTTTTCACCAGGGAAGTTTTAATTAGTAGGAAAAATATTTTTTTGATTGGGATAACTATAAATAGGGAATAACATTTCATTTTGGACATAACCTTTTAATTATAAATGGTTTATATGGTATTATTGAATTAAAAATAGCTTTTCTGTAAAAATCTTTGTAATCACATCAGTGATTTTTTTCATTTTGTTTATCTCTATTGCTAGTCCACAATTTCAAAGAAAGTGGTCTCATGTGTTTAAGGATGCCCTCATCAAAATGGTCGCAGCTGTGTGATACATACTATATACAGTTGAAACCATACACTGTATAAAAAGACACATATGCATGTTTTTCTCATTGTCTGACATGAAATCAGAATAAACCTTCCCTATTTTAGGTCAATTAAGATTACCAGAATTTTTCATATTTGTCAAATGCCAGAATAATGAGAGAGAGAATGTTTTAAGGCATTATGTTTTACTTACTGCAAAGTCAAAAGTTTACGTACACTAATTATGCTGTTAAACAATTCTGGACTACCCATATGATGATGTCATATGGAAGCTTCTGATAATTTTTTTGGCAACATCTGAGTTAATTAGAGACACACCTGTGGATGTATTTTAGTGCACACCTGAAACATGCTGCTTCTTTGTGTTGCAACATGGGAAAATCTAAACAAATCAGCCAAGATATCAGGAAAAGAATTGTGGACTTGCACAAGTCTGGCTCATCCTTGGGTACAATTTCAAAATACCTGAAGATGCTTCATTCATCTGTACATACAATTATATGCAAGGCCACTCTGACAGGAAGAAGCCATTACTCCAAAAGAAGCATAATAAAAATAGATTAATGTTTGCAAATGCACACAGGAACAAAGACATTAATTTTTGGAGACATGTCCTGTGGTCTGATGAAACTAAAATTGAACTTTTTGGGCATAATGACCATCGTTACGTTTGGAGGAAAAAGGGAGAAGCTTGGAAGCCTAAGAACACCATCCCTACTGTGAAACATGGGGGTGGCAGTATCATGTTGTGGGGTTGTTTTGCTGCAGGAGGGACTGGTGCACTTCACAAAATAGATGGCATCATGAGAAAAGAAGATTATGTGGCAATACAGAAGCAACATTTCAAGACATCAGCCAGGAAGTTAAAGCTTGGGCGGGAATGGGTCTTCCAAATGGAAAATGACCCTAAGCATACTGCCAAAATGGTAACAAAGTGGCATAAGGATAGCAATGTAAATGTTTTGAGTGGCCATCACAAAGCTCTGATCTCAGTCCTATTGAAAATTTATGGGCAAAGCTGAAAAGGCAGGTGCGAGCAAGACGACCTACAAACCTGGATCAGTTACACCAGTTTTGTCTAAGTTCCGACCAACTATTGTGAGAAGCTCGTGGAAGGATATCCCAAACATTTAACCCAAGTCATTCAGTTTAAGGGCAATGGTAACAAATACTAATGAAATGTATGTAAACTTTTGACTTTGCAGTAAGTAATAAAAATACCTTAAAAAATTATCTCTCTCTCATTATTCTGGTATTTTGAAAATATTAAAAATTATGGTAATCCTAATTGACCTAAAACAGGAACGGTTTATTCTGATTTCATGTCAGATATTGAGAAAAACATGCAGATGTGTCTTTTTATATAGCGTATGTAAACTTCTGTTTTCAACTGTATCTGATCAGTAAAGAATTTCAGGCTACATATTTATGTCTTTCCCCCCATCTTTTTTGCCAGATGGTCTGATTTAGATTGCAGAGCAATTTAGCAACTGTAAGTTTTTTTTCACACTTTTTCTTTAATTCAAAAGAAATGCTCTTTTGAGTCTCAGAAGCTCACAAATAATAAAAGTGTAAAATCCATGTTTTCCTGGAAGGATGGATTTGAAGCAGGTTGCTTTTTTGTGTTATTTCTTCACAGTTGTATTGGGTCAGTGAACTTCAGGCTTTGTCACTTAGTAGACAATAACATCCGAACTTGTTGAGTTTTAGATTTTCATTACGTCTGCTAGTTTTATTCTACTGCTTGGGAAACCATGTAACTCATCAATTTTATTATTCCTCTTCTACAGACTTAGAAAGATGGTTGGGGCTTCCAAGTATACCAAGAGTGTAGGTATTGGGTGTTGAATACCAATATTGCAGTTGGGTTTTGAAATAGGCAAAAGAAGAACTGGATTTACCTATAGGCAAAGTCGAGCTACAGAGTAGGTGGAGGGGGAAGCCTGCTAAAGGTAAATTTCCATAGGAACATACTGAACAGTGTGTAGTTATATACAAATTGTGTATATTTTCTGGTAATTATGTCCCATGGGAGTGAGAAGTGGACACCAATACTACAAGGACAATAGATGATATGAAAAGGTCATTGCAATGGTCTGATTTATTTTAAAAAAAGCAGCAAATCATTTGAGGGCCATACATGACTTAACAAATGGTCTACTTGGTACACAAAGTTTGAGGCGTTAGACATTAGGTGCCCTCTGGGCAACATACAAGAAAAGATTTAATACCCCACATTGTCCTAACACATACGGCAGATATTCTATATGGGTTCTCAAACAAAGAATATTAGGTTTACTTTTGAATTCAATGGTGAAACATTAGAAATAACTTTTCATAGAAGATTTCCTTATCCTGCTACTGAAGCTTGCATAATTGTGACAGTGAGGGACTACTATGATTCAGACATATAGTATAACCTCAATATGATTGCTGTTATCAGAGTTTTAATTTGATTGACCTTCGCCTGGAACAAAGTCTCAATTAGTTTCCTGAACCATAAATCAAAATACTCTGTTTAAAGCAGAATGTCTTGTAGATGTTCCCAACTTTACCAAGGCTCCCACCCAATGTTTAAGTTTTAATAATAATAACAACACTATTTCAGGCCATCAAAAGACATATGACACATAATATTGCCTCGCCCCCTGGGCCTGTGTTGTGCGTGCACGTGTGTGCGGGGAATACCTGGAGCTGGATCGCTGGGGGTTGTAGTCTCCGTGGCGATGACCCGGTCCGTGCCCAGGGTGGTCAAATCAGTGGCAGTCTATATGTAAGGTTTTAAGTTAATTGTCCGACTACGCCACCCGTGGATTGTGGTCAGTGCGGACCGTCGCTGCAAGGCAGACCGCTGGGGCTGATGGGGTATGCAGCTGAGGTGGTGTGACTCCCCACGGGAGGAGTGCAGCCCCAGGGCAGTGTAGTAGAGGATGGGAATGATGGTGCGGGCGTCCCAGTACTAATAGCGCTGACGTGGTGAGAAAGCACAGAGACAAGGTATTGCAGTTCAAATGCTTTACTCACAGTTCTCATCCAGGTAACTTGTGCACAGATAGGACCGCCCGAGCCTTGCTGCGTCCACCAGGTAGGGGGCTCGATCAACCCCCAGGCAATTCCGGAGTGTGGCCCAGGACTCTCTTCTATTCCTTTCTCTGGCCGTGCCCCACCAGTGACACAAATTTTGTCCAGCTGCCTCGGGCCTTCTCCTGGGAGGGCTTCGTGCTCGCTGCCCTGACCCTATGTGGTATGCCTTTCTAGTAGGTGTAGTGGGGGGACGCACCAAGATATGATGGCGACCGCCGGTCCTTGGCTGAGGATTAGTCGCCTCCACCAACTTGGGATCCGGTACCCTGTTCTGCCAACCCGTCACCCGCAATCTCCTGGGTCCTTAGGGTTCCTTCTGCTTCTGTGTCTCTGGGCCTCTCTTGGTGTTCTGTTTCTTCCTTTCTTTCCTTTCTGTTCCTTGCTGTTACTGTCCTTCTCCTCTGGCTCTGGCCTTCACTCTAGGCCTGCCTCGTGGAGCTGGGCCCTGGCTGAGCCACAGCTCTCTGTCAGCCCTCTCTGGCTGAACTCCTTCTCGCACTCCTCTCCTCTGACTGTCTGTCTGTCTACTGTTCTAAGATGGTGCCCACCTTATATACCTCCCTCTCTGTGTATGAGCCCAGGTAACTTGCAACCAATGGGCTCCTACCTATGCCCAGAGACCGTCCCCTCCTGCTCCTACATCACTGGGTGTGCTTCCCCCTCCCCACTCCAGCCAGGGACAGATGCTGTCGTGCCTGCACTTCTGTCTCGTGGGAGCACCGTTGACCTGTCCCCCGGAAATGGGGTGTGTGTGATGCATGCAGCTAAACGAGCCCTGTTCCACACTCCGTCCTAACCCGGGAGTGGAATACCACACCTCTGGTTGAGGTGCAATACCCCTGTAGCGGCCGAACCCTCGGGGCGCTACAATAGCATTTTCATCTGTTTTTCTCTCTGCGTGCTTCACCTGTAACTTACAGTTGTCTCTTCTTTGCCTCCCATCTACAGTACAAAGAAACAAAGAATTCCTGCTTTCCTGTCTCTGGGTAGCACGTGTTCACAGCCCATTGTCATTGCTAGCATCATAGTCATTGTTATTTTTATTTTGACTGTCTGTCTCGCCCTTTGCCTGAGCCAAGTTTATAACCTTCTCTACTTACACCGGTTCCTCCTCCACTTCCTCCTCTAAATCCTGCAGTATGTGACATGAACATAGGACAGCACTGAATAAAGGCAAATTAGTGTTTTTTCTCCAGCCCCATTTGCTTGCTGGTGAGTGTTTTTTCCTGGATAAATATTAGAAGAATTATATAACTCAGATCTGGGCAAAGTGAAGCCCTTGGGCCACATCTGGCCCTCTGGCTATATCAGTCTGGCTCACAAACCGAGACAGGTATATGGGGCATTTGCTGTATATCACAAGAATTGTATGGTACATGCTGTATATCAGAAGCTACGTGGGGCACATGCTGTACATGGGAGGATATGTGGGAGCTCGAACTGTACATAGGAGGCTATGTGTGGGCTCATACTGTATATAGGAGGCTAGGGGACTCTTATGATATATAGAGGGCTGAGTGTGAGCTCTTACGGTATATAGGGGGATGTCAGTATACTTACTTCTGCTCAATATTGTCATACAATTAATATTAATATAAAATTATTATAATTAATAAGTTAATATTAATATTGAGCAGAATTAATTTCAGCGTATTTTGTCTTCAAAGGGCTTCAGTAGGTGACCTGCATACCTCATTAGTAGTGATGTGCGAGCACTAAAATGCTTGAGTACTCATTGCTCGGGTCGAGCAAATTGGAATGCTTGAGTGCTCGGTCCGAGTAACGAACCCAATGTAAGTCTATGGGAAACTCGAGCATTTTTCCGGCTGCTCCCCCTGGCAGTCTGCAGAGGGCCTAAAAATTGCCCAAATCGACAGGAACAGTGCTCAAATGACATAGGAACAGAATGGGGAAGACACCTGGAAGTCATTTCCGACTCCCAGGTCACTGCTGTTGTGGCGCCCCTGCTGCGCATGAGTGCCACAGATCCTAGAGGGGTGCATGAATGGATTTCTCCACAAGAGGCCCCCACAGCATACACACACCTCCACCTTCCACCACAGACCACCAGAGGGAGCCCGATAGGGAGATAAAAAGGGAAGGTGGAGCTAGGCAGTTCAGTCTAGTCTGTGAGAGAGTTCCTGCAGTAGATGAGCCTGAGAGAGATCAGCCTGCAGTGGAGCTCAGTCTAGAGAACACAGCTAACAATTCAGCAGTGGAGCACGAGGCTCCTGCAAGCTAGACTCAGGAAGCTCAGTTAGAGCCCAAGGCGTGCCGACGCCATAAGAGCGGTGAAGTGCGGCAAGCTGCCGCTAGTGTGTATAGCCTAGTGATGGCCTCGAGCGAGGCCGAAGGCTAGAGGAGTGAGTAGCATTGGGGGCAGAGGAGCTGTTCAAGCTCACCCCAGAAATCTTATACCGGACACCGGGTCCGCGTCTACAGGGCCGTATATCCCCTGTAGAGACAATCGGAGACCCCTGGAAGACTTCAGGCCCCAGGATCACCCAAGAGCTGATACGTACCAGAGCCAGGAGTCATGGAAGCCCCGCAAGCTGGGAGCGTGTACTCCAAGAGAAGGCCCTACCGCAAAGTCAGCTGGTGCAGGACAGAGACAAAGTTAGGCCTAGCTACAGGCAGGTCATAAACTTACTACACAAAGGCAAGAAACAGGAGGCCCTATACCTGCTCACTGGGGAGAATCCTGCTATGCACCCTTCACCCTACAGTGCTCTGGAATGTGCCTGAACTTCCATCAGTAAAAGGTACTGAAGTGACTATCGCGTCTGTTCCTGTTCTTACTCTGAACCGGCTGGGTCCCATCTGTCCTGCATCCCTACATCCACGCTGCCCTGAGGCCTAGCTCCACCTGTGGGGAGCTACACCACCCAAGCTGCATTAACACCGGCCTCAGTGGGCTGCCGCAGCGCTGTTGTACTTCCTCACACACCACAGGTGGCGTCACAAACTTTCTTATAATTATCCACCCTTTTAAAGAGAGGCCCAGGGTACGGGCCCGGGAGTCGACTACCGCGACATCCACCAAACTAACAACAAGGCCCGGGCGCTGAGTCATCCCCATCCCCTGGGCGCGTCGCTGTCAACAATGTTGTCAGAGCTATTACGTCACTTTTACGGACTCACAATAAAACATGCAAAAACAAAACCAAAATGGATTTTCCTGGGAAATACTTTAAAGGACATTCTTTACAGGGTAATGACTTGTATGTAAGGCAAAATAAATAACCAAAAACAAAAATGCTACTCCACACCTTGGGCTATGTTCCCACGTAGCGTTTTTGATGTGTTTTTGCACTTTTGCATTGCTTTCAACCAAGACAAATGCATTCACTGGGAAATGTCTTTTTAACATTTTACAAACTTGTCTGGCCATGTGATGTGTGACACATCATCAGACACATCGCGTTTCATTTATGACGGAGGGACTATTCTTAAAGGGCCAGCAATCGACCCACACTATTGTTAGTGAACCATCAGCCGGCTATGCATTGTTGTTCCCATTATTAATGAGTGGGTCTCATATACTGTTATTGCATATGCAGTGACTGCAAGGGCTGCCAAAAATTTGGAGGCACTCCAATGCCTCTTGCAAGAGACGTAGAGGTCAGAGAGCCTCCTAAAAACAATGTTCCCATTATTAGGAAGTGGGTCTCCCATAGTGTTTGCCTATGCAGTGAAGCAAAGAATGCCAAAAATTTGGAGGAACTCCAATGCCCCTTGCAGAGATGTAGAGGTCAGAGAGCCTCCTAAAAAAAAATGTTCCCATCATTAGGAAGTGGGTCTCCCATAGTGTTTGCCTATGCAGTGAAGCAATGGCTGCTAAAAATTTGGAGGAACTCCAATGCCCCTCGCAAGAGACGTAGATATGTTGATATAGTACATATGGTGGTGATATGGTGGTGGAGGATGAGGATGCAGAAAAGGAGGCGGACAAGAGCAAATTGACAAAATCAGGAAGCGTATACTCATGTCTGGGTGTGAAGACAGAGGTGCATGGGAATAAAGTTAGACCTCCCCAAAAAAAGACACTGTATTTGAGTTTATGTTACGCTGCTATCATTCGGTGGTTTTGAGGTGTCTGGCCCAATCCAGTCCTTGTTGACAGGTAAATGCGCCTATTGGTTTTAATTCCACCGGCGGCAATAAAACCCGCTCTAACAAAACGCTAGCGGCAGGACAGGCCAGGACCTCCCAGGCGTAGAGAGCTAGTTCATGCCACATGTCCAGCTTGGATACCCAATAATTATAAGGCACAGAGGAATCACGGAGGATGTTGGTACAGTCGGCAAGGTACTCCCTCACCATCTTCCGAAACTTTGCACTCCTTGTGCCTCAGGGCCTGTGCGATAGGAAGGTCTTAGAAAACTGTCCAAGAACTTTGACAGTGTTCCCCTGCCTCTGCTGGTTTGAAGTTGTGTCTCTCTCGCCTGTACTCCTTGGTTGTAAAACAAACTGTGACCTCGGCCGCTAGCGTTTTCAGATGGGAATTTTTTCACTAATTCTGCAACAAGGGCCTTCTCGTACTGCTCCATTTTATTAGAGAAAGCAGAAAAATCCAGCTCACAGATAAAGTCCAAAAAAGTGCATTTTATTTTCCAAGGTACATGAAGCAAAAATTAAAATTTGTGTGTTCACAAAAAAGAGAATACAGGCATCTTTCGACGTGTTTCAAGCGACAAGCGCTCTTTGTCAAGATACCATCCAAATGGATTATCTGTGAGCTGGATTTTTTTGCTTTCTTTATTGGATGTTGCGCCCTGCCAAGGTGCTATCCGTGTTCCAGAAGTGTGGAACTACAGGTGGTGAGCTGGATTTACTTCTGTGACCCATTTTATTAGGCCTGTCCCGCAAAGGAATAAGAGACATAAAGTTCTCCCTGTAGCGTGGATCTAGAAGCGCCATCAACCAGTAATGACTATCACCCAAAATTTGGACAACGTGCGGGTCACGGGAAAGGCGGCGTAACATAAACTCAGCCATATGTGCCAGACTGCAAAAAGGCAAGACTTCCGTGTCCTCACCAAGAGGATTAATGACCATGCTCTCCTCCTCCTCCTCCTCCCAGTCCTCAGGCCATCCATGCTGAACAGACGGTATGGCAGTTGTGCAGGTAGTACCATTATAGCGCAGGAAACTAGCTCTGTTCTTCCTCCTCCTTCTCTTCCTCATTGTCACCCAATCCACATTGGGATGAGATGAGGCTGGGCTGTGTGTAATCACCCTGTATGGTTCCTTGCTCTATCTCATCGTGCTCCGCCTGCAATGCATCCGCTTTAATTGAGAGCAGAGAGCGTTTCAGAAGACAGAGAAGCGAGATGGTGGTGCTAATTATGGCATCATCACCGCTCACCATCTTGGTGGAGTCCTCAAAGCTTTGGAGGATGGTACAGATGTCTGACATCCATGTCCACTCCTGAGGTTTTATGTGTTTTATGTTATGGCTGGATTTGAATCTCAGTGATATGTGATACCTGTGACGGAAAAGGGAAAAGAAAATTTACATGGAGGCCAGAAATGGCTGAATTTGGAGCGAACTTATGTGTGATACAATACAGAGTTTAATATAAACTTATCACTCTTACCCACTTAGCTCTCCACGATTCAGCACCATTCTACATCTCCTCCCGCATCTCAGTCTACCAGCCGTCCAGTGCCCTCCATTCTGCTAATGACTTAAAGCTAAAATCCTCCTTAATCCGAACCTCCCACTCCCGTCTCCAAGATTTCGGCTGTTAGGGGCACATGACAGCTGGTCAGATCACCTGTCATCTTCCCAGAAAGGCTTGAGCTTATCGCCGGAGCCCGCATCAAAGATGTTATGTTCTGCTACCAGAGCTAAGGAAAGAGAGGAGATCTGTCCCTACGATAGAACTCAGCTTGATCCCTACGATGTAACAGGGGACCTGATCCTGCGATCAGACATGCTAAAGTCCTAAGCTAGTCTGTACAGAGACCTATAGATGTGGGGAAGGAATCCCTACAAGTACTAAGGACTGGGAGGAAAATGGGACACCTCCTAACAGAAATAGTAGCAGACAGACGAACAAACAAAATATAAAGAACACAGAGGTCCGTAGACCAAGCAAACTAACAGAGTAGATACAGAGCACAGGCTAGCTAGAAAGTAGTTATACAATGAAGTCCAGCAAAGCCAGAAGGGCGGAGCAGGATTAAATAGGCCAACAAGGTCATGTGACCAGCAAAGGAAAAAACCTAAGAGCAAGGTTCTAACAGTACCCCCCCTTCTAAGAGGATCCTCCGGATCCCCTAGGACCAGGCTTATCAGGAAATCTCCTGTGAAACGCTCTGATAAGTCTGGACGCGGAAACATCATCCGACCTCACCCAAGAGTTATCCTCGGGTCCGAAACCTTTCCAGGCCACAAGATACTGCAAACTACCTCTATACCGTCTAGAGTTAAGGATGCGAGAAATTTCATATTCCCCGTCCTCCACCACCGGAGGAACAGAGGCAGAGGCGTCACAATCCGATACAACCGCTTTTTTCAACAGAGAGACATGAAATACCGGATTAATTCTCCAGGAGGTAGGAACCTCCAACCTAACAGCAGATTGGTTGACAACCTGAAGCACCTTAAAGGGCCCTACAAACTTGGGACCCAATTTCTTAGAAGGAATCCTCAACCGCAGATTCCTAGAAGACAACCAAACCATGTCACCAACAGCGAACAAAACCTCCTGTCGTTTCCTATCAAAGTAGTCTTTAGATTTTCTGTTGGCCTCCTGAAGATTACCACGCACATCCGTCCAAACTCTCTCTAAATCACCGGAAAAATTCTCCTCCTCAGGCACGGCAGATCCCAACTTGGAGAACGACCCAAACGACGGATGTCTCCCAGAACAACAAAAAAAAGGCGAACAACCAGCAGAAGAAGATGTATGGTTGTTAAGAGCAAATTCAGCAAGTGGCAGAAACTCAGACCACCCCTCTTGATTGTCTGCCACAAAACAACGCAAGAACTGCTCAACATCCTGGTTTTTCCTTTCTGTCTGGCCATTAGATTCAGGATGATATCCGGACGAGAACGACAAATGAACTCCCAACCTGTCACAAAAGGCACGCCAAAAACGAGCCACGAACTGAGGACCCCTATCAGAAACAATGTCAGTAGGAACGCCATGAAGTCTGACAATTTCCTTGACAAAGGCCTTAGCGAGAGTTTTAGCGCAGGGCAGTTTGACGAAGGGAACCAAGTGACACATCTTGCTAAAACGGTCCACGACCACCCAGATGACAGTAAAACCCTCAGAGGGGGGAAGGTCAGTTATAAAGTCCATAGCCAAATGTGTCCAAGGAGCACTAGGAACCTCCAAAGGACAAAGCAACCCCGCAGCAGGAGTATGTGAGGACTTAGATCTAGCACATATAGTACATTGACGCACCCACTTAATGACTTCCTTCTGCCATCCAGGCCACCAAAAACTGCGACCCACCAGTCTCTTGGTCTCAGAGATTCCGGGATGACCTGCCAACCGAGATTCGTGACACTCAACAAACAAATCTCTCCTAAAGGTCCCAGGCACAAACAACCTCCCATGAGGAGTGTTAGATGGGGCATTCTCCTGTGCTTTAAGAATCTCATCTTCCAAAACGGAGTCCAAAGCAGCTATCACAACACCTTCTTGTAAAATGTTCTCCTCTTTCTCAGCACCGACTATGGGAGAAAAACTGCGAGACAAGGCATCCGCCTTAACATTCTTAGTACCAGGGATGTAAGTAACGGAGAAATTAAACCGCGAGAAAAACAGTGCCCACCTAGCCTGACGGGCATTCAGGCGCTTGGCAGCATCAAGATATATCAGATTTTTATGATCCGTAAGAACCTGAACGGGAAATTCCGCACCTTCCAAGAAGTGGCGCCAGTGTTCAAATGCGAGTTTAATAGCCAATAATTCCCGATTACCAATATCGTAATTCAGTTCAGTCTCCGAAAAATTTTTTGAAAAAAAGGCACAGGGATGTAATCCATCCCCGTTATCCTGAGACAATACTGCGCCAACCCCCACAGAGGAAGCATCAACCTCAACCAAAAACGGCTTAGTCACATCAGGCTGCATAAGGATGGGAGCAGAGGTGAACCTCTCCTTGAGATACACAAAAGCTTCAATGGCCTCAGAAGACCACTGAACCGCATCAGCACCATTCCTGGTGAGATCGGTCAGAGGTTTGACAATACTAGAAAAATTTTTTATGAATTTTCTGTAATAATTGGCGAAACCTAAAAACCTCTGTATCGATTTCAAACCAATAGGCCTAGGCCATTCCTGTACAGCTTGAACTTTAACCGGGTCCATCTCAAAACCTTCGCTGGAGATAATGTAACCCAAAAAACTAATTCTCTGTACAGCGAACTCACATTTCTCCAGCTTAGCAAAAAGCGAATTGTCCATTAATAACTGTAATACCTCACGTACGCTCCGCCAATGAGACTCCAGATCCGGCGAATAAATCAAAATGTCATCCAAATACACAACCACATTTTTGCCGATCAAAGGTCTAAGGATGTCATTAATAAGATTCTGAAAAAATGCAGGAGCATTAGTAAGACCAAAAGGCATAACCAGATTCTCAAAATGACCCACAGGAGTGTTAAAAGCAGTCTTCCATTCGTCACCCTACTTCATGCGCAACAGATTGTATGCCCCCTTAAGGTCAATTTTAGAGAACCACTTGGCCCCCATTAACTGGTTAAACAGATCAGGAATCAATGGCAGTGGGTAAGGATTGCGTACAGTAATTTTGTTAATCTCACGAAAATCCAGACAAGGACGTAAACCGCCGTCCTTTTTTTTTTACAAAAAAAAATCCAACCGCCACAGGAGACTTAGAGGGCCTAATGTGACCGGCGGCCAAACTTGTCTGTATGTATTCCTCCAAAGCCTTCCTCTCAGGAATAGTAAGGTTAAATAAACGACTTTTAGGAAGAGTCGCTCCAGGGACAAATTCAATAGAACAATCATAGTCTCTATGGGGAGGCAAAACCTGCGATTCCTTCTCAGAAAAAACTCTCCAAAAATCCTGAATAGGAACAGGAAATTCTCCCCTATCCAAAGCTGCAATACGCCCGTTACAACACTTGTCATAACATTTATGGCTCCAGGATTTAATTTCACTGGTAGACCAATCCAGTACAGGATTGTGAAATTTTAACCAGGGCAATCCCAATATTACTGGAGAAGGCAAGTTATTCAAAACTACCAAATCCAATTTCTCATGGTGAACACCATTAATAGTGAGATGAAATTCACAGACCTTGAGAGTAATATTCTTCAAAGGGGAACCATCCACAGAAACCACAGCAATGGGGGATGATAAAGGTTCGGGTTTTAAATTGAGTCTTTCCAAGAATCCCCCATCAATTACATTCAGAGTAGACCCACAATCAACAAACACCCGAAATTCCATTAATTTTTCCTGAGCAATCGTGGAAGCAGCTAAAAATATACCCTTGGAATTTAAACAGGCAATACGGGCATGACTGACCATTTTTTTTTTTTCTTCATACGAAGCTCACAGCCTTTAATCAAATGACCAGATTTTCCGCAATAGAAACACAAGCCTTCAGAAAA
Organism: Phyllobates terribilis; assembly: GCF_046119375.1. Classification (NCBI taxonomy): domain Eukaryota; kingdom Metazoa; phylum Chordata; class Amphibia; order Anura; family Dendrobatidae; genus Phyllobates; species Phyllobates terribilis. Next base: position 111,279,413 of record NW_027362770.1, read on the forward strand.
TCTACGGTCTTTTTCTTGAGAGCGAGGTGCCACCGATCCAATCTCCATCGGTTCACCACTGTTAGTACACACATTCTCATAACCAGAAACTGACATAGCAGAGGATTTGCTCTCATTAACCCTTGCACGCAGTCTCCTATCCACCCGTATAGCTAATTGCATAGCCTGTTGCAAATCTTCAGGTGTAGGATAAGCAATTAGCAGGTTTTTAACCCTTTCATTGAGCCCAGCAAGAAATAGACTTTTCAGAGCAGAATCGTTCCACCCTGTTTGAGTAGACCAACGACGGAAATGAGTACAATATTTTTCCACATTACCTGATCCCTGTCTCAAACGTCTTAACTCAGTCTCAGCTGATGCGACACAGTCAGGATCATCATATAATAGCCCCAAAGCAGAAAAAAAACTATCCACTGATCTGAAGCATGTATCACTAGGTTGCAAAGAAAAGGCCCACTCCTGAGGCTCTTTGCGCAAAAGTGACATTATGAACCCTATGCACTGGGATTCATCCCCAGAGGACTTGGGTCTCAAACGAAAATACAATAAGCAAGCATTTTTAAATGAAAAAAATTCTTGGTGTTCACCAAAAAATAAATCCGGCAAACATACCTTAGGCTCCAAGAAATGTGCTCCAGGACAGTTACTCACGTGCTGACGGAGCTCGGCCACCTCCAGAGAGAGTCCCTGCAGGCGATGAGCCAAATCCTGAACCGACACCATGATGGAACAGAAAAATCTTTCCTTAGAGAATTTGCAGGCTGGACTTACTGTTATGTTCTGCTACCAGAGCTAAGGAAAGAGAGGAGATCTGTCCCTACGATAGAACTCAGCTTGATCCCTACGATGTAACAGGGGACCTGATCCTGCGATCAGACCTGCTAAAGTCCTAAGCTAGTCTGTACGGAGACCTATAGATGTGGGGAAAGAATCCCTACAAGTACTAAGGACTGGGAGGAAAATGGGACACCTCCTAACAGAAATAGTAGCAGACAGACGAACAAACAAAATATAAAGAACACAGAGGTCCGTAGACCAAGCAAACTAACAGAGTAGATACAGATCACAGGCTAGCTAGAAAGTAGTTATACAATGAAGTCCAGCAAAGCCAGAAGGGCGGAGCAGGATTAAATAGGCCAACAAGGTCATGTGACCAGCAAAGGAAAAAACCTAAGAGCAAGGTTCTAACAAAAGACACGCCATGCGCCGTACATGTACGGCGCATATCATGAAAGAGTTAAAGGTGAAGAAATATAAAAGGCCAAGTACCTTTACAAAATAGGATGAGATCAGACAATCAAGGTTTAATCACATCCAAATGGCAAGCACCTTCAACTGGCTGCTGTATTCAGTTAACATGTGTATGTGCCTAGTATTAGAGTATTGCAGCAATGAAGCTCAAAAAAATAATTTAAACTATGCCCCATACCCACACTTTAGTAGGTAAATTTCCTGCATTAGGAAGATTTTTCTTAAAAAAAATGCCAGTATCAAAACACAAGGATCGTACTTTCCTTAACAAACAGACACAAGACTTGACTTGAAAATTAAAATTTAGTTGCAAAATCTGCAATGAATGACTTAATACTATCCTTGTTTGTTGTCACTGTGTGAAAACAAAAAAAACAGCTGTTAAATTGCTGTTGCTGCTGTGTATCACAGATGTATTAATTCACAGTCACGCACTAAGTGGTGATGATGAGACACTACAACAGTTCCCTATATATCAACTGAATCTTGGATTTCTATTCTATTTCTATTGGATTTCTGTAGCCCATCTAAAGAGCAGCCGGCTCCCCACAGTTATGCAGCAGGGAATTGACTGTCAATCAGCATGACATCGACAGTCACACCCCGTCAATAGAGCAGCTCTGTCTCTTCCAGGCTGCTCTGTAGCCCATGTACAGAGCAGGCGGCTCTCCACAGTTATGTAGCAGGGAGTCGACTATCGATCAGCATGACATAGACAGTCACGCCCCATCAACAAAGCAGCTCTGTCTCTTCCAGGCTGCTCTGTAGCCCATGTACAGAGCAGGTGGCTCCCCACAGTTATGTAGCAGGGAGTCGACTATCGATCAGCATGACATAGACAGTCACGCCCCATCAAAAGAGCAGCTCTGTCTCTTCCAGGCTGCTCTGTAGCCCATGTACAGAGCAGGCAGCTCTCCACAGTTATGTAGCAGGGAGTTGACTGTCGATCAGCATGACATCAACAGTCATGCCCCATCAACAGAGCAGCTCTGTCTCTTCTAGGCTGCTGTGTAGCCCATGTACAGAGCAGGTGGCTCCCCACAGTTATGTAGCAGGGAGTCGACTGTCGATCAGCATAACATCAACAGTCACACCCCATCAACAGAGCAGCTCTGTCTCTTCCAGGCTGCTCTGTAGCCCATGTACAGAGCAGGCAGCTCTCCACAGTTATGAAGCAGGGCTGTTGATCAGCATGACATCGCAGTCACACCCCATCAACAGAACAGCTCTGTCTCTTTCAGGCTGCTCTGTAGCCCATGTACCGAGCAGGCGGCTCCCTACAATTATTCAGCAGGGAGTCGACTGTCAATCAGAATAACATCGACAGTCACGCCCTGTCAACAGAGCAGAGTGAAAGAGAAGTAGCTGCTCTGTTGACGTAACATCACTGGAAGCCAAAAGGGGTGATCTGTGACCGCTCTGAGCTGGCAGAGATCGGCATCCGGCACAATAAGGCAGGTAGTTAGAAAGTTTTTAAACTCAGAAGAAAAGAATAAAATAGTACTGGATAAAGATTTAAATATATAACCCCAATCATGTAAAACATTTTTGAAACTGAGAGGGATGACATTTTGTCCCCGAGTGAATTTTGTCACCATTTGATTAAATCTAGGTTTCCCTTTGTAACCATTCCTTATGATCCAAAACAGACAAGCAGAAAAAGACCAATCATAATAAAATAAAAATTTATATATTCACCACAGTGAAATAGCTTGATGGTGGTAAGAACAAGCTGAGGAGCTCAGGAAATATTCCTCAGTGTATTTTCCTATGCTATTCCGTCTATGCAGCGCTGCAGCACAATGTTCATATGCTGCGCACACTATAATAAAATCAACCCTCTTGATGCTTCAAAATTAGCTAGAACACTTCATCCAAAATAAATCTTGGAGCCAACTGCGGAGAAACACATAAATGTATGCATGTGTCTTTGGAAAACAAGAGATACCACTCGCTAAAATGGCAGGGGAAAAGCATCCCTCTTCACATTTTTAATTCAGATCAGAAGTTGAATTTTTAAGTGCAAAACTCGTATGAAGAAACACGATTTTAGGTTAAGAACCCTTCACTGAGTTTTTGAACTGCTGTGACATTACACAGATATATATTTAGTGAATTTTATGGTTTAAAAATTTCTGTTCCATACAAATGAATGTTCCGGGCACAAGAAGCCAAATTCAGCATGCAACCATTGTAAAAAAAAGAACAGGAGAGGGCTCTTAGCATGGAAGAGAATAGGCGTTTGATAAGGTGATAGACTTGCTAAAATTATATACAATTTATAAATAAAAAAAGTAAAAATGACTTAAAATGGCGTGGAAATTGGTAAAGACTATAAATCAGAAGTGTGTTCTCATGTGTAAGGACTCAAAACAATACAAATACTTCAGTTTTCTATAAGCAGCGATGGCCTTATGGTTAAAGGGAATCTGTCAGTAGGTTTTTGCTATGTAATCTGAGGACAGCATGAGGTAGGGGTTAAAACACTGAATTCAGAGATGTGCAACTTATTAAGCTGTGTACTGTTGTTTACTTACAGCCATCGTTTTATCACCATGACATTATCATTGCTGTGACTAGCTGACGCGTGCTTGCTAGTCTGACTCCACCCATTCGTGTGATAAGCAGCTCATTGTCAATAGACTATGTACAGAGAGAGTTGTAGTGTGGCCAGGGTTAGCTTTCTCAGGTCTGCTTCATTCTGCATCTAAAAACTCTGATGGTGTCACAATTGCTGCACCTGATAAACTAAGTGATGCATCGCTGGAATCAAGGTCTCGTTTCGTACATCATGCTGCTCTCAGATGAGGAAATAAAATCTTGGGATAAATTCCCTTTAAGAAGCTTTCATTGTAACTTAACACATGAGTAAACCTAAAGGCTCATGCAGACATCCGTGGATCTCGTTCCAATCATGGACTACAATGCATGAATTGGCCGTGGGTCTCCCGATCGGAGCATGACAGCTTTATGTATTTCTATGAGGCTGTCACTCTTGGGTCGGAATACCCGTGGTCAGTCCATGCAATTTGGTCCCTGATTGGACAAATCATTGAATGTTAGAGTTGGAGGGGACCTCCAGGGTCATCTGGTCCAACACTCTGCTCAATGCAGGATTCCCTAAACCATCTCAGACAGATGCCTGTCCAGCATGTTTGAAGACGTCCATTGAAGGAGAACTCAACACCTCTCTTGGCAGCCTGTTCCATGAGAGGTGGAAGATCCATCGGACGTGTGCATGAGTCCTTAGAGCAACTGGAGCTCAGTGGCTGCCCTTACAAAATATGTCATAGGCGTAAACTATATACTATTATTTCCTCATGTGGGTGTAGGAGTGTGGAAAGAGAAGAAGCACCCTCCTGTACACCTTTTGGTGCCGATATATGTTATATTGCAGCATATTATATATGTTCATTTGATGTTTGATGCAATTGCACTTGTGCTGTGAAAGTGAAAGTAATGGCGTAGATGCAGGGCACAGTAGAGTTAGCAGTTAGTCAACCCTGCAGATGGGAGGAGTTTTTGGGAGAAAGAAGAGAGCTACTTCCTGGTTAGAGTAGGTAGCAGGGCGTGTGACAGACTAGGGCGCATCCTGAATGTGTGTGCAAAGTGATTTTCTGAGGTAGTAATCCCTGTAACTGCACTGGATAAAGTTGCAGTTAGGATCTTTATGAGGTTGTCCACCTTTGTGGACAATTTTCTTACTTTTACATAGGTATGACAGGTTCTCCTCCTGCTCTTGTTACTGCAGCTTTCCTCACAGAGTGCACAGCTCTCATGTCCATAAAATGGCTGGTGGTGGAGGAACATGTGACCAGAGACCAGACCAGTCCATAATTCTCCTCCATTAGAAAAGCAGTTTTCTCATTTGAGGTTTTCAATTGGACAGGTCTGGTCACATGTTCCTCCACCAGCAGCCATTTTATTGATAGGAGAGCTGTGCAGTCTGTGAGGAAAGCCTCACTAACAAAAGTAGGAGAAAAATCTGTGCCACAAAATCACATCCTCAACACATCTAATAAAATAAAAACAATGTGGCCGACCCCAGTAATTCATTCTGCATCTAGTAATAGACAATGTAATAGAGCAGCTAAAGGAGTCAAATGGTGCAAAATGTTAATGAAACCCAATTGCAAAAATGCATGCGCTTAAACAAGAATAAAAATGTCCCCAAAAATGGACAACCCTTTTAACATGGATAGTACATCCTGGATCCTGGGAAAAGGCATAAACACAAAGGGAGAGCTCAGCGCAATGAGTACAGCCGGTTGCCAAAATAGGAAGAGGCTATGTGTAGGCCAGACCTGGGAGTGTTAGTGAAGAGATACTGGACTTACCCGTCCAGGGCATGGGTACCGCTGAAAGTGGACAGTGGTCAAAAATGGACTTGTAGTTGAAATGGAGATTTCAGGTCATACATGCCATATTGTCATAACGTTACTAATTTCCTGCGACATGTAATCATTAGTGATGGGCGAGCACTAAAATGCTCGGGTACTCGTTGCTCGGGTCAAGCAAATTGGAATACTCGGGTGCTCGACCAGAGCAACAAGCCCAATGTAAGTCTATGGGAAACTCGAGCATTTTTCAGGCGGCTCCCCGTGGCGGTCTGCAGAGGGCCTAAAAATTGCCCAAATCGATGGGAACAGTGCTCAAATGACATGGGTACAGCATGGGGAAGATCACTGGAAGCATTTATGACTCCCAGGTCACTGCTGTCAACAACTTTGTCAGAGTATTACTCCACTTTTACGGACTCACAATAAAACATACAAAAACAAAAACAAAATGGATTTTCTTGGAAAATATGTTAAGCAAAATCCTTTCCAGGGTAATGACTTGTATATAAAGCAAAATAAATAACCAAAACCAAAAATACTCCTCCATAGCTTGGGCTATGTTCACACATAGCGTTTTTGATGCGTTTTTGCACTTTTGCATTGCTTTCAACAGTAACAAATGCATTCACCAGGAAATGTCATTTTAACATTTTGCAACCTTATCTGGCCATGTGGTGTGTGACACATCATCAGACACATGCATACAGTGCTGAAAAGACATGGGAACAGCATGGGGAAGACCTCTGGAAGCATCTCTGACTCCCAGGTCACTGCCTAAAAGTGTGCCCATCATAAGTGATCCATGGCGCATGAAAAGTTGCCTCCCTCCATGCACCTGTCGTTGCAGACTGGCAACAATCACCGTCCACGTACTTGTCCCAGTGCAGCATTCAGTTGACCCTACCCCATTCCTTGGAATACAAGCGCAAGTATGCAGCCAGACACCCACCAGCCCACAGGCTGCAATACTATACTGCCAAATTTTTGACAGCTGCTTGCACTTGAAATGTGGCCTTTTAGGCTCGTGGAAGCTGTCCACAATCTTATTGCGGCGGCGACCGGGTATCCATACTCGGTCCCCAGCCGCCACTATTTGTCCCATTGTCGTCTCCGCCTTCCACAAGCATGGGTCCCACAACATTACCCATGCTCTCCCCATTGAACTTAGTAGGAAGGACCGCCTAACCACAAGCATGTGGTCAAGTGAATGTGGCCAGGGACTGTACGGAGCCAGTCCACAGCTTTTTTTGCTGCGTTGTTTTCACCACAGCCATATTCTTTAGCTTGGTGAAAGGACTTGTGAAACCATATCTACCCAGCTGTCATTTCTCTCAGGAAGTCCTCTAAAGCTGCTTTCACTTGAAATGTGGCCTTTTAGGCTCGTGGAGGTGGAATCTTTTCATAACCTCATGCCCGCAGCGGCCGGTGTCCATACTTGGTCCCCAGCTGCCACTATTTCTCCCGATATCGTCTCTGCCTTCCACAAGCACTGGTCCCACAACATTTCCCGTGCCCTCCCCAGTGCACTTACTGGGAAGGACCGCCTAGCCACAAACACATGGACAGGTGAATGTGGCCAGGGATGGTATGGAGCCAGTCCACAGCTTTTTTTGCTGAGAGTTGTATTTCACCACAGCCATATTCTTTAGCTTGGTGAAAGGACTGGCATAGAGGGAAACCATATCTACTCTGGGTGTCATTACTCCCACGAAGTCCTCTAATGCAGCTTGTTGCAGAGGCAATCGCAGCCCTTCCAACATCAACTCGCACTTGTCGGTGGTGCTTTGACACACAAACATCTTTCTTTGCGCATTTAATTTCATGACTACAGAGTTGGGCAATGACCTGATCGGCAATGCGGTTTGAGAAATAATATGCATAAGCACATCCGATCCACATTAAAAAAGCAGCCATGGAGTGTCCGGGAACTTTCCCCCACACTTTTCTTAGCCAGGGCTGCATCTCTGCAGGGTTGGACAGACCTACCAGAAAACCGGAGACTTCTCCGGTGGGCCCTGGCTTCTCCTTCAGGAGAGTTCATAGAGAGGAGGTGAGGCCATGATGATGACAGAGGCCACCATCTGCTTAATTTTCTGTTACTTGGAATGCAAGCGCAAGTATGCAGCCAGCCACCCACCCACAGGCCGCAATACTAAACTGCCAGATTTCTGGGCAGCTGCTTGCACTTGAAATGTGGCCTTTTAGGCTCATGGTGGTGGAAGCTTTTCACAACCTCAAGCCTCATGCCTCATGTCCATATTCGGTCCCCAGCTGTCACTATTTCTCCCGGTGTTGACTCCACCTTCTACAAGCACGGGTCCCTGAACATTACTTCTGGTACTTTTGTGTGGGAATTTGCTTGCCTCCTACCAGCCTAGAATATTTCCAGTAAACTATGGTACTACTCCATGGTATTAGCACTGCCCCCAGTACCAGTAGCAAAGCCATCCCCAATTTCCTTCTCAGGAATTTTATTTGGTAGACTGAGTGGCTGCCCAAATACATTAGTTTCTCACAAAGGAGCTGTAGATAGATTGGCAGTAGGTGCAAGTTTCTCCAGCCTGTTAGATATTAGAGGGTGAACGGCAGCACATTGGATCGGTGGTTAGCATTGAAGCATTGCAGCGCTGGGATCCTGGGTTCAAATCTCATCAAGGGTAACATTTGCAAGGACTTTGTATGTTCTCCCCATCAGAAAGGAGAGGGTCTCCCATAGTGTTGGCCTAGTCAGTGAGTGCAAGGGCTGCCCCTTCCGGTCCGGCATCTGCACGGACGAGACAGAGACACTGGTCCTCATAGCAACCTGCTGGGCAGACACGTGCAATATCCGGAGACCCGCCCCTTCCGGTCCGGCTATCGCACGAACTTTAAGAAGGGCGTCCTTTCACTTTCTGAGCACGGCCTCTCTGAAGCTAGGCGCAGCCAGCGCCACTGTTCACCACTGCCTGCCCAGCCCTGCTACCGGCTTAATACCAGTTTCTATAAGTAAGTGAATGACACTGCAGCAGCCGCCTACACTTTAACAACATATTGCATTACTATTTGACTGATACCTATTGTTCCATCCCCCTTAGAATTACTTAAGCCAGCACCACCTAGAATAAAGAGGTACCCTCTATCTATTACTACCTAACCCATAATGGCAAGACAAGATCCTGTGATGCTATGATACCTATACTTCTCAGTTTACTTCCACAGGGGTCCCTTTTGCTTGAAAACACAGCCTAAATCCTTTACACATATATATCAACCAGCAGCAAGTAAGGTTTTTGTTGTTTCTTTGTTTTTCTGCATCATGACCACACTATGAGTATGTGAACCTTATACCAATATGTACTGATGTCTCTCTCTCCAATCCTTTCCCCTCTCCCCCCACTCCCTTTCCCTTCCCTCTCCCCCAGTTCCTGGAGCTATATGTGCTCGCCTAACAAACTTGGAATTTTTTACAGATTTTATATTGTTTTTTATGTGTTATTACACTACCACATGCTTGTTTATACCACTCTGTATTTATACACCTATTCTTCCTTTACAGTAGCGACTGGATTGAATAAGGCCATCACATGCCGAAACGTCTCAATATATTGTCGCCATCCATCTCTGGTTGAATTAATTTAATTTGATTTATGCTGTATAAATAAATTACACTTTATCACAATTATGAGAGTGTGATGAAGTAACTTTATTACATTTACTTGGGCTTACCAGCCGATTGCATATGCACCTCGACTTGAGACAGAGTGCATGCCTACTTAACCCTCTAAAAATTGGGAAGCACTCCAATGCCCCTTGGAAGAGACTTAGAGGGCCTCATAAAAAAATGTTCCCATTAGAAAGGAGCGGGTCTCCTAAACTTGTAATGCCCATGCACTAAGTGTATGGGCTGACATACATTTAAAAATTATGTGGGTGTTGCATCACGGACCACGGTCACCCTGGTTATATGGTGGTGGAGGATGAGGAGAAGGAGGAGGAAAAGAGCAAATAGCCAAAATCAGGAAGCGTATAACCATGTCATGGTATGAAGATGTGCATGGGAATACACCTTCCAAAAAAAGACACTGGATTTGAGTTTATGTTATGCTGCTATCATTTGGTGGTGTTGAGAAGTCTGGCCCAATCCAGCCCTTGTTCATTTTTATGAGAGTCAGCCTGTCAGCATTTTCAGTTTACAGGCGGATGTGCTTATCAGTTATAATTCCACCAGCGGCACCTAAAACGCTAGCGGCAGGGCAGCCCAGGACCTCCAAGGCGTAGAGAGCCAGTTCATTCCACGTATCCAGCTTGGATACCCAATAATTATAAGGCACAGAGGAATCACGGAGAAGTTGTTACGGTCAGCAAGGTACTCTCTCAGCATCTTCTTAAACTTTGCACTCCTTGTAAGAGTACCCCGCACCTCAGGGCTTGTGTGATTGAAGGGTCTGAGAAAACTCTCCCAGAACTTTGACAGTGTTCCCCTGACTCTGCTGTATTGCATTTGTGTCTCTCTCACCTGTTCTCCTTGGTTGTCCAACGAACTGTGACCTCTGCTGCCAGCATTTTCAGATGGGAATTCTTTTAATAGTTCCGCAACAAGGGCCTTCTGGTACTGCCCCATTTTTGTAGACCTGTCCGCCTCAGGAATGAGAGATATAAAGTTTTCCTTGTAGCATGGGTCTAGAAGTGTCTCAAACCAGTAACGACTGTCACCCAAAATTCTGAGAACACGAGGGTCATGGGAAAGGCAGCGTAACATAAACTCAGCCATGCGTGCCAGACTGCGAACAGGCAAGACTTCCATGTCCTCACCAAGAGGATGAGAGACCACGCTCTCCTCCTCCTCTCTGTCCTCTGGCCATCCACTCTAAACAGACGATATGACATTTGTGCAGGTAGTACCATCTATAGAGCATGAAACTAGCTCCTGTTCTTCCTCCTCCTCCTCTTTCTCATTCTCACCCAATCCATCTCATCGTGCTCTGTCTGTAATGCATCCTCTTTGATTGTGAGCAGAGAGCATTTCAGAAGACAGAGAAGCGGGATGGTGATGCTAATTATGGCGTCATCGCAGCTCACCATCTTGGTGGAGTCCTCAAAGTTTTGGAGGATGGTACATATGTCTGACATCCAAGTCCACTCCTGAGGTCTTATGTGTGGAGTCTGAACTGAATACCAACGGCTTTGTTGATGCTGGTACTCAACAACTGCCCTCTTCTGCTCACAAATCCTTCCCAACATCTGCATTGTAGAGATCCAATGCGTGGGGACATCACATACCTGTCTGGTTTTTTGACTTGTTTGCATTCTGTGCAATTTAAGGGTGTGGCATGCCCTTTGTTGAGCTGATTGGTATATATGTAGCTTACCACGGGCCTAGGTGGTCTGGAGTTGGGACCCGGTCCTATTTGTCTACCCTTTTATATGCATTACTTCAACTTTGATATACAGTAAGGTTTTTAATATAGGCAGTATAGGTACCGTCCCAATTTAGGGTCACCTTGCCGCTGGTGGGACGGCTTGTATACTTTTTTTGATCAAAAATAGTTCACTAAGTACCCTATATTTATTATGCAACTTTGCTTTACATTTATATATAATTATGGTAGGGTATGAGATATATTTTTGTCTTGCTTCTTTTTTGCTAGTGTGAACATGCCTCTGTTTCTTGTATGTCTGCCATCTTAGACCTCAGTTCACATTGTCTCATCTATAGAGCATGAAACTAGCTCCTGTTCTTCCTCCTCCTCCTCTTCCTCATTCTCACCCAATCCATCTCATCGTGCTCTGTCTGTAATGCATCCTCTTTGATTGTGAGCAGAGAGCATTTCAGAAGACAGAGAAGCGGGATGGTGATGCTAATTATGGCGTCATCGCAGCTCACCATCTTGGTGGAGTCCTCAAAGTTTTGGAGGATGGTACATATGTCTGACATCCAAGTCCACTCCTGAGGTCTTATGTGTGGAGTCTGAACTGAATACCAACGGCCTTGTTGATGCTGGTACTCAACAACTGCCCTCTTCTGCTCACAAATCCTTCCCAACATCTGCATTGTAGAGATCCAATGCGTGGGGACATCACATACCTGTCTGTGAGCTGAAACATGGCAAGGGCGGCAGAATCTGACTTTCTAAAACAGGCACACAGGCGGTGTACTTTCGCAAGTAGATCCGCATCTCTGGGAAGGATTTGAGAAACCACTGAACCACGAGGTTAAGCACATGGGCTAGGCATGGTACGTGTGTGAGCTCGTCTCACCTCAGAGCCACCACCAGGTTCCGGCCAATGTCACACACAACCATGCCTCGCTATAGTTTCAGCTGGTTGAGGCACAGATCTTCCTGCTCTTTCAGAGCTGTCCACAACTCTTCAGCATTGTGCGGTTTTTCACCTAAGCATATTAACTTCAGCACAGCCTGTTGCCGCTTGGCAGAGGCAGTGCTGCAGTGCTTCCAGCTTGTTACTGATGTGGTAATTTCGGAGATGGAGGCTGAAGAGGAGGAGGAGGCTGAGGAGGATGAGGTGCAGGAGCTGTAGACTGTGGGGGCGACCCTGATTGACCTAGGGCCCGCAATCCTTGGCGTCGGGAGGACGTGTTCCGTCCCAAGTTCCGACTGGGTCCCGGCTTAAACTATGTTAACCCAGTGTGCCGTCAGCGAGATGTACCGTCCTTGCCCACAAGCACTTGTCCACGTGTGCATGGTTAGGTGGACTTTCCCCGTAACTGTGTTGTTGAGGGCACAGCTAATGTTTTGGGACACTTGCTTGTGTAATGCGGGGACAGTACACCGTGAGAAATAGTTGTGGCTGGGGACCGAGTACTGAGGGATGGCTGCCGCCATCAGGTTGCGGAATGCTTCCGTCTCCACGAGCCTAAAAGGCAACATTTCGAGCTCAAGCAGTCATGAAATGTGGGATTTTAGTAGTGTGGCCTGTGGGGCGTTGGCTGCATATTTGCGCTTGCGCTCCAAGGACTGGGGTATGGACAACTGAACGTTGCGCTGGGACAAGGACATGGACGTGCTTTCTGATGCTGCGATTTGAGAGTGTGCAGTGACAGGGGCAGTGCAGGAGGCAAGTTCGCATGCACCATGGACAGGGGATTGGCTTGCATGCACAACAGCGGTAGAAGCAATGGTGCCACCCGCAGACACTGTTCCTAGACCCTGGTGTTCGGCCCACAAAGTCAGATGCTTTGCTGCCATGTGTCTGATCATGCTGGTGGTGGTCAGGCTGGTCGTTTTGCCACCCCTGCTGCTGCTGGCCAGGCAGGTGGTGCAAATAGCCTTTTTGGGGTTATCGGCAGAGTCTTTAAAAAACAACCAGACTCGGGAAGACCTAACAGTTGTACTGGCAACTTCTTCATGTTAGTGTTACGGGGAATGATTGCCTGCCTTCTTTCTGCGGCCACAACACTGCTTCGTCCTGCCTGTTGGGGTGCTCTGCCTTCCTCCCCCTGTGTGATGCTGTCCTCGCTCTGCATGTCCTCCTGCCAGGTTGGGTCAGTTACTATATCATCGAACACCTCATTTTCCACTTACGCAGTCTGGTCCTCCTCCTGACTTTCTGGCAATTGTGTCTCATCATCGTCCACCTCTTGTGACACTTTTCCACCATTACCTTCGTGTGACCGTGGCTGCTCAAATATTTGGACATTGCTACATGTGATCTCCTCTTGCCCCTCTTCAAGTGGACCGAGCAAGAGGCCCGAATCTATAAATGGAAAAGTGAACAGCTCTTCGGAGTGTCCAAGTGTGGGATCAGTTGTCTCTGTGCACTCGGCATGGTGGGAAGAAGAGGTTCAGGGTGAGGAATTTGTGGTCACGACTCACAGCTACTGAGACTTGACCATGTGGAAGACAAGGTGGTGATGGTGGTGGCTAAGTGACCGGAAGAATTATTTGCTATCCAACCAATAACCTTTTCACACTGCTCTGTGTTCAATAGTGGTGTACTGCTGTCCGCTATTAATTGGGACTGGAAGGTCGAGCGAGAAGATGTGGGTATTTGTTGTGGCACAATTTCAGCTTGCCCACGGCCTGGGCCTCTGCATGCACCAGAATCACCATCACGTCTAGTTCCCCATCCCTTGCCACATGCCTTGCCCAATTTAAATGGAGGACAATATCTGCCACGCTCACTATAAATGACTGAATTTGGAGCGAACTTATATGTAATCCGTGTGACGGACAAACCACAGTTTTAAATAGCTGGCCTGTAGGTAACTATTTTGAACAGCAAACTGGTGTCAATTGATTCTGATTCAGTGACACGCTGAAAATTTTTTAAATGGAGGTCAGTAATGGCAGCATTTTCTGAAAACGTATATGTGATCCGTGTGGTGGAGAAAACACAGTTTTAAATACCTGGCCTGTAGGTAACTATTTTGAACAGCAAACCGGTGTCAAAAACTTTGCTGACACACTGAAATTTTTTTTAATGGAGGTCAGAAATTGCAGTATTTTTATAGAGCAATTATATGTGATTCGTGTGACGAACAAACCACAGTTTTAAATAGCTGGATTTTTAGCGCAATAATATGGAAAGGACCAGGCTGTATTCTGCAGTACCAACAAAACCTACAGAAGACAAAAGACAAAAATATATCTCATACCCTACCATCATTATATATAAATGTAAAGCAAAGTTGCATAATAAATATAGGGTACTTAGTGAACTATTTTTGATCAAAAAAAGTATACAAGCCGTCCCACCAGCGGCAAGGTGACCCTAAATTGGGACGGTACCTATACTGCCTATATTAAAAACCTTACTGTAAATCAAAGTTGAAGTAATGCATATAAAAGGGTAGACAAATAGGACCGGGTCCCAACTCCAGACCACCCAGGCCCGTGGTAAGCTACATATATACCAGTCAGCTCAACAAAGGGGATGCCACACCCTTAAATTGCACAGAATGCAAACAAGACAAAAAACCAGGCAATGTGAACTGAGGTCTAAGATGGTAGACATGCAAGAAATAGGAGCATGTTCACACTAGCAAAAAAGAAACAAAACCTACAGAAGACAAAAGACAAAAATATATCTCATACCCTACCATCATTATATATAAATGTAAAGCAAAGTTGCATAATAAATATAGGGTACTTAGTGAACTATTTTTGATCAAAAAAAGTATACAAGCCGTCCCACCAGCGGCAAGGTGACCCTAAATTGGGATGGTACCTATACTGCCTATATTAAAAACCTTACTGTATATCAAAGTTGAAGTAATGCATATAAAAGGGTAGACAAATAGGACCGGGTCCCAACTCCAGACCACCCAGGCCCGTGGTAAGCTACATATATACCAGTCAGCTCAACAAAGGGGATGCCACACCCTTAAATTGCACAGAATGCAAACAAGACAAAAAACCAGGCAATATGAACTGAGGTCTAAGATGGTAGACATGCAAGAAATAGGAGCATGTTCACACTAGCAAAAAAGAAACAAAACCTACAGAAGACAAAAGACAAAAATATATCTCATACCCTACCATCATTATATATAAATGTAAAGCAAAGTTGCATAATAAATATAGGGTACTTAGTGAACTATTTTTGATCAAAAAAAGTATACAAGCCGTCCCACCAGCGGCAAGGTGACCCTAAATTGGGACGGTACCTATACTGCCTATATTAAAAACCTTACTGTATATCAAAGTTGAAGTAATGCATATAAAAGGGTAGACAAATAGGACCGGGTCCCAACTCCAGACCACCCAGGCCCGTGGTAAGCTACATATATACCAGTCAGCTCAACAAAGGGGATGCCACACCCTTAAATTGCACAGAATGCAAACAAGACAAAAAACCAGGCAATGTGAACTGAGGTCTAAGATGGTAGACATGCAAGAAATAGGAGCATGTTCACACTAGCAAAAAAGAAACAAAACCTACAGAAGATAAAAGACAAAAATATATCTCATACCCTACCATCATTATATATAAATGTAAAGCAAAGTTGCATAATAAATATAGGGTACTTAGTGAACTATTTTTGATCAAAAAAAGTATACAAGCCGTCCCACCAGCGGCAAGGTGACCCTAAACTGGGACGGTACCTATACTGCCTATATTAAAAACCTTACTGTATATCAAAGTTGAAGTAATGCATATAAAAGGGTAGACAAATAGGACCGGGTCCCAACTCCAGACCACCCAGGCCCGTGGTAAGCTACATATATACCAGTCAGCTCAACAAAGGGGATGCCACACCCTTAAATTGCACAGAATGCAAACAAGACAAAAAAACAGGCAATGTGAACTGAGGTCTAAGATGGTAGACATGCAAGAAATTTATTATGCAACTTTGCTTTACATTTATATATAATGATGGTAGGGTATGAGATATATTTTTGTCTTTTGTCTTCTGTAGGTTTTGTTTCTTTTTTGCTAGTGTGAACATGCTCCTATTTCTTACATGTCTACCATCTTAGACCTCAGTTCACATTGCCTGGTTTTTTGTCTTGTTTGCATTCTGTGCAATTTAAGGGTGTGGCATCCCCTTTGTTGAGCTGACTGGTATATATGTAGCTTACCACGGGCCTGGGTGGTCTGGAGTTGGGACCCGGTCCTATTTGTCTACCCTTTTATATGCATTACTTCAACTTTGATATACAGTAAGGTTTTTAATATAGGCAGTATAGGTACCGTCCCAATTTAGGGTCACCTTGCCGCTGGTGGGACGGCTTGTATACTTTTTTTGATCAAAAATAGTTCACTAAGTACCCTATAATTATTATGCAACTTTGCTTTACATTTATATATAATGATGGTAGGGTATGAGATATATTTTTGTCTTTTGTCTTCTGTAGGTTTTGTTTCTTTTTTGCTAGTGTGAACATGCTCCTATTTCTTGCATGTCTACCATCTTAGACCTCAGTTCACATTGCCTGGTTTTTTGTCTTGTTTGCATTCTGTGCAATTTAAGGGTGTGGCATCCCCTTTGTTGAGCTGACTGGTATATATGTAGCTTACCACGGGCCTGGGTGGTCTGGAGTTGGGACCCGGTCCTATTTGTCTACCCTTTTATATGCATTACTTCAACTTTGATATACAGTAAGGTTTTTAATATAGGCAGTATAGGTACCGTCCCAATTTAGGGTCACCTTGCCGCTGGTGGGACGGCTTGTATACTTTTTTTGATCAAAAATAGTTCACTAAGTACCCTATATTTATTATGCAACTTTGCTTTACATTTATATATAATGATGGTAGGGTACGAGATATATTTTTGTCTTTTGTCTTCTGTAGGCTTTGTTTCTTTTTTGCTAGTGTGAACATGCTCCTATTTCTTGCATGTCTACCATCTTAGACCTCAGTTCACATTGCCTGGTTTTTTGCAGTACCAACAAGCAAATGACGCAGAAAAACTCTGTTCTCTGCATTGCTTTTTAAGCAAATAATGAGGATTAAGAACCAAAAAAAAGTATTCCTGGCCCCTGAGACCTGGTCCTATTTCTAGAAATATCTAACAGCTGCAGCAGACAGAAATGGAATGGAGCCTCTTGTGCTATGTGCACTGCAGTCTGCTATATACCCTGCCTGACTGATATCTCTGCAGATGGAGTAGTCCTCAGAAGGACTGTTTGTTAAGATGGATATGTGTCTCTAATATAGTTTGGTACACCTACACTAAATAGAAATAAGCAAATTTCTCCCTAGCTCAGCAGCACCTCCCCCTACAATGTCTGATTCCGGAGTGACTGTGACGAGTATGGTGGCGCCAGGTCTGATAAAGACCTGATGATGCTGTGCGGCCAGCCAATCACCTTAATGCCACAGCCAACATGGCTGCGGCATTCCAGTGAGTGGCAGGCAATCCCTGCATGTTCATTGGTGCTATAAAAGAGTGCCAAACATGTAGGGAGGTGATCCGAGCTCCTGCCAAGCAAGCCCAGAAATACTCGGCGAGCTTCGAGCATCTCAAGCAGTGAGATGGTCGGGCGAGCACCGAGCAGTAGCGAACATGCTCGCTCATCACTAGTAATCATTATGCCTCGGCCTCTGTGTAAAACCAATGATGAAATGAAAACCAAGCTTTCTACCTTCTATCTAAAGTATATATGTTTCAAAAGTTCCACCAGTAAAGTTTTGCTTATGTGTATAGAATGGACTGAGATCTTCCATCCTACTGCTTTACATGGGGTTCATTTGTCATCTGAGGGTATGTGGCCTGAGAGCGAAACATCCAAAAGGAATAAAAGCACACATGCACCAAAGGAACATTTATATATATATTTATATATACAGTACAGACCAAAAGTTTGCACACACCTTCTCATTTAAAGATTTTTCTGTATTTTCATGACTTTGAAAATAGTACATTCACACTGAAGGAATCAAAACTATGAATTAACACATGTGGAATTATATACTTAACAAAAAAGTGTGAAACAACTGAAAATATGTCTTATATTCTAGTTTCTTCAAAGTAGCTACCTTTTGCTTTGATGACTGCTTTGCATACTCTTGGCATTCTCTTGATGAGCTTCAAGAAGTAGTCACCGGAAATGGTTTTCACTTCACAGGTGTGCCCTGTCAGGTTTAATAAGTGGGATTTCTTGCCTTATAAATGGGGTTGGGACCATCAGTTGAGTTGTGCAGAAGACTGGTGGATGCACAGCTGATAGTCCTTCTGAATAGACTGTTAGAATTTGTATTATGGCAGCTAAGTAAAGAAAAACGAGTGGCCATCATTACTTTAAGAAATGTAGGTCAGTCAGTCCGAAAAATTGGGCAAACTTTGAATGTGTCCCCAAGTGCAGTTGCAAAAACCATCAAGCGCTAAAAAGAAACTGGCCCACATGAGGACCGCCCCAGGAAAGGAAGACCAAGAGTCACCTCTGCTTCTGAGGATAAGTTTAACCGAGTCACCAGCCTCAGAAATCGCAGGTTAACAGCAGCTCAGATTAGAGACCAGGTCAGTGCCACACAGAGTTCTAGCAGCAGACACATCTCTACAACAACTGTTAAGAGGAGACTTTGTGCAGCAGGCCTTCATGGTAAAATAGTTGCTTGGAAACCACTGCTAAGGACAGGCAACAAGCAGAAGAGACTTGTTTGGGCTAAAGAACACAAGGAATGGACATTAGACCAGTGGAAATCTGTGCTTTGGTCTGATGAGTCCAAATTTGAGATCTTTGGTTCCAACCACCGTGTCTTTGTGCGACGCAGAAAAGGTGAACGGATGGACTCTACATGCCTGTTTCCCACCGAGAAGCATGGAGGAGGAGGTGTGATGGTGTGGGTGTGCTTTGCTGGTGACACTGTTGGGGATTTATTCAAAATTGAAGGCATACTGAACCATCATGGCTACCACAGCATCTTGCAGCGGCATGCTATTCCATCCGGTTTGCGTTTAGTTGGACCATCATTTATTTTTCAACAGGACAATGACCCCAAACACACCTCCAGGCTGTGTAAGGGTTATTTGACCAAGAGGGAGGGTGATGGGGTGCTACGCCAGATGACCTGGCCTCCACAGTCACCAGACCTGAACCCAATCGAGATGGTTTGGGGTGAGCTGGACCGCAGAGTGAAGGCAAAAGGGCCAACAAGTGCTAAGCATCTCTGGGAACTCCTTCAAGATTGTTGGAAGACTATTTCCGGTGACTACCTCTTGAAGCTCATCAAGAGAATGCCAAGAGTGTGCAAAGCAGTCATCAAAACAAAATGTGGCTATTTTGAAGAACCTTGAATATAAGACATATTTTCAGTTGTTTCACACTTTTTTGTTAAGTATATAATTCCACATGTGTTAATTCATACTGTTGATGCCTTAGTGTGAATGTACAATTTTCAAAGTCATGAAAATACAGAAAAATCTTTAAATGAGAAGGTGTGTCCAAACTTTTGGTCTATACTGTATGTATATACACTGCTCAAAAAAGTAAAGGGAACACTCAAATAACACATCCTAGATCTGAATGAATGAAATATTCTCATTGAATACTTTGTTCTGTACAAAGTTGAATGTGCTGATAACAAAATCACACAAAAATCATCAATGGAATTCAAATTTTTTAACCAATGGAGGCCTGGATTTGGAGTCACCCCCTAAATTAAAGTGGAAAAACACTACAGGCTGATCCAACTTTAATGTAATGTCCTTAAAACAAGTCAAAATGAGGCTCAGTATTGTGTGTGGCCTCCAAGTGCCTGTATGTCCTCTCTGCAATGCCTGAGCATGCTCCTGATGAGGTTGGGGATGGCCTACTGTGGGATCTCCTCCCAGACCTGGACTAAAGCATCCGCCAACTCCTGGACAGTCTGTGGTGCAACGTGACGTTGGTGGTTGGTGGATGGAGCGAGACATGTTGTCCCAGATGTGCTCAATCGGATTCAGGTCTGGGGCCAGTCCATAGCTTCAATGCCTTTATCTTGCAGGAACTGTTGACACACTCCAGCCACATGAGGTCAGGCATTGTCCTGCATTAGGAGGAACCCAGCGCCAAACGCACCAGCATATGGTCTCACAAGGGGTCTGAGGATCTCATCTCGGTACCTAATAGCAGTCAGGCTACCTCTGGCGAGCACCTGGAGGGCTGTGCAGCCCTCCAAAGAAATGCCACCCCACACCATTACTGACCCACTGCCAAACAGGTCATGCTGAAGGATGTTGCTGGCAGCAGATCGCTCTCCACGGCATCTCCAGACTCTGTCACGTCTGTCACATGTGCTCATTGTGAACTTGCTTTCATCTGTGAAGAACAAAGGGCACAAGTGGCGACTTTGCCTATCCTGGTATTGTCTGGCAAATACCAAGCGTCCTGCACGGTGTTGGGCTGTGAGCCTATGATCTTACATGGATATTGGGAACACAAAACTTTCACACCACTAATCTAATCCAATTAAGGATTCCCTCTGTAAGCTCAGTTTATTTATTTAAATGCCAATTTATTATGCCATGCATCTGCTTTTCTTTTCTTTTTTTTTTTTGTGTGTGCATATATTTTTATTTTTTCATATATCTTGTTATACCATGCCTGAGGAAGGGACCTAAGTTGTCTCGAAAGCTGGCCTTGCAACATCATTTATTTTAATTTTGTTAGCCATTAAAAGGTATCATATCAAAATTATCTTGTTTTTCCCACTGAAAGCAATCCTGCAGTCCTATGTAACACGAGAAGATAACACTAAGTACAGACAATGTAGTAGGTGTTACCAGCAGTCCTATGTAACAACACTAATAACACACAGCGATAACTCTGAGTACAGAAAAATGTGGTAAATATTACCTGAAGTCCTATGTAATAATATTCTGTATGTTCTTCTGTAGTGGGTTGCAGCACAACAAGCAAGCTTATAAGTAGTAATGAGCCACCCCCGTAGTGTTCGAGTTCGGTTCGGTTCGTCGAACACCCGTACCTTCGCCGAACTGTTCGTCGAGCTGTTCGTCGAACACCGTCGAACACCGTTAAAACCAATGGCAGGCAAACAAAACACATAGAAACACATAGAAAACACATAGAAAACACTTCAAAAGGTGTCCAAAAGCTGAAAAACTGCTCAGAAGACACAACTAACACATAGAAAAGTGACAAGTACATATAGTCATGCGAAAAGAAAAGAGGTGGAGGAGTAAAAGGAGGGGGAGACACAGATATAGGCATGTTATGCCCTTCTAAAACCAAAAAAGTGCGAAGCCGACACGGCCAGTCCGTTCCTGCCCGTGCGACCTCCGTGTCGCCGGGTTTGAGACAGAGCCGCGGTGGACCCTGACGGCCAGCCCCCCTCTCCCAATACTGGTGCCTGTCCGCTGGTGGGTCGAGCCCCCCCGCGGTGGGGGGAGGGTAACATCTGCAGAAGAAAGACCATCTTCCAGCCAAACTAAGATGTCTACTTCTTTTCGTGGACAATGTGATACGATCCCTTCCTTACACACACGCCCATCGCTACAAATTCCAGATGAGGCACAAAAACAGCAGGTGCTTCAACGGATATCAAGTGCTCCTTCAAGTGGGCTCTCCTCCACTTCAACTTCAACATCACAAATACTCCAGTCCTCAGAGGTGTCACCCCAATCGCACATGCTTCCTCACAGCTCCCAAGTCTCCAGCTGCCCGTCTGAGTATGGGGTAACACAGATGGTAGAGTCTGCACAGCTGTTTACTCATACTATAGCCTGGGAAATGGAGGTATGCTCCAGAGCTTCTGTTAATCCAGACGAGGAAATGATCTGCACTGATGCCCAGAATCTTTATAAGTCGGATCCAGGACCAGATGAAGAAGGTTCTGAGCATAATGTAGACCCTCGTTCCCAAACTGTAACTCCTGTTGGTGGAGACAATGATGAAGAGGATGAGGAGACTCAAATACCTGATTGGAGCGACAACTTGACTTTTCGGTCAGGGCAGGAAGAGGTTGGCTCTGAGGACGACGGATGTGAGAACACACAGGGTGATGATGACGAGGTTGGAGATCTCACTTACTGTCAACCCACAGTCAGCCAGTCGATGAGGTCAGCAGAGGAGGTGGAGGAGGATGTGACTAGCCCAGGGGATGGGGATGACTTGGTACCCGGGCCTTTGCCTGGCCTTGGGGATGTCGCGGTGGTAGGCTCCCTGGCCCGTACCCTGGGGTTACTCTTTAAAAGGTTGGATAATTGTTAATTTTATAAGAGTTCGTGACGCCACCTGTGGTATCTGGTGAGAAGCACCAGCGCTGCAGCAGTCCACTGAGGCCAGTGATAAGGCAGCTCGATGGTATAGCTCCCCACAGGTGGAGCTAGGTCTCAGGGCAGCGTATGCAGGGGGAATGCAGGACAGGCGAGACCCAGCTGGGTCAGAGCAAGAACGGGAATGGACATGGTAGGCACTTCAATACCTTTTACTGGTGGAAATTCAGGCACATCCCGGAGCACTGTATGGTGAAGGGTGCATATCAGGATCCTCACCAATGAGCGGGTGTAGTGCCTCCTGTTTCTTGCCTCTGCATAGTAAGTTTCTGACCTGCCTGGAGCTAGGCCTAACTTTGTCTCTGTCCTGCGCTGGCTGACCTTGTGGTAGGGTCTTCTCTTGGAGTTCATGCTCCCAGTATGCGGGGCCTAAGCGTCTCCTGGCTCTGTTACATATCAGCACCTTAGTGATCCTGGGACTTGTAGTTCTCCAGGGATTCCGGTTACGCCTTACTGGGTCATAGAGATCCCGGTAAGCTCGGATACGGTGTCCGGTAAATGCTTCAGGGTGTGCTGGTTAAGCTCCTCTGCCCCTTATGTACTAACTCGCCACTCGCCTTCGGCCTACTCGGGCCCTCACTACGCTATACACACTAACGGCAGCTTGCCGCGCTTCACTGATCTTATGGCGCCAGCACACCTTAAGCTCTATCTGGGCTCCCTGAATCTAGCTAGCAGGAGCCTCGTGCTCCACTGCTGAACTATTAACTGAGTTCTCTATACTAGACTGAGCTCCACTGCAGACTGACCTCTCTTAGGCTTCTCTACTGCAGGAACTCTTTAGAGGAACTGAACTGCCTAGCTCCACCTTCCCTATTTATATCCCTAACGGGCTCCTTCTGCTGGTCTGAGTTGGAAGGTGGAGATGTGTGAATGTTTATGGGGGCCTCTTGTGGAGGATTCCATCAATGCACTCTTTTAGGATCTGTGATACCAAGCGCAGCGGGGCATCACAGATGCTATTGAGGATGAGGTTAGGTTGCGCCTTCCTGGACAGAGACGGAGTACTGGAAGCACGTCAACAACTGCATCCTCAACCACAAGTCTGCCTCTGACCACAAGTCATAGTGGCTCTTCAGATTGCAAGGGCTCTAAGCCTTGCGTAGCCTGGCCATTTTTTCAGATCGATAAGGATGACCCAACTCGTGTTATCTGTAATATTTGTCACCAAAAGCTAAATAGAGGCCAAAAAATCCATAGTTTGAGTACTTCATGCATGTACCATCACATTGATATGAAGCATAAGTTGCAGTGGGAAGCTCACTGTGCTAGAATGCGTCCTAGCGGGCCGGGCCAACCACCGTCTGCCCCATCTTGTGCATCCGCAGCCTCTTCATCCTCTGTGACTGGGGGGACAGCAGTCACACATGTTTTTGGACGCAGACCTGCCACCTCTTTACCCGCAACAGCCAGTGTGATAGGCAGGTCGTCAGTTCATTGGGAAGTGGAAACACCTGCTGGTGTTGAGCGCTCTCCGACATCGAGAGCACCACCTTTGAATCAAGTCAACCTAACATGTCCGCCTGCATCTTCCTCACAAACTGGCAGTTTGCCGGGGACACCCTACTCAACCCCGTCTAAGCATAACAGCCAGCCCTCGGTCCCTCAGATGTGGAAAAGTAAAAGACCATTTCCTCCTAGCCATGACAAAGCTAAGAGGTTGAATTTCACCATCTGCAAGCTGTTGGCTACAGAAATGCTGCCTTTCCACCTGGAGGACACAGAGGATTTTCGAGATCTTATGTCCGTCGCAGTGCCCCAGTACCAGATGCCCAGTCGGCACTACTTCTCAAAGAAGGTGTGCCTGCGCTCCACCAGCATGTCGCACACAACATCACCGCTTCTTTGAGAAACTCTGTGTGTGACAGGGTGCATTTCACCACAGACACTTGGACGAGTAGGCATGGACAGGGGCGTTACATGTCGCTGACTGGGCACTGGGTAACTATGGTGACAGCAGGACAAGGGGCTGTTGTCCAAGTCTTGCCGTCCCCACGAGTTGTGCGTCAGTCCTCTTTATCTCGAAGTTCCTCCACTGCTTCTGCCTCCTCAACCTCCTCTCGGTCCTCCACCTGCACCCAAAGCCTGTCTTGTAATGCCACCTGCTTTCTAACTGCGCAGAAGGAATCCTGCACACCTCCTTACTATGCTGGCAGCAGGGCTCAACGGCATCAGTGTTTACTTTGAAATGTCTGGGAAATGTGAGTCACACAGCTGAGGAGTTGTGGTCAGCTCTGGAGACCCAGTTTCATGAATGGTTGTCTCCACTGGACCTGCAACCAGGGAATGCCGTGTGCGACAATGCTGCAAACCTGGGTGCGGCCCTTCGCCGGGGCAATGTCACACACGTGCCTTGTATGGCTCACGTGTTGAACCTGGTATTCCAGCAATTTTTAGCCCACTATCCCCGACTCGATGGCCCTCTGCAGAGGGCACAGTCGCTGTGTGCTCACTTCCGCCATTCGCATCCCGCAGCTCAATGACTTACATCTCTACAGAAGTCGTTGGGCCTGCCAGTTCACCGGCTGAAATGCGATGTGCCGACACGGTGGAATTCAACTCTGCACATGTTGAAGCGACTGTGGCAGCACCGACAAGCCCTGGTGTAATACGTTCTGACGTATAGCCTGGGCCAACGAGATCCAGAGATGGGGCAAATCACGCTGCAGGAGTGGTCTCAGATCAGGGACCTATGAAGTTGACGTGCCCCCTGGGCAGTGGGGTACCCGGATCCGGGCCGGTAGATGTTGGAGGTTGTAGTCACTGTGTCGGTGACCCGGTCCGTGACCCAGGGCGGTCAATCCAAGGGTAATTTGTATATATGGGTTTTATAATGTCCAACTACGCCACCTGTGGAGTGCGGCCAAAGGGGCCGCCGCTGCGGAACAGTCCTCTGAAGCCGGTGGTTTTGCAGTAATGATATTATTACTCCCCACAGGAAGAGTGTAGCTTCAGGGCAGTGTGGGTGGATGATGGTGGTTGTAGTGCAGGGAGTCAGTAATGAACACAGAGTCCATGTGATGCAGTCCCAAGATCTTTACTCACAGTTGTTGCAGTCCAGATTACAGGTACCAGAGCAATCTCCCCTGTCGTGCTGTGCGTACTCAGTGAGGGGCTCAGTCCACCCCCAGATAGCTCCGGAGTACTTAGCAGGACCCCCTTCTGTGCGTCCTTTCTCTGGCCTTCTCCCTGCACCTCACACCCAGTGACACTTCTATCCTGTATCCTCGGGCCTTGGTGGGCGACGTGTGTTCCGTCCCCTGGGTCCTATGTGGCTACCTTCTTAGTGTGGACTTTGGCCTGCAGTACATGAAATGCTGCAGCCTCCGGTTTCTAATTGAGCCTTGCTGTTTCTCCGCTAGTTGAGGGACCGGTTCCCCTTATCTGGCCTGACCCCTCTACCTCCTGATTGCAGCGGGAGTACGGGTGGCCTTCTGCACGGCCCGTAGCCCTAGGGTCCCTTCGGTTCCTGAAGCCTTCCTGCTCCCACTCCTCTCTTCTCTCCTTCAGTCCTGGGCCTCCCAGGCTAGGCCCGCCTCCGGAGCAGAGCTCATGCAGAGCCTCTGCTCCTGTCACTTTTCCTCCTCTGATTGGCTTGCTCTTTCTAAGATGGCTTCGTATTTATACTCTCCCTGTCATGTGCTCCCCTAAGCTGTTCCCCTAAGCACCCACTACATAGGACCCTCCCACCAGCTAGGGACCCGGGACTGTGCTCTCCCTTAGGAGCAATCTCGTCCTACCCCCACTGTGGGTATGTGTTGGATGCAGGTGTTAGGGTCCCGAGGCATATGCCTTCCTTACCTGAGGGTGAGATACCTCTGGGTGAGATGCAGTAACTCTGTGGCGACTGAACCCTCAGGGGCGCCACACACCCTTCTGCACAGTTTTGAAATGGCGACCAAGATGTTTAGTGCTGACGGTGATGCCATTATCAGCATGACTATTCCGGTGATTTACATGCTGGAGCACACATTAAACAGAATTCAGAGTCAGGTGGTGGGACAAGAGGAGGTGGAGGAAGTAGAGGAGGAGTCGTATGCGGAAGGCATAACATCTTCAAGGTCCAGATGGTCTGCAACACCAAGGCGGCAGGCATGGGAGGGTGGGGGAGAGGGATTAACCAGGGCGCATGGTAGCAGCAAAACTGTTGAGGAAGGTGCAGGAGCCGAGGAAGAAGTGGAGGACGAACTGGCGATGGGCATGGAAGACTCATCAGATGAGGGAGACCTTGATCACATTTCTGTCGTGCGAGGTTGGGGGGAGAGGGCAGAGGAAGGAAGCATGATTCTTACCTCGCTACCAACACAACATGGACTTGGTCCTCCTGGATGCGCAAGACACATGAGTGCCTTCTTGCTGCACTACCTGCAACATGACCCTCGGATTGTCAGAATTCGAAGTAATCTTGACTACTGGGTTGCCACACTCTTAGATCCCCGGTACAAAAGTAAATTTGCCGAAATAATTCCTGCCATAAAAAGGGATTTACGCATGCAGGAGTATCTGCAGACGCTGTTGCAGAATCTTACATGTGCTTTTCCACAAAACACCAGTGGTGCATGTAGTGAATCTCACAGTTCTAACTTGCCAACCGTGGGACTGTCGAGTTTTCATCACTCAAACCTTAACAGTAACACAGTATCTGCCGATAACAGCAATTTTGTGGAATCGTTTCACCACTTTTTTAGACCATCCTTTGCAAGGCCACAGGAGACAAGAAGTCTGACACATAGTCAACGCCTAGAGAGGATGGTACAGGAGTATCTCCAAGTGAACATCGAAGCCATGACTGTGTCACTGGACCCTTGCTCATTTTGGGATTCCAATCAGGAAAAATAGCCGGAGCTCGCCACTCACGCCTTGGAGATCTTGTCATGCCCTGCAGCCAGCATTCTCTCTGAACGTGTGTTCAGCGCTGCTGGTGGTGTGCTGACAGATAAGCGCACGCGACTGTCAACTGAGAATGTAGACAGACTCACGTTCATAAAAATGAACAAATCATGGATTCGCAAGGACTTTTCTACCCCTGTGTCATCCTGGGGAGACTAAAAGCTTGAGGATTTGGTAAAATCACCTCACCAACCGTTTTAAGCAACTGTGGGGCAATTGATGCCACTTAACCCTAGAACGCATTACCATAAAAATCTACACTTTCACATACCTGGGGCCTTTTAGGCCCGTGTGCAAATAACATGGAATAACTCAAACTCAAATGACAAACAACTATAAACATGAAGAATACCTAGAGTTTCAAAATTCTAATTAAAGTAATCTTGCAGAAAATAGAAAACAATTAACAGGGCGGGCCTGCAAGGCCCCAGGTATGCGTTCTAGGGTTAAGTGGTGTCTGTGCAACAATTTTGGGAAAAAATGGAGAATCTTTTTGGAGTCCCCTTGCTGTGTCTTACGTGACGTTGGCATAGTCAATTCGAGGTGGGTTGGGTCGCTCCCCCCCCTTTTAACTGTAAGAAACTACATACACTATGGCTTGGGGTAACACAGATGGTTGAGTCTGAAGAGCTGTTTACTCAGAGGTCTGCTCCAAAGCTTCAGTGTCTGCTAGTCAGCGTAGAATTTTTAACTGCATCTAGCCTAGGCAATACTTTGAGTGTAGTAGCCCAGCTGCGAAGCAAGCTGCACCGCCTGTGTATCTAATAAGAATTTTTAAATGCATCTAGCCTAGGCAGACTGTGGGGACCCCCAACAAAACCCAGACGCTCAGCCCCCCTACCGCCCCCCTTTCCTTGACAATACAATAATGTAACTCTTACAACTGGATGGGTGAGGATCGGTCACAGCTTTATTAACTCTTTATACTCATTCCATTAGAAAGGCATTTTATTTCTAAAATAATTCAGCTTGTTGCAGCATACCCTGGGTCTCCACTCCGGCAAGTTGGCCAACAAGTGTAACTCTCCAACATGTCCTTTCTATTTCCAGCCCACGGCGGATCCTGCGTATTTGTATGCAGGACTCTGACCCCCACCTATCACTCTTAACGCTTGTTCCACTCCATCCTGGAGTCCTGACAGGAATATGTCCAGTCCAATATCCATTAAGTGAACACCGTCGGGCCATATGAGGCCTGCTTTATCTCCTTCCAGTTGTCGGTGTCGTATCACTACACCGCCTCTGTCTCTTCTAAATTTTGCCATCCAAATATTTATTACCCGCCTTGTCCGTTCAATGGCCGTGATGTCTCGCGCACCTTCCCATACCGCTATCGGCACAATCTCTGACTATACTATAGCTAGTTTTGTGAAAAATTCTCTGAAGCGCTCAGTGTCTAGTTTCATTATTGCCATTAGTTATGCTCTCTTGTGATGACCTAGGTTGTTTCCCCCGGCCTGTATAACTAAGATGACCAGACCTCTTGCCTCTCTCCCTACCTTGATTACCTCCATTAGTACCTGTGGCCATAGCAGGCCTCTAATACCCCTCCAGTTGAAATATGTGTTATGAAACTCTATTTTCCTCCCGCCTGGGCGGACTTTCGCCCTTTTTTCTGCCCAATATATATACGAGTGGCCTATCACCCACACTGTTGGCTTAGCGTCACCTGTAAAAGAAACAAACCACGTTAGGATAACAAGTCCGGTCTTATGTATCTCGCCAAACACGTGGATCGCCATCTCCCTATCCTCTGAACTTCCGTTTCTGACAGTCCTGTTCTTGCTGCTTCCGTGGCCGCGCCTATGCGGAATGAGTGTGTCCCGTAATCTTTGGGGTGGTTCCCTGCCGATGTTATGCATTTATTAAATATAGCTTGCAACTGGTATCTTGATAATGGCGTTCCATCAATGTGTGATAGGAAGAAATTACTTGTGATCTGATGGTTAGATATGTTTTTACTATTGTTACCCGACTCAATGTACTGTTCGTGGGTTGTAGAAGTACCCAAGTGCCCCTGCCCGCTGGTACCGTTTTCGATTGGCATATGCGTAGACGTATTGCATTATTGGCTATGACTACGTCCTGGTGTAATAAGCCTCCACTGGTGGTAATTTTGGATTGAGGGACTAATTCGCTTATGCATAGCGCCCCGAAGAAGGTGATCACAAATGCAGTAGACAGTAGTGTTGCTTCAAATTGTGAGTGTCATGTTAATGGTGTTAGGGATATGATGTGAGAAATCAGTTTTAGTGACATGGGACAGGACGTCTACACTCCTGACTTGGCTGACCCCTTTTCCACCCTTTTATGGATTGTCTGATGATGAATCTTTGTCACATCTCCCCAATTCAGTAGTTGGAAGTGAAATGCTACTCCGGTCAGACACCGCTGCGCTGACGCCCCTGAAATGCCCCTCATCATTAGCTGGTGGAGAAATTCTATGGTGACTTGTGATCTGGCTTGTTCACATTGGTCAACCCGTCTGCCTGCTACTAGTCGTGTCCACTCTTCCCATGCCTTACTGTATGCTTGTCACGTCGACGGGGCAACTGACGCTCTGATTAATGGCATCAACTATTCGCCACTAGATCCCATAGGGAGGGTGGGCAACTGTTGCCCGATGGGTGGGCGTTGGGGAAGAGCTCTGCGAAAATCTGCCAATTGAATTGTTATAAAGCGTTAGCAGCAGCTTTAGACCCCTCAGCATAGTGGATAGCGCGAACCCATACATTGTGTTTTAGGCACAGGAATGCTAGCCGGCGTAGTAGGCCTAGCACTGGGAGAGACGATGATGCCATCTTATTAATGCAATGCGCTAGGCTGGTGTTTTTTGTTATGAAGCGTATATTTTTGTTAGCCAGGCACACGCCCCATATTTCTATTGCTACCACTATTGGGAAGAAAAATTATTTTCAGGGCTAGATGCAGCTAAAAATTATTATTAATTTCAAAGCTGGTGGAGCTTGGTATAGATGCCCTAATACAATGAGTACCACACACTGCTACAAGCCCAAATATTTTTTCAGAGCTAGATGCATATAAAAATTATTTTTAATTTGCAACCTGGTGGAGGTTAGTATAGATGGACTAATAGACCAAGTCCCACACACTGCTACAAGCCTAAATATTTTTTAAAAGCTAGATGCAGATAAAAATTATATTGAATTTGCAACCTGATGGAGGTCAGTATAGATGGACTAATAGACCAAGTCCCACACACTGCTAGAAGCCTAAATATTTTTTCAGAGCTAGATGCAGATAAAAATTATTTTTAATTTGCAACTTGATGGAGGTCAGTATAGATGGATTAATAGAACAAGTCCCACACACTGCTAGAAGCTGAAATATTTTTTCTGAGCTAGATGCAGATAAAAATTATTTTTAATTTGCAACCTGGTGGAGGTCAGTATAGATGGACTAATAGAACAAGTCCCACACACTGCTAGAAGCCTAAATATATTTTCAGGGCTAGATGCAGAAAAAAATTATATTGAATTTGCAACCTGATGGAGGTCAGTATAGATGGACTAATAGACCAAGTCCCACACACTGCTAGTAGCCTAAATATTTTTTCAGAGCTAGATGCAGATAAAAATTAATTTTAGTTTGCAACCTGATGGAGGTCAGTATAGATGGACTAATAGAACAAGTCCCACACACTGCTGCAAGCCTAAATATTTTTTCAGAGCTAGATGCAGAAAATAATTATATTGAATTTGCAACCTGATGGAGGTCAGTATAGATGGACTAATAGAATAAGTCCAACACACTGCTAGAAGCCTAAATATTTTTTCAGAGCTAGATGCAGATAAAAATTATTTTTAATTTGCAACCTGATGGAGGTCAGTATAGATGGACTAATAGAACAAGTCCCACACACTGCTAGAAGCTGAAATATTTTTTCAGAGCTAGATGCAGAAAAAAATTATATTGAATTTGCAACCTAATGGAGGTCAGTATAGATGGACTAATAGACCAAGTCCCACACACTGCTAGAAGCCTAAATATTTTTTCAGAGCTAGCTGCAGAAAAAAATTATTTTTAATTTGCAACCTGATGGAGGTTAGCCCTCCGTCACATACAATATCGGTTCTAACGAGTTCACATACAATGTGACTGTCAGGCGCAGGCTCGAAAAATACCTATAATATCTAATGTTTGCAATTTCAGTGCTCTAAAAGTGATCAGTGACCTTCATAGGGATGTAATAAAAGAGACTACACATTATCAGGTGCAAAAAAAAAACATTTACTTAACATAAAACTAATAACTCTGAAATACAAACATTTCAAAACTCCCGCCAAATAGTCCCCAGTTCGACTCTGTCCAAAAACTCTACAAAGAAAATTTATGGAAACAAACTTAATTTTAAGGTACCTTAAGTACTATTAAACACATATTCAATCAGAATTAGATCCTGAAGTTTCCCCAGAAAAATTACACTTGCACAGCAAAGAGCAAGAATTACGCATCATTTTTGCATGTGTCAGGCAGATTGCATTATGACATTTGTGACATTCATAATTAGAAAGCCTTCTGATTCCGCTTTCCGTGGTGCAGGTGGTGCATCTCCTTCTTTTGGGAGGTGGTGCAGGTGGTGAATTTTCACTATCATCTTCTGGGCGGAATCTTTTGAGCTGAACTTGAAGGCGAGAGGGGATACCGATTTTTTTCATACTTCTCCTGCGTAGCTCTCCAAGCACTAGTTCATGGGCCAATTTTTTCAGATAGAATCGTCCACGGAGTAGTTCAAGCTTGTTTTCAAGGTAAATGACTTGTGAATTTATACCACCCAAATTCAACATAGCAAAAAATATGACCATTGGCCAGCGTTTGGTGTTTCTGCTGACGTTGAAAGTTGAGCACATCGGATCAGCTGTATCAACACCCCCTTTGGTTGCATTATAAAATGTAATTATCTCCGGGGTTTTTGTGCCTCAGTCCCAGAATCGATGGCATCATCATCATGAAGTGTTGATAGAAGAAGTACAATTTTTTTTGCTTGTGGTACATAGGAAACCAAAACCTTTCCATTATGGAATGCAAACATACTGCTGTACTGTTGTCTCCCTTTCACACTTACAAACTGTGTAGGCAATTCTTTTTTATTTTTTCTGATGGAGGTCAGTGTAGATGGACTAATAGAACAAGTCCCACATACTGCTAGAAGCCTAAATATTTTATCAGAGCTAGATGCAGATAAAAATTATTTTTAATTTGCACCCTGGTGGAGGTTAGTATAGATGGACTAATAGAATGATGCTATGCCCAAAAGGTTTTACTTCACTAGGTGCAGTAAAAAAATTTGTATTCTATACACAGGTGGTATATCTTTCAACACAGATAGGCTACTCCAGTGACTAACACACTCTGCAATAGGCCAAAAAGGATTTGCTTTGCTAGATTTAGCCAAATGCTGTGAAAAAAACTTGCACAGCACTGGCACAGACCTGCCTGGCAAAAACTGATAGGAACTGATGTAACCTAGCCCTGAAAAGGACTGCAATTACAATTAGTCTTTTCTCCCAACCTATCTATTTAAGAGCACAGACCTGCCTGATAAAAGTCGTAGGAAATGATGCAACCTAGTCCTTAAAAGGACTGCAATCACAACTCTTCCCTACTCCCAAGCTATCTGTAGATTTGTGCGAAAATTGGCTTGAAATTAACAAAGTATAGTGCACACAGCAACAGAGGTGCCGTCTAACACGTAGCTGCAGCAGTGAGAAAATGGTGGCGACGGGGAAAATGGCTGGGTCTTATAGGGCAAGGACATGTGACATACACTGCCAATGACACATGCCCTTGCTTGTGTGAAAAAAAGCAGTTCGCTCCGTGTGTGCGCTGCTGATAGGCTGAAAGACTGCACCTCCCCACTGTAAATGCGGGAAAGAGAAAAAAAATGGAGATCTTCATTATTCCTGCAGAGATCCATCCCCTGCCCCTCCCCCCGCCCCGCTGTACACTCAAACTGCGTATTAACATTAATTATCAGCATAATTATCAGAAAAAATCCTGTTATGATTTTGGTGCACGAACAGTTATCGAACATAACCTCGAACAGCCGAATTTTTTTCAAATCGTTCGTGTTCGCCGAACGGCTCGAAGACCGCCCAAAACAGCTCGAATTAGAGATTGGCGATCAGTTCGAGTCGAACACTGCTCATCTCTACTTATAAGATACATCACAAAATCAGGGCAGAACTTCCTTCCTATAGATGGGGAACCTCCTGCACTGGAGCTTAGCACACCAAGTAGTAGCACCGCCTGTCACAGCACAGCTGCTGATTGGCTGACTGAGCTATGACAAATAATATGGTGGTTTTGTAGAGACTTGGCAGCGGGAGCATTAATTTGCGGCTGCTGTTTGATGTCAGAGAGAACAAGATCAGGGGCAGAACTTTTCTCCAGTTTGGCAGTCATGTTAATAACCTCTTCAGTCGAGCTGGAGAGAAGATCTGTTGAATCCCATCCCTGCTCTGATCTGCACATAGTTGCCAACAATCCCAAACTTGCAGGATTGTCCCATATTTTCACAAATAATCCAGACAAATATGATCACATTATAATCAGAAAAATCATAAGGCTTATGCTAAACCAAAAGCAAGTGTTTATAACTGGATTTGGGTA
This sequence comes from Phyllobates terribilis, assembly GCF_046119375.1. Lineage (NCBI taxonomy): Eukaryota > Metazoa > Chordata > Amphibia > Anura > Dendrobatidae > Phyllobates > Phyllobates terribilis. The sequence goes on from NW_027362770.1 coordinate 111,313,187, forward strand.
TTCTGGTGGAGACCTTGGGAGCCAGACACAAACATTTATTTTACCAACTGAGATATTATTATTAACTATGTATATGGTGTATACCTCATGAGGATCTCTATTAAGAATACATAGCTACACACTTATGCTGGAGGGAATATTTTGAATGGACTCTGTTAACTATTACAGTTTATTCATATGTGTAGTAGTTCATCTAATTATTTTATGACTTCTCAGTGTTTTGTTTCTGTCAGTCCATTACTCTTTCCTCCATGTTCTGATGATGCAGATAATTATTGCTGTATCTCAGAAGTGAACAGTTCTATCTTCCACAATGAATGCTAAATGATTGTGCTGAAAGCTCAAAGAGGCAACAGGTCATGGCAACGGTTGATAGATGGATGCGGTAAATGATGAATAATTGCCATGGTCGGTTTAGAATGCTACAAATATAGACTTTACATTTCTTAGTTTTATATCAATGGAATGCCATAAAAGTCTACTTTCCAGAAGAATAACCCTTTAAAACTGAAGATCAGTTCTTTCCTTCTGGGGTTCTCTTGACCTTCTATTTAGAGAAATTTTCCCCATTTCATGTATGGATCAGTAATTTCCATTAAGCAAAAAAATAGAGGATTACAAACTACAGCCAACTGTACCAACAACAAAAATAAATGTATGTGTTATTCTTAAGCTGACCATACATATACAGGTAGGTGCACGCAAAGTCTTTTTCACGTAGGTCCACTCTGAAACTTGCCTAAAAAAGCACCCTCAAAACAATCACTAGATTGGACATATGCATGGCATAAAAACTTGCTGTTCATATGTTTAGTCTTCTGATCGCCTTTTCACAGCTTCAGATTTCAAAAGACGCAAAGCGGTTAAAAGAAGTGACCGGACCCCATTCTTCTTACATTCTTCACTTGGAAGATACCGCAAACTGAATAGAGAAGTTCATGAGGAGCCAAAAAATACAGACGTGAGATGCCTGGTATCTTTTGTAGAGTTTTAAAAACACTGGTATCTATCTGTCACGCAAGGTGTGGGAAAGACTAAGTGCAACATGAAGGGAAGAGGGGGTGGAAGCCCAAACACTAGGGAAAGGGGAAATGGAGACCCCTAGGCAGATCTAATATCACCCTTCCTACCCTAACGACCATATATAGGTTCCACACCAATCGCTGAGCAGGACCCTAAGCCATGGATGTCCCTAGAGCTTGGCCCTAGATAGGGAGGGGGAGGGGTGTGCACTAGTCAGGCTCCACTACAAACTAAAGACAACAACGTAGACAAACAAAGGGGATAAACTTAGCCTGAGCAGACACCAGAGGAGTAACGCCCACTGTCCTTTAAGGGCACCAGAGAAAAAGCTAGCCGACTGCTAGTGCTCCAAGCCTGCACAAAGATACATAGCATCACCGGAGATTCCCTGGAGCAAACTTGAGTGTTTTTAACTCCCAGACAAGGGTGTGTGTCTATCAGCAGCAGGAGGGAGGTCGCTGCTGGGTCCTAAAGGAATGAAGATTAAGAAGGCATCTGTAATGCCAAGTGCAATGACCTTCTACAGCCAGATCCAGAGCGACCGTCTATTATAACTGACACACCCTTGACATTATCTATCTATCTATGTATGTTATTACAGTCATAAACAGCTTATATTTTTAAAAAAAATATCAGTTGTTAATAATAATCTGTGGTGTTGCTTCAGATGTCAGAGGTTAATGTAACACATTGCCTTCCAAAGAATGTTTCTGAAGATTTGCAACTTTTAATTTAATTTTATATTGTTTAGGATTATGCATCCTAAATTACATTAGCAATGTGATTTTTGACAAAGTAAATAATAACACTGTGAAATGTAATACATCATGGTATGGAACTTACTGTATCTTAAAACTGGATTTAAAGGGGTATTCCCATCTCCAAGATCCTATCCCAATATGTAGTTGGTGTAATAATAATAATATTAGCAAACATCTCAAATAAGAAATGTTGTATAGTTTTTTTGATTCACTATCTCTCTTACCTCATGTGCAGGCATCGCAGGACCTAAGGTATCCATGGTTACGACCACTAGCAACTAGCTAACTAACTATGACTTTAACAGTGGACATAACCATGGATACCCAAGGTCTTGTGATGCCTGCACATGAGGAAAGAGATAGCGAATCAAAAATACTGTACTACATTTCAAATTGGAGATATTTGCTATTATTATTTTTATTACACCTGCTTCATATTGGGATAGGATCTTGGATATAGGAATACCCCTTTAATGATTTTGCTTACCAAGACTGGATATACAGTAGCTACTAGTGGTTTATAATATAACTTTTCTGATGTAATCTTATTTTCTTTGACTAGTCATGCTTAGATGCAGAGATATGACATTTACATCCCTGGTGCAATAGCTATCACATTCACCATGCATGAAGAAAAGTATATCATAAAGAAGCAATAGCATTCTTGAGTGTCTGCTCTGTTTGCAGTGAAGGGCCAAAATTCGACATTCACCATCCACTTACAAAGTATTTATGCTTCTAATTTAGATGGAAACTGCTTTGTTATGATAGCCACTCCATCTATAACTACATGATTTCAAGATGAATGAACTGATATTAGGCGAATCTAATTTGCCTCGACATGTTGATTCAACTGAATTTTTTGCAATTTGGTTTAAGTGAATCCAGAAAAATAGTGGTCAGCAATCAGCAATTTTACTGGATTATTTACGGCCTTGAAAAAGTAAAAAAAAAATTATACTCATTCATCACCTATCCTGCTGTGCTGCTCCACTCTGGTTCAATCTTCTTCTTAGCTCTGGTCTTCACTGGGCCATTTTCACATATTCCAGCGCCAAGACATTTTTGATTTTCTCCAGCACCCATCATATTCAGCATCTCTGGTGGTGCCTAGGCGCCACCTACCTCCTGCCCTGATTAGGTGCAACATCATGAATTGCGTTTTCACCCTACATCATGATGACACTGAGCCTAGTAGGTGTCACGTGTCATGGTGGTGTGTCAAGTGTAATAGACTGTCACTCTGGATCTGGCTGTAGAAGGTCACTGCGCTTGGCATTGCAGACACATTCTTAATCCTTCTTCCTTTAAGACCCAGCAACGACCTCTCTCCTGCTGCTGATTGACACACCCTTGCATGGGAGTTAAAAACTTTCAGTTTGCTCCAGATAATTGCCTGTGATACTTTTATGTTCTTTTGTGCATGCTTGGTGCACTAGCTGTTGGCTGGCTTCTTCTCTGGTGCCCTTGGAGGACAGTTGGCGTTACTACTTTGGTGTCTGCTCAAGCTAAGTTAATCCTTTCTGTTTGTCTACCTTGTTATCTTTAGTTTGTAGTGGGGCCTGACCAGTGCTCACCCCTCCTCCTCCCTATCTAGGGCCAAGCTCTAGGAATATACAGGGTTTAGGATCCTGCTCAGCGATTGGTGTGTAACCAATACAGGGACAGTAGGGTAGGCAGGGTGATATTAGATCTGCCTAGGGGTCTCCACTCCCCCTTTCCCTAGTGTTTGGGCTTCCTCCCCCTCTTCCCTTCCTGTTGCACTTAGTTTTTCCCACACCTTGCGTGACAGCAAGAGGTGATGAAGATAGATGAATGCTCGAAAACACCAAAGATGCCCAATTGAAGACCAGACAAAAATAAACGACCAGCCTAGAGAGAGGCAGCATAGCAGGACAGGTGAGGCTCAGGAGAGTGTATATATCTTATTTTTTTTACAGTTTTCAGATTCGTTCGGGCTTATACATAATGATTTTTTGGTGAGAAATAAGGAAAGAATAATACAAGCAGAAGTGATTACTAGAAACCAAGGTTTGAGAAAACAATCGTTGGCCACGGATGTGTTCACTTTCATTGTTGCTAGAATTTGTTAAGAACATCAACATCTCTTAAAACAAATTTAATACAATATTGCTATATGTTAGAAAACACATGCAAGGTTGCAATTGTCATCACTACCACTGGATGGCGCAAAATAGATTATAAACAGCTCCAGGCAGAGTATCACACAAGCATATTTTTTTTATAAAAGATGGTCATATTAATGCACACATCTCGAAAAATTTCAAGCCAAGAGCAAAGATATTCCTCCAGGTTCTCTGATTTCCTCCCACATTCCAAAGACATACTGATAGGGAATGTAGATTGTGAACCCCAATGGGGACAGTGCCAATAATGTCTGTAAATTGTCTGAATTGTAAATCACTGTGGAATATGTTGGCGATATATAAATAAAAAGATTATTATTATTATTATCAAATCTGGAGACCCAAGTCACTAAGCATTTGGGTAAACCTCTGAAAGTTTGTTAGCAGTCATCACTAGTGTTGAGCATTCCATTACTGAAATATCGGGTATCGGCCGATATTCGCGGTATCGGAATTCCGATACTTAATTCCGATACTTTTAGAATATCGGATACCGGAATCGGAAGTTCCCATAATGCAATGAGCCAGTTTCATTTTTTTCAGCCAATGAGGATCCTAAGAAGTGTGGGCACATCCTGTTAGGCATGTAGGCATGTTAACTAATGGCATGGCTGTGATTGGCTGCTGAAATAATGTCATGATGCACTATAAAAGCCGCCGCCGCCGCCATTTTGAGCTCACTCTGCTGTGAATTCAGTTAGGGATAGGATGCTGTGGTTCTGAGGGACAGTTTTAGCTACTTATTTGCTCTATTCTGCTTTACCCAAGCTACTTTATAAATCGCTGTGCCTTGCAGCGCTAGTGCACAGTTCTCTGTGCTGTTCACCGCTGTCTTCAAGGTCTGTGTGTGTGAGTGCAGCGCACCCTGTAGTGTGTGCTTCAGCCACGTCTGGTTGTAGTACGCTCAGCGTGCGTCACTGCCTCATACATTGTCCTTTTTTTGCTAACTGCTCATTTTTCATGATTTCTCCTATTAGTGTGGTGGTTCCATCCGTATTCAGCTACATTGGTTCCAAACACACTATATAGGAGTAGATAGAGAATTTTTTTTTTGTCTTGCAGCGCTAGTGCACAGTGCTCTGCATCTGCACTCTTCACGGCTGTCTGCAAGGTCTCTGTGTCTGAGTGCAGCTCACTCTGTAGTGTGTGCTTCAACCACGTCTGGTTGTAGTGCGCTCAGCGTGTGTCACTGCCGCATACATTGTCCTTTTTTGCTAATTGATCATTTTTCATGATTTCTCCTATTAGTGTGGTGGTTCCATCCGTATTCAGCTACATTGGTTCCAAACACACTATATAGGAGTAGATAGAGGAGCCTTTCTGCAGCATTGTGCCCTGCAGCCCCAGCCAGATTAGTATTAGCCTATTTTTTGTAGCCTCATCTATTGCATTGTAGGTTACCTTCCTGCATTGTAATAGCTACAAAAAGTTTGTGATACTATCGGCATTACATCTTTGGGCACATCCAGTGTCTTTTTGTGACAAAAAAAACTAAATAAAGTTCACCAAACACTCCACTTTACAGTTGTGTAGGCCACATTAGCTCATATTAAAGTCTAGTCCACACTTTATAAAATTAGTGTTTCTTATACCTGTTAGCAGCTGTTCAGGAATAAGCACACTAAGCCCTTAGTACTTTTCTGCCTATCTTTATCAGTCTACCAAGATGAAGAAGGCAGGGAGTAAGGCATGTGGTCGTGGTCGTGGGCGTGGGCATGGAGTTTCTGCAGGGAGAGGACATGAGGATTCTGTGCCTGCAGGGTGAGGACGTGGGGATTCTGTGCCTGCTGCGGGCACCAGTGACTCAGCATCCCCCAGTTTTACCAGGGAACAGTCCTTTATGCTCAGCTTTGTAGGAGCTAGCCGTACCCCACTGCTGCGGGAGGACCAAATTGAAGCCGTTGTCGGATGGATGGCAGCTAATGCATCGACTTCAATTAGTTCCAGATCCTCTCAGGTCCTAAGCACTGAAGAGCACCCATCTGTCTCTTCACCACCTGCCAAATTGCCCAGGCAGTCAGAGAGCCCTGGACAGGAGCCATCTCTACTTCTGTTCTCTTAATCTCATGGCTTGGAAAGAGGGGGCCAGCCAAGCAGAATTCGAGAATTTGAAGAAGAAGTAGTATGCAGTGATGCGCAACCGTTTTGTCTGTCTGAATCTGAAGAGGTGGGTGGGCCAGTGCCTATGGTCAGCAGCTCATCTCAGTATGCATCTGATGATGAGACTCAGGTGCCACTTTCTGGTGCATACTGTGCTGTCGAGACTTCCCAGGAGAAGCAGTGGTTGAAGAGGGTGGTGTAGATGATGAGGTCCTTGACCCATCATGGCGTGAGAGACATGAAGGTGGTGGGAGCAGCTCTGAGGAACAGATTCCCCGAACAGCCCAAAAAGGAGAGAGAGGGAGGGGGCAGACTTGTTTGCCTGTAGCGTCCACTTCGGCACCCATTAGGAGCATGGCTCTTCCAAAATGCAAAGCGGGCGCTCCCAAGACTTGCAGTGCCTGGTCCTTTTTTGACACAGTTGCAGATGACATTTGCTTTGTCAAATGCAAGCTGTGTAATCAGAAGGTGAAAAGAGGGAAAAGTGTCAGCAACCTCAATACCACAAATATGTGGAAACATGTGCGGACCAAGCACATGGTGGAGTTACAAAAACACACTGAAGACCTAGGCCAACCTACAGCGCCACCTACCACCTCTTCAGCTGGTGTTGTAACCTCTTCCTCCAGCTCACACACAGCTGGTTCGGCTTCCTCACAGGATCACCATGGAAGTACCTCTGGCACTGTTGTACAGAGACACAGTGTAATTCCACCCACAGCATCACGTTCCCTGTCATCCTCACACTCCCAAGCCAGTCTACAGCCATCGTTAGCACAGGCATGGAAGAAAAGGCGCCCATACTCGGCAAACCACCCCCGAACACAGGCTCTGAATGCTGGCATTGCAAAACTACTGGCCCTTGAAATGCTATCATTCAGGCTGGTGGAGACTGACACCTTCCGTAACTTTATGGCATTGGCAGTCCCACAATAGAACGTGCCAAGCCGCTTTTATTTCAGCAGGCAAGCCGTCCCTGCCCTGCAACAGCATGTGGAGGGAAAAATTAAACATGCGCTACAAAACGCCGTCAGTAGCAAGGTCCACCTGACCACCGATGCGTGGACCAGTAAGCATGGACAGGGACGATACCTTTCCCTCACTGCGCATTGGGTAAAAGTTGTGGAGCCGGGTACAGATCTTGAGAGTGGCGCTGTACGTGTTCTGCCAACTCCAAGGATTGCAGGAATCCAGTCTGTACACATTGACTCCTCCTCATACTCCAGTTCCACTGAATCAGCGCTGCAGGAGCCGTCACGGTCTACCTCCACATCGACCCGTGAACGGTTACCTGTTATGATGACTGATATGAGCACAGCCGTGGCCAAACATCAACAGGCCGTATTAAAATTAATTTCTTTGGGGAATCGAAGTCACACAGCGCAGGAGCTCTGGAATGCCATCATGCAGCAGAGCGACGTGTGCTTTGTGCCAGCGAATCTCCAGCCAGGTATGGTAGTGTGTGACAATGGCCGAAATCTGGTGGCAGCTCTGGGCCTAGGCAACCTCACTCACATCCCATGTCTGGCACATGTGCTCAACTTGGTCGTGCAGAGTTTTTTGAGGGACTATCCGGATCTTGATGCACTGCTACACAAGATCCGCATAGAGTGCGCTCACTTGCGGCGTTCCAGCAACGCAAGATCGCGCATTGCAGCTCTGCAGCGCCGATTACGTCTTCCGGAACATCGCATCATATGTGACCTACCCACCAGGTGGAATTCAACGTTACATATGTTGGAGAGGCGCAAACAAGTCGCAGTGTGCGCTGTTCACACTTCACCACCACTGAGTGGGCCTCTATGAAGGACATTTGCCACGTTTTGCATGCCTTCGATTATTCCACGCGGATGGCGAGTGCAGATGATGCACTAGTCAGCATGACTATCCCCCTTATCTGCCTGCTTGAAAAAAACACTGCAAGCACTAAGGGAGGAGGTTTTGGAAGAGGAGGAGGATAAGGAGTCACAAATGCCATCTGCTTCTGTACAGTCTGCGCAACGTGGTTCCTCACAAAGGCCTAGGCAGGGGACACTTTGTGAGGAGGATGAGGAGGAGTCAATAAAGAAGGAAAACATCTGTCCAGAGGAGGGAGGTACACAATGCTCTAGTAATCAGTATCTAGAGCGAGGGTGGGGTGATGCAGAGCAGGCAGAGATCACGCCTTAAGCAGGGGACAGCGTTTCTTGGCCAGTTAGCAGTCTGCAGCACATGGTTGATTTCATGCTGCAGTGCCTGAGAAACGACCGCCGCATTGCCCACATTCTCAACACGGCTGATTATTGGGTGTCCACCCTCCAAAACAACTACCAGGACAACTTACAAAGCCTCATAACACCGTTGAACCGGGAGCGTAAAATGCGGGAGTACCAAGACGCACTGGTGCATTCCATCATGTTCTCCATTACAACCGAGAGCAGTGCTGCTAGTGCTTTACAAAGCAGCTCAGTGCGTCGAGGCAGTGGAGGAAGCTCTGCACAAAGAGGGAGCAGAAGCAGTGCCTCAGCACAAGGCAAGACCAGTATGGCCCAAATGTGGCAAAGTTTTGTGTCCCCGCCGCCACAAATGTCTACACCATCACAAACGGCTCCAGTCTGCAGGAGGCAACGTTTCCGTCAGATGGTGACAGACTACATGTCTTGCCCTCTTAGTGTACTCCCAGATGGCTCTTCCCCCTTCAAGTTTTGGGTCTCTAAGCTGGCTACATGGCCAGAGCTTAGCCAGTATGTATTGGAGGTGCTGGCTTGCCCTGCTGCTAGTGTATAATCGGAACGCGTCTTTAGTGCCGCAGGTGGTGTACTAACAGACCGTCGCATGCGCCTATCCTCCGATAACATTGACCGGCTTACTTTTCTGAAAATGAACAAGGTCTGGATATCGCATGAATTTGGCAGTCCTCTTCCAGATTAAATAATTGGTTGGCAACAGTATCCAGGTCTCCTGTTGTGTTCATGTTTCTACCACCTGAACTGTAATCCCTGAGCTCCAACACTGCCAGTTGCTGCTCAGAAGTGCCGTCTGCACAGTCAACGCTTGCTGCCATGTTATTGGGGTTCAGTAACGTCAGCTGATCCCCTGCTGTGTGTCCGGCAAATTCTCCTGCTCTGTCCACATCCACTCTACTACTAATTTAAAGCTTGCTCCAATTACACCTCTGGATCCTCTGTTTTTAGTATTTACCCTGGACTCCAACACCGCTAGTTGCTGCACAGAAGTGCCGTCTGCACAGTCAACACTTGCTGCCGTGTTATTGGGGTTCAGTAACGTCAGCTGTTCCTCTGCTGTGTGTCCAGCAAATTCTCCTGCTCTGTCCACATTCCCACTACTACAGATTTTAAAGTTGCTCCAATTAGGCTTCTGGCTCCTCTGTTTTTAGTATTATCCCTGAGCTCCAACACCGCCAGTTGGCGCTCAGTAGTGCCGTCTGCACAGTCAACACTTTCTGCCGTGTTATTGGGGTTCAGTAACATCAGCTGTTCCCCTGCTGTGTGTCCGGCAAATTCTCCTGCTCTGTCTACATTCTCACTACTACTACAGATTTAAAACTTGCTCCAATTACACCTCTGGCTCCTCTGTTTTTAGCATTTACCCTGGGCTCCGACCCCGCCAGTTGCCGCTCAGAAGTGCCATCTGCACAGTCAACGCTTGCTGCCGTGTTATTGGGGTTCAGTAACGTCAGCTGTTCCCCTGCTGTGTGTCCGGCAAATTTTCCTGCTCTGTCCACATTCTCACTACTACTACAGATTTAAAACTTGCTCCAATTACACCTCTGGCTCCTCTGTTTTTAGTATTTACCCTGGGCTCCAACACTGCCAATGGCCGCTCAGAAGTGCCATCTGCACAGTCAACGCTTGCTGCCGTGTTATTGGGGTTCAGTAACGTCAGCTGTTCCCCTGCTGTGTGTCCGGCAAATTCTCCTGCTCTGTCCACATTCACACTACTTCTGATTTTAAACTTGCTCCAATTAGGCCTCTGGCTCCACTCTGTTTTTAGTATTTACCCTGGGTTCCAGCACCGCCAGCTGTTTCCCAGCAGTGTCTTTGGCACGGGTACTCCCTCCTGCCCAGCCTGGTTCCAGCACGCCAGCTGTTTCCGGCTAGTGTCAACGTCACTTTGCCTCCAATACATTGTCCTGTCGTGTTGTGGTCGGGTTAGCCGACTCTATTGTGCCTGCAGTTTAGGTGACTCCTATGTGGGCTGCTTGATCTGGCAATGAAGGCTGGTTCCATAGTGCCTATAGGACAAGCACCCCCTGTAGGACTGTGGGTTTCGGTAACTGCGGCCGGCTCGCGGCCTTGCAACTTTTTTTTTCATGGGTACCTTCTGCTACCCATCCGAGTTCCAGTACCATCAGCTGGTTCTCGGCAGTGCCTTTGGCTTAGGTGCCTCCTTCTCGGTATCTAAGTTCCACCAACGTCTGCTGGTCCTTGGTAGTGATTTCTGGCACAGGTACCTCCTGCTTAGTAACCGAGTTCCAGTACCGTCAGCTGGTCCTCGGTTGTTCCATTGGCTCTTGTACCTTCTGCTACCCTTCTGGGTTCCAGTACCGTCAGCTGGTTCTCGGCAGTTCCTCAGCCTTCTTGTACCTTCTGCTACATTTCCAAGTTCAAGCTTTTTGAAATGGTTCTTGGTAATCACTCTGGATCTCCCTGACGACGACCCTGAAGACAAGGACCCTGAAGACCCCCCCGAAGAAGACGAGGATCCCGAAGACGACGACCCTGAAGACGAAGACCCTGAAGACCACCCCGAAGACGACGACCTTGAAGACAAGGACCCTGAAGACCACCCCGAAGAAGACGAGGACACCGAAGACGACGACCCTAAAGACGACGACCCTGAAGACCACACCGAAGAAGACGAGGACCCCGAAGATGATGACCCTGAAGACGAGGACCCTGAAGACCACCCCGAAGAAGACGAGGACCCTGAAGACTACGACCCTGAAGACGACGACCCTGAAGACCACCCCGTTGAAGACCAAGAAGATGACCCTGAAGAAGATGACCAAGAGGACAAAGAACAAGAAGACAACCACCAAGATACAGAAGAACAAGAGACAGAAAACCAAAAAGCAGAAGAACAAGAAGCTGCAGAACAAAAAGCAGAAGAACATTAAGCATAAGACTGAAAATCAGAGCAAAAGATATTATCTAAATTATAAGCAGAAGAAGACTAAGCAGTGTATGAGGGTGAGTCCGTTCCTCCTCTTGGTGCCCCTGGAAAAGACCTGCTGCTGCAGGCCAAACTGAACGCGGACAAATCCTGTTGTAAATCTTTTGTGACGGGCAGAACGAAAGGTGTAATCTTCAAACTTTTATAGATAACAACTACAGGAATGCCTGTCACAAATAAGAATATGATGAAGAAGAAGAATATGAAGAAGATGAAGAAGTAGAATATGAAGAAGAATAATAGTTGAATAAGAAGAATATGAAGAATGTAAAAAAAAAGAATAATACGAAGAAGGTGAAGAAGAAGAAGGTGAAGAAAAAGTTGATGAAAAAGATGCTGATGATGAGGATGATGAAGGAGAAAGTGTGAGAGAAGTAAAAAAGAAGGTGAAGAGCATGGAAGTAGTGTAACATAAATATCTGACAAAATATAAAAAAACTTAACATAGTCAATATTTTTGTAACTCAGAACGTCTTAAAAAAAATATTAATTCTTGCTATTCCATTTGATTGGGCTAAACCTCTATGCCTTTATTGTCTCCCCCACCTCCCCCAATACATTCTACATTATTCTTAGTTGTTTTCCTTCATGTAGAATTAACCTACAAGGAAAGAAAGGGTTTATTTTCATTCCGATATTTGTGTCCCATTGACTTGCATTGGTTTCCTGTATCGGAATCGGCGATATCCGATATTTTTTGGGTATCGGTCCGATCCAATCCGATCCGATATTTCTCGATATCGGAAGGTATCGCTCAACACTAGTCATCACTATTTTCATTCTACTAGCACTGCTTGTGATGGAGGAGATGTCGGGACCAGAATCTCTGGGTGGCGCAGCTCTGTCCAGCAACTGAGATTATGGTGCGTAGCACCTGTTTCGCTGTCCGATCTAGCAGTATTGGTGTGTGTGCTTTCCAGCTTAACTAACTCCCTAATTCAGCCAATTGGACAGCATTGCACTGCACTGAAGCTCTCAGCTTACTGCTTGTTGCTGCCAGATATAGTTAGCTCTTCCTTTGGTTTGCTGTTGCTTTTCTGTTTTGTACAGTATATAGATCTCTTCTTCTGACCTTATCCCATTTAGTAACCATTGCACTGTCTTCTGATACTGTACCTTGTCTGACCTCCTGATTTTGACCTGGCAACCTGACGATCCCTTCCAGCCTACCACCCTGGACAGCAGCCTACTCCATGACCCCAACCAAAGGTGCCCTTCTGTAAGTCTAGATCACTGTATAGAGGTTAAAGGGTGAAGGACACGGTAACCCATTTGATCAAGGAAATGGGGTGGCTATCACTAAGTCTGTCCATGGTAGCTATTAGAGTGGCCAGGCAACCACTCACAAAGACCCATCACAGAGTTATGTAGACAGAAGCTGTCTTAGGAGGCATATGCTCTGACAGATTGGTACTGACTAGCTTAGGGGGATGGGGACGACTCGGTACCCGAGCCTTTGCCTGGCCTTGGGGATGTCGCAGTGGTCGGCTCCCAGGCCCTTACCCTGGGGTCAGCTTTAAAAAGGGGGATTGTTTGCTAACTTTTTGAAAGTTCGTGACGCCACCTGTGGTTTCTGGTGAGAATCACCAGCGCTGCGGCAGTCCACTGAGGCCGGTGATAAGGCAGCTCGATGGTATAGCTCCCCATGTGTGGAGCTAGGCCTCAGGGAAGCGTACGGAGAGGGGGATGCAGGACAGGCGATACCCAGCCGGGTCAGAGCAAGAACAGGGACTGACACAATAGTCACTTCAGTACCTTTTACTGATGGAAATTCAAGCACGTCCCGGAGCACTGTAGGGTGAAGGGTGCATATCAGGATCCTCCCCAATGAGCGGGTGTAGGGCCTCCTGTTTCTTGCCTCTGCGTAGTAAGTTTCTGACCTGCTTGAAGCTAGGCCTAACTTTATCTCTGTCCTGCACCGGCTGACGTTGTGGTAGGGCATTCTCTTGGAGTGCACGCTCCCCGCTTACGGGGCCTATGTGTCTCCTGACTCTGTTACGTATCAGCTCTCTGGTTAACCTGGGACCTGTAGTTCTCCAGGGATTCCGGTTATGCCTTACTGGGTCGTAGAGATCCCGGTAAGCTCGGACCCGGTGTCCGGTATATGTTTCGGGGTGAGCTGGGTAAGCTCCTCTGCCCCCACTGATACTCACTTTCCACTCAGCTTTAGCCACACTCGGGCCCTCACTAGGCTACTCACACTAACTGCAGCTTGCCGGGCTTCACCGATCTTACGGTGCCGGCACACCTTAACCTCTAACTGGGCTCCCTGAATCTAGCTAGCAGGGGCCTCGTGCTCCACTGCTGAACTATTAGCTGAGTTCTCTAAACTAGACTGAGCTCCACTGCACTGTTTCTGTGTCTCACTCTGCAGGAACTCTCCACAGGAACTGCTGAATCACTCTCTGTGCACTCCAGACTAACTGAGCTTGACTCTGTATTCAGGTCTGTACTTGCTGAACTCTCCAGAGGAACTCCTTACTGCCTAGCTCCACCTTCCCTATTTATATCCCTAACGGGCTCCATCTGCTGGTCTGAGGTGGAAGGTGAAGATGTGTGAATGTTTATGGGGGCCTCTTGTGGAGGATTCCATCAATACACCCTTCTAGGATCTGTGGTACCAAGCGCAGCTGGGCGCCACAGTACAAGGAGGTACCAACTAGCTATTCTTCTGTATCCAGGGTATTAAATATGTTTCCCACTTCTGAGTACATTTTTGACAAGTCTAAAATTGTGTAATGTACACATCACTAGAATTCAGCTCCTCTTTCACGTTGCAGTGGTCATCACAGAAGCCACAAGTATATGAACAGCATGCTTGCCATCACATGCCGACTAGAGTTTCAACCGCTTCTCAGTAACATTTCTTGAACTAATAGGCTGAGACTCTAGTCGAAACATGCGAGTATGCAAGTCACATACTTGATGTCACATAATTACTATTGGAACCAGCTAGTGGAGATGAATCCTAGTAGTGTGTGTATTACACACAGGATTCAGAAAGACATGCAGGCTTTAGGAAATGGGTATAAATCAGCTATCTATATTTTTCAACCAGGTGAAAGCCATAGTCATGACTCTGAACAGCAATATTCGGGCACTAAACCACTTGATCTAAAGGAAATACAAATACTTTCATTGTTCTACTAAGTGATACGAGTACCTCGTAGTACCAGTATTAGAACTAATAGACAAATACTCGCATACTGTGCTTTGTAAATGATCTATCCTTTGATTCGTGTACTAGAAAGGTCTACCAGAGAGAGAGGCTTTTTGTTACCGAATCAACGAGCTAACAAGTGGATGTCTAAATTTCGTAGAGTCATCGAGAGTACCAATCTAGAAAATACTATGAGTATATTAATACACAATACATCTGCAATCAGGGTCAATCCAGAATTTAACATACAGAAAGCTTTAATCACTCATATCTGAGGGTCTATAATACTAATGTTCCATATATTAACGGTATAACAACAAACACAATCTCTTACATATTTCACCGTAGCATAAACATATCATTAGATCTTCATTTGCATGTACAGTACTTTGTGCACATAATGTGCTTTTCAGTTGCTCCTTCGAAGATAATGCACACATTAGTTTCTCATTATTCTGGTAATTTTTCATTTTCCAGTCAAAGACGAGAACATAATGTTGCCCATAACTTTCACATTTGCTTGTGTGCATAGACCTTAATCATATTATCATGATTCTTGTTCTTTCCACTGTCACCTTCCTAGTACATTCCACTTTGTTGTCTTAAGTGTTTTGGTCAAGAGGTATATTCCCTCATCAAGTTTAAGCAATAATAAGTGGATATGAACCTGATACCTTCTTCATAATAATTGTGTCTGCCTCACCAGCTATTTCCGTCTCTATGGTATTGGAGAAGCATCAGATACCTCCCCGGGGAAGAAGAATTGGAGAGCTGGAAGACGGAAAATGGCTATACAAAAAGTCTAGTAATAAAACATAAGCATGATGGAGTGATCCAAAGTATTATGTGGCCTTAAAATGAAATATACAGATGCTCCCATCCTCATTTACAACTTGTTTTAATCAGATTTCTTTACCCCTAGGGAAATGAAGGAGCTTGGAAAATAAATAAAGCCAAAAAAAATGAGTGGAGTTAAATTAATTTCTCCATTCTCGGGTGTCAAAGACACTTTTGCTTGTTATTAGGTTTCCGGAATGGCAGGGAAGGGGGATGGAATAAAAAAAAAGAAGTCCTGAGAATTAGTAGCAACAGCCAGCTGTCGTTCCATAATCGACAAGGAAACATTGGCAGTGCCATTATAGTGATCACTGGGTTTTACTGCACTGGGTTCTTCAGCACAGCAAGAGATGCCATGTTAGAAAAGCGGCAATATCATAAATGACTGCTGCTGCCTTGGCTGGTTTTATTACCACAATTATCCAGCGCTGACTTGTAGCTCCCGCTGAACTATGTCTCAACTGCAGCCCTGAGCATGGGGTATTCGGAGATTAATGGCTAATTTTACATTTCATTCTCTGCTCCTTAGAACCTATTATGTTCCTCATCATTATAAGGGGTGCTTTGTTGCTTTGCTGCCACTCTTCCTTACAGCCCACGGGCCATTAGGGAGCACCTTCCTCTGAGGAAGCTTTCAAAAGTGCCATGTATTTTAGAAAAGCTTTGAGGCAGCAACATGGATGAACACATAGTCCAGGTTCTACGGAACAGGGAGGGGAGCCTTCTGCTCATTGTTCTGCAGCTCATAATGGGCCATTCTCCTGCTGGAAGGTCATAAACAATGTCTGGAGATTGTATCTGGAAATGCAGATACATTTGTACACACTTCTTAGAATTTTCTTTACCCTTTAGGCAGAACATATTGATCCCCTTCTGGAGCTTGCATATTTTTTCTAGGTAAGTATTGGTTATATTGGTTATCATAATAAATAATCTAAAGGAAGAGTTGTTTCTCTTCATCTGTAATGGCATTATATATGAAATGCTAAAAGAAGGAAGGTCTTTAAATGATGCAAATATATCAGACATCAGTTTGTATGAGGTAGCAGAACTGAATAAGACCGAATGTATAACTTGTACTATTACAACATTGCTTTATTTATTTAGATTTACATGGGTAATCACCACTGTAGGTGGGTACACGAAAAACAGAGAACGCACATAATAAGTTCAAGGGAAGGGAAATCTTGATGCTTTAGCATACCAAGACATTTTGGATGATCATATGCTTCCAACCTTGTGGGAACAGTTTGCAGAAGACCCTTTCATGTTCCAGAATGACTTTGTCTCAGTGCACAAGAACATGACTTGCCAGCATAGAGCCATGTTCTCAACCATATTGACCACTTTTGGGATGAACTAGAATTGAGATTGTGAGCCAGGTACTCTTGGCCTCCATCAGTGTCTGACCTCACAAATGTTCTTCTGATTCAATGGGCAAAAATTTCCACATGCACATTTCAAAGTCTTGTAAAAAGCCTTCCAAGAAGAATTGAAATCTTTGAACACCTTCGAGGTAAATTAGAACTGAGATTGTAAGTGAGGACCTCTGAGCTACCATAATTTTCTGACTTCATAGAATGTTAGAGTTGGAAGTGACCTCCAGGGTCATCTGGTCCAACCCCCTGCTCCATGCACGATTCACTAAACCATCTCAGACAGATATATGTCCAGCCTCTGTTTGAAGACTTCAATTGAGGAGAACTCACCACCTCTCATGGCAGCCTGTTCCACTCATTGATCACCCTCCTTACAAAATGATCTAAATAAATAATAATCTGTATTTTTAGACAGTGCCAACATATTTTCCAGCACTTTACATTATCATCATTGTCCCCATTGGGGCTCACAATCTAAATTGCCTATCAGTATGTCTTCAGAGTGTGGGAGGAAACTGGAGAATCCAGAGGAAACTCACACAAACAAGGGGAGAACATACAAACTCTTTACAGAGGTTGTCCTTGGTGGGATTTGAACCCAGGACCCCAGTGCTGCAAGACTGCAGTGCTAACCACTGAGCCACCGTGTTTGAATGGATAAAAATTACTATAATTTCTTTTTATCACTGAAAATTGAAAGCTGTTTATGCTGCAAAGTATCATAATTTTCGGAGCATACCATGCACCTTACCATAAGACGCACACCAGGTTTAGACAGCAGAAAGTAGGAAAAACATTTTTTCCTAATAATTAAAACTTCCTTAGTTTTATAAAGTGGAGGGGGTCATTATCAATAATTTTAATGTACTAGGATAGAATAGGGAGATAATAAATCTATTATTAGTGTCTCTATGCGCACACAAAGTGCTCTTCTATATGCTCACACACACAAATAGCTCTGCTACATGCACCTATGGACAAATAAACAGCTCTGCTACATGCACATATACACAACCAGCTCTGCTACATGCACATACACAAACAGATCTACTATATGCACATATACACACACAAACAGCTCTGCTACATGCACATGTACACACACAAACAGATCTGCTACATGAACATATCCACAAATAAACAGCTCTGCTACATGCACATACACAGCCAGCTCTGCTACATGCACATACACAAACAGATCTACTATATGCACATTTACACACACAAACAGCTCTGCTACATGCACATGTACACACACAAACAGATCTACTATATGCACATATACACACACAAACAGCTCTGCTACATGCACATGTACACACACAAACAGCTCTGCTACGTGCACATATACACACACAAACAGCTCTGCTACGTGCACATATACACACACAAACAGCTCTGCTACATGCACATATACACATACAAACAGCTCTGCTATATGCACATATACATACACAAACAGCTTTGCTACATGCACATATACACACAAACAGCTCTGCTACAAGCACATATACACACACAAACAGCTCTGCTACGTGCACATATAGACATACAAACAGCTCTGCTATATGCACATATAGACATACAAACAGCTCTGCTATATGCACATATACACACACAAGCAGCTCTGCTATATTCACATACAGACAGACAAATATGCACACACACTATACATTACCACATTCTGCAGTTGGGACCTGTACAGAGGCTGCATAAGTTGAACATCTGCAGGACCTTCCACTTGCAGGACCTTCACATGACCTGAAAGGTTCTGCAATTATTGTTGCAGAAGGTACTGCTGATGCTCAGTTCCTGCAGCCTCTGTTCCCATGGGTAAGCTTCCTCTCCTGCTCAGCACCCATTACATAGATTAGTCCAGAGCAGGAGTGGAGACCGCAGCTCTCTCTGTGATTGGGGAGGACATGGTGTCAGCATTCTCCTCTATCACAGGAAGCTGCCTCTGGACTATAAGACACACACACTTTATAACAAGAGTTTTTCTTGTTAAAAAATGCATCTCATAGTCTGTATAGTGCTTATGAATTTAGAATGAGAGGTCATGAAAGCTTTCATAGGTGTAATGTGTCCCAATATTTTGACAATAAAGTGTATGTGCTTTATTAAATTCCTTTTTTCTTATATAGATTCAATATATTCTGAACATAGATTGTCCTCATTTAAATCAGTCGCTGGCAATCTCATTTTCATAACTCAGACACACATTAGAGCTACAGATCTTTTGATATTCAAATTTCCCAATTTAGTCAAATTTTCCCCAAAAAATTGACTTTGGGGCAAATAAATTCATGTGAATTTCAATACTGGAAAGGTTGTAATTGCTCATAAAATACACTGCTCAAAAAAATAAAGGGAACACTACCATAACGCATCCTAGATCTGAATGAATGAAATATTCTCATTGAATACTTTGTTCTGTACAAAATTGAACGTGCTGACAACAAAATCAAACAAAAATCATCAATGGAAATCAAATTTATTAACCAATGGAGGCCTGGATTTGGAGTCACCCCAAAATTAAAGTGGAAAAACACACTACAGGCTGATCCAACTTTGATGTAATGTCCTTAAAACAAGTCAAAATGAGGCTCAGTATTGTGTGTGGCCTCCACGTGCCTGTATGACCTCCATACAATGCCTGGGCATGCTCCTGATGAGGTTACAGATGGTCTCCTGTGGGATCTCCTCCCAGACCTGGACTAAAGCATCCGCCAACTCCCGGACAGTCTGTGGTGCTACGTGACGTTGGAGGATGGAGCGAGACATGATGTCCCAGATGTGCTCAATTGGATTCAGGTCTGGGCCCGCGCCAGTCCATAGCTTCTATGCCTTCATCTTGCAGGAACTGCTGACACACTCCAGCCACATGAGGTCTGGCATTGTCCTGCATTAGGAGGAACCCAGGGCCAACCGCACCATCATATGGTCTCACAAGGGGTCTGAGGATCTCACCTCAGTACCTAATGGCAGTTAGGCTACCTATGGCGAGCACATGGAGGACTGTGCGGCCCTCCAAAGAAATGCCACCCCACCCCATTACTGACCCACTGCCAAACCGGTCATGCTGAAGGATGTTACAGGCAGCAGATCGCTCTCCACGGTGTCTCCAGACTCAGTGTGAACCTGCTTTCATCTGTGAAGAGCACAGGGGCCAGTGGCGACTTCACCAATCCTGGTGTTCTGTGGCAAATGCTAAGCATCCTGCCCGGTGTTGGGCTGTGAGCATAACCCCCATCTGTGGACATCGGGCCCTCATACCACCCTCATGGAGTCGGTTTTTAACACATTTGTGGCATGCTGGAAGTCATTTTGCAGGGCTCTGGCAGTGCTCCTCCTGTTCCTCCTTGCACAAAGGAAGAGGTAGCGGTCCTGCTGCTGGGTTGTTGCCCTCCTATGGCCCCCTCCACATCTCCTGGTATACTGGCCAGTCTTCTGGTAGCCCCTCCAGCCTCTGGACACTACGCTGACAGACACAGCAAACCTTCTTGCCACAGCTCGCATTGATCTGCCATCCTGGATGAGCTGCACGACCTGAGCAACTTCTGTGGGTTGTAGAGTCCGTCTCATGCTACCACGAGTGTGAAAGCACAACCAACATTTAAAAGTGACCAAAACATCAGCCAGAAAGCATTGGTACTGAGGTGTGGTCTGTGGTCCCCACCTGCAGAACCACTCCTTTATTGAGTGTGTCTTGATAATTGCCAATAATTTCCATCTATTGTCTATTCCATTTGCACAACATCATGTGAAATTGATTGTCAATCAGTGTTGCTTCCTAAGTGGACAGTTTGATTTCACAGAAGTTTGATTTACTTAGTTAAATTCTGTTGTTTCAGTGTTCCCTTTATTTTTCTTGAGCAGTGTATTTACATATATATATATCTAATTTATATAATTATCTTATCCCATCTGTCTGTCTGTCCTTCTGTCCAGGAAATCCCGCGTCGCTGATTGGTCCGGCCGCGGCCAATCAGCGACGCGGGATTTCAGAAAAAGATGGCGGCCGTTAGCGGCTCATCTGCCGCACGGAGGTCAGCGGCTGCTCGCAGCAGAACTTCCCCGACTGGCGGCGCTGCTGACCTCCATGCGGCTACCATCGGGAGATCAGCGGCTAGGGCCGCTGATCTCCCAACGGCAAGTGTGAAGGGAGTACCGGGGAGCAGCGCCGCCGGTTGGGATGCTTCTGTTGCGAGCAGCCGCTCATCTCCCGGCTGCTCGCAGCGGAAGTACCCGCACAGGCAGCGCCGCTCCCGGGCCCACACTAATACGACGCTGATTCAGCGATATTGGCGCCAAATTTAAACACCGCTGTGCTGATTGGTCGCGATCGCCGGCCGCGACCAATCAGCGATTTTGGCGCCAGATTTAAACACGCTCTCGTGCCCTCACTAACACGGTTCGCTGATTGGTCGCAGCCGCCGGCCGCGACCAATCAGCGATATTGGCGCCAAATTTAAACACCGCTCTGCTGATTGCGCACGGTGTACCGCATACATATTCTAGAATACCCGATGCGTTTGAATCGAGCCACCATTTAGTATATATATATATATATATATATGTATATATATATATACATATATATATATATATAAAGACACAGCAAACGTAATAATATCCATTATCTTGTGGATAGGGGATAGCTTATTTTTTGAGGGAAATAAACCCCCAAAGTAAGTATACACAAACATGAAAGGACATACAACCTAGTATATGCTCCCCTTGATAAATTCAAACACAAGAGAAGCAAAAGGTGGCTACTTTGAAGAACCTAGAATATAAGGCATATTTTCAGTTGTTTCACACTTGTTTATTAAGTATATAATTCCACATGTGTAAATTCATAGTTTTGATGCCTTCAGTGTGAATGTACAATTTTCATAGTCATGAAAATACAGAAAAATCTTTAAATGAGAAGGTGTGTCCAAACTTTTGGTCTGTACTGTAGATACTGGGAGTTGTTGTTACCAGCTATCATCAGACTGTGGACCATACAAGAACCACAGTACTGATGACACACAGGCAGTACTACAAATAACATTTGCATCTATGTACCTTATAGATGACATCATCTCTGATCCCTTTTGGCTCCACGAAGTACAGACACCATGAAGGGATTTCACATTCACAGCTCATCACTCCAGATTTCCCTCTTCTCCTAATTCAGCAGCACATACTTACACGATGCCCTTAAAATTAAAAGTATCATTATACTGCCCCATAAATAAAAATATCTCACATGTTGCGCCCCTGAATAAATAATTGACCCTCATTGTGCTTTCTACACAAAATATCTCCCCAACACTACCCCTCTCCATATTATACCCCCACACTGCCTCTTTCCAAAATATTCCCTCACTCTATCCCACTCTATATTATTCCCCAACACTACCCCTCTCTATAATATTCCCATACATTGCCCCTCTCTATAATACCCCTCTACACTACCCTTCTCAAAAATATTTCGGCCCTACACTACTCCTCTCCATAATATTCCCCCCTACATTGCTACTCTCTACAATGTCACCCATATTGCTCTTCTGTATAATATCCCCCCATACTTCCCCTCTGTATAATATCACTCCACATTGCTCCTTTGTATAATACCCACCCACGCTGCCCCTCTCCAATATAGCCTTCCAGACTGCCCATTTACATAATATCTCCCTCCACACTGCCTCTCAGCATAAAGTCCCACCCACCCTTCTGCCTTTTGCTATAATATGCCCCCTTTCACAATCACCCAATACCCCATAATGTTTCCCATTATCTGGCCTTGCAGTAGCATAAGTTTCCCCTCCCTTAGTCCCCTCAGCTAAAATAGTACCACATTTAATATTCTGCCCCTCTATGAAGCGCTCACCATTGCATGTTGCCTCTCTTGTCTAAGCTGCACCAGCGACATTGAGATAACGTCAGCAGTGTGCTGACCTCATCACACTGCTGAATGTCGGGGCTGGGGCTGAGGAGCGCTCCTCTGCCCAGGTCCCAACGCCACAGTGTTCAAATGTATTCATGTCTGAAAGTCACAAATATATCTGAATATAGGAAAAAGGTAGTCGCCGTCCCCTTGTTCCTGCAGGCAGCAACAAATGCCCTTGTGGGCCGCATGTAGCCTGTGGACCGTATATTTTGCAGGCCTGCTTTAAAATGTAAGCTCTTATGGTCAGTGGCGTTCTCTTTCTCTCTATCTCCTGTAGAGTATAAACTCTTGTGATCAGCAGGGTCCTCTCTCTCCTTTAGATTGTAAGCTCTTATGACCAGCATGGTTGTCTCTCTCCTGTAGAGTGTAAGCTCTTATGGTCAGCGGGGTACTCTCTCTCCTATAGAGTGTAAGCTCTTATGGTCAATGGGGTGCTCTCTCTTCTGTAGAGTGTAAGCTCTTATGGTCAGCGGGGTCCTCTTTCTCTCCTGTAGAGTGTAAGCTCTTATGATCAGCTGGTCCTCTCTCTGTCACGAGAGGGTCAAAAGTGACAGACAGTCGCCCTGCAGTTGGTTGCAGGAGATCTCTTCGTTTGGCATTACAGACACCTTCTTAGAAGCTGTCTGTCTAGGACCCAATGACTACCTTCCTCTTGCTAATTAACACCCTGGCCTGGGTGTATAAATACCTGATTTTTGCTAGAAGGAGGTGCCGGTGATACTCACATGATCCCTTGTGAAGGCTTGGAGCTAGTGCAGTAATTCTTCCTCTCTGGTGCTAAGAGGACATGTGTTCATCTCCCTTAAGTCGACTAAAGCTAAACTAGCTTCCCTTGTTTGTTCCACCTTGTTGTCTTTAGTTGTCAGTGGGGATCGACTAGCGCTCATCCCCTCCTTCCCTAGCCAGAGCCAAATGCCAGGGAAAGACAAGGCGATTGGTGCGGCGATTGGTGCGGAACCAATATAGGGACATTAGGGGAGACAGGGTGATATACGTCAGCCTAGGAGGTCTCCACTACCCCCTTTCCCTAGAGTCTGGGCCCCCTTTTCTCCCTTCCTTTCATGTTGCACTTAGTCTTTCCGACATCTTGCTTGACAATCTCTCTCCTGTAGAGTGTAAGCTATTATAATCAGCAGGATCCTCGTTCTATTTCTCTTTTTTTCTATACTGTGTTATCAGTTGTTCCCACCAGAGCACAGTTTGTACAGTTGAATCATCTTCCATCTCCAAAGTCACTAAGTAAGACACTTTCCTCTACACTGTAAACTTTTATGGTCAGTTGTGTTCTCTTCATCTCGCCCAGAGAGTGCAAACTGTTATGGTCAGAGGGATCCTCTCTCTATATATTTCCTGAAGAGTTTATGCTTTTATGGTCAATTGGGTCCTCTTTCTCTTACTTGTAAAGTGTGAGGTCTTATGTTCACTGGGGTCCCTGTTTTTCTTGACTGTAAAGTGTAAGGTCAAGGTGTTCACTCTGTCTTTCTCCTTACCTCCACATATGTTTTCCAAGCAATTACAAGCTTTCCAGTATTGAGATGCAAGCTAATTTATTCTCCGCAAATTGATTTTTTTGAGGGAAAATTTGGCAAAGTCTGCAAATTGAATTTTCAAAAGATCCCCTCATCCATAGTGACCACTCTTATGCGATTTTCATACTTTCGGTCACATTTCATCTAACCACTTACTACTTCTCTCAGTGTAGTTGTTCACCAAACATTAAGATGATCATAAAGAGAAGCACATTGGGACACGACTACTTAATCTCTGTTTAAGAATGGTAACAAAACTCTTTTTTTATCCCTACTGCAGGAAAACCTGAATTTGTCTTTGGCATCAGACAGGTAATCTACTGTAGTTTTTACAAACTGTTTGTAAATGGGATTGAAAATTGCAAGATTATAAGCATACATAAGGGTTTGCAAACGTAATCATTTATCATACATAGAATACACTGAACCCAAATGTTCCATATTAAACCAGTGCATCATCTGCATGCATACTCTGTTTCGGAGTTTCTGATCTGAAAGGATAGAGTTAATAATTGCATTTCTGCTCTTAATCATTTAGCTGAGAACCTGATGTTACCTTTTGTACTAAACACATTTAAGCATTTAAAGCTTTATTCATGAGGGAACCGAAGAAGAGCACTAAAAGGCTTGCATCATTCGAGGTGTCTAATTCTTCCAGCATGTCAGACATTGACTACTCCGATAGGTGTCTCTGTTCTCCATTCTCTACTGGTAATGTTAATGTGTTATCCCCTTCAGGATAAGATCAGCGGCTGCAGAATGATAAGCATCGCTCCTTGCACAGAAGCATGGGCAGACAGAAATGACTTAGCTCTTCTATGAGTCTGTGTGCAACGTACAAATGAAGCTACTCCGTTCTCGGTTCTCTTCTCTTGCTTCTCTCCCCTTCCATAGACTGCCATTCTCATCCAAGAAGATTATCTTCTGTCCATCTTGCTAGATACAGTTGATGAGGCTTTTCATTTAGCTGGCAGGCAGCCCAGACTTAGGTCGACGAGCCTTAAGCACCACCACCTCGATCTCTATACCCACCCCCTCCTTTCTTATAATCTTTCACCCGCTATGTACCATTCACCGAGTCTCAACCTCAGCTGGCATTTTGTAATTAGGGCGATAGAAAAAGTGCAAATCAATATCATTTTAAAACAAAGAGATGGAAGCAAATAAAATAAAGATTAAATGGGAAAATAGTTTAAAGTCTTGCATGCGAGCTGCAGGCAGGTGGAACACTTACAGATTCGAGCACAAAGACACAGCCGCTCTCTCGTAGCTGTTTACATTACAACTTGTAGGCATAAATGTAAGATTTTTTTAAGCCGCCATACAGTAGGGAGTTTATGTTCCACTGCATTAAACACAGCGATTCTGTGAATATGAGAATTAACGCCTCTATTGTTTCCAATGTTTGTTTCATAATTCTTGATAATATTCTGGTTAACACTGAATGGGCCTGCTATGTACATGCTGGGCAAACGTTTGCATTATTGGATTTGCTAGAGACGAGAAACTTTGTTTCATTTTATATTGCAATGGTAGACCAGGTAATGGGAAATATATCTAGAGCATTGCACATTATAGATCCGTGGTGTACGGATTTCTGTGAATCCATACTCTACATTGATATGGATCCGAATTTATACATAGATTCTAAATCTTCTAAAGAGAAGAATTAGCTGGGTAGAAGGGTAAAATGAGCAATTGTAAGTACACAGTGCTATATAATATGACGCTTGCAATATACTACAAATCTTGACGGGAGGAGGAGGAGTGCTTCTTTAATATTGATGGCCTATCCTTTGAATAGATCATCAGTGCGACACTCTACGCTTCCAAAAATCATCTGTTCCTGGTGTTGGCGGCGGCCTGAACTGTTCAGTTACGGAGCTACAAAGCAAAGCTATGTCAATGGAAAAGTTGCCACAGCTGGGTAGCGCATATCAGCCACTTATTCAAATTAATATGGGGTGGATATGCAGTACCCAGCCGCGGTCACTATTCCGTCAATGGAACTGTGGTGTGCAGATTTTGAAACCCCTTACTTATTATCCATAGTCAAATCTTCATGATAGTGAAGAAAGAAAAGAGTGTTATAGGTAAGATAATTTCTAATTTTCTGCAAAAATGGTAAACATTGCTCCCATATTCTGCTGTGTAAATTGATTTATACATTGGCTTTGCTAAAGAATTAAAAAGGCTCAAGTAGAGAAGGTTTTTTTGTTCAAATCAGTGTTAAACTGATATTCCTTGGGTCATCCAAATGAAATAATTCAGAGGTTCCACCATCCATCTATACAGAACATGTGAATATCCTCTTTTAATGACACAATATTTTTTTATGATTATTGCACTGACAGGATATAAAAATATGTACAAACTTGTGTTTTCTTAGATTTGGATAAAGGTGAACCTGTCAACTGATTCATGCTGCCCAAACTGCAGGTCAGCATGAATCAGAGCCTGGCTGCACAATTGCAGCCAGGTATATTTCTCCCTTAAACTGTTCGGTCTTTCAGAGAAGATATACTTTAAAGTTCCAGAGGGAGTCTGTAAGAAGATACGAGACTAGTCCGGCACCGCTACAAGACAGATTTTCTCAGCACTGGTCTAAGTGATTAATAGGTCTCATGCTATGGGAGAGATCTGTCAATCACCTTGATCGGCACTGTTAGAAACCGGCCAAAGGCAGTGCCAGACTAATCTCTTCATGTTCCAAGTGTGACAACATATAGACACAAATTGTAAACATCTCATGACAGAGTGTAGCAAAATTTTTTTTTTTTTTCAAAGTTTGCCACCGTTTGCTACTCACTTTGGAAAGAGGAAACTTAAGTGAGTACACATCTGAATCTTCAATATGGTCCAATAGATCATTTTATAAAAAATTGCGTCAAGGCATTGACTCCCAAGCCAGCTTCAGTTGAGACTACAGTATCTCGTTCATGATCCTTAAGGTCCTATTGTACTAGAGCCCTTTAGGCAGCGTGCCCACGATGCGGATTTAATGCGTTTCTGTGGCGCCATTTCCGCCGCAAAAATGAATTAAAAACACTTGTTAAGTTGTCTGCCATGTTTCCCAATGATAGTCCGCATATGCTATGCACATGCTGCGGAAATTTCCGATGCGGAATATCATTGCGGAAAAATCCACAGTCGCAATTGACTTGCATTGGACCGCATATCATCCGTATGACTACACGTACACATGCGGATATTATGCGATTCAATGGGCGGATGGTGCCCGGGTCTGGAGAAGAAGAGAATCTCCTCCAGACCCGGGTACCATAGTACCTGTAGTTAAAAAAGAATTAAAATAAAAAAAAAAACATATACTTACCTCCTGATGGCCCCCTGTCTGCTCCTGAGGGCGCTGCTGGCTCTTCGGCTTCTCGGGGTGGTGCAAAAGGACCTTCCATGACGTCATTTAGTCATGTGACAGGTCACGCGACCGCTGACGTCGGCGGTCGCGTGACCTGTTACATGACTAAATGACGTCATGGAAGGTCCTTTTTAGAGAACCACGAGTTGCTGAAGACACCGTTTTTTTTTTATTTTTCAACATTTTTATTCTTTTTTTTACTATTGATGCAGCATCGTAACTTGGCCACACAACATAAATCCATGCTGGTTGCATGGATTTATATAGTGTGACCAAGTTGTCAAGCACTTTCCAAGTGATGCTAAAATTGCCTGGAAAAGCGCTTGACAACCCGCATGCAAAATCGCATGTTAAAAATGCTTCACAAATGCTTCCACCTGGCAGATAAAACGCATGAAAAATCTGCATGCGTTTTTTCTACCAGGGAGATGCAGAAACGCTCCGCAGCATTTCTGCATCGTGGGCACTTAGCCTTATAGTTTTAGTGCCTGAGACCACCAGATAATCCTCTGATACCCTAGTATGATAGCCTAACTACAATTCAAGACTAGAGATGAGCGTTGTTCTACTCGAACTGTTCGCCAATCTCAAATTCGAGCTGTTTTGGGCGGTATTCGAGCCGTTCGGCGAACACGAACAATTTGAGAAAAATTCGGCTGTTCGAGGTTATGTTCGATAACTGTTCGTGCACCAAAATCATAACTGGATTTTTTCTCAGTAATGATGAAAATTAATGTTAATACGCAGTTTGAGTGTACAGCGGGGTGGGGGGAGGGGCAGGGGATGGATCTCTGCAGGAACAATGAAGATCTCCATTTTTTTTTTCTCTTTCCCGCATTTACAGTGGGGAGGTGCAATCTGTCAGCCTATCAGCAGCGCACACACGGAGCGAAGTGCTTTTTTTCACACAAGCAAGGGCATGTGTCATTGGCAGTGTATGTCACATGTCCTTGCCCTATAAGACCAAGCCATTTTCCCCGTCGCCACCATTTTGTCACTGCTGCAGCTGCGTGTTAGACGGCACCGCTGTTGCTGTGTGCGCTATACCTTGTTAATTTCAAGCCAATTTTCGCACAAATATACAGATAGCTTGGGAGTAGGGAATAGTTGTGATTGCAGTCCTTTTAAGGGCTAGGTTACAGCATTTCCTACGACTTTTATCAGGCAGGTCTGTGCTCTTAAATAGATAGAGTGTGGGAGTAAAGACTAATTGTAATTGGAGTCCTTTTCAGGACTAGGTTACATCAGTTCCTATCAGTTTTTGCCAGGCAGGTCTGTGCCAGTGCTGTGCAAGTTTTTTTCACAGCATTTGGCTGAATCTAGCAAAGCTAATCCTTTTTGGCCTATTGCAGAGTGTGTTAGTCAGTGGAGTAGCCTATCTGTGTTGCCAGATATACCACCTGTGTATAGAATACCAATTTTTTTACTGCACCTAGTGAAGTAAAATCTTTTGGGCATAGCATCATTCTATTAGTCCATCTATACTGACCTCCATCAGGTTGCAAATTGAATATAATTTTTTTCTGCATCTAGCTCTGAAAAAATATTGGGCTTCTAGCTGTGTGTGGGACTTGTTGTATTAGTCCATCTATACTGACCTCCATCAGGTTGCAAACTGCATATATTTTTTTCTTCATCTACCTCTGAAAAAATATTGGGCTTCTAGCTGTGTGTGGGACTTGTTCTATTAATCCATCTATACAGACCTCCATCAGGTTGCAAACTGAATATATTTTTTTCTGCATCTACCTCTGAAAAAATATTGGGCTTCTAGCTGTGTGTGGGACTTGTATTAGTCCATCTATACTGACCTCCATCAGGTTGCAAACTGAATATATTTTTTCTGCATCTACCTCTGAAAAAATATTGGGCTTCTAGCTGTGTGTGGGACATGTTGTATTAGCCCATCTATACAGACCTCCATCAGGTTGCAAACTGAATATATTTTTTTCTGCATCTACCTCTGAAAAAATATTGGGCTTCTAGCTGTGTGTGGGACTTGTTGTATTAGTCCATCTATACTGACCTCCATCAGGTTGCAAACTGAATATATTTTTTTCTGCATCTACCTCTGAAAAAATATTGGGCTTCTAGCTGTGTGTGGGACTTGTTCTATTAATCCATCTATACAGACCTCCATCAGGTTGCAAACTGAATATATTTTTTTCTGCATCTACCTCTGAAAAAATATTGGGCTTCTAGCTGTGTGTGGGACTTGTTGTATTAGTCCATCTATACTGACCTCCATGAGGTTGCAAACTGAATATATTTTTTTCTGCATCTACCTCTGAAAAAAATATTGGGCTTCTAGCTGTGTGTGGGACTTGTTCTATTAATCCATCTATACAGACCTCCATCAGGTTGCAAACTGAATATATTTTTTTCTGCATCTACCTCTGAAAAAATATTGGGCTTCTAGCTGTGTGTGGGACTTGTTCTATTAATCCATCTATATAGACCTCCATCAGGTTGCAAACTGAATATATTTTTTTCTGCATCTAGCTCTGAAAAAATATTTGGCCTTCTAGCAGTGTGTGGGACTTTCTCTATTAGTCCATCTATACTGACCTACATCAGGTTGCAAATTGAATATAATTTTTTTCTGCATCTAACCCAGCCAATAGTTTTGGCCTAATACCACAGTTTGGCCACTCAGCTCTGCTCGGTTCCCATCCATTGTTTTTTTGTGCAAACAACTCCAGAGTTGTTAATTAGTTAACCACCAAAATGAGTGGAAAAAGGCCTGCTGCTGGTGGAAAGGGGAATAGGCGTGTTGGGAAGGGGAAAAAAGGTTGTGTCCGTGGGGTAGGTGTTAAAGCAACAGTAACATCTGCAGAAGAAAGACCATCTTCCAGCCAAACTAAAATGTCTACTTCTTTTAGCGGACAATGTGATAAGATCCCTTTCTTACGGCCACGCCAATCGCTGCAAATTCCAGATGAGGCACAAAAACAGCAGGTGCTTCAATGGATATCAAGTGCTCCTTTAAGTGGGCTCTCCTCCACATCAACTTCAACATCACAAATACTCCAGTCCTCAAAGATGTCACCCCAATCGCACTTGCTTCCTCACAGCTCCCAAATCTCCAGCTGCCCGTCTGAGTATGAGGTAGAACAGATGGTTGAGTCTGCAGAGCTGTTTACTCATACTATAGCCTGGGAATCAGAGGTCGACTCCAGCGCTTCTGTGAATCCAGACGAGGAAATGATCTGCACTGATGCCCAGAATCTTTATGAGTCGGATCCAGGACCAGACGCAGAAGGTTCTGACCATAATGTAGACCCTCATTCCCAAACTGTAACTCCTGTTGGTGGAGACAATGAGGAAGACGATGATAAGACTCAAATACCTGATTGGAGCGACAACTTTAGTTTTTTGTCAGGGCAGGAACAGGTTGGCTCTGAGGACGACGGGTGTGATAACGCACAGGGTGATGATGATGAGGTTGGAGATCCCACTTACTGTCAACCCACAGTCAGCCAAGAGATGAGGTCAGCAGAGGAGGTGGAGGAAGATGCTAGTGACGACGAGGTCAGGTTGCGCCTTCCTGGACAGAGACGTAGTACTGGAAGCACGTCAACAACTGCATCCTCAAACACAACTCTGCCTCTCACCACAAGTCGTGGTGGCTCTTCAGGTTGCATGGGTGCTAAGCCTTGCATAGCCTGGGCATTTTTTCAGATCGATAAAGATGACCCAACTCGTGTTATCTGTAACATTTGTCAGCAAAAGCTAAGTAGAGGCCAAAAAATACATAGTTTGAGTACTTCATGCATGAACCGGCACATGGACATGAAGCATAAGTTGCAGTGGGAAGCTCAGTGTGCTACAATGCGGCCTAGCTGGCCGGGCCAACCACCGTCTGCCATATCTTGTGCATCCGCGGCCTCTTCATCCTCTGTGACTGGGGGGACAGCAGTCACACCTGTTTTGGGGCGCAGACCTGCCACCTCTTTACCCGCAACAGCCAGCGTGATTGGCAGGTCATCATTTTCTTTGGAGGTGGTAACACCAGCTGGTGTTGAGCGCTGTCCGACATCGATAGCACCACCTTTGGATCAAGGCAACCTAACATGTCCGCCTGCATCTTCCTCACAGACCGGCAGTTTGCCGGGGACACCCTTATCAACCCCGTCTAAGCAAAATAGCCAGCCCTCGGTCCCTCAGATGTGGACAAGTAAAAGACCATTTCCTCCTAGCCATGAGAAAGCTAAGAGGTTGAATTTCACCATCTGCAAGTTCTTGGCTACAGAAATGCTGCCTTTCTGCCTGGTGGACACAGAGGATTTTCGAGACCTTATGTCCGTCGCAGTGCCCCAGAACCAGATGCCCAGTCGGCACTACTTCTCAAAGAAAGGTGTGCCTGCGCTCCACCAGCATGTCGCACACAACATCACCGCTTCTTTGAGAAACTCTGTGTGTGACAGGGTGCATTTCACCACAGACACTTGGACGAGTAGGCATGGACAGGGGCGTTACATGTCGCTGACTGGGCACTGGGTAACTATGGTGACAGCAGGACAAGGGGCTGCTGTCCAAGTCTTGCCGTCCCCACGAGTTGTGCGCCAATCCTCTTTATGTCATTTTTCTTCCACTGCTTCTGCCTCCTCAACCTCCTCTCGGTCTTCCACCTGCACCCAAAGCCTGTCTGGTCATGCCACAAGCTTTCTAACTGCGCAGAAGGGATCCTGCACACCTCCTTACTATGCTGGCAGTAGGGCTCAACGTCATCAGGCGGTTTTTACATTGAAATGTCTGGGAAATGTGAGTCACACAGCTGAGGAGTTGTGGTCAGCTCTGGAGAACCAATTTCATGAATGGTTGTCTCCACTGGACCTGAAACCAGGGAAGGCCGTGTGCGACAATGCTGCAAACCTGGGTGCGGCCCTTCGCCGGGGTAATGTCACACACGTGCCTTGTATGGCTCACGTGTTGAACCTGGTTGTCCAGCAATTTTTAGCCCACTATCCCAGACTAGATGGCCTTCTGCAGAGGGCACGGTCGCTGTGTGCTCACTTCCGCCGTTTGCATCCCGCAGCTCAGCGACTTACATCTCTACAGAAGTCGTTGGGCCTGCCACTTCACCGGCTAAAATGCGATGTGCCTACCCGGTGGAATTCAACTCTGCACATGTTGCAGCGACTGTGGCAGCACCGACAAGCCCTGGTGCAATACATTCTGACGTATAGCCTGGGCCAACGAGATTCAGAGGTGGGGCAAATCACGCTGGAGGAGTGGTGTCAGATCAGGGACCTATGCACCCTTCTGCACAGTTTTGAAATGGCGACGAAGATGTTTAGTGCTGACGATGCCATTATCAGCATGACTATTCCGGTGATTTACATGCTGGAGCACATGTTAAACAGAATTCGGAGTCAGGTGGTGGCACAAGAGGAGGTGGAGGAAGTAGAGGAGGAGGAGTTGTATGCGGAAGGGCTAACATCTGCAAGGTCCAGACGGTCGGCAGCACCAGGGCGGCAGGCATGTGAGGGTGGGGGAGATGATTTTACCAGGGCGCATGGTAGCAGCCAAACTAGTGAGGAAGGTGCAGGAGCCCAGGAAGAAATGGAGGACGAACTGATGGAAGACTCATCAGATGAGGGAGACCTTGATCACATTTCTGTTGTGCGAGGTTGGGGGGAGAGGACAGAGGAAGGAAGCATGATTGTTACCTCGCCACCAACACAACAGGGACTTGGTGCTCCTGGATGCGCAACACACATGAGTGCCTTCTTGCTGCACTACCTGCAACATGACCCTCGAATTGTGAGAATTAGAAATAATCCTGACTACTGGGTTGCCACACTGTTAGATCCCCGGTACAAAAGTAAATTTGCAGAAATTATTCCTGCCATAGAAAGGGATGCACGCATGCAGGAGTATCAGCAGAGACTGTTGCAGAATCTTACATGTGCTTTTCCACAAAATACCAGTGGTGCACGTAGTGAATCTCACAGTTCCAACTTGCCAACCGTGGTCTGTATGGAATTGTTCAATAAAGGGCCCAAAATTAAGATAACATAGATGGGAGAGGTCTCTATGAATAGGAATTCCTAAGTATTTGATACCCTGTGAGGGCCAGGCAAAGGGAAAGTTGGACTGGATGGAATCCTATATGGATTTAGGGAGGGAGACATCGAGGGCCTCAGACTTCGCTGCATTGATTTTAAAATTTTACCATGTAACAAAGTGATCTATTTCAGCCATAACAGCAGGGATGGATATATGTGATTGAGTGATATATACTAGGACATCATCAGCAAATAGAGAGCACTTGTACTCGGTGCCTCCCACCTCAATCCACCTAATATTGGGGTTATGGCGAATTGATGAGAGCAGGTGCTCCGTCACTAGGATGTATAAGAGAGGGGACAGAGGACATCCCTGCCTTGTCCCATTGGTGATTGTGAAAGGTGATGAAAATGTTCTGACGCACCCCCTGGGCCTTGGGACACCCGGAGCCGGACCCTTTTTGGTGGATGCTGGTGGTTGTAGTCTTCGTGGCGGCGATCCGGTTCCGTGGCTCAGGGCGGTCAAACCAGTGGCGGAACTATTTATGTGGTTTTGATGTTTAAATGTCCGACTACGCCACCCGTGGATTGCGGTCAGAGTGAACCGCCGCTACAGGGCAGACCGCTAAGGCTGGTGTTGTGGGTGCAGCAGAGCGTAGCATAACTCCCCACGGGAGGAGTATAGCCTCAGGGCAGTGTATGCGGAGGATGGGGGTGATGGTGCAGGGCAGCAGCAGTAACGACACGGAGTCAGTGATGCAGTTCAGGGCCTTTACTCAGAGTTCTTATTATCCAGACCACGTCTGCAGGTAACGGCTGCCCACGTCGTACTGTGCTCACCAGGTGAGGGGCTCAGACAACTCCCAGATAACTTTGGAGCGCTTCACAGGACCCCCTTTGTGTGTCCTTTGTCTGGCCTTTCTTACCAACACTTCTGTCCGGCTGCCTCGGGCCTCCTCTTGGTAAACTTGGCGCCAGTTTCCCTGACCCTATGTGGTGCCTTCCTAGCGGGTGGAGCAAGGGGCTGCACCACATAAAATGTCAGAGCCTCCGGTTTCTAGCTGTGGGTCGTTTCCTGCCTCCACTAGTTCGGGGACCGGTCTCCCCCTTTGGCCTGACCCCTCCACGCAGGTGGATTCGGGCGTGCGGTGGCGACTCGCCCGTCTGCACCCCTGGGATCCCTTCATTCCTCGTTCCTGGAGCCTTCTCCGCTCCTCTTCCTTCCTTCTCCCTCTTGCAGGCCTGGGCCTCTGTTACTAGGCCCGCCTCCGGAGCAGAGCTCATGCAGAGCCCCTGCTCCCTGCCACTTCTGCTCAGACTTCTCTGCACTGAACTAAGATGGTGCCCACCTTTTATACTCCCTTCTCAATGCACCCAGGAACTGCTTCCTCCCTGCTCCTGCACTGCAGGGTTCCCCTTCCTCAGTGTTCCCTCCCCCCACTCCAGCCAGGGACAGGGACTGTCGTGCCCATCTCAGGGGCATATTGGTCGCCCTGCCCCACGGCAATGTGGTGTAATGCATGCAGGTGTCGGGTCCTGATCCACACTCCATCCTTATCTGAGAGTGAGATATCACACCTCTGGGTGAGGTGCAATACGTCTGTAGCAACCGAGCCCTCGGTGCTACAGTTCCATTTATCTTCAGCCTAGGTGACGTATTGTGATACAGGGCCGTGATTTTGGCTATAAAAGGGTCCCCTAGACCCCTACCCCAAGCTTTTAAGAGAATCATATATGGCGTGCCAGGAGACTCTATGGAATGCTTTCTCAGCATCCAACGAGAGTATCTAATTACAAATTTTTAACTGCATCTAGCCCAGGAAATACTTTGTGCCTAGTAGCAGTGTCTGCTAGTCAGCGGATTATCCCGGCTGTTAAGCAAGCTACACCACCTGTAGTTTGGACACTTAATTTTTTCAAAGGAAATGCTTCGGGACCACGGGATACTTAGTGAAGAGCATCAGGAGGCACCCCAAGGCATAGGGGCTGGGACTGGCACTAGGATGCCTTGCGGTGGACAGCCGAGCTCGATCCTTATAAAAGCTTTTTAACTGCAGCAGCTTTAGTGGACGCTACTGGAGCTGGAATTACGCGGCTGCTGGCATGAGACTTGCCCTCCAATAGATCCTTGTAAATGGATTTAAAGTGTATTCATTCAAATTAGAGGGACAATTTAAATTAAAAAGCTTAGAGCTGCCTCCACCACAGGGGGGCTCTCTCGACCCACCAGCGGACAGGCACCAGTATTGGGAGAGGGGGGCTGGCCGTCAGGGTTCACCGCGGCTCTGGCACAAACCCGGCGACACGGAGGTGGCACGGGCAGGAGCGGACTGGCCGTCTCGGCTTCTCACTTTTTGGATTTTAGAAGGGCATGACATGCCTATATCTGTGTCTCCCCCTCCTTTTACTCCTCCACCTCTTTTCTTTTCGCATGACTATATGTACTTGTCACTTTTCCATGTGTTAGTTGTGTCTTCTGGGCAGTTTGTCAGCTTTTGGACACCTTTGAAGGTGTTTTCTATGTGTTTCTATGTGTTTTTGTTTGCCTGCCATTGGTTTTAATGGTGTTCGAAGGTGTTCGACGAACAGTTCGACGAACAGTTCGGCGAACACACGGGTGTTCGACGAACCGAACCGAACTCGAACACTACGGGGGTGGCTCAACACTAATTAAGATCCCAAAAAAATTATTCCTGGCCCCTGAGACCTGGGCCTATGTCTAGAAATATCTAACAGCAGCAGCAGACAAAACTGGAATGGAGCCTCTTGTGCTATATGCACTGCAGTCTGCTATATACACTGCCTGCCTGCCTATATACACTGCCTGCCTGATATCTCTGCAGATGGATTAGTTCTCAAAAGGAATGTTTGTTGAGATGGATATGTGTCTCTAATATAGTTTGGTATACCTACACTAGCTAGAAACAAGCAAATTTCTTCCTAGCTCAGCAGCACCTCTGCCTACACTGTCTGAGTCCAAGTGACTGTGACGAGCTCGGCGGTGCCAGGTCTTATATAGACCTGATGACGCTGTGTGGCCAGCCTATCACTGAAATGCCGCAACCAACATAGCTGCGGCATTACAGTGAGTGGCAGACAATCCCTGCATGTTTATTGGCTCTGTAACATGCAGGGAGGGGACCCGAGCTCCCATCGAGCAACCCCGGAAATACTTGACAAGCTCTGAGCATCTCGAGCAGTGAGCTGCTCGGGCAAGCACCGAGCAGTAGCGAGCATGCTCGCTCTTCACTATTAATCAGTATTTGGTACCATTGGACTTAAACTGAATGACTTGTGTCAAACATTTGGGACATCCTTCCACAAGCTTCTCACGATAGTTGGTTGGAATTTGGGCCCATTCCTCCTGACAAAACTGGTGTAACTGATCCAGATTTGTAGGTCTCCTTGCTCGCACATGCCTTTTCTGCTTTGCCCATAAATTTTCAACAGGATTCAGATCAGGCTTTGTGATGGCCACTCCAAAACATTGACTTTGATATGCTTAAGCCACTTTGTTAGCATTTTGACAGTATGCTTCGGGTCATTGTCCATTTAGAAGACCCATTTCTGACCAAGCTTTAACTTCCTAGCTGATGTTTTGAGATGTTGCTTCACTATTGCCACATAATCTTCTTTTCTCATGATGCCACCTATTTTGTGAAATGCACCAGTCCCTCCTGCAGTAAAACAACTCCACAACATGATGCTGCCATTCCCATATTTCACAGTTGGGATGGTGTTCTTAGGCTTCCTAGTTTCTCCCTTTTTCCTCAAAACGTAACAATGGTCATTATGCCCAAAAAGTTACATTTTAGGTCTTTGTTCTTGTGTACAATGGTAAAAATTAATCTGGATTTTTTGTGTTTCTTTTGGAGTAATGGCTTCTTCCTGGCAGAGTGGCCTTTCAGCCCATGTTGATACAGTACTCATTTCACTGTGCATATTGACACAATCTTACCAGCATCTGCCATCATCTTCACAAGGTCTTTTGCTTTTGTCCTTGGGTTGATATGCACACATCGGACCAAAGCATGTTCATCTCTGGGACACAAAACCTGTCTTCTTCCTGAGCGGTATGATGGCTGGACATCCCCATCTTGTTTGTACTTGCTTATAATTGTATAATTGTATGTACAGATGAATGAAGCACCTTCAGGTATCTTGAAATTGTATCCAAGGATGAGCCAGACATGTGCAAGTCGACAATTATAATCCTGATACCTTGGCTCATTTCTTTAGACTTTCCCTTGATGCTACACAAAGAAGCAGTGTGTTTCAGGTGTGCATTAAATACATCCACAGGTGTGTCTCTAATTAACTCAGATGTTGCCAAGAAACCTTTCAGAAGATTCCAAACACATGACATCATCATATGAGCAGTCCAGAATTGTTTAAAGGCATAGTAATCTTAGTGTATGTAAACTTTGACTTTGCATTAAGTAATAAAAAATGCCTTAAAACATTCTCTCTCTCATTATTCTGGCATTTGGCAAATATTAAAAATTACAGTAATCCTAATTGACCTAAAATGGGAAAGAAATTGAGAAAAACATGCATACGTGTCTTTTTATATAGTGTGCTTAAACTTCTAGTTTCAACTGTAATTGTTTATATTTTTCTATACATTAAAGAACAGTGGCAAAATGGGGGACATATACCAGGATGAGGGATATATATACCAGAATGGGGCCTAGGATAAGGGACATATATATCAGGGTGTGGGACAGGAACGGGAACATATATACCAGCATAGAGGGCATATATATATATACCAGGATGGGGCCAAGATGAGGGACATATATATACCAGGAAGTGGGTGGTCCAAAACTTGCACTGGGGCCCATCGGACTCTATTTATGCCACTCATTAGAAGTATCTTATAATTGTCATTAGCATCCATTTGTTTCATCACAAATCCCACTAAAGTCCCCGCACTCCAGTCCCCTTATTCCACACTCTAATACTGTTCGAACTCTGCCCATTTCGGCAGAACTTGGAGAAACTGGCGGGAAAATTACAAAAGTTGAAAAGTTTTGTCGCAACTCAGAGTTGTGCCAACATTTTTAAACTTTTTAAAGCAATCTACTCTTGAATTCTGGCAAAATTGATGTGATGGATCGGTGCCAAATCTATATTATAACGCTGCAAGTGTCCCACGTGCGTCTCGCAGTCTGGCTCTAGACAGAAGAACGCATGGTGCCATTACAGGTAATAGGAGTGTATGCCGCCAGAGATCGCGGTATGTGTAGACACTGAACGCATACCGCGATCTCCGGTGCCATACTTACCTGACCGGGAGGAGCGTTGCCGCAGCGCCTCTCTTCTCACCGGAGACCGGGGCAGGAGTGAAGGCGTCGGAGTCGGCACATGCGCATAGCGCTATCCGTCACCATTTTACTAAAGACATATTTGCAGTGTGTCTTCAGCAAAATGGCGCCGGACAGCGCGGTATGGGTAAGCGCGTACTCCAGCGCCACATTCCTCCCTCGGCCTCCGGCAGAACATGACACCGCAGCGCTGGAGCACAGGGAAGAAAGGTGAGTATAAGTGCCATACATACCAGGATTGGGGGGTGAGGGGGCCACACATACCAGGATTGGGGGAGGATAGGGCCACACATACCAAGATTTGGGGATGAGGGGGCCACACATACCAGGATTGGGGGATGAGGGTGCCACACATACCAGGATTGGGGAAGAGGGGGCCTCACATACCTGGATTGGGGGATGGGGTTTACCATACATTCCAGGATTGGGGGATGAGGGGGCCACACATACCAGGATTGGCGGATGAGGGGTACCATACATACCATGATTGGGGGATGAGGGGCCCCATGCATACCGGGATTGGGGTGTGAGGGAACCATGTATACCAGGATTGAGGGGTGAGGGGACCATGCATACCAGGATTGGGGGTTGAGGGGACCATACATACCAGGATTTAGGGTGAGGGTTACCATGCATACCAGGATTGGGGGATGAAGGGTACTATGCATACTAGGATTGGGGGGTGAGGGGTGCCATACATACCAGCATTGGGGATGAGGAGTACCATGCATACCAGGATAGGAATGCGGGGTACCATGTATACCAGGATGATGGATGGGGTGCCATGCATACCAGGATAAGGTGTACCATGCATACCAGAATAGGGATGAGGGGTACCATGCAAACCAGGATTGGGGCGTGAGGGGACCATGCATACCAGGATTGGGGGTGAGGGGACCATGCATACCAGGATTGGAGGATGAGGGGGGCCATGCATACCAGGATTGGCGATGATGTATGCCATGCATACCAGGATTGGGGGTGAGAGTTGCCATGCATACCAGCAATGGGGATGAGGAGTACCATGCATACCAGGATAGGAATGCGGGGTACCATGCATACCAGGATGATGGATGGGGTGCCATGCATACCAGAATGTGGGGTACCATGCATACCAGAATAGGGATGAGGGGTACCATGCATACCAGCATAGGAATATGTGGTGCCATGCATACCAGAATTGGGGGATGAGGAGTTCCATGCATACCAAGATATGGATGAGGGGGCCATACATACCAGGATTGGGGATGAGGGAGCCATGCATACCAGGATGAGGGGTTGGGTGCCATGCATATCAGGATTGGGGGATGAGGAGGCCATACATACCAGGATTGGAGGATGAGGGGTGCAATACATAACAGAATTGGGATGAGGAGTGCCATGCATACCAGGATTGGGTATAAGGGGAACCATGCATACCAGGATGAGGGGTACCATACATACCAGGATAGGAATGAGCGATGGGGTACCATGCATACCAGGATTGGGGATGAGGGGTACCATACATTCCAGGATTGGGGGATGAGGGGTGCCATGCATACCAGGATAAGGGTGAGGGGTGCCATGCATACCAGGATTTGGGATGAGGGGCGCCATGCATACCAGGATAGGGTTGAGGGGTACCATGCATACCAGTATAGGGATGAGGGGTACCATGCATACCAGGATAGGGATCTGGGGGGGCCATGCATACCAGAATTCGGATGAGGGGCCATGTATACCAGGATAGGGAAGAGGGGTACCATGTATATCAGGATGAGCGATGCGGTGCCATGCATTCCAGGATAGGGATGAGGGGAACCATGCATACCAGCATGAGGGGTACCATACATACCAGGATAGGAATGAGGGATGGGGTACCATGCATACAAGGATTGAGTATGAGGGAGCCATGCATACCAGGATGAGGGGTGCCATGCATGCCAGGATTGGGGATGAGGGGTGCCATGCATACCAGGATTGGGGATGAGGGGTGCCATGCATACCAGGATTGGGGATGAGGGGTGCCATGCATACCAGGATTGGGGATTAGGGGTGCCGTGCATACCAGCATTGGGGGTGAGGGGTGCCGTGCATACCAGGATTTGGGGTGAGGGGTGCCATGCACACCAGGATTGAGAGTGAGGGGTGCCATACATACCAGGATTAGTGGTGAAGGGTGCCATGCATACTAGGATAGTGATGAGGGGTGTCATTCATACCAGGATAGGGATGAGAGCAGCACATAACAGGATGGAGGAACAGGATTGGGGAGCACAAATACCAGGATGGGGGCAGCACAAATACCAGGATGGGGGCAGCACATACTAGCATGGGAGACCATATGCCAATAAAAATGCTTGCCACCCGGGCGTAGAAGGGGCTCAATAGCTAGTTGATTATAAGCAAACATGCCATGATATCAGTAATTTTATATATGCTTTGCAATAGCTGCCATCTCTTCCCTTACACATTTCCATTACTTTACTATCTTCCAAACAGCTTGTGATTTTTTTTTATAATACGGACATCAGAACAAATAATTCAATCTCCTGCCTTCAGTAAGTGAGACATCACAAGAAAAGCAAAATATTTCCCGACAGAATGAAAAAAAAAGAAGAAAAAAAAACAGCTCAGAGTTTACAACTTACTGAAAAAATCATAAATTTACTGAAGAAGTAGAACTTTATAAAAGACTTTTAAATTAATATGTGTCCTCGGAATCTCAGAGAGAGAGAGGTTAATTAATTTACTATCAAATACTGTTCTGGCGGTGACCTATACGCTTAGCTGCTGCCTGTCATTCTTTTCTTAGCCCCCAAATGATGGGCTACTGGCTATATTGAGCAGGCTTTCATCTCTATTGCTTTTGATTCAACATGATTGCTGCTTCTTTAATGTTTCAATAATTTTTAAGCCTTTAATATGACAGAAATGCTTCCCCCAACCGCGAATCAAACAGCCAAAGCATCTTTGCAATTGGAAGATGCAGACTTTATAAATTTTGCATTACTTTGCCTTTTTAAGTATAGAAATATTAAATATTAAAATAAAATGTAAAATATGACAAATGTTTATAAATGTTTATAAAGAGGTCCTTTGAAAGGAAGACTTCACTTCGTATTAGTGATGGCTGAGATCATCCCCCCACACCCTCCATGCCTATGTTTTTTAGACCTATCAATGGGTCATGGATGTCTTTTTTTACCACCTTTAGAGATAACATCTTACAAAATAGAGGCCGCTTTCCCCCAATTAACAACTGCATTGTGTTCAAAATTTGCTCTCCATTAGATTTTAAATGCTCACATTAGGCATGTCCTTGCGTGAACTCTTCTGCACTTTTTTTCTTAATGCACTTTGTGATTTTTCCCAGAAGGATGAGATAAAACTTGTTTATTAAAATGTAAGTGAGTCAAGAGATAGAGACGTTAAGAGAAATAAAAATAACAGAGGAAATGAAGAGTGATAGAAGAAAATGAGATGTGAGGATCCACCGGAACGATGAGTGGCAGCTATTGACATATTGAATGTTACATAAAGCTAGAAGCATAGATGGTACGAGTCATAAAAGATGGCAAAGGCTCATCATCATTGTGAATGATGATGAGAACAAAGAATATGGGTTGGAATCCCAGGTTCTTCAATAGTTTCAATTCTTCTATTACAAGTGCCAACATTTATTTCCATCAGAGGTGGGTTATTGAGTAGGGCAAGGTTCAGTTACTGTCTAAATTACTAAATTTTGTAACATATGACTGATTCAAATTATCAAAGACTTTTCCCATAACAATTTCGCAACTGGAACCATATTTGCATTTTGTGAAAATTCTAACCCCTAGCGCATAGTAGAGGAATAGAAAAGAGGACCTGTCATTTGCCAAAAATATTTTTTTTTCTCTATTCCTGAGCTATGGCCCCCCTCTTCACTCTATACAAGTCTATTCTTTTCTTATCACCAAAGGGGCCATGATCCTCAACCCTTCTCTATGGATGTCTTCTTGGGATCACACTCCCTTTGCTAAAAAGACTAGATTTATATAAACGGTACAAAATGGAAGAGGAGGCCATATCTCAAGAGAGGCACAGGAACAACAACAAAAAAAGTGGCACTCAATTCTTGGTAATTTTTAGAAAATACATATATAGAAAATACAATTTTTAGGAAATACATACAATAAATTCCCCATGAAATACCAATTATAAAGTATATTTTCTTAGAACACTACATTGTTCTATTCTCTGCAATTCCTTTTAAAAAATAGCATTTAATTGACAAATGAGAGATACCAGTTCCCTCACTAGAGAGGTGTGTACACAAAAAGTGTGGATATGTCAGCACTGGTTGGACAGTGTCAGAATATAGAGTGACATACACCCAACTCATAACACTCACCTGTTAATGTAGCCAGAAATTTCTAGGAAGAATAATAGGAATGGTCAGTGGAATTACTTGAAGGATCTTGGCCTCATTGCAAAATCTCCAACAGGTCCCACAACTATCACAGGTCATTAATATTACTCTCATATGGGCCAAGGGAACCTTTTGGATCCTCTAGGCTTCATTCTGCTCTTGTGCAAAAAT
This sequence comes from Phyllobates terribilis, assembly GCF_046119375.1. Classification (NCBI taxonomy): domain Eukaryota; kingdom Metazoa; phylum Chordata; class Amphibia; order Anura; family Dendrobatidae; genus Phyllobates; species Phyllobates terribilis. The sequence goes on from NW_027362770.1 coordinate 111,356,517, forward strand.
CAAAACAGTCTTACCTTAATCTTACCAAAGATATTCAGTGCGGCCCAAATTAACCTTTACTGAAAGTGTTTGACAAGTAAGAAGATACTTTAATCCATCTACCAATTTTTCCATTTATCAGGCTTAGTGCAGACTTGCCATATGATAGAAACATGCCACAAAGCAGCTCATCGGTAACATCATGATGCAGAAGCCAAGAACCATGCTAAGAAACAGCAGACCACACAGAGCCACTGGGCTACACAAAGCCACTAGGACATACAAAGCCATTAGGTCACAAAAAGCCATGAAGCAAAAGGTTAAAAACAAGCAACAAGCAAATGGTTAAACCAGGCCATAAGTCAGAGACTGTAGGCCAATCCAAATGTGAGGCAGCAGGCCCATGCCAAACACGAGGAAGTAGGCCCAACCAAAACATGAGGTATCAAGCCCACACCAAACATATGACAGCAGGATATCTAAACACCTCTGAGCTGATGTTAACATCCCAAGAGCCAAGTGGGCCAATATACTAACCACAATCCTTACTAGGGGCTGCTTCATGGTTGTTTAAACTGCATGCTTCAGCCTCTTCTGTTTGAAGGAAAGGAAACCACCAAAGGAGAAAATGAGAGTTCTCTTTTTACTTTCTCTAGGCTTCTTGTCCAGTGTTGTTATGGGTGAAAGGAAAAACTAATGTAATTTAGAAATGCCTCTAAATTAACTGTAACAGATCATAAGTAGTGTTGAGCGATACCTTCGGATATCGAGAAATATCGGATCGGATTGTATCGGACCGATACCCAAAAAATATCGCCAATTCCGATAACGGAAACCAATGCAAGTCAATGGGGCACAAATATTGTAAGGAAATTAAACCCTATCTTTCCTTGTAGGTTAATTCTACATGAAGGAAAACAACTAAGAATAATGTAGAATGTATTGGGGGAGGTGGGGGAGACAATAAAAGCATAGAGGTTTAGCCCAATCAAATGGAATAGCAGGAATTAATAATTTTTTTAAGACGTTCTGAGTTACGGAAATTTTGACTATGTTAAGTTTTTTTATATTTTGTCAGATATTTATGTTTCACTACTTCCATGCTCTTCACCTTCTTTTTTACTTCTCCCACACTTTCTCCTTCATCATCCTCAGCATCAACATCTTTTTCATCAACTTCTTCTTCACATTCTTCATCTTCTTCTTCTTCACCTTCTTCTTCTTATTCTTTTTTTTTTACATTCTTCATATTCTTCTTATTCAACTGTTATCCTTCTTCATATTCTACTTCTTCATCTTCTTCATCTTCTTCTTCTTCATCATATTCTTATTTGTGGCAGGCATTCCTGTAGTTGTTATCTATAAAAGTTTGAACATTACACCTTTCGTTCTGCCCATCACAAAAGATTTACAACAGGATTTGTCCGCTTTCAGTTTGGCCTGCAGCAGCAGGTCTTTTCCAGGGGCACCACGAGAAGGAACGGACTCACCCCCATACACTGCTTAGTCTTCTTCTGCTTATAATTTAGATAATATCTTTTGCTCTGATTTTTAGTCTTATGCTTAATGTTCTTCCGCTTTTTGTTCTGCAGCTTCTTATACTTCTGCTTCTTGGTTTTCTGTCTCTTGTTCTTCTGTATCTTGGTGGTTGTATTCTTGTTCTTTGATCTCTTGGTCATCTTCTTCAGGGTCATCTTCTTGGTCTTCTTTGGGGTGGTCTTCAGGGTCGTCGTCTTCAGGATCGTCATCTTCGGAGTCCTCGTCTGCTTCGGGGTGGTCTTCAGGGTCCTCGTCTTCAGGGTCATCGTCTTCGTGGTCCTCGTCTTCTTCAGGGTGGTCTTCAGGGTCCTCGTCTTCAGGGTCGTCGTCTTCGGGGTCCTCGTCTTCTTCGGGGTGGTCTTCAGGGTCGCCGTCTTCAGCGTCGTTGTCTTCGGTGTCCTCGTCTTCTTCGGGGTGGTCTTCAGGGTCCTCGTCTTCAGGGTCCTCATCTTCGGGGACTTCGTCTTCTTTGGGGTGGTCTTCAGGGTCCTCGTCTTCAGGGTCCTCGTCTTCGGGGTCCTCGTCTTCTTCGGGGTCGTATTCAGGGTCCTATTCTTCAGGGTCGTCGTCTTCGGGGTCCTCATATTCTTCGGGGTGGTCTTCAGGGTCCTCTTCAGGGAGATCCAGAGCAATTACCAAGAACCATTTCAAAAAGCTTGAACTTGGAAATGTAGCAGAAGATACAAGAAGGCTGAGGAACTGCCGAGAACCAGCTGACGGTACTGGAACCCGGATGGGTAGCAGAAGGTACAATAGCCAATGGAACTACCGAGGACCAGCTGACAGTACTGTAACCCGGTTACTAAGCAGCAGGTACCTGTGCCAGAAAGCACTACCAAGGACGAGCAGACGTTGGTGGAACTTGGATACTGAGAAGGAGGCACCTAAGCCAAAGGCGCTGCTGAGAACCAGCGGACGGTACTGCAACCCAGATGGGTAGCAGAAGGAACCCATGAAAAAAAAAGATGCAAGGCCGTGAGCCGGCCGCAGTTATCGAAACCCACAGTCCTACAGGGGGTGCTTGTCCTATTGGAACAATGGAACCAGCCTTCATTGCCAGATCCCGCAGCTCACATAGGAGTCACTTAAACTGCAGGCACCATAGAGTCGGCTAACCCGAACACAATACAACAGGACAACGCATTGGAGGCAAAGTGACGTTGACACTACCCGGAAACAGCTGGCGTGCTGGAACCCAGCTGGGCAGGAGGGAGTACCCGTGTTAAAGACACTGTCGAGAATCAGCTGACGGTACTGGAACTCGGATGGGTAGCAGAAGGTACAAGAGCCAATGGAACTACCGAGGACCAGCTGACGGTACTGGAACTCGGTTACTAAGCAGGAGGTACCTGTGCCAGAAAGCACTACCAAGGACTAGCAGACATTGGTGGAACTTGGATACCGAGAAGGAGGCACCTAAGCCAAAGGCACTGCCGAGAACCAGCTGACGGTACTGGAAACCGGATGGGTAGCAGAAGGTACAAGAGCCAATGGAACTACCGAGGACCAGCTGACGGTTCTTGATCCCGGTAACTAAGCAGGAGGTACCTGTGCCAGAAAGCACTACCAATTACCAGCAGACGTTGGTGGAATTTGGATACCGAGAAGGAGGCACCTAAGCCAATGGCACTGCCGAGAACCAGCAGACGGTACTGGAACTCGGATGGGTAGCAGAAGGTACAAGAGCCAATGATACTACCGAGGACAAGCTGATGGTACTGGAACCCGGTTACTAAGCAGTAGATACCTGTGCCAGAAAGCACTACCAAGGACCAGCAGACGTTGGTGGAACTTGGATACCGAGAAGAAGGCACCTAAGCCAAAGGCACTGCCGAGAACCAGCTGACGGTACTGGAACTCAGATGGGTAGCAGAAGGAACCCATGAAAAAAAAAGTTGCAAGGCCGCGAGCCGGCCGCAGTTATCGAAACCCACAGTCCTACAGGGGGTGCTTGTCCTATTAGCACAATGGAACCAGCCTTCATTGCCAGATCCCGCAGCCCACATAGGAGTCACTTAAACTGCAGGCACCATAGAGTCGGCTAACCCGACCACAACACGACAGGACAACGCATTGGAGGCAAAGTGACGTTGACACTACCCGGAAACAGCTGGCGTGCTGGAACCAAGCTGGGCAGGAGGGAGTACCCGTGTTAAAGACACTGTCGAGAATCAGCTGACGGTACTGGAACTCGAATGGGTAGCAGAAGGTACAAGAGCCAATGGAACTACCGAGGACCAGCTGACGGTACTGGAACCCCGTTACTAAGCAGGAGGTACCTGTGCCAGAAAGCACTACCAAGGACCAGCAGACGTTGGTGGTATTGGATACCGAGAAGGAGGCACCTAAGCCAAAGTCACTGCCGAGAACCAGCTGACGGTACTGGAACCCGGATGGGTAGCAGAAGGTACAAGAGCAAATGGAACTACCGAGGACCAGCTGACTATACTGGAACCCGGTTACTAAGTAGGAGGTACCTGTGCCAGAAAGCACTACTAAGGACCAGCAGACGTTGGTGGAACTTGGAAACCGAGAAGGAGGCACCTAAGCCAAAGGCACTGTCGAGAACCAGTTGACGGTAATGGAACCCGGATGGGTAGCAGAAGGTACAAGAGCCATTGGAACTACCGAGGACCAGCTGACGGTACTGTAACCCGGTTACTAAGCAGGAGGTACCTGTGCCAGAAAGCACTACCAAGGACCAGCAGACGTTGGTGGAACTTGGATACTGAGAAGGAGGCACCTAAGCCAAAGGCGCTGCTGAGAACCAGCTGACGGTACTGGAACTCAGATGGGTAGCAGAAGGAACCCATGAAAAAAAAAGTTGCAAGGCCGCGAGCCGGCCGCAGTTATCGAAACCCACAGTCCTACAGGGGGTGCTTGTCCTATTGGCACAATGGAACCAGCCTTCATTGCCAGATCCCGCAGCTCACATAGGAGTCACTTAAACTGCAGGCACCATAGAGTCGGCTAACCCGACCACAACACGACATGACAACGCATTGGAGGCAAAGTGACATTGACACTACCCGGAAACAGCTGTCGTGCTGGAACCAAGCTGGGCAGGAGGGAGTACCCGTGTTAAAGACACTGTCGAGAATCAGCTGACGGTACTGGAACTCGGATGGGTGGCAGAAGGCACAAGAGCCAATGAAACTACCGAGGACCAGCTGACGGTACTGGAACTCGGTTACTAAGCAGGAGGTACCTGTGCCAGAAAGCACTACCAAGGACTAGCAGACGTTGGTGGAACTTGGATACCGAGAAGGAGGCACCTAAGCCAAAGGCACTGCTGAGAACCAGCTGACGGCACTGGAAACCGGATGGGTAGCAGAAGGTACAAGAGCCAATGGAACTACCGAGGACCAGCTGACGGTTCTGGATCCCGGTAACTAAGCAGGAGGTACCTGTGCCAGAAAGCACTACCAATTACCAGCAGACGTTGGTGGAACTTGGATACCGAGAAGGAGGCACCTAAGCCAATGGCACTGCCGAGAACCAGCAGACGGTACTGGAACTCGGATTGGTAGCAGAAGGTACAAGAGCCAATGGAACTACCGAGGACCAGCTGACTATACTGGAACCCGGTTACTAAGTAGGAGGTACCTGTGCCAGAAAGCACTACTAAGGACCAGCAGATGTTGGTGGAACTTGGAAACCGAGAAGGAGGCACCTAAGCCAAAGGCACTGCCGAGAACCAGCTGACGGTACTGGAACTCAGATGGGTAGCAGAAGGAACCCATGAAAAAAAAAGTTGCAAGGCCGCGAGCCGGCCGCAGTTATCGAAACCCACAGTCCTACAGGGGGTGCTTGTCCTATTGGCACAATGGAACCAGCCTTTATTGCCAGATCCCGCAGCCCACATAGGAGTCACTTAAACTGCAGGCACCATAGAGTCGGCTAACCCGACCACAACACGACAGGACAACGCATTGGAGGCAAAGTGACAATGACACTACCCGGAAACAGCTGGCGTGCTGGAACCAAGCTGGGCAGGAGGGAGTACCCGTGTTAAAGACACTGTCGAGAATCAGCTGACGGTACTGGAACTCGGATGGGTGGCAGAAGGTACAAGAGCCAATGGAACTACCGAGGACCAGCTGACGGTACTGGAACTCAGTTACTAAGCAGGAGGTACCTGTGCCAGAAAGCACTACCAAGAACTAGCAGACGTTGGTGGAACTTGGATACCGAGAAGGAGACACCTAAGCCAAAGGCACTGCCGAGAACCAGCTGACGGTACTGGAAACCGGATGGGTAGCAGAAAGTACAAGAGCCAATGGAAGTACCGAGGTCCAGCTGACGGTACTGGATCTCGGTAACTAAGGAGGAGGTACCTGTGCCAGAAAGCACTACCAATTACCAGCAGACGTTGGTGAAACTTGGAAACCGAGAAGGAGGCACCTAAGCCAATGGCACTGCCGAGAACCAGCAGACGGTACTGGAACTCGGATGGATAGCAGAAGGTACAAGAGCCAATGGTACTACCGAGGACCAGCTGATGGTACTGGAACCCGGTTACTAAGCAGGAGATACCTGTGCCAGAAAGCACTACCAAGTACCAGCAGACGTTGGTGGAACTTGGATACCGAGAAGGAGGCACCTAAGCCAAAGGCACTGCCGAGAACAAGCTGACGGTACAGGAACCCGGATGGGTAGCAGAAGGTACAAGAGCAAATGGAACTACCGAGCACCAGCTGACGGTACTGGAACCTGGTTACTAAGTAAGAGGTACCTGTGCCAGAAAGCACTACCAAGTACAAGCAGACGTTGGTGGAACTTCGATACAGAGAGGGAGGCACCTAAGCCAAAGGCACTGCCGAGAACCAGCAGATGGTACGGGAACTCGGATGGGTAGCAGAAGGTACCCATGAAAAAAAAAGTTGCAAGACCGCGAGCCGGCCGCAGTTACCAGAACACACAGTCCTACAGGGGGTGCTTGTCCTATTGGCACTATGGAACCAGCCTTCATTGCCAGATCCTGCAGCCCAAATAGGAGTCACCTAAACTGCAGGCACCATAGAGTCGGCTAACCCGACCATAACACGACAGGACAACGTATTGGAGGCAAAGTGACGTTGACACTACTCGGAAACAGCTGGCGTGCTGGAACCAGGCTGGGCAGGAGGGAGTACCCGTGCCAAAGATACTGCTGAGAACCAGCTGATGGTTCTTGAACTCGGATGGGTAGCAGAAGGTACAAGAGCCAATGGAACTACCGAGGACCAGCTGAGAGTACTGGAACTTGGTTACTAAGCAGGAGGTACCTGTGCCAGAAAGCACTATCAAGGACCAGCAGACGTTGGTGGAACTTGGATACCGAGAAGGAGGCATCTAAGCCAAAGGCACTGTCGAGAATCAGCTGACGGTACTGGAACTTGGATGGGTGGCAGAAGGTACAAGAGCCAATGGAACTACCGAGGACCAGCTGACGGTACTGGAACTCGGTTACTAAGCAGGAGGTACCTGTGCCAGAAAGCACTACCAAGAACTAGCAGACGTTGGTGGAACTTGGATACCGAGAAGGAGACACCTAAGCCAAAGGCACTGCCGAGAACCAGCTGACGGTACTGGAAACCGGATGGGTAGCAGAAAGTACAAGAGCCAATGGAAGTACCGAGGTCCAGCTGACGGTACTGGATCTCGGTAACTAAGGAGGAGGTACCTGTGCCAGAAAGCACTACCAATTACCAGCAGACGTTGGTGAAACTTGGAAACCGAGAAGGAGGCACCTAAGCCAATGGCACTGCCGAGAACCAGCAGACGGTACTGGAACTCGGATGGATAGCAGAAGGTACAAGAGCCAATGGTACTACCGAGGACCAGCTGATGGTACTGGAACCCGGTTACTAAGCAGGAGATACCTGTGCCAGAAAGCACTACCAAGTACCAGCAGACGTTGGTGGAACTTGGATACCGAGAAGGAGGCACCTAAGCCAAAGGCACTGCCGAGAACAAGCTGACGGTACAGGAACCCGGATGGGTAGCAGAAGGTACAAGAGCAAATGGAACTACCGAGCACCAGCTGACGGTACTGGAACCTGGTTACTAAGTAAGAGGTACCTGTGCCAGAAAGCACTACCAAGTACAAGCAGACGTTGGTGGAACTTCGATACAGAGAGGGAGGCACCTAAGCCAAAGGCACTGCCGAGAACCAGCAGATGGTACGGGAACTCGGATGGGTAGCAGAAGGTACCCATGAAAAAAAAAGTTGCAAGACCGCGAGCCGGCCGCAGTTACCGGAACACACAGTCCTACAGGGGGTGCTTGTCCTATTGGCACTATGGAACCAGCCTTCATTGCAGATCCTGCAGCCCAAATAGGAGTCACCTAAACTGCAGGCACCATAGAGTCGGCTAACCCGACCATAACACGACAGGACAACGTATTGGAGGCAAAGTGACGTTGACACTACTCGGAAACAGCTGGCGTGCTGGAACCAGGCTGGGCAGGAGGGAGTACCCGTGCCAAAGATACTGCTGAGAAACAGCTGATGGTTCTTGAACTCGGATGGGTAGCAGAAGGTACAAGAGCCAATGGAACTACCGAGGACCAGCTGAGAGTACTGGAACTCGGTTACTAAGCAGGAGGTACCTGTGCCAGAAAGCACTATCAAGGACCAGCAGACGTTGGTGGAACTTCGATACCGAGAAGGAGGCATCTAAGCCAAAGGCACTGCCGAGAACCAGCTGATGTTACTGGAACTCGGATGGGTAGCAGAAAGTACAAGAGCTAATGGAACTACCGAGGACCAGCAGACGGAACTGGAACTCGGTTACTAAGCAGGAGGTACCTGTGACAGAAAGCACTATCAAGGACCAGCAGACGTTGGTGGAACTTGGATACCGAGAAGGAGGCATCTAAGCCAAAGGCACTGCCGAGAACCAGCTGACGGTACTGGAACCCGGATGGGTAGCAGAAGGTACAAGAGCCAATGGAAGTACCGAGGACCAGCTGACGGTACAGGAACATGGTTACTAAGCAGGAGGTACCTGTGCTAGAAAGCACTACCAAGGACCAGCAGACATTGGTGGAACTTGGATACCGAGAAGGAGGCACCTAAGCCAAAGGCACTGCCGAGAACCAGCTGACGGTACAGGAACTCGGATGGGTAGCAGAAGGTACCCATGAAAAAAAAAGTTGCATGGCCGCGAGCCGGCCACAGTTACCGAAACCCACAGTCCTACAGGGGGTACTTGTCCTATTTGCACTATGGAACCAGCCTTCATTGCCAGATCCCGCAGCCCACATAGGTGTCACCTAAACTGCAGGCACCATAGAGTCGGCTAACCCGACCACAGCACGACAGGACAACGTATTTGAGGCAAAGAGACATTGACACTACCCGGAAACAGCTGTCGTGCTGGAACCAGGCTGGGCAGGAAGGAGTACCCGTGCCAAAGACACTGCTGGGAAACAGCTGGCGGTGCTGGAACTCACGGTAAATACTAAAAACAGAGTAAAGCTAGAGGCCTAATTGGAGCAACTTTAAAATCAGTACTAGACTAGAAGTGTGAATGTGGACAGAGCAGGAGAAATTGCCGTACACACAGCAGGGGAACAGCTGACATTACTGAACCCCAATAACACGGCAGCAAGTGTTGACTGTGCAGACGGCGCTTCTGAGTGCCAACTGGCGGTGTTGGAGCTCAAGGATAGTACTGAAAACAGAGGAGCCAGAGGAGTAATTGGAGCAACTTTAAAATCTGTAGTAGTGTGAATGTGGACAGAGCAGGAGAAATAAATACTAAAAACAGAGGAGCCAGAGGTATAATTGGAGCAAGTTTTAAATTAGTATTACAGTGGATTTGGACAGATCAGGAGAATTTGCCGACACATAGCTGGGGATCAGCTGACGTTACTGAACCCCAATAACACTGGAGCAAGTGTTGACTGTGCAGACGGCACTTCTGAGCAGCAACTAGCGGTGTTGGAGCCTAGGGTAAATACTAAAAACAGAGGAGCCAGAGGTATAATTTGAGCAAGTTTTAAATTAGTAGTACAGCGGATGTGGACAGAGCAGGAGAATTTGCCGGACACACAGCAGGGGATCATCTGACGTTACTGAACCCCAATAACACTGGAACAAGCATTTACTGTGCAGACGGCACTTCTGAGCAGCAACTAGCGGTGTTGGAGCCCAGGGTAAATACTAAAAACAGAGGAGCCAGAGGTAAAATTGGAGCAAGTTTTAAATTAGTAGTACAGTGGATGTGGACAGAGCAGGAGAATTTGCCGGACACACAGCAGGGGATCAGCTGACGTTACTGAACCCGAATAACACTGGAGCAAGCGTTGACTGTGCAGATGGCACTTCTGAGCAGCAACTAGCGGTGTTGGAGCCCAGGGTAAATACTAAAAATAAAGGAGCCAGAGGTATAATTGGAGCAAGTTTTAAATTAGTAGTACAGTGGATGTGGACAGAGCAGGAGAATTTGCCGGACACACAGCTGGGGATCAGCTGACGTTAATGAACCCCAATAACACTGGAGCAAGCATTGACTGTGCAGACGGCACTTCTGAGCCGCAACTAGTGGTGTTGGAGCCCAGGGTAAATCCTAAAAACAGAGGAGCCAGAGGTTTAATTGGAGCAAGTTTGAAATTAGTATTACAGTGGATTTGAACAGATCAGGAGAATTTGCCGACACATAGCTGGGGATCAGCTGACGTTACTGAACCCCAATAACACTGGAGCAAGTGTTGACTGTGCAGACGGCACTTCTGAGCAGCAACTAGCGGTGTTGGAGCCTAGGGTAAATACTAAAAACAGAGGAGCCAGAGGTATAATTTGAGCAAGTTTTAAATTAGTAGTATAGCGGATGTGGACAGAGCAGGAGAATTTGCCGGACACACAGCAGGGGATCAGCTAACGTTACTGAACCCCAATAACACTGGAGCAAGCATTGACTGTGCAGACGGCACTTCTGAGCAGCAACTAGCGGTGTTGGAGCCCAGGGTAAATACTAAAAACAGAGGAGCCAGAGGTAAAATTGGAGCAAGTTTTAAATTAGTAGTACAGTGGATGTGGACAGAGCAGGAGAATTTGCCGGACAAACAGCTGGGGATCAGCTGACGTTACTGAACCCCAATAACACTGGAGCAAGCGTTGACTGTGCAGACGGCACTTCTGAGCAGCATCTGGCGGTGTTGGATCTCAGGGATTACAGTTCAGATGGTAGAAACATGAACACAACAGGAGACCTGGATACTGTTGCCAACCAATTATTTATTGTGGAAGAGGACTGGCAAATTCTTGCGAGATCCAGGCCTTTTTCATTTTCAGAAAAGTAAGCCGGTCAACGTTATCGGAGGATAGGCGCATGAGACGGTCTATTAGTACACCACCTGCACCACTAAAGACGCGTTCCGATAATACACTAGCAAGAGGGCAAGCCAGCACCTCCAATGCATACTGGCAAATCTCTGGCCATGTATCCAGCTTAGAGACCCAAAACTTGAAGGGGGAAGAGCCGTCTGGGAGTACACTGAGAGGGCAAGACATGTAGTCTGTCACCATCTGATGGAAACGTTGCCTCCTGCTGACTGGAGCCGTCTGTGATGGTGTAGACATTTGTGACGGTGCGGACCCAAAACTTTGCCACATTTGGGCCATACTGGTCTTGCCTTGTGCTGAGGTGCTGCTTCTGCTCCCTATTTGTGCAGAGCTTCCTCCACTGCCTCGATGCACTGAGCTGCTTTGTAAAGCATTAGCAGCACTGCTCTCGGTTGGAATGGAGAACATGATAGAATGCAACAGTGCGTCTTGGTACTCCCGCATTTTACGCTCCCGGTTCAACGGTGTTATGAGGCTTTGTAAGTTGTCCCGGTAGCGAGGATCTAGGAGGGTGGACACCCAATAATCAGCCGTGTTAAGAATGTGGGCGATGCGGCGGTTGTTTCTCAGGCACTGCAGCATGAAATCAACGATGTGCTGCAGACTGCCAACTGGCCAAGAAACGCTGTCCCCTGCTTGAGGCGTGATCTCTGCCTGCTCTGCATCACCCCACCCTCGCTCTAGATACTGACTACTAGAGCATTGTGTACCTCCCTCCTCTGGACAGATGTCTTCCTCCTCCATTGACTCCTCCTCATCCTCCTCACAAAGTATCCCCTGCCTAGACCTTTGTGAGGAAGCACGTTGCGCAGACTGTACAGAAGCAGATGGCATTAGTGACGCCTCATCCTCCACCCCTTCCAAAACCTCCTCCCTTAGTGCTTGCAGTGTTTTTTCAAGCAGGCAGATAAGGGGGATAGTCATGCTGACTAGTGCATCATCTGCACTCGCCATCCGCGTGGAATAATCGAAGGCACGCAAAACGTGGCAAATGTCCTTCATAGAGGCCCACTCAGTGGTGGTGAAGTGTGAACGGCGCGCACTGCGACTTGTTTACGCCTTCTCCAGTGGGTACTTCATTACTACTGCCTGCTGCTCAAACAACCTCTCCAACATATGTAACGTTGAATTCCACCTGGTGGGTAGGTCACATATGATGCGATGTTCCGGAAGACGTAATCTGCGCAGCAGAGCTGCAATGCGCGATCTTGCGTTGCTAGAACGCCGCAAGTGAGCGCACTCTATGCGGACCTTGTGCAGCAGTGCATCAAGATCCAGATAGTCCCTCAAAAAACTGTGCACGACCAAGTTGAGCACGTGTACCAGACATGGGATGTGAATGAGGTTGCCTAGGCCCAGAGCTGCCACCAGATTTTGGCCATTGTCACACACTACCATGCCTGGCTGGAGATTCGCTGGCACAAACCACACGTCGCTCTGCTGCTTGATGGCATTCCACAGCTCCTGCGCTGTGTGGTTTCGATTCCCCAAACAAATAAATTTTAATGCTGCCTTTTGACGTTTGGCCACGGCTGTGGTCATATCGGTCATCATAACAGGTAACCGTTCACGGGTTGATGTGGAGGTAGACAGTGACAGCTCCTGCAGTGCTGATTCAGAGGAACTGGAGTATGAGGAGGAGTCAATGTGTACAGACTGGATTCCTGCAATCCTTGGAGTTGGCAGAACACGTACAGCGCCACTCTCAAGATCTGTACCCGGCTCCACAACATTTACCCAATGGGCAGTGAGGGAAAGGTATCGGCCCTGTCCATGCTTAGTGGTCCACGCATCGGTGGTCAGGTGGACCTTGCTACTAGTGTTGAGCCACCCCCGTAGTGTTCGAGTTCGGTTCGGTTCGTCGAACACCCGTGTGTTCGCCGAACTGTTCGTCTAACTGTTCGTCGAACACCTTCGAACACCGTTAAAACCAATGGCAGGCAAACAAAAACACATAGAAACACATAGAAAACACCTTCAAAGGTGTCCAAAAGCTGACAAACTGCTCAGAAGACATAACTAACACATGGAAAAGTGACAAGTACATATAGTCATGCGAAAATAAAAGAGGTGGAGGAGTAAAAGGAGGGGGAGACACAGATATAGGCATGTCATGCCCTTCTAAAATCCAAAAAGTGAGAAGCCGACACGGCCAGTCCGCTCCTGCCCGTGCCACCTCCGTGTCACCGGGTTTGTGCCAGAGCCGCGGTGAACCCTGACTGCCAGCCCCCCTCTCCCAATACTGGTGCCTGTCCGCTGGTGGGTCGAGCGAGCCCCCCTGTGGTGGAGGCAGCTCTAAGCTTTTTAATTTAAATTGTCTCTCTAATTTGAATGAATACACTTTAAATCCATTTACAAGGATCTATTGGAGGGCAAGTCTCATGCCAGCAGCCGCGGTAATTCCAGCTCCAGTAGCGTCCACTAAAGCTGCTGCAGTTAAAAAGCTTTTATAAGGATCGAGCTCGGCTGTCCACCGCAAGGCATCCTACTGCCAGTCCCAGCCCCTATGCCTTGGGGTGCCTCCTGATGCTCTTCACTAAGTATCCCATGGTCCCGAAGCATTTCCTTTGAAAAAATTAAGTGTCTAAACTACAGGTGGTGCAGCTTGCTTAACAGCCGGGATAATCCGCTCACTAGCAGACACTGCTACTAGGCACAAAGTATTTCCTGGGCTAGATGCAGTTAAAAATTTGTAATTAGATACTCTCGTTGGATGCTGAGAAAGCATTCCATAGAGTCTCCTGGCACGCCATATATGATTCTCTTAAAAAGCTTGGGGTAGGGGTCTAGGGGACCCTTTTATAGCCAAAATCACGGCCCTGTATCGCAATACGTCACCTAGGCTGAAGATAAATGGAACTGTAGCACCCTGAGGGCTCGGTTGCTACAGACGTATTGCACCTCACCCAGAGGTGTGATATCTCACTCTCAGGTAAGGATGAAGTGTGGATCAGGACCCGACACCTGCATGCATTACACCACATTGCCGTGGGGCAGGGCGACCAATATGCCCCTGAGATGGGCACGACAGTCCCTGTCCCTGGCTGGAGTGGGGGGAGGGAACACTGAGGAAGGGGAACCCTGTAGTGCAGGAGCAGGGAGGAAGCAGTTCCTGGGTGCATTGAGAAGGGAGTATAAAAGGTGGGCACCATCTTAGTTCAGTGCAGAGAAGTCTGAGCAGAAGTGGCAGGGAGCAGGGGCTCTGCATGAGCTCAGCTCCGGAGGCGGGCCTAGTAACAGAGGCCCAGGCCTGGAAGAGGGAGAAGGAAGGAAGAGGAGCGGAGAAGGCTCCAGGAACGAGGAATGAAGGGATCCCAGGGGTGCGGACGGGCGAGTCGCCACCGCACGCCCGAATCCACCTGCGTGGAGGGGTCAGGCCAAAGGGGGAGACCGGTCCCCGAACTAGTGGAGGCAGGAAATGACCCTCAGCTAGAAACCGGAGGCTCTGACATTTTATGTGGCGCAGCCCCTCGCTACACCCGCTAGGAAGGCACCACATAGGGTCAGGGAAACTGGCGCCAAGTTTACCAAGAGGAGGCCCGAGGCAGCCGGACAGAAGTGTTGGTAAGAAAGGCCAGACAAAGGACACACAAAGGGGGTCCTGTGAAGTGCTCCAAAGTTATCTGGGAGTTGTCTGAGCCCCTCACCTGGTGAGCACAGTACGACGTGGGCTGCCGTTACCTGCAGACGTGGTCTGGATAATAAGAACTGTGAGTAAAGGCCCTGAACTGCATCACTGACTCCGTGTCGTTACTGCTGCTGCCCTGCACCATCACCCCCATCCTCCGCATACACTGCCCTGAGGCTATACTCCTCCCGTGGGGAGTTATGCTACGCTCTGCTGCACCCACAACACCAGCCTCAGTGGTCTGCCCTGTAGCGGCGGTTCACTCTGACCGCAATCCACGGGTGGAGTAGTCGGACATTTAAACATGAAAACCACATAAATAGTTCCGCCACTGGTTTGACCGCCCTGAGCCACGGAACTGGGTCGCCGCCACGAAGACTACAACCACCAGCATCCACCAAAAAGGGTCCGGCTCCGGGTGTCCCAAGGCCCAGGGGGTGCGTCAGAACATTTTCATCACCTTTCACAATCACCAATGGGACAAGGCAGTGATGTCCTCTGTCCCCTCTCTTATACATCCTAGTGACGGAGCACCTGCTCTCATCAATTCGCCATAACCCCCATAATTGGGTGGATTGAGGTGGGAGGCACCGAGTACAAGTGCTCTCTATTTGCTGATGATGTCCTAGTATATATCACTCAATCACATATATCCATCCATGCTGTTATGGCTGAAATAGATCACTTTGTTACATGGTAAAATTTTAAAATCAATGCAGCGAAGTCTGAGGCCCTCGATGTCTCCCTCCCCAAATCCATATAGGATTCCATCCAGTCCAACTTTCCCTTTGCCTGGCCCTCACAGGGTATCAAATACTTAGGAATTCCTATTCATAGAGACCTCTCCCATCTATGTTATCTTAATTTTGGGCCCTTTATTGAACAACTCCATACAGACCACGGTTGGCAAGTTAGAACTGTAAGATTCACTACGTGAACCACTGGTGTTTTGTGGAAAAGCACATGTACACTGCGTTCCAAATTATTGTACAAAAAGTGTTTAGGAGTGATAAGGGAAGAATTTGTTTGTTTGTCAGTTAAACTCATTGATGGTGATGTGTGTCAGGGCTCTTTATATCACTGTAAGCAATTGCAGACACCTGTGCTAATTAGTTTGGCAGGTGTGTCCAATGAAAGGCAAGACTACTTAAGAAGGCTCTCTCACATTATTAAGCAGCCTACATTTTCTGCCAAAATGGGAAAGAAAAAGGATGTGTCGGCTGCTGAGAAGCAACAAATTGTGGAGTGTTTAGGTCAAGGCATGACTACAATCAACATTGTGCGATGATCAGGATGAAGTGTCTTGGCAATCAAGAAGTATGTAGCTGATTCACAGTACACAAGTGTGCGTGCTGATAAGGGCAAATTGAGGACTCTTTCCTACAGGCAATTACGTCAGGTTGAAAGAGCAGCGGCAAAAAAGCCTTGTCATAGCAGCAGACAAGTTTTTGAAGCTGCTTGTGCCTCCAACGTCCCCCGAACAACAAGATGCAGGGTCCTTCAGAGGTTTGCAGCTGTGCATGCGCCATCCTGTCGACCTCCTCTATCCACTTCACACAAGCAGAAACGGCTCCAGTGGGCCAAACATTACATGAAGACTGATTTCAAAACTGTTTTGTTCACGGATGAGTGCCGTGCAGCGCTCGATGGTCCAGATGGATGGAGTGGAGGATGGCTGGTTGATGGACACCCCACGCAAACACGGCTACAGCGCCAACAAGGAGGAGGTGGAGTAATGTTTTGGGCTGGAATCATGGGGAGAGAGATTGTCGGCCCCTTTAGGATCCCTGAAGGCGCTAAAGATGAACTCCATAATGTATGTGGATTTTCTCAAACAGCACTTCCTGCCATGGTTCAAGAAGAAGAACCGTGTATTTCACAGCAAGATCATTTTTCTGCATGATAATGCACCATCTCATGCTGCACATAAAACATCTGCATCTCTGGCTGATATGGGCATAAAAGGGGACAAACTTATGGTGTGACCCCCATGCTCCCCTGACCTCTACCCCAATCAGAACCTTTGGAGCATCATTAAAAGGAGTGTCTATGATGGCGGGAGGCAGTTCACATCTAAGCAACAGCTCTGGGAGGGTATTCTGTCCTCATGCAAAACAATTGAAGCAGAAACCATCCAAAACCTGACAAATTCAATGGACGAGAGAGTTCAGAAGCTCCTTTCGAACAAGGGGTCCTATGTGAAAATGTAACATCACCTAGAATAAAGTTTTGAGTTGAAAACTGTTTGATTTCAGTTTCTAACAACCTGCTAATGCTTATAATTTCAAAAATGACCATTTTTTTGGTCTTTATTAAAATGAAAAGGTTGATCGAAAAGTTTGGGGGATCTAAGAGTGTGGCAACTAGTGTTGAGCCACCCCCGTAGTGTTCGAGTTCGGTTCGGTTCGTCGAACACCCGTGTGTTCGCCGAACTGTTCGTCGAACTGTTCGTCGAACACCTTCGAACACCGTTAAAACCAATGGCAGGCAAACAAAAACACATAGAAACACATAGAAAACACCTTCAAAGGTGTCAAAAAGCTGACAAACTGCTCAGAAGACACAACTAACACATGGAAAAGTGACAAGTACATATAGTCATGCGAAAAGAAAAGAGGTGGAGGAGTAAAAGGAGGGGGAGACACAGATATAGGCATGTCATGCCCTTCTAAAATCCAAAAAGTGAGAAGCCGAGACGGCCAGTCCGCTCCTGCCCGTGCCACCTCCGTGTCGCCGGGTTTGTGCCAGAGCCGCGGTGAACCCTGACGGCCAGCCCCCCTCTCCCAATACTGGTGCCTGTCCGCTGGTGGGTCGAGAGAGCCCCCCTGTGGTGGAGGCAGCTCTAAGCTTTTAAATTTAAATTGTCCCTCTAATTTGAATGAATACACTTTAAATCCATTTACAAGGATCTATTGGAGGGCAAGTCTCATGCCAGCAGCCGCGTAATTCCAGCTCCAGTAGCGTCCACTAAAGCTGCTGCAGTTAAAAAGCTTTTATAAGGATCGAGCTCGGCTGTCCACCGCAAGGCATCCTAGTGCCAGTCCCAGCCCCTATGCCTTGGGGTGCCTCCTGATGCTCTTCACTAAGTATCCCGTGGTCCCGAAGCATTTCCTTTGAAAAAATTAAGTGTCCAAACTACAGGTGGTGTAGCTTGCTTAACAGCCGGGATAATCCGCTGACTAGCAGACACTGCTACTAGGCACAAAGTATTTCCTGGGCTAGATGCAGTTAAAAATTTGTAATTAGATACTCTCGTTGGATGCTGAGAAAGCATTCCATAGAGTCTCCTGGCACGCCATATATGATTCTCTTAAAAAGCTTGGGGTAGGGGTCTAGGGGACCCTTTTATAGCCAAAATCACGGCCCTGTATCACAATATGTCACCTAGGCTGAAGATAAATGGAACTGTAGCACCGAGGGCTCGGTTGCTACAGACGTATTGCACCTCACCCAGAGGTGTGATATCTCACTCTCAGATAAGGATGGAGTGTGGATCAGGACCCGACACCTGCATGCATTACACCACATTGCCGTGGGGCAGGGCGACCAATATGCCCCTGAGATGGGCACGACAGTCCCTGTCCCTGGCTGGAGTGGGGGGAGGGAACACTGAGGAAGGGGAACCCTGCAGTGCAGGAGCAGGGAGGAAGCAGTTCCTGGGTGCATTGAGAAGGGAGTATAAAAGGTGGGCACCATCTTAGTTCAGTGCAGAGAAGTCTGAGCAGAAGTGGCAGGGAGCAGGGGCTCTGCATGAGCTCTGCTCCGGAGGCGGGCCTAGTAACAGAGGCCCAGGCCTGCAAGAGGGAGAAGGAAGGAAGAGGAGCGGAGAAGGCTCCAGGAACGAGGAATGAAGGGATCCCAGGGGTGCGGACGGGCGAGTCGCCACCGCACGCCCGAATCCACCTGCGTGGAGGGGTCAGGCCAAAGGGGGAGACCGGTCCCCGAACTAGTGGAGGCAGGAAACGACCCTCAGCTAGAAACCGGAGGCTCTGACATTTTATGTGGCGCAGCCCCTTGCTCCACCCGCTAGGAAGGCACCACATAGGGTCAGGGAAACTGGCGCCAAGTTTACCAAGAGGAGGCCCGAGGCAGCCGGACAGAAGTGTTGGTAAGAAAGGCCAGACAAAGGACACACAAAGGGGGTCCTGTGAAGTGCTCCAAAGTTATCTGGGAGTTGTCTGAGCCCCTCACCTGGTGAGCACAGTACGACGTGGGCAGCCGTTACCTGCAGACGTGGTCTGGATAATAAGAACTGTGAGTAAAGGCCCTGAACTGCATCACTGACTCCGTGTCGTTACTGCTGCTGCCCTGCACCATCACCCCCATCCTCCGCATACACTGCCCTGAGGCTATACTCCTCCCGTGGGGAGTTATGCTACGCTCTGCTGCACCCACAACACCAGCCTTAGCGGTCTGCCCTGTAGCGGCGGTTCACTCTGACCGCAATCCACGGGTGGCGTAGTCGGACATTTAAACATCAAAACCACATAAATAGTTCCGCCACTGGTTTGACCGCCCTGAGCCACGGAACCGGATCGCCGCCACGAAGACTACAACCACCAGCATCCACCAAAAAGGGTCCGGCTCCGGGTGTCCCAAGGCCCAGGGGGTGCGTCAGAACATTTTCATCACCTTTCACAATCACCAATGGGACAAGGCAGGGATGTCCTCTGTCCCCTCTCTTATACATCCTAGTGACGGAGCACCTGCTCTCATCAATTCGCCATAACCCCAATATTAGGTGGATTGAGGTGGGAGGCACCGAGTACAAGTGCTCTCTATTTGCTGATGTCCTAGTATATATCACTCAATCACATATATCCATCCCTGCTGTTATGGCTGAAATAGATCACTTTGTTACATGGTAAAATTTTAAAATCAATGCAGCGAAGTCTGAGGCCCTCGATGTCTCCCTCCCTAAATCCATATAGGATTCCATCCAGTCCAACTTTCCCTTTGCCTGGCCCTCACAGGGTATCAAATACTTAGGAATTCCTATTCATAGAGACCTCTCCCATCTATGTTATCTTAATTTTGGGCCCTTTATTGAACAATTCCATACAGACCACGGTTGGCAAGTTGGAACTGTGAGATTCACTACGTGCACCACTGGTATTTTGTGGAAAAGCACATGTAAGATTCTGCAACAGTCTCTGCTGATACTCCTGCATGCGTGCATCCCTTTCTATGGCAGGAATAATTTCTGCAAATTTACTTTTGTACCGGGGATCTAACAGTGTGGCAACCCAGTAGTCAGGATTATTTCTAATTCTCACAATTCGAGGGTCATGTTGCAGGTAGTGCAGCAAGAAGGCACTCATGTGTGTTGCGCATCCAGGAGCACCAAGTCCCTGTTGTGTTGGTGGCGAGGTAACAATCATGCTTCCTTCCTCTGTCCTCTCCCCCCAACCTCGCACAACAGAAATGTGATCAAGGTCTCCCTCATCTGATGAGTCTTCCATCAGTTCGTCCTCCACTTCTTCCTGGGCTCCTGCACCTTCCTCACTAGTTTGGCTGCTACCATGCGCCCTGGTAAAACCATCTCCCCCACCCTCACATGCCTGCCGCCTTGGTGCTGCCGACCGTCTGGACCTTGCAGATGTTAGCCCTTCCGCATACAACTCCTCCTCCTCTACTTCCTCCACCTCCTCTTGTGCCACCACCTGACTCCGAATTCTGTTTAACATGTGCTCCAGCATGTAAATCACCGGAATAGTCATGCTGATAATGGCATCGTCAGCACTAAACATCTTCGTCGCCATTTCAAAACTGTGCAGAAGGGTGCATAGGTCCCTGATCTGAGACCACTCCTCCAGCGTGATTTGCCCCACCTCTGAATCTCGTTGGCCCAGGCTATACGTCAGAACGTATTGCACCAGGGCTTGTCGGTGCTGCCACAGTCGCTGCAACATGTGCAGAGTTGAATTCCACCGGGTAGGCACATCGCATTTTAGCCGGTGAAGTGGCAGGCCCAACGACTTCTGTAAAGATGTAAGTCGCTGAGCTGCGGGATGCGAACGGCGGAAGTGAGCACACAGCGACCGTGCCCTCTGCAGAAGGCCATCTAGTCTGGGATAGTGGGCTAAAAATTGCTGGACAACCAGGTTCAACACGTGAGCCATACAAGGCACGTGTGTGACATTGCCCCGGCGAAGGGCCGCACCCAGGTTTGCAGCATTGTCGCACACGGCCTTCCCTGGTTTCAGGTCCAGTGGAGACAACCATTCATGAAATTGGTTCTCCAGAGCTGACCACAACTCCTCAGCTGTGTGACTCACATTTCCCAGACATTTCAATGTAAAAACCGCCTGATGACGTTGAGCCCTACTGCCAGCATAGTAAGGAGGTGTGCAGGATCCCTTCTGCGCAGTTAGAAAGCTTGTGGCATGACCAGACAGGCTTTGGGTGCAGGTGGAAGACCGAGAGGAGGTTGAGGAGGCAGAAGCAGTGGAGGAAAAATGACATAAAGAGGATTGACGCACAACTCGTGGGGACGGCAAGACTTGGACAGCAGCCCCTTGTCCTGCTGTCACCATAGTTACCCAGTGAACAGTCAGCGACATGTAACGCCCCTGTCCATGCCTACTCGTCCAAGTGTCTGTGGTGAAATGCACCCTGTCACACACAGAGTTTCTCAAAGAAGCGGTGATGTTGTGTGCGACATGCTGGTGGAGCGCAGGCACACCTTTCTTTGAGAAGTAGTGCCGACTGGGCATCTGGTACTGGGGCACTGCGACGGACATAAGGTCTCGAAAATCCTCTGTGTCCACCAGGCGGAAAGACAGCATTTCTGTAGCCAAGAGCTTGCAGATGGTGAAATTCAACCTCTTAGCTTTCTCATGGCTAGGAGGAAATGGTCTTTTACTTGTCCACATCTGAGGGACCGAGGGCTGGCTATTGTGCTTAGACGGGGTTGATAAGGGTGTCCCCGGCAAACTGCCGGTCTGTGAGGAAGATGCAGGCGGACATGTTAGGTTGCCTTGATCCAAAGGTGGTGCTATCGATGTCGGACTGCGCTCAACACCAGCTGGTGTTACCACCTCCAAAGAAAATGATGACCTGCCAATCACGCTGGCTGTTGCGGGTAAAGAGGTGGCAGGTCTGCGCCCCAAAACAGGTGTGACTGCTGTCCCCCCAGTCACAGAGGATGAAGAGGCCGTGGATGCACAAGATATGGCAGACGGTGATTGGCCCGGCCGGCTAGGCAGCATTGTAGCACACTGAGCTTCCCACTGCAACTTATGCTTCATGTCCATGTGCCGGTTCATGCATGAAGTACTCAAACTATGTATTTTTTGGCCTCTACTTAGCTTTTGCTGACAAATGTTACAGATAACACGAGTTGGGTCATCTTTATCGATCTGAAAAAATGCCCAGGCTATGCAAGGCTTAGCACCCATGCGACCTGAAGAGCCACCACGACTTGTGGTGAGAGGCAGAGTTGTGTTTGAGGATGCAGTTGTTGACGTGCTTCCAGTACTACGTCTCTGTCCAGGAAGGCGCAACCTGACCTCTTCGTCACTAGCATCTTCCTCCACCTCCTCTGCTGACCTCATCTCTTGGCTGACTGTGGGTTGACAGTAAGTGGGATCTCCGACCTCATCATCATCACCCTGTGCGTTATCACACCCGTCGTCCTCAGAGCCAACCTGTTCCTGCCCTGACAAAAAACTAAAGTTGTCGCTCCAATCAGGTATTTGAGTCTTATCATCGTCTTCCTCATTGTCTCCACCAACAGGAGTTACAGTTTGGGAATGAGGGTCTACATTATGGTCAGAACCTTCTGCGTCTGGTCCTGGATCCGACTCATAAAGATTCTGGGCATCAGTGCAGATCATTTCCTCGTCTGGATTCACAGAAGCGCTGGAGTCGACCTCTGATTCCCAGGCTATAGTATGAGTAAACAGCTCTGCAGACTCAACCATCTGTTCTACCTCATACTCAGACGGGCAGCTGGAGATTTGGGAGCTGTGAGGAAGCAAGTGCGATTTGGGTGACACCTTTGAGGACTGGAGTATTTGTGATGTTGAAGTTGATGTGGAGGAGAGCCCACTTAAAGGAGCACTTGATATCCGTTGAAGCACCTGCTGTTTTTGTGCCTCATCTGGAATTTGTAGCGATTGGCGTGGCCGTAAGAAAGGGATCTTATCACATTGTCCGCTAAAAGAAGTAGACATTTTAGTTTGGCTGGAAGATGGTCTTTCTTCTGCAGATGTTACTGTTGCTTTAACACCTACCCCACGGACAAAACCTTTTTTCCCCTTCCCAACACGCCTATTCCCCTTTCCACCAGCAGCAGGCCTTTTTCCACTCATTTTGGTGGTTAACTAATTCACAACTCTGGAGTTGTTTGCACAAAAAAACAATGGATGGTAACCGAGCAGAGCTGAGTGGCCAAACTGTGGTATTAGGCCAAAACTATTGGCTGGGTTAGATGCAGAAAAAAATTATTTTGAATTTGCAACCTGATGGAGGTCAGTATAGATGGACTAATACAAATAGTCCCACACACTGCTAGAAGCCCAAATATTTTTTCAGAGGTACTGTAGATGCAGATAAAAATTATTTTTAATTTGCAACCTGATGGAGGTCAGTATAGATGGACTAATAGACCAAGTCCCACACACTGCTAGAAGCCCAAATATTTTTTCAGAGCTAGATGCAGAAAAAAATTATTTTTAATTTGCAACCTGATGGAGGTCAGTATAGATGGACTAATAGACCAAGTCCCACACACCGCTAGAAGCCCAACTATTTTTTCAGAGCTAGATGCAGAAAAAAATTATATTCAATTTGCAACCTGCTGGAGGTCAGTATAGAAGGACTAATAGAACAAGTCCCACACACTGCTAGAAGCCCAAATATTTTTTCAGAGCTAAATGAAGAAAAAAATTATTTTTAATTTGCAACCTGATGGAGGTCAGTATAGATGGACTAATAGACCAAGTCCCACACACTGCTAGAAGCCCAAATATTTTTTCAGAGCTAGATGCAGAAAAAAATTATTTTTAATTTGCAACCTGATGGAGGTCAGTATAGATGGACTAATAGACCAAGTCCCACACACCGCTAGAAGCCCAAATATATTTTCAGAGCTAGATGCAGAAAAAAATTATTTTTAATTTGCAACCTGATGGAGGTCAGTATAGATGGACTAATAGACCAAGTCCCACACACCGCTAGAAGCCCAACTATTTTTTCAGAGCTAGATGCAGAAAAAAATTATATTCAATTTGCAACCTGCTGGAGGTCAGTATAGAAGGACTAATAGAACAAGTCCCACACACTGCTAGAAGCCCAAATATTTTTTCAGAGCTAAATGAAGAAAATAATTATTTTTGATTTGCAACCTGATGGAGGTCAGTATAGATGGACTAATAGACCAAGTCTCACACACCGCTAGAAGCCCAAATATTTTTTCCGAGCTAGATGCAGAAAAAAATTATTTTTAATTTGCAACCTGATGGAGGTTAGTATAGATGGACTAATAGACCAAGTCCCACACACTGCTAGAAGCCCAAATATTTTTTCAGAGCTAGATGCAGAAAAAAAATATTTTTAATTTGCAACCTGATGGAGGTCAGTATAGATGGACTAATAGACCAAGTCCCACACACTGCTAGAAGCCCAAATATTTTTTCAGAGCTAGATGCAGAAAAAAATTATTTTTAATTTGCAACCTGATGGAGGTCAGTATAGATGGACTAATAGACCAAGTCCCACACACCGCTAGAAGCCCAACTATTTTTTCAGAGCTAGATGCAGAAAAAAATTATATTCAATTTGCAACCTGCTGGAGGTCAGTATAGAAGGACTAATAGAACAAGTCCCACACACTGCTAGAAGCCCAAATATTTTTTCAGAGCTAAATGAAGAAAAAAATTATTTTTAATTTGCAACCTGATGGAGGTCAGTATAGATGGACTAATAGACCAAGTCCCACACACTGCTAGAAGCCCAAATATTTTTTCAGAGCTAGATGCAAAAAAAAATTATATTCAGTTTGCAACCTGATGGAGGTCAGTATAGATGGACTAATAGAATGATGCTATGCCCAAAAAATTTTACTTCACTAGGTGCAGTAAAAAAATTGGTATTCTATACACAGGTGTTATATCTTGCAACACAGATAGGCTACTCCACTGACTAACACACTCTGCAATAGGCCAAAAAGGATTAGCTTTGCTAGATTCAGCCAAATGCTGTGAAAAAAACTTGCACAGCACTGGCACAGACCTGCCTGGCAAAAACTGATAGGAACTCATGTAACCTAGTCCTGAAAAGGACTCCAATTACAATTAGTCTTTACTCCCACAACCTATCTATTTAAGAGCACAGACCTCCCTGATAAAAGTCGTAGGAAATGCTGTAACCTATGCCTTAAAAGGACTGCAATCACAACTATTCCCTACTCCCAAGCTATCTGTATATTTGTGCGAAAATTGGCTTGAAATTAACAAGGTATAGCGCACACAGCAACAGCGGTGCCGTCTAACACGCAGCTGCAGCAGTGAGAAAATGGTGGCGACGGGGAAAATGGCTTGGTCTTATAGGGCAAGGACATGTGACATACACTGCCAATGACACATGCCCTTGCTTGTGTGAAAAAAAGCACTTCGCTCCGTGTGTGCGCTGCTGATAGGCTGACAGATTGCACCTCCCCACTGCAAATGCGGGAAAGAGAAAAAAAAATGGAGATCTTCATTGTTCCTGCAGAGATCCATCCCCTGCCCCTCCCCCCACCCCGCTGTACACTCAAACTGCGTATTAACATTAATTTTCATCATTACTGAGAAAAAATCCAGTTATGATTTTGGTGCACGAACAGTTATCGAACATAACCTCGAACAGCCGAATTTTTCTCAAATTGTTCGTGTTCGCCGAACGGCTCGAACACCGCCCAAAACAGCTCGAATTTGAGATTGGCGAACAGTTCGAGTAGAACAACGCTCATCTCTACTTGCTACTGACGGCGTTTTGTAGCGCATGTTTAATTTTTCCCTCCACATGCTGTTGCAGGGCAGGGACGGCTTGCCTGCTGAAATAAAAGCGGCTGGGAACGTTGTATTGTGGGACTGCCAATGCCATAAAGTTACGGAAGGTGTCAGTCTCCACCAGCCTGAATGATAGCATTTCAAGGGCCAGTAGTTTTGCAATGCCAGCATTTAGAGCCTGTGCTCGGGGGTGGTTTGCTGAGTATGGGCACCTTTTCTCCCATGCCTGTGCTAACGATGGCTGTAGACTGGCCTGGGAGTGTGAGGATGACAGGGAAAGTGGTGCTGTGGGTGGAATTACACTGTGTCTCTGTACAACAGTGCCAGAGGTTCTTCCATGGCGATCCTGTGAGGAAGCCGAACCAGCTGTGTGTGAGCTGGAGGAAGAGGCTACAACACGAGCTGAAGAGGTGGTAGGTGGCGCTGTAGGTTGGCCTAGGTCTTCAGTGTGTTTTTGTAACTCCACCACGTTCTTGGTCCGCACATGTTTCCACATATTTGTGGTATTGATGTTGCTGACACTTTTCCCTCTTTTCACCTTCTGATTACCCAGCTTGCATTTGACAAAGCAAATGTCATCTGCAACTGTGTCAAAAAAGGACCAGGCACTGCAAGTCTTGGGAGCGCCCGCTTTGGATAGTGGAAGAGCCATGCTCCTAATGGGTGCCAAAGTGGAGGCTACAGGCAACCAAGTCTGCCCCCTCCCTCTCCCTCCTTTTTGGGCCGTTCGGGGAATCTCTTCCTCAGAGCTGCTCCCACCACCTTCCTGTCCCTCACGTCATGATGGGTCAAGGACCTCATCATCTACACCACCCAGGTGGTGAAGAGACAGATGGGTGCTCTTCAGTGCTCAGGACCTGAGAGGATCTGGAACTAATTGAAGTCGATGCGTTAGCTGCCATCCATCCAACAACGGCTTCAATTTGGTCCTCCCACAGCAGTGGGGTACGGCTAGCTCCTACAAAGCTGCACATAAGGGACTGTTTCCTGGTAAAACTGGGGGATGCTGAGTCACTGGTGTCCGCAGCAGGCACAGAATCACCACGTCCTCTCCCTGCAGGAACAGAATCCTCACGTCCTCTACCTGCAGAAACTCCATGCCCACGCCCACAACCACATGCCTTACTCCCTGCCTTCTTCATCTTGGTTGACTGATAAAGATAGGCAGAAAAGTACTAAGGGCTTAGTGTGCTTATTCCTGAACAGCTGCTAACAGGTATAAGAAACACTAATTTTATAAAGTGTGGACTAGACTTTAATATGAGCTAATGTGGCTTACACAACTGTAAATTGGAGTGTTTGGTGAACATTATTTAAGCTTTTTTTGTCACAAAAAGACACTGGATGTGCCCAAAGATGTAATACCGATAGTATCACAAACTTTTTGTAGCTATTACAATGTAGGAAGGTAACCTACAATGCAATAGATGAGGCTACAAAAAATAGGCTAATACTAATCTGGCTTGGGCTGCAGGGCACGATGCTGCAGAAAGGCTCCTCTATCTACTCCTATATAGTGTGTTTGGAACCAATGTAGCTGAATACGGATGGAACCACCACACTAATAGGAGAAATCAGGAAAAATTATCAATTAGCAAAAAAGGACAATGTGTGAAGCAGTGACGCACGCTGAGTGCACTACAACCAGACGTGGCTGAAGCACACACTACAGGGTGAGCTGCACTCACACACAGAGACCTGGCAGACAGCCGTGAACAGTGCAGATGCAGAGCACTGTGCACTAGCGCTGCAAAACAAAAAAAAAATCTCTATCTACTCCTATATAGTGTGTTTGGAACCAATTTAGCTGAATATGAATCGAACCACCACACTAATAGGAGAAATCAGGAAAAATGATCAATTAGCAAAAAAGGACAATGTATGAGGCAGTGACGCACGCTGAGAGCACTACAACCAGACGTGGCTGAAGCACACACTACAGGGTGAGCTGCACTCACACACAGAGACCTTGCAGAAAGCGGTGAACAGCACAGAGAACTGTGCACTAGCGTCCTATCCCTACTAGAGATGAGCGTTGTTCTACTCAAACTGTTTGCCAATCTCAAATTCGAGCTGTTTTGGGCGGTGTTCGAGCCGTTCGGCGAACACGAACAATTTGAGAAAAATTCGGCTGTTCGAGGTTATGTTCGATAACTGTTCGTGCACCAAAATCATAACTGGATTTTTTCTCAGTAATGATGAAAATTAATGTTAATATGCAGTTTGAGTTTACAGCTGGGTGGGGGGAGGGGCAGGGGATGGATCTCTGCAGGAACAATGAAGATCTCCATTTTTTTTTCTCTTTCCCGCATTTGCAGTGGGGAGGTGCAATCTGTCAGCCTATCAGCAGCGCACACACGGAGCGAAGTGCTTTTTTTCACACAAGCAAGGGCATGTGTCATTGGCAGTGTATGTCACATGTCCTTGCTCTATAAGACCAAGCCATTTTCCCCGTCGCCACCATTTTCTCACTGCTGCAGCTGCGTGTTAGACGGCACCGCTGTTGCTGTGTGTGCTATACCTTGTTAATTTCAAGCCAATTTTCGCACAAATATACAGATAGCTTGGGAGTAGGGAATAGTTGTGATTGCAGTCCTTTTAAGGACTAGGTTACAGCATTTCCTACGACTTTTATCAGGGAGGTCTGTGCTCTTAAATAGGTTGTGGGAGTAAAGACTAATTGTAATTGGAGTCCTTTTCAGGACTAGGTTACATGAGTTCCTATCAGTTTTTGCCAGGCAGGTCTGTGCCAGTGCTGTGCAAGTTTTTTTCACAGCATTTGGCTGAATCTAGCAAAGCTAATCCTTTTTGGCCTATTGCAGAGTGTGTTAGTCAGTGGAGTAGCCTATCTGTGTTGCAAGATATAACACCTGTGTATAGAATACCCATTTTTTTACTGCACCTAGTGAACTAAAATCTTTTGGGCATAGCATCATTCTATTAGTCCATCTATACTGACCTCCATCAGGTTGCAAACTGAATATAATTTTTTTCTGCATCTAGCTCTGAAAAAATATTTGGGCTTCTAGCAGTGTGTGGGACTTGGTCTATTAGTCCATCTATACTGACCTCCATCAGGTTGCAAATTAAAAATAATTTTTTTCTTCATTTAGCTCTGAAAAAATATTTGGGCTTCTAGCAGTGTGTGGGACTTGTTCTATTAGTCCTTCTATACTGACCTCCAGCAGGTTGCAAATTGAATATAATTTTTTTCTGCATCTAGCTCTGAAAAAATAGTTGGGCTTCTAGCGGTGTGTGGGACTTGGTCTATTAGTCCATCTATACTGACCTCCATCAGGTTGCAAATTAAAAATAATTTTTTTCTGCATCTAGCTCTGAAAAAATATTTGGGCTTCTAGCGGTGTGTGGGACTTGGTCTATTAGTCCATCTATACTGACCTCCATCAGGTTGCAAATTAAAAATATTTTTTTTCTGCATCTAGCTCTGAAAAAATATTTGGGCTTCTAGCAGTGTGTGGGACTTGGTCTATTAGTCCATCTATACTGACCTCCATCAGGTTGCAAATTAAAAATATTTTTTTTCTGCATCTAGCTCTGAAAAAATATTTGGGCTTCTAGCGGTGTGTGGGACTTGGTCTATTAGTCCATCTATACTGACCTCCATCAGGTTGCAAATTAAAAATAATTTTTTATCTGCATCTAGCTCTGAAAAAATATTTGGGCTTCTAGCAGTGTGTGGGACTTGGTCTATTAGTCCATCTATACTGACCTCCATCAGGTTGCAAATTAAAAATAATTTTTATCTGCATCTACAGTACCTCTGAAAAAATATTTGGGCTTCTAGCAGTGTGTGGGACTATTTGTATTAGTCCATCTATACTGACCTCCATCAGGTTGCAAATTAAAAATAATTTTTATCTGCATCTACAGTACCTCTGAAAAAATATTTGGGCTTCTAGCAGTGTGTGGGACTATTTGTATTAGTCCATCTATACTGACCTCCATCAGGTTGCAAATTAAAAATAATTTTTATCTGCATCTACAGTACCTCTGAAAAAATATTTGGGCTTCTAGCAGTGTGTGGGACTATTTGTATTAGTCCATCTATACTGACCTCCATCAGGTTGCAAATTCAAAATAATTTTTTTC
The DNA here is from genome assembly GCF_046119375.1 of Phyllobates terribilis. Taxonomy (NCBI): domain Eukaryota; kingdom Metazoa; phylum Chordata; class Amphibia; order Anura; family Dendrobatidae; genus Phyllobates; species Phyllobates terribilis. Next base: position 111,386,101 of record NW_027362770.1, read on the forward strand.
TGCATCTAACCCAGCCAATAGTTTTGGCCTAATACCACAGTTTGGCCACTCAGCTCTGCTCGGTTACCATCCATTGTTTTTTTGTGCAAACAACTCCAGAGTTGTGAATTAGTTAACCACCAAAATGAGTGGAAAAAGGCCTGCTGCTGGTGGAAAGGGGAATAGGCGTGTTGGGAAGGGGAAAAAAGGTTGTGTCCGTGGGGTAGGTGTTAAAGCAACAGTAACATCTGCAGAAGAAAGACCATCTTCCAGCCAAACTAAAATGTCTACTTCTTTTAGCGGACAATGTGATAAGATCCCTTTCTTACGGTAACCCCAATCGCTACAAATTCCAGATGAGGCACAAAAACAGCAGGTGCTTCAACGGATATCAAGTGCTCCTTTAAGTGGGCTCTCCTCCACATCAACTTCAACATCACAAATACTCCAGTCCTCAAAGGTGTCACCCAAATCGCACTTGCTTCCTCACAGCTCCCAAATCTCCAGCTGCCCGTCTGAGTATGAGGTAGAACAGATGGTTGAGTCTGCAGAGCTGTTTACTCATACTATAGCCTGGGAATCAGAGGTCGACTCCAGCGCTTCTGTGAATCCAGACGAGGAAATGATCTGCACTGATGCCCAGAATCTTTATGAGTCGGATCCAGGACCAGACGCAGAAGGTTCTGACCATAATGTAGACCCTCATTCCCAAACTGTAACTCCTGTTGGTGGAGACAATGAGGAAGACGATGATAAGACTCAAATACCTGATTGGAGCGACAACTTTAGTTTTTTGTCAGGGCAGGAACAGGTTGGCTCTGAGGACGACGGGTGTGATAACGCACAGGGTGATGATGATGAGGTCGGAGATCCCACTTACTGTCAACCCACAGTCAGCCAAGAGATGAGGTCAGCAGAGGAGGTGGAGGAAGATGCTAGTGACGACGAGGTCAGGTTGCGCCTTCCTGGACAGAGACGTAGTACTGGAAGCACGTCAACAACTGCATCCTCAAACACAACTCTGCCTCTCACCACAAGTCGTGGTGGCTCTTCAGGTCGCATGGGTGCTAAGCCTTGCATAGCCTGGGCATTTTTTCAGATCGATAAAGATGACCCAACTCGTGTTATCTGTAACATTTGTCAGCAAAAGCTAAGTAGAGGCCAAAAAATACATAGTTTGAGTACTTCATGCATGAACCGGCACATGGACATGAAGCATAAGTTGCAGTGGGAAGCTCAGTGTGCTACAATGCGGCCTAGCCGGCCGGGCCAATCACCGTCTGCCATATCTTGTGCATCCGCGGCCTCTTCATCCTCTGTGACTGGGGGGACAGCAGTCACACCTGTTTTGGGGCGCAGACCTGCCACCTCTTTACCCGCAACAGCCAGCGTGATTGGCAGGTCATCATTTTCTTTGGAGGTGGTAACACCAGCTGGTGTTGAGCGCTGTCCGACATCGATAGCACCACCTTTGGATCAAGGCAACCTAACATGTCCGCCTGCATCTTCCTCACAGACCGGCAGTTTGCCGGGGACACCCTTATCAACCCCGTCTAAGCACAATAGCCAGCCCTCGGTCCCTCAGATGTGGACAAGTAAAAGACCATTTCCTCCTAGCCATGAGAAAGCTAAGAGGTTGAATTTCACCATCTGCAAGCTCTTGGCTACAGAAATGCTGCCTTTCCGCCTGGTGGACACAGAGGATTTTCGAGACCTTATGTCCGTCGCAGTGCCCCAGTACCAGATGCCCAGTCGGCACTACTTCTCAAAGAAAGGTGTGCCTGCGCTCCACCAGCATGTCGCACACAACATCACCGCTTCTTTGAGAAACTCTGTGTGTGACAGGGTGCATTTCACCACAGACACTTGGACGAGTAGGCATGGACAGGGGCGTTACATGTCGCTGACTGGGCACTGGGTAACTATGGTGACAGCAGGACAAGGGGCTGCTGTCCAATCTTGCCATCCCCACGAGTTGTGCGTCAATCCTCTTTATGTCAAAGTTCCTCCACTGCTTCTGCCTCCTCAACCTCCTCTCGGTCTTCCACCTGCACCCAAAGCCTGTCTGGTCATGCCACAAGCTTTCTAACTGCGCAGAAGGGATCCTGCACACCTCCTTACTATGCTGGCAGTAGGGCTCAACGTCATCAGGCGGTTTTTACATTGAAATGTCTGGAAAATGTGAGTCACACAGCTGAGGAGTTGTGGTCAGCTCTGGAGAACCAATTTCATGAATGGTTGTCTCCACTGGACCTGAAACCAGGGAAGGCCGTGTGGGACAATGCTGCAAACCTGGGTGCGGCCCTTCGCCGGGGCAATGTCACACACGTGCCTTGTATGGCTCACGTGTTGAACCTGGTTGTCCAGCAATTTTTAGCCCACTATCCCAGACTAGATGGCCTTCTGCAGAGGGCACGGTCGCTGTGTGATCACTTCCGCCGTTCGCATCCCGCAGCTCAGCGACTTACATCTCTACAGAAGTCGTTGGGCCTGCCACTTCACCGGCTAAAATGCGATGTGCCTACCCGGTGGAATTCAACTCTGCACATGTTGCAGCGACTGTGGCAGCACCGACAAGCCCTGGTGCAATACGTTCTGACGTATAGCCTGGGCCAACGAGATTCAGAGGTGGGGCAAATCACGCTGGAGGAGTGGTCTCAGATCAGGGACCTATGCACCCTTCTGCACAGTTTTGAAATGGCGACGAAGATGTTTAGTGCTGACGATGCCATTATCAGCATGACTATTCCGGTGATTTACATGCTGGAGCACATGTTAAACAGAATTCGGAGTCAGGTGGTGGCACAAGAGGAGGTGGAGGAAGTAGAGGAGGAGGAGTTGTATGCGGAAGGGCTAACATCTGCAAGGTCCAGACGGTCGGCAGCACCAAGGCGGCAGGCATGTGAGGGTGGGGGAGATGGTTTTACCAGGGCGCATGGTAGCAGCCAAACTAGTGAGGAAGGTGCAGGAGCCCAGGAAGAAGTGGAGGACGAACTGATGGAAGACTCATCAGATGAGGGAGACCTTGATCACATTTCTGTTGTACGAGGTTGGGGGGAGAGGACAGAGGAAGGAAGCATGATTGTTACCTCGCCACCAACACAACAGGGACTTGGTGCTCCTGGATGCGCAACACACATGAGTGCCTTCTTGCTGCACTACCTGCAACATGACCCTCGAATTGTGAGAATTAGAAATAATCCTGACTACTGGGTTGCCACACTGTTAGATCCCCGGTACAAAAGTAAATTTGCAGAAATTATTCCTGCCATAGAAAGGGATGCACGCATGCAGGAGTATCAGCAGAGACTGTTGCAGAATCTTACATGTGCTTTTCCACAAAATACCAGTGGTGCACGTAGTGAATCTCACAGTTCCAACTTGCCAACCGTGGGACCGTCAAGTGTTCAGAAGAGATGAGTGTTGTTCTACTCGAACTGTTCGCCAATCTCAAATTCGAGCTGTTTTGGGCGGTGTTCGAGCCGGTCGGCGAACACGAACAATTTGAGAAAAATTCGGCTGTTCGAGGTTATGTTCGATAACTGTTCGTGCATCAAAATCATAACTGGATTTTTTCTCAGTAATGATGAAAATTAATGTTAATACGCAGTTTGAGTGTACAGCGGGGCGGGGGGAGGGGCAGGGAATGGATCTCTGCAGGAACAATGAAGATCTCCATTTTTTTTTCTCTTTCCCGCATTTGCAGTGGAGAGGTGCAATCTGTCAGCCTATCAGCAGCGCACACACGGAGCGAAGTGCTTTTTTTCACACAAGCAAGGGCATGTGTGATTGGCAGTGTATGTCACATGTCCTTGCCCTATAAGACCAAGCCATTTTCCCCGTCGCCACCATTTTCTCACTGCTGCAGCTGCGTGTTAGACGTCACCGCTGTTGCTGTGTGTGCTATACCTTGTTAATTTCAAGCCAATTTTCGCACAAATATACAGATAGCTTGGGAGTAGGGAATAGTTGTGATTGCAGTCCTTTTAAGGACTAGGTTACAGCATTTCCTACGACTTTTATCAGGCAGGTCTGTGCTCTTAAATAGATAGATTGTGGGAGTAAAGACTAATTGTAATTGGAGTCCTTTTCAGGACTAGGTTACATCAGTTCCTATCAGTTTTTGCCAGGCAGGTCTGTGCCAGTGCTGTGCAAGTTTTTTTCACAGCATTTGGCTGAATCTAGCAAAGCTAATCCTTTTTGGCCTATTGCAGAGTGTGTTAGTCAGTGGAGTAGCCTATCTGTGTTGCAAGATATACCACCTGTGTATAGAATACCAATTTTTTTACTGCACCTAGTGAAGTAAAATCTTTTGGGCATAGCATCATTCTATTAGTCCATCTATACTGACCTCCATCAGGTTGCAAACTGAATATAATTTTTTTCTGCATCTAGCTCTGAAAAAATATTTGGGCTTCTAGCAGTGTGTGGGACTTGGTCTATTAGTCCATCTATACTGACCTCCATCAGGCTGCAAATTAAAAATAATTTTTTTCTTCATTTAGCTCTGAAAAAATATTTGGGCTTCTAGCAGTGTGTGGGACTTGGTCTATTAGTCCATGTATACTGACCTCCATCAGGTTGCAAATTAAAAATAATTTTTTTCTGCATCTAGTTCTGAAAAAATATTTGGGCTTCTAGCAGTGTGTGGGACTTGGTCTATTAGTTCATCTATACTGACCTCCATCAGGTTGCAAATTGAATAAAAAAAATTTCTGCATCTAGCTCTGAAAAAATATTTGGGCTTCTAGCGGTGTGTGGGACTTGGTCTATTAGTCCATCTATACTGACCTCCATCAGGTTGCAAATTAAAAATAATTTTTTTCTTCATTTAGCTCTGAAAAAATATTTGGGCTTCTAGCAGTGTGTGGGACTTGTTCTATTAGTCCTTCTATACTGACCTCCAGCAGGTTGCAAATTGAATATAATTTTTTTCTGCATCTAGCTCTGAAAAAATGTTTGGGCTTCTAGCGGTGTGTGGGACTTGGTCTATTAGTCCATCTATACTGACCTCCATCAGGTTGCAAATTAAAAATAATTTTTTTCTGCATCTAGCTCTGAAAAAATATTTGGGCTTCTAGCAGTGTGTGGGACTTGGTCTATTAGTCCATCTATACTGACCTCCATCAGGTTGCAAATTAAAAATAATTTTTTTCTTCATTTATCTCTGAAAAAATATTTGGGCTTCTAGCAGCGTGTGGGACTTGTTCTATTAGTCCATCTATACTGACCTCCATCAGGTTGCAAATTAAAAATAATTTTTTTCTGCATCTAGCTCTGAAAAAATATTTGGGCTTCTAGCAGTGTGTGGGACTTGGTCTATTAGTCCATCTATACTGACCTCCATCAGGTTGCAAATTAAAAATAATTTTTTTCTGCATCTAGCTCTGAAAAAATATTTGGGCTTCTAGCAGTGTGTGGGACTTGGTCTATTAGTCCATCTATACTGACCTCCATCAGGTTGCAAATTGAATAAAAAAATTTTCTGCATCTAGCTCTGAAAAAATATTTGGGCTTCTAGCGGTGTGTGGGACTTGGTCTATTAGTCCATCTATACTGACCTCCATCAGGTTGCAAATTAAAAATAATTTTTTTCTGCATCTAACCCAGCCAATAGTTTTGGCCTAATACCACAGTTTGGCCACTCAGCTCTGCTCGGTTACCATCCATTGTTTTTTTGTGCAAACAACTCCAGAGTTGTGATTTAGTTAACCACCAAAATGAGTGGAAAAAGGCCTGCTGCTGGTGGAAAGGGGAATAGGCGTGTTGGGAAGGGGAAAAAAGGTTGTGTCCGTGGGGTAGGTGCAGAAGAAAGACCATCTTCCAGCCAAACTAAAATGTCTACTTCTTTTAGCGGACAATGTGATAAGATCCCTTTCTTACAGCCACGCCAATCGCTACAAATTCCAGATGAGGCACAAAAACAGCAGGTGCTTCAACGGATATCAAGTGCTCCTTTAAGTGGGCTCTCCTCCACATCAACTTCAACATCACAAATACTCCAGTCCTCAAAGGTGTCACCCAAATCGCACTTGCTTCCTCACAGCTCCCAAATCTCCAGCTGCCCGTCTGAGTATGAGGTAGAACAGATGGTTGAGTCTGCAGAGCTGTTTACTCATATTATAGCCTGGGAATCAGAGGTCGACTCCAGCGCTTCTGTGAATCCAGACGAGGAAATGATCTGCACTGATGCCCAGAATCTTTATGAGTCGGATCCAGGACCAGACGCAGAAGGTTCTGACCATAATGTAGACCCTCATTCCCAAACTGTAACTCCTGTTGGTGGAGACAATGAGGAAGACGATGATAAGACTCAAATACCTGATTGGAGCGACAACTTTAGTTTTTTGTCAGGGCAGGAACAGGTTGGCTCTGAGGACGACGGGTGTGATAACGCACAGGGTGATGATGATGAGGTCGGAGATCCCACTTACTGTCAACCCACAGTCAGCCAAGAGATGAGGTCAGCAGAGGAGGTGGAGGAAGATGCTAGTGACGACGAGGTCAGGTTGCGCCTTCCTGGACAGAGACGTAGTACTGGAAGCACGTCAACAACTGCATCCTCAAACACAACTCTGCCTCTCACCACAAGTCGTGGTGGCTCTTCAGGTCGCATGGGTGCTAAGCCTTGCATAGCCTGGGCATTTTTTCAGATCGATAAAGATGACCCAACTCGTGTTATCTGTAACATTTGTCAGCAAAAGCTAAGTAGAGGCCAAAAAATACATAGTTTGAGTACTTCATGCATGAACCGGCACATGGACATGAAGCATAAGTTGCAGTGGGAAGCTCAGTGTGCTACAATGCGGTCTAGCCGGCCGGGCCAACCACCGTCTGCCATATCTTGTGCATCCGCGGCCTCTTCATCCTCTGTGACTGGGGGGACAGCAGTCACACCTGTTTTGGGGCGCAGACCTGCCACCTCTTTACCCGCAACAGCCAGCGTGATTGGCAGGTCATCATTTTCTTTGGAGGTGGTAACACCAGCTGGTCTTGAGCGCTGTCCGACATCGATAGCACCACCTTTGGATCAAGGCAACCTAACATGTCCGCCTGCATCTTCCTCACAGACCGGCAGTTTGCCGGGGACACCCTTATCAACCCCGTCTAAGCACAATAGCCAGCCCTCGGTCCCTCAGATGTGGACAAGTAAAAGACCATTTCCTCCTAGCCATGAGAAAGCTAAGAGGTTGAATTTCACCATCTGCAAGCTCTTGGCTACAGAAATGCTGCCTTTCCGCCTGGTGGACACAGAGGATTTTCGAGACCTTATGTCCGTCGCAGTGCCCCAGTACCAGATGCCCAGTCGGCACTACTTCTCAAAGAAAGGTGTGCCTGCGCTCCACCAGCATGTCGCACACAACATCACCACTTCTTTGAGAAACTCTGTGTGTGACAGGGTGCATTTCACCACAGACACTTGGACGAGTAGGCATGGACAATGGCGTTACATGTCGCTGACTGGGCACTGGGTAACTTTGGTGACAGCAGGACAAGGGGCTGCTGTCCAAGTCTTGCCGTCCCCACGAGTTGTGCGTCAATCCTCTTTATGTCAAAGTTCCACCACTGCTTCTGCCTCCTCAACCTCCTCTCGGTCTTCCACCTGCACCCAAAGCCTGTCTGGTCATGCCACAAGCTTTCTAACTGCGCAGAAGGGATCCTGCACACCTCCTTACTATGCTGGCAGTAGGGCTCAACGTCATCAGGCGGTTTTTACATTGAAATGTCTGGGAAATGTGAGTCACACAGCTGAGGAGTTGTGGTCAGCTCTGGAGAACCAATTTCATGAATGGTTGTCTCCACTGGACCTGAAACCAGGGAAGGCCGTGTGCGACAATGCTGCAAACCTGGGTGCGGCCCTTCGCCGGGGCAATGTCACACACGTGCCTTGTATGGCTCACGTGTTGAACCTGGTTGTCCAGCAATTTTTAGCCCACTATCCCAGACTAGATGGCCTTCTGCAGAGGGCACGGTTGCTGTGTGCTCACTTCCGCCGTTCGCATCCCGCAGCTCAGCGACTTACATCTCTACAGAAGTCGTTGGGCCTGCCACTTCACCGGCTAAAATGCGATGTGCCTACCCGGTGGAATTCAACTCTGCACATGTTGCAGCGACTGTGGCAGCACCGACAAGCCCTGGTGCAATACGTTCTGACGTATAGCCTGGGCCAACGAGATTCAGAGGTGGGGCAAATCACGCTGGAGGAGTGGTCTCAGATCAGGGACCTATGCACCCTTCTGCACAGTTTTGAAATGGCGACGAAGATGTTTAGTGCTGACGATGCCATTATCAGCATGACTATTCCGGTGATTTACATGCTGGAGCACATGTTAAACAGAATTCGGAGTCAGGTGGTGGCACAAGAGGAGGTGGAGGAAGTAGAGGAGGAGGAGTTGTATGCGGAAGGGCTAACATCTGCAAGGTCCAGACAGTCGGCAGCACCAAGGCGGCAGGCATGTGAGGGTGGGGGAGATGGTTTTACCAGGGTGCATGGTAGCAGCCAAACTAGTGAGGAAGGTGCAGGAGCCCAGGAAGAAGTGGAGGACGAACTGATGGAAGACTCATCAGATGAGGGAGACCTTGATCACATTTCTGTTGTGCGAGGTTGGGGGGAGAGGACAGAGGAAGGAAGCATGATTGTTACCTCGCCACCAACACAACAGGGACTTGGTGCTCCTGGATGCGCAACACACATGAGTGCCTTCTTGCTGCACTACCTGCAACATGACCCTCGAATTGTGAGAATTAGAAATAATCCTGACTACTGGGTTGCCACACTGTTAGATCCCCGGTACAAAAGTAAATTTGCAGAAATTATTCCTGCCATAGAAAGGGATGCACGCATGCAGGAGTATCAGCAGAGACTGTTGCAGGATCTTACATGTGCTTTTCCACAAAATACCAGTGGTGCACGTAGTGAATATCACAGTTCCAACTTGCCAACCGTGGGACCGTCAAGTGTTCAGCACTCAAACCGTGACAGAACCACAGTATCTGCTGGTAACATCAATTTTGCGGAATCATTTCACCACTTTTTTAGCCCATCCTTTGCAAGGCCACAGGAGACAAGAAGTCTGACACATAGTCAACGCCTAGAGACGATGGTACAGGAGTATCTCCAAGTAAACATTGAAGCCACGACTGTGTCACTGGACCCTTGCTCTTTTTGGGCTTCCAATCTGGATAAATGGCCGGAGCTAGCCACTTACGCCTTGGAGATCTTGTCATGCCCCGCAGCCAGCGTTCTGTCTGAACGTGTGTTCAGCGCTGCTGGTGGTGTGCTGACAGATAAGCGCACGCGGCTCTCCACTGATAATGTAGACAGACTCACGTTCATAAAGATGAACAAATCATGGATCCGAAACGACTTTTCTACCCCTGTGTCATCCTGGGGAGAGTAAAAGCTTGATGATTGGTTAAAATCACCCTTCCAACCGTTTTAAGCTTTCAAATTACTAATCATGTTTATCTGTATCTTGACTGGAAAATAATTTGGGCTTTGTAGCAGTGTGCAGCACTGATCCTATTAGGCCATCTATACTAAAGCTTCACCAGATTTAAAATTAAAAATAATTTTTAGCTGCATCTAGCCCGGAAAATAATTTTGGGGCTCCGAGATGCGCAAGGCACATAAGTGCCTTCTTGCTGCACTACCTGCAGCATGACCCTCATATTGTCAGAATTCGAAGTAATCATGACTACTGGGTTGCCACACTCTTAGATCCCCCAAACTTTTCGATCAACCTTTTCATTTTAATAAAGACCAAAAAAATGGTCATTTTTGAAATTATAAGCATTAGCAGGTTGTTAGAAACTGAAATCAAACAGTTTTCAACTCAAAACTTTATTCTAGGTGATGTTACATTTTCACATAGGACCCCTTGTTCGAAAGGAGCTTCTGAACTCTCTCGTCCATTGAATTTGTCAGGTTTTGGATGGTTTCTGCTTCAATTGTTTTGCATGAGGACAGAATACCCTCCCAGAGCTGTTGCTTAGATGTGAACTGCCTCCCGCAATCATAGACACTCCTTTTAATGATGCTCCAAAGGTTCTGAATGGGGTAGAGGTCAGGGGAGCATGGGGGTCACACCATAAGTTTGTCCCCTTTTATGCCCATATCAGCCAGAGATGCAGATGTTTTATGTGCAGCATGAGATGGTGCATTATCATGCAGAAAAATGATCTTGCTGTGAAATACACGGTTCTTCTTCTTGAACCATGGCAGGAAGTGCTGTTTGAGAAAATCCACATACATTATGGAGTTCATCTTTAGCGCCTTCAGGGATCCTAAAGGGGCCGACAATCTCTCTCCCCATGATTCCAGCCCAAAACATTACTCCACCTCCTCCTTGTTGGCGCTGTAGCCGTGTTTGCGTGGGGTGTCCATCAACCAGCCATCCTCCACTCCATCCATCTGGACCATCGAGCGCTGCACGGCACTCATCCGTGAACAAAACAGTTTTGAAATCAGTCTTCATGTAATGTTTGGCCCACTGGAGCCGTTTCTGCTTGTGTGAAGTGGATAGAGGAGGTCGACAGGATGGCGCATGCACAGCTGCAAACCTCTGAAGGACCCTGCATCTTGTTGTTCGGGGGACGTTGGAGGCACAAGCAGCTTCAAAAACTTGTCTGCTGCTATGACAAGGCTTTTTTGCCGCTGCTCTTTCAACCTGACGTAATTGCCTGTAGGAAAGAGTCCTCAATTTGCCCTTATCAGCACGCACACGTGTGTACTGTGAATCAGCTACATACTTCTTGATTGCCAAGACACTTCATCCTGATCATCGCACAATGTTGATTGTAGTCATGCCTTGACCTAAACACTCCACAATTTGTTGCTTCTCAGCAGCCGACACATCCTTTTTCTTTCCCATTTTGGCAGAAAATGTAGGCTGCTTAATAATGTGAGAGAGCCTTCTTAAGTAGTCTTGCCTTTCATTGGACACACCTGCCAAACTAATTAGCACAGGTGTCTGCAATTGCTTACAGTGATATAAAGAGCCCTGACACACATCACCATCAATGAGTTTAACTGACAAACAAACAAATTCTTCCCTTATCACTCCTAAACACTTTTTGTATAATAATTTGGAACGCAGTGTACATGTGCTTTTCCACAAAACACCAGTGGTTCACGTAGTGAATCTTACAGTTCTAACTTGCCAACCGTGGTCTGTATGGAGTTGTTCAATAAAGGGCCCAAAATTAAGATAACATAGATGGGAGAGGTCTCTATGAATAGGAATTCCTAAGTATTTGATACCCTGTGAGGGCCAGGCAAAGGGAAAGGTGGACTGGATGGAATCCTATATGGATTTGGGGAGGGAGACATCGAGGGCCTCAGACTTCGCTGCATTGATTTTAAAATTTTACCATGTAACAAAGTGATCTATTTCAGCCATAACAGCATGGATGGATATATGTGATTGAGTGATATATACTAGGACATCATCAGCAAATAGAGAGCACTTGTACTCGGTGCCTCCCACCTCAATCCACCTAATATTGGGGTTATGGCGAATTGATGAGAGCAGGTGCTCCGTCACTAGGATGTATAAGAGAGGGGACAGAGGACATCACTGCCTTGTCCCATTGGTGATTGTGAAAGGTGATGAAAATGTTCTGACGCGCCCCCTGGGCCTTGGGACACCCGGAGCCGGACCCTTTTTGGTGGATGCTGGTGGTTGTAGTCTTCGTGGCGGCGACCCAGTTCCGTGGCTCAGGGCGGTCAAACCAGTGGCGGAACTATTTATGTGGTTTTCATGTTTAAATGTCCGACTACGCCACCCGTGGCTTGCGGTCAGAGTGAAACGCCGCTACAGGGCAGACCACTGAGGCTGGTGTTGTGGGTGCAGCAGAGCGTAGCATAACTCCCCACGGGAGGAGTATAGCCTCAGGGCAGTGTATGCGGAGGATGGGGGTGATGGTGCAGGGCAGCAGCAGTAACGACACGGAGTCAGTGATGCAGTTCAGGGCCTTTACTCACAGTTCTTATTATCCAGACCACGTCTGCAGGTAACGGCTGCCCACGTCGTACTGTGCTCACCAGGTGAGGGGCTCAGACAACTCCCAGATAACTTTGGAGCACTTCACAGGACCCCCTTTGTGTGTCCTTTGTCTGGCCTTTCTTACCAACACTTCTGTCCGGCTGCCTCGGGCCTCCTCTTGGTAAACTTGGCGCCAGTTTCCCTGACCCTATGTGGTGCCTTCCTAGCGGGTGTAGCGAGGGGCTGCGCCACATAAAATGTCAGAGCCTCCGGTTTCTAGCTGAGGGTCGTTTCCTGCCTCCACTAGTTCGGGGACCGGTCTCCCCCTTTGGCCTGACCCCTCCACGCAGGTGGATTCGGGCGTGCGGTGGCGACTCGCCCGTCCGCACCCCTGGGATCCCTTCATTCCTCGTTCCTGGAGCCTTCTCCGCTCCTCTTCCTTCCTTATCCCTCTGCCAGGCCTGGGCCTCTGTTACTAGGCCCGCCTCCGGAGCAGAGCTCATGCAGAGCCCCTGCTCCCTGCCACTTCTGCTCAGACTTCTCTGCACTGAACTAAGATGGTGCCCACCTTTTATACTCCCTTCTCAATGCACCCAGGAACTGCTTCCTCCCTGCTCCTGCACTACAGGGTTCCCCTTCCTCAGTGTTCCCTCCCCCCACTCCAGCCAGGGACAGGGACTGTCGTGCCCATCTCAGGGGCATATTGGTCGCCCTGCCCCACGGCAATGTGGTGTAATGCATGCAGGTGTCGGGTCCTGATCCACACTCCATCCTTACCTGAGAGTGAGATATCACACCTCTGGGTGAGGTGCAATACGTCTTTAGCAACCGAGCCCTCAGGGTGCTACAGTTCCATTTATCTTCAGCCTAGGTGACGTATTGAGATACAGGGCCGTGATTTTGGCTATAAAAGGGTCCCCTAGACCCCTACCCCAAGCTTTTTAAGAGAATCATATATGGCGTGCCAGGAGACTCTATGGAATGCTTTCTCAGCATCCAACGAGAGTATCTAATTACAAATTTTTAACTGCATCTAGCCCAGGAAATACTTTGTGCCTAGTAGCAGTGTCTGCTAGTAAGCGGATTATCCCGGCTGTTAAGCAAGCTGCACCACCTGTAGTTTAGACACTTAATTTTTTCAAAGGAAATGCTTCGGGACCATGGGATACTTAGTGAAGAGCATCAGGAGGCACCCCAAGGCATAGGGGCTGGGACTGGCAGTAGGATGCCTTGCGGTGGACAGCCGAGCTCGATCCTTATAAAAGCTTTTTAACTGCAGCAGCTTTAGTGGACGCTACTGGAGCTGGAATTACCACGGCTGCTGGCATGAGACTTGCCCTCCAATAGATCCTTGTAAATGGATTTAAAGTGTATTCATTCAAATTAGAGAGACAATTTAAATTAAAAAGCTTAGAGCTGCCTCCACCACAGGGGGGCTCGCTCGACCCACCAGCGGACAGGCACCAGTATTGGGAGAGGGGGGCTGGCCGTCAGGGTTCACCGCGGCTCTGGCACAAACCCGGCGACACGGAGGTGGCACGGGCAGGAGCGGACTGGCCGTGTCGGCTTCTCACTTTTTGGATCTTAGAAGGGCATGACATGCCTATATCTGTGTCTCCCCCTCCTTTTACTCCTCCACCTCTTTTATTTTCGCATGACTATATGTACTTGTCACTTTTCCATGTGTTAGTTATGTCTTCTGAGCAGTTTGTCAGCTTTTGGACACCTTTGAAGGTGTTTTCTATGTGTTTCTATGTGTTTTTGTTTGCCTGCCATTGGTTTTAACGGTGTTCGAAGGTGTTCGACGAACAGTTCGACGAACAGTTCGGCGAACACACGGGTGTTCGACGAACCGAACCGAACTCGAACACTGCGGGGGTGGCTCAACACTAGTGTTCAGCACTCAAACCGTAACAGAACAACAGTATCTGCTGGTAACATCAATTTTGCGGAATCATTTCACCACTTTTTTAGCCCATCCTTTGCAAGGCCACAGGAGACAAGAAGTCTGACACATAGTCAACGCCTAGAGACGATGGTACAGGAGTATCTCCAAGTAAACATTGAAGCCACGACTGTGTCACTGGACCCTTGCTCTTTTTGGGCTTCCAATCTAGATAAATGGCCGGAGCTAGCCACTTACGCCTTGGAGATCTTGTCATGCCCCGCAGCCAGCGTTCTGTCTGAACGTGTGTTCAGCGCTGCTGGTGGTGTGCTGACAGATAAGCGCACGCGGCTCTCCACTGATAATGTAGACAGACTCACGTTCATAAAGATGAACAAATCATGGATCCGAAACGACTTTTCTACCCCTGTGTCATCCTGGGGAGAGTAAAAGCTTGATGATTGGTTAAAATCACCCTACCAACCGTTTTAAGCTTTCAAATTACTAATCATGTTTATCTGTATCTTGACTGGAAAATAATTTGGGCTTTGTAGCAGTGTGCAGCACTGATCCTATTAGGCCATCTATACTAAAGCTTCACCAGATTTAAAATTAAAAATAATTTTTAGCTGCATCTAGCCCGGAAAATAATTTTGGGGCTCCGAGATGCGCAAGGCACATAAGTGCCTTCTTGCTGCACTACCTGCAGCATGACCCTCATATTGTCAGAATTCGAAGTAATCATGACTACTGGGTTGCCACACTCTTAGATCCCCCAAACTTTTCGATCAACCTTTTCATTTTAATAAAGACCAAAAAAATGGTCATTTTTGAAATTATAAGCATTAGCAGGTTGTTAGAAACTGAAATCAAACAGTTTTCAACTCAAAACTTTATTCTAGGTGATGTTACATTTTCACATAGGACCCCTTGTACGAAAGGAGCTTCTGAACTCTCTCGTCCATTGAATTTGTCAGGTTTTGGATGGTTTCTGCTTCAATTGTTTTGCATGAGGACAGAATACCCTCCCAGAGCTGTTGCTTAGATGTGAACTGCCTCCCGCCATCATAGACACTCCTTTTAATGATGCTCCAAAGGTTCTGAATGGGGTAGAGGTCAGGGGATCATGGGGGTCACGCCATAAGTTTGTCCCCTTTTATGCCCATATCAGCCAGAGATGCAGATGTTTTATGTGCAGCATGAGATGGTGCATTATCATGCAGAAAAATGATCTTGCTGTGAAATACACGGTTCTTCTTCTTGAACTATGGCAGGAAGTGCTGTTTGAGAAAATCCACATACATTATGGAGTTCATCTTTAGCGCCTTCAGGGATCCTAAAGGGGCCGACAATCTCTCTCCCCATGATTCCAGCCCAAAACATTACTCCACCTCCTCCTTGTTGGCGCTGTAGCCGTGTTTGCGTGGGGTGTCCATCAACCAGCCATCCTCCACTCCATCCATCTGGACCATCGAGCGCTGCACGGCACTCATCCGTGAACAAAACAGTTTTGAAATCAGTCTTCATGTAATGTTTGGCCCACTGGAGCCGTTTCTGCTTGTGTGAAGTGGATAGAGGAGGTCGACAGGATGGCGCATGCACAGCTGCAAACCTCTGAAGGACCCTGCATCTTGTTGTTCGGGGGACGTTGGAGGCACAAGCAGCTTCAAAAACTTGTCTGCTGCTATGACAAGGCTTTTTTGCCGCTGCTCTTTCAACCTGACGTAATTGCCTGTAGGAAAGAGTCCTCAATTTGCCCTTATCAGCACGCACACGTGTGTACTGTGAATCAGCTACATACTTCTTGATTGCCAAGACACTTCATCCTGATCATCGCACAATGTTGATTGTAGTCATGCCTTGACCTAAACACTCCACAATTTGTTGCTTCTCAGCAGCCGACACATCCTTTTTCTTTCCCATTTTGGCAGAAAATGTAGGCTGCTTAATAATGTGAGAGAGCCTTCTTAAGTAGTCTTGCCTTTCATTGGACACACCTGCCAAACTAATTAGCACAGGTGTCTGCAATTGCTTACAGTGATATAAAGAGCCCTGACACACATCACCATCAATGAGTTTAACTGACAAACAAACAAATTCTTCCCTTATCACTCCTAAACACTTTTTGTATAATAATTTGGAACGCAGTGTACATGTGCTTTTCCACAAAACACCAGTGGTTCACGTAGTGAATCTTACAGTTCTAACTTGCCAACCGTGGTCTGTATGGAGTTGTTCAATAAAGGGCCCAAAATTAAGATAACATAGATGGGAGAGGTCTCTATGAATAGGAATTCCTAAGTATTTGGTACCCTGTGAGGGCCAGGCAAAGGGAAAGTTGGACTGGATGGAATCCTATATGGATTTGGGGAGGGAGACATCGAGGGCCTCAGACTTCGCTGCATTGATTTTAAAATTTTACCATGTAACAAAGTGATCTATTTCAGCCATAACAGCATGGATGGATATATGTGATTGAGTGATATATACTAGGACATCATCAGCAAATAGAGAGCACTTGTACTCGGTGCCTCCCACCTCAATCCACCTAATATTGGGGTTATGGCGAATTGATGAGAGCAGGTGCTCCGTCACTAGGATGTATAAGAGAGGGGACAGAGGACATCACTGCCTTGTCCCATTGGTGATTGTGAAAGGTGATGAAAATGTTCTGACGCACCCCCTGGGCCTTGGGACACCCGGAGCCGGACCCTTTTTGGTGGATGCTGGTGGTTGTAGTCTTCGTGGCGGCGACCCAGTTCCGTGGCTCAGGGCGGTCAAACCAGTGGCGGAACTATTTATGTGGTTTTCATGTTTAAATGTCCGACTACGCCACCCGTGGATTGCGGTCAGAGTGAACCGCCGCTACAGGGCAGACCACTGAGGCTGGTGTTGTGGGTGCAGCAGAGCGTAGCATAACTCCCCACGGGAGGAGTATAGCCTCAGGGCAGTGTATGCGGAGGATGGGGGTGATGGTGCAGGGCAGCAGCAGTAACGACACGGAGTCAGTGATGCAGTTCAGGGCCTTTACTCACAGTTCTTATTATCCAGACCACGTCTGCAGGTAACGGCTGCCCACGTCGTACTGTGCTCACCAGGTGAGGGGCTCAGACAACTCCCAGATAACTTTGGAGCACTTCACAGGACCCCCTTTGTGTGTCCTTTGTCTGGCCTTTCTTACCAACACTTCTGTCCGGCTGCCTCGGGCCTCCTCTTGGTAAACTTGGCGCCAGTTTCCCTGACCCTATGTGGTGCCTTCCTAGCGGGTGTAGCGAGGGGCTGCGCCACATAAAATGTCAGAGCCTCCGGTTTCTAGCTGAGGGTCGTTTCCTGCCTCCACTAGTTCGGGGACCGGTCTCCCCCTTTGGCCTGACCCCTCCATGCAGGTGGATTCGGGCGTGCGGTGGCGACTCGCCCGTCCGCACCCCTGGGATCCCTTCATTCCTCGTTCCTGGAGCCTTCTCCGCTCCTCTTCCTTCCTTCTCCCTCTTCCAGGCCTGGGCCTCTGTTACTAGGCCCGCCTCCGGAGCAGAGCTCATGCAGAGCCCCTGCTCCCTGCCACTTCTGCTCAGACTTCTCTGCACTGAACTAAGATGGTGCCCACCTTTTATACTCCCTTCTCAATGCACCCAGGAACTGCTTCCTCCCTGCTCCTGCACTACAGGGTTCCCCTTCCTCAGTGTTCCCTCCCCCCACTCCAGCCAGGGACAGGGACTGTCGTGCCCATCTCAGGGGCATATTGGTCGCCCTGCCCCACGGCAATGTGGTGTAATGCATGCAGGTGTCGGGTCCTGATCCACACTCCATCCTTACCTGAGAGTGAGATATCACACCTCTGGGTGAGGTGCAATACGTCTGTAGCAACCGAGCCCTCAGGGTGCTACAGTTCCATTTATCTTCAGCCTAGGTGACGTATTGCGATACAGGGCCGTGATTTTGGCTATAAAAGGGTCCCCTAGACCCCTACCCCAAGCTTTTTAAGAGAATCATATATGGCGTGCCAGGAGACTCTATGGAATGCTTTCTCAGCATCCAACGAGAGTATCTAATTACAAATTTTTAACTGCATCTAGCCCAGGAAATACTTTGTGCCTAGTAGCAGTGTCTGCTAGTGAGCGGATTATCCCGGCTGTTAAGCAAGCTGCACCACCTGTAGTTTAGACACTTAATTTTTTCAAAGGAAATGCTTCGGGACCATGGGATACTTAGTGAAGAGCATCAGGAGGCACCCCAAGGCATAGGGGCTGGGACTGGCAGTAGGATGCCTTGTGGTGGACAGCCGAGCTCGATCCTTATAAAAGCTTTTTAACTGCAGCAGCTTTAGTGGACGCTACTGGAGCTGGAATTACCGCGGCTGCTGGCATGAGACTTGCCCTCCAATAGATCCTTGTAAATGGATTTAAAGTGTATTCATTCAAATTAGAGAGACAATTTAAATTAAAAAGCTTAGAGCTGCCTCCACCACAGGGGGGCTCGCTTGACCCACCAGCGGACAGGCACCAGTATTGGGAGAGGGGGGCTGGCCGTCAGGGTTCACCGCGGCTCTGGCACAAACCCGGCGACACGGAGGTGGCACGGGCAGGAGCGGACTGGCCGTGTCGGCTTCTCACTTTTTGGATTTTAGAAGGGCATGACATGCCTATATCTGTGTCTCCCCCTCCTTTTACTCCTCCACCTCTTTTATTTTCGCATGACTATATGTACTTGTCACTTTTCCATGTGTTAGTTATGTCTTCTGAGCAGTTTGTCAGCTTTTGGACACCTTTGAAGGTGTTTTCTATGTGTTTCTATGTGTTTTTGTTTGTCTGCCATTGGTTTTAACGGTGTTCGAAGGTGTTCGACGAACAGTTCGACGAACAGTTCGGCGAACACACGGGTGTTCGACGAACCGAACCGAACTCGAACACTACGGGGGTGGCTCAACACTAATCCCTACCTGAATTCACAGCAGAGCGAGCTCAAAATGTCGGCGGCGGCTTTTATAGTGCATCATGACATCATTTCAGCAGCCAATCACAGCCATGCCATTAGTTAATATGCCTACATGCCTAACAGGATGTGCCCACACTTCTTAGGATCCTCATTGGCTGAATAAAATGAAACTGACTCATTGCATTATGGGAACTTCCGATTCCGGTATACGATATTGCAAAAGTATCGGAATTAAGTATCGGAATTCCGATACCACAAATATCGGCCGATACCCGATATTTCAGTATCGGAATTCTCAACACTAAATAAGTGACTGGCAAATTCAGGATAAATGTTGGCTATGGGTTAAACTTGTCATGGATCCACCTATGCTTCTTGAGAAAAAAAATCCATAAAACATTCACTGTCGGTAAGACTGGAGGACAGGTTTAAAATGATCACTTTACAGGATGTATGTGTATAAATGTAAATCCCTCTAGTCAGTGAGAAATTTATGCATATCACATAGGCCTCAGCCCTTAACAGAGAAGGTGAATTTAGCATACTGTGCAATATTTGAGCATAAATCAAAACCATATGCATTGTGCTCATGAGCTAAACAAAATAACCTTCCCTGATATGAGAACTACATGGGTCTGTTTTCCAGCAGAAGGGTTAGGAAGATGAAAACATCCATTACTGCCACAGGGGAAAAAAAATCAGCTGAAAGCTTCAGCAGATTACTCTATTTAGCCTTTAATAATAGAAGAGCCTGTGATGCATTGTGTTATAAGCAGCAAAATGGTTAAACAATTACAGAACAGCAAATTGGTTAAATAATGAAATTACCGCGTGCATGCTAACTAGCAGGTGCACACAATACCTCCACGATATGCACATGTCTCGCCTGCAAATAATGGCATTTCTTACATGCATAGTAGATTAGAAAAATGCATTGTGATACATTCGATATAGTGGTTTTAGTATTATCTATACTTTCATACACAAAGATGTTAAAATATAAAATAGTCTTTAAAGGGGTTTTCCCACGAGCAAAGTACTTTTTAATTAATAGATCTTAGAATATAAATAAGTTCCATAATTGGATGTGTTAAAAAATGTTCCTGTGCTGAGATAATCTTATAAATGTGCCCCTGCTGTGTACTGTGCAATGGCTGTGTCTGACCGTACAGGAACATGGTCTGATCATACCACAGCTCCTGGGCAGGAGAGGACGCAAAAGAGTATACAGACAGGTGTATTGATTAAAGTGTACTTTGTTCATGAAAAAAAACCTTAAATATCTTAATCCACCTTAGATTATGAAAAAAATATGCTGTTTTGAACTGCACTTACTATTTCTTTCACTAGGGGGAGTATGTATGAATAAAAGTACTGTGGCCCTGATTCATTAAGACTGACTTGTACATGGCAGCCTTTACGAAGGGGCATAGTGTAGCAAGAGATGCTTGATTCATTCAAAGGTGCACACCACTTAATAAAGCTAGTGCATCTTACAAGGGTCATGTGCCACATCAGAATTCTTATTCCAGTTGAGGACTGGAGTAAGATTTCTGGAGTAAGGAATTCCATGTCTGGTCATGAATTAGTTGGGCAGGCATTGCCATGCCCCTGTCCCACCCATGCTCCAGCCACTTTGGTTTTCTGACATAAGAATTGGGACTTGTGTGTTATGTTTATAACATCCTAGTTGCTTCTGTTGTTTTTTTCATCTGTTTTTTTTTTTTACTGAAGCAGGCGGATTGTGTGTACTTTTTTTCTATCTATTG
Organism: Phyllobates terribilis; assembly: GCF_046119375.1. Taxonomy (NCBI): domain Eukaryota; kingdom Metazoa; phylum Chordata; class Amphibia; order Anura; family Dendrobatidae; genus Phyllobates; species Phyllobates terribilis. The sequence goes on from NW_027362770.1 coordinate 111,406,653, forward strand.
ACTCTTAACAATGAAATGAACATATACCCTGCTGTAAGTAAATAAGTAGAAGCAATAGTACATATAAATAACATAGGGTTAGTGATGAGTGAGCAATAAAATGCTCAGGTACTCATTGCTCGGGTTGAGCAAATTGGAATACTCGGGTGCTCGACCCGAGCAACGAGCTCAATGTAAGTCTATGGTAAACTCGAGCATTTCTCAGGCGGCTCCCCCCGGCGGTCTGCAGAGGGCCTAAAAATTGCCCAAATCGATGGGAACAGTGCTCAAATGACATGGGGACAGCATGGGGAAGACCCATGGAAGCATCTCTGACTCCCAGATCACTGCTGTCAGCAACGTTGTCAGAGGTATTACGCCACATTTACAGACTCACAATAAAACATACAAAAACAAAACTAAAATGGATTTTCCTGGGAAATATGTTAAGGAACATCCTTTCCATGACATGTACAATGTATATAAAGCAAAATAAATAATAAAAAACAAAAATACTCCTCCACACCTTGGGCTATGTTCACACGTAGCGTTTTTGATGAGTTTTTGCACTTTTGCTTTGCTTTCAACAAAGACAAATGCATTCACCAGGAAATGTCATTTTAACATTTTACAACCTTATCTCGCCATGTGGTGTGTGACACATCATCAGACACATGCATACAGTGTTGAAAAGACATGGAAACAGCATGGGGAAGACCTCTGGAAGCATTTCTGACTCCCAGGTCACTGCCTAAAAGTGTGCCCATCATAAGAGATCCTTGGCGCATGCGAAGATGCCTCCCGCCATGCACCTGTCGGTGCAGACTTGCAACAATCACCGTCCACGTCCTTGTCCCAGTGCAGCGTTCAGTTGTCCCTACCCCATTCATTGGAATGCAAGCGCAAGTATGCAGCCAGCCACCCACCCAACCACCCACAGGCTGCAATACTATACTGCCAAATTTTTGACAGCTGCTTGCACGTGAAATGTGGCCTTTTAGGCTCGTGGAGGTTGAAGCTTTTCATAACCTCATGCCGGCGGCCGGGTGTCCATACTTGGTCCCCAGCCGCCACTGTTTCTCCCAGTGTTGCCTCCGCCTTCCACAAGCACGGGTCCCACAACATTACCCGTGTCCTTCCCAGTGCACTTACTGGGAAGGACCGCCTAACCACAAACACGTTGACAGGTGAATGTGGCCAGCGATGGTACGGAGCCAGTCCACAACTTTTTTTGCTGAGAGTTGTATTTAGCTCGGTGAAAGGACTGGCATAGAGGGAAACCGTATCTACCCTGCATGTCATTTCTCCCAGGAAGTCCTCTAATGCAGCTTGTTGCAGAAGCAAAGGCAGCCCGTCCAACATCAACTCGCACTAGTCGATGGTGCTTTGACACACACACATCTTTCTTTGAGCATTTAATTTCTTGAATACAGAGTTGGACAATGGCCTGATCTGTAATGCGGTTTAAGAAATAACATGCATAAGCATGTCCGATCCACATTAAAAAAACAGCCATAGAGTGTCCGGGAACCTTCCGCGACACTTTTCTTAGCCAGGGCTGCTTCTCGGCAAGGTTGGACGGGCCAACCAGAGAATCAGAGACTTCTCCGGTGGGCCCTGGCTTCTCCTACAGGAGAGTTCATAGTGCCGAGATGAGGCCATGATGATGGTAGAGAACACCATCTGCTTAGTTTTCTGTTACTTGGAATGCAAGTGCAAGTATGCAGCCAGCCACCCACCCACAGGCCGCAACACTAAACTGCCAGATTTCTGGGCAGCTGCTTGCACTTGAAATATGGCCATTTAAGCTCGTGGAGGCGGAAGCTTTTCACAACCTCATGTCGGCGGTAGCCGGGTGTCCATACTCGGTCCCCAGCCGCCACTATTTCTCCCGGTATTGTCTTCGCCTTCCACAAGCATGGGTCCCACAACATTACCCGTGCCCTCCCCAGTGCACTTACTGGTAAGGACCACCTAACCACAAACACATGTATAGGCCAGGGACGGTACGGAGCCAGTCCACAACTTTTTTTGCTGAGAGTTTTATTTAGCTCGGTGAAAAGACTGGCATAGAGGGAAACCGTATCAACCCTGTGTGTCATTTCTCCCAGGAAGTCCTCTAATGCAGCTTGTTGCAGAAGCAATGGCAGCCCATCCAACATCAACTCGCATTGTCGGTGGTGCTTTGACACACAAACATCTTTCTTTGCGCATTTAATTCCATGAATACAGAGTTGGACAATGGCCTGATCTGCAATGCGGTTTAAGAAATAGCATGCATAAGCATGTCCGATCCACAATAAAAAAGCAGCCATAGAGTGTCCGGGAACCTTCCCCCAATCCCCCACACTTTTCTTAGCCAGGGCTGCTTCTCGGCAAGGTTGGACGGGCCCACCAGAGAACCGGAGACTCCTCCGGCGGGCCCTGGATTCTCCTTCAGGAGAGTTCATAGTGCGGAGGTGAGGCCATGATGATGATAGAGGCCACCATCTGCTTAGTTTTCTGTTACTTGGAATGCAAGCGCAAGTATGCAGCCAGCCACCCACCAACAGGCCGCAACACTAAACTGCCAGATTTCTTGGCAGCAGCTTGCAATTGAAATATGGCCTTTTAGGCTCGTGGAAGCGGAAGCTTTTCACAACCTCATACCGGCGGCGGTCTGGGGTCCATACTCGGTCCCCAGCCACCACTGTTTCTCCCGGTGTCGTCTCCACTTTCCACAAGCACGGGTCCCACAACATTACCCGTGCCCTCCCCAGTGCACTTACTGGGAAGGACCGCCTAACCACAAACACGTGGACAGGTGAATGTGGCCAGGGACGGTAAGGATCCAGTCCACAGCTTTTTTTTGCTGAGTTGTATTTCACCACAGCCATATTCTTTACCTCGGTGAAAGGACTGGCATAGAGGGAAACCGTATCTACTCCGGCTGTCATTTCTCCGTCACCAGTATCCGCCCATTGTCACACACGACCATGCCTGGCTGTATGTTCAGTGGTGAGAGCAACAGATCAGGCTGCTGTGTTACAGGTTTCAACAACGCTGCAACGCTGGGCGGTTTGTCAATTAATCATTAAGCATGTTATCTTCAGCACAGCCTGTTGCCGCTTGGCCAAGGCAGTGCTGCAGTGCTGTCAGCTTGTGACTGATGTGGTCATTTTGGAGATGGAGGGGAAGGTGCATGAGCTGAACAATGTGATTACATTGAGGTTAAATTGGTGACGCTGTTTTTTATACTAAAGAAAGATCCTATTGTTTTGTTTTGTTTTTACGTTATTTTTTAAGACAAATGCATTCACCGGGAAATGTCATTTTAACATTTTACAACCTTATCTGGCAATGTGGTGTGTGACACATCATCAGATACATCCTGTTTTACTTATGATGGAGGGACTCTGAAGGTCATAAAGCTTATTTTTATAGGGACATCAGACGGCCCTTACTATTCTTAAAAGGCCAGCAGTCGGCCCTCGCTATTGTGAGAGAGCCATCAGCCGGCTTTGCTTTGTTGTTCCCATTATTAACAAGTGGGTCTCCTATACTGTTATTGGGTATCCAGTGACTACAAGGGCTGCCAAAAATTTGGACGCAACCCAATACCCCTTTGAAGAGACATAGAAGAGGGTCTCAGTAAAAAAATGTTCCCATTATAAAGGAGCGGGTCTCCTATAGTGGTAATGCCCATGCTGTGGCTGCAAGGGCTGCCAAAATTTGGGAAAAACCCCACTAAGAATTTAAAGACACATAGAGCAGGGCCACAGTAACGACAAATTCCCATAAGAAAGGAGAGAGTCTGCTATACAGTTATAGGGTATGCAGTGAGTCCAACGGCTGACCAATTTTAGGAAAAACCCAACTAAGAATTTAAAGACACACAGAGCAGGGCCACAGTAACGAGTACAACATGTTCCCATTAGAAAGGAGAGAGCCTACTATACAGTTATAGGGTATGCAGTGAGTCCAACGGCTGACCAATTTTAGGAAAAACCCCACTAAGAATTTAAAGACACACAGAGCAGGGCCACAGTAACGAGTACGACATGTTCCCATTAGAAAGGAGAGAGTCCGCTATAGAGTTATTGGGTATGCAGTGAGTCCAACGGCTGACCAATTTTAGGAAAAACCCTACTAAGAATTTAAAGACACACAGAGCAGGGCCACAGTAACGAGTACAACATGTTCCCATTAGAAAGGAGAGAGTCTGTTATACCGTTATAGGGTATGCAGTGAGTCCAACGGCTGACCAATTTTAGGAAAAACCCCACTAAGAATTTAGAAAGGAGAGAGTCTCCCATAGTGTTGGCCTATGAAGTGAATGCAAGGGCAGCCAAAAATTTGGAGGCACTTCAATGCCCCTTGGAAGAGACGTGGAGGAGGGCCTCATAAAAAATGTTCCCATTAGAAAAGACTGGGCCTCCTATACTTATAATGCTCATGTACTAAGTGTATGGACTGACAAACATTTACCCCTGGGGGGTATACATGAACATACTGTATAAAAAATCTTTTTTACTGGTATCATAAACACCCTTTCAAAAAATTATGTGGGTGTTGCATCACGGACCACAGTCACTCTGAGGATATGGTGGTGGAGGATGAGGAGATGGAGGAGGACAAGAGCAAATAGCCAAAATCAGAAAGCGTATACCCATGTGTGCGTGTGAAAAGGTACATGGGAATGCACCTCCCAAGAAAAGACACTGTATTTGAGTTTATGTTACGCTGCTATCATTCGGTGGTGTTGAGAAGTCTGGCCCAATCCAGCCCTTGTTCATTTTTATAATAGTCAGCCTGTCAGCATTTTCATTTGACAGGCGGATGCACTTATCAGTTATAATTCCACCAGCGGCACTAAAAACCCGCTCTGATAAATCGCTGGCGGCAGGGTAGACCAGGACCTCCAAGGCATAGAGAACTAGCTCATTCCACGTATCCAGCTTGGATAACCAATAGTGTTGAGCGAGCACTAAAATGCTCGGGTGCTCGAAGCTCAGGCCGAGCTCACCGTGATACTCGGGTGCTCGACCCGAGCAACGAGCCCAATGTTAGTCTATGGGAGACTCGAGCATTTTTGCGCTGGCACCCCTGGCAGTGTTTTTTAAAAGCCTAACAAGTGCCCAAAACGATAGTGACAGTGCTCAAATGACATGGGGACAGCATGGGGATCGCCCCAGGAAGCATTTCTGACCCCCAGGTCACTGCTGTCAACAACATGGTCAGAGGTAATAAGCCACTTTTACAGGCTCACAATAAAAAGTTCAAAAACGAAAGTGAAACTTTTTTCCTGTGAAATATGTTAAGGAACATCCTTTCCAGGGTAAAGACTTGTGGATAAGTTAAAATAAATGACCAAAAACAAGAATACTCCTCCACACCTTCGGCTATGTTCACAAGTAGCATTTTTTATGCATTTTAGCACATTTGTATTGCTTTCAACTATGACAAATGCATTCACCGTGAAATGTCATTTTAACATTTTACAACCTTATCTGGCCATGTGCTGTGTGACACATGCATAAAGTGCTGAAAAGACAAGGGAACAGCATGGGGAAGACCCCTGGAAGCATCTCTGACTCCCAGGACACTGTCTAAAAGTGTGCCCATCATAAGTGATCCTTACCGCATCAGAAGATGCAGACTTGCAACTATCCCCATGCAAGTTCTAGTCCCAGGGCAGTGTTCAATTGTACCTCCCCCATTCCTTGCAATACAAGCTCAAGTATGCAGCCTGCCACCCACCCACCCCCAGGCTGCAATACCATACTGCTTGCTTGCTTGCTTGAACTTGAAATTGGGCCTTTTAGGCATGTGGAGGCGGAATCTGGCCACCACGTCATGGCTGTGTTGGCGGCCTGGAATCCATACTCAGTCCCCAGCCGCCCGGCGGTCGGGTGTCCATACTCGGTCCCCAGCCGCCCCGTGGCCGGGTGTCCACACACGGTCCCAAGCCGCCTGGGGGCAGCCGGGTGTCCATAAACGGTCCCCAGCCGCCCCTATTTCTCCTTGGAACATCCCCCCACACACTTTTCTTAGCCCAGCCTGCTTTAGGCAGCATTGGACGAGCCCACCAGAGAACCAGACTCCTCTGGTGCGCCCTGACTTCTCCATCGGTGGAGTTGAGAGTGCCAAGGTGAGGAGCATGATGATGATGACAGAAGTTAGCATCTGCTATGTTTTCTTTTAATGCAAGTGTAAGTGTGCAGCCTGCCACCCACCCACCCCCAGACTGCAATTCCATACTGCTAGCTTGCACTTGAAATGGGGCCTTTTAGTTTGGAGGAGGCCGAAGCTGGCCACTACCTCATGGCTGCTTTGGCAGTGAGGTATCCATACTCAGTCCCCAGCCACCCATATTTGTCCTGGTGTGCCTTATACATAAGATTAAGCGCGTATACCAAAACATTACCTGTGCCCTCCCCAGTGCATTTAGTGCGAAGGAGAGCCTATTCCGCTGTAGTGTGTGCATGCAAAACCCCTGTTCATGGTACATGCGAAGATGCCTCCCACCTTGCACCTGTCGTTGCAGACTTGCAACTATCCCCATTCAAGTCCATTTCCCAGGGCAGTGTTCAATTGTACCTCTCCCATTCCTTGCAATGCAAGCACAAGTATGCAGCCTGCCACCCACCCTCCCCCAGGCTGCAATACCATACTGCTTGCTTGCTTGCACTTTAAATTGGGCCTTTTAGGCATGTGGAGGCGGAATCTGGCCACCATGCCATGGCTGTGTCGGCGGACTGGTATCCATACTCAGTCCCCAGCCGCCTGGTGGCCGGGTGTCCCCGCTTGCTCCCCAGCCTCCAGGGGGTGGCCGGGTGTCCATACTCGGTCCCCAGCCACCCCTATTTGTCCCGGTAACCTTTCCCACACTTTTCTTAGCCTGGCCTGCTTTAGGGCAGCATTGGCCGAGCCCACCAGACTATCAGACTCCTCCGGTGGGACCAGGCTTCTCCATCAGGGGAGTTGAGAGTGCCAAGGTGACGAGCATGATGAGGATGATAGAAGTTAGAATCTGCTTTGTTTTGTTGTAATACAAGCGCACGTATGTAGTAGCGGCTAGGCCTGAGGTGGTCAGCGTTTTGGCGCATATCCTACCTCCTCCGAGGATTGCTGGATGTTTTCCTGCTACTATCCAAGTTCTATGACTCCCGTTAAAACAAAGCTTCAGGTGATAAATGTTGGATGAGGTAGTGGCAAAGGAGAAAGAGCAGGAGGAACAGGGACCATTCACATCAATATCAGGCCAGTCAACCAGATATGTCTTGTAGGATATGTTTCTGTAACAAAAGGAGCGGTTTGGCTACACAGTTATAGGGCATACAGTGAGTGCAATGCCTGCCAAAAATTTCGAGCCACTCCAATGCCCCTTGGAAATGACATGGAGGTCAGAGGGCGTTAACTAAACCTTTTTTTCCATTTATAGCAACTGGGTCTCCCGTGCACTGTTGGCCTAAGCAGTGAATGGAAGGCTTTCCAAAAATTATGAGGAACTGCAATGTCCCTTACAAGAGCCATGTGTGGCACCCCAGGGGTCTGGTCACCACAGTAATAGAGATATTACGTCGGAGAACAAGTGGGAGGTTTCCTGGTCAGGATCCCTTAAACATGCAACATCCTCCTGCCCCAATCCTGGGAGGGGAGAATTCTGCCCTTATAAACTGGATCTGGGGCGGGGTCGAGTGAGTCAGAGAACAGTCAGAGTCAGAGTGAGAGCAAGGGAAAGTAACAGCAAGGAGGTCTGTAGGAGCTAGGAGCTAAAGACCAGGGGCTGGAAGCTGAGCAGAGCTCACCCTGGCAGAAGGGAATAGGAACCGGACACAGGAGTCCGAAGCTGTGAGGACTTATATATCCAGCAGCAGAAACCAGCCGGCAGGGGATTTCAGGTCCTCTGGCCATAGAAGCCCGGAGGCTCAGTCACAAGCAAGGGACCAGCACCGCCGTCGTGGAGCGGAGGCTAACAGAAGGCCCCAAGTCACCAGCCATACGGGTGAGCACTACACGGTACACTCAGGGACGTGGGCTACTTCTACCCGCTTACAGCAAGATAGCCAGGAAGAGTGCAGACAGACAGGGAGGCCTACAACTCCACCTGGCCAGGGGAACTCCTGCTTGCTCACAGACTGACCAGGCCTCTTATGCTAGCCAGTACTCCTGGGAGGGTCTACCTTATAATCATCAGTAAAGACCCTGAACTGCACTGCAAAGACTCTGAGTCATTCCTGCTGCACCATCACCTCCATAATCCACACTCACTGCCCTGAGGCTATACTCCTCCCGAGGGGAGTTATCCCATTCTATGCTGCGCACACAACACCAGCCTCAGCGGTCTGCCTCGCAGCGGTGGTACTCCCTGACCGCAATCCACGGGTGGCGCAGTCGGACAATTAACCTCAAAACCTAAGAAAGACTGCCACTGGTTTGACCAGCCTGAGCCACGGGACCGGGTCACCGCCACGGAGACTACAGACCCCAGAGACCCGGCACCGGGTATCCCACACACGTGTACACACGGCCCAGGGGGCGCGTCACATGCAGTACAGCATATTACAAACATAAGTCCCATTATTGGGGAGTGGGTGTCCCAAAGTATTTGCTTATGCTTTCCCAGCAAAAGCTGCCAAAAATTAGGATGGAGCAACTTGCAATGCCCCTTACAAGAGCCATGCAGTACAGCATATTACAAACATAAGTCCCATTATTGGGGAGTGGGTGTCCCATAGTATTTGCTTATGCTTTCCCAGCAAAAGCTGCCAAAAATTAGGACGAAGCAACTTGCAATGCCCCTTACAAGAGCCATGCAGTACAGCATATTACAAACATAAGTCCCATTATTGGGGAATGGGTGTCCCATAGTATTTGCTTATGCTTTCCCAGCAAAAGCTGCCAAAAATTAGGACGGAGCAACTTGCAATGCCCCTTACAAGAGCCAAGCAGTACAGCATATTACAAACATAAGTCCCATTATTGGGGAGTGGGTATCCCATAGTATTTGCTTATGCTTTCCCAGCAAAAGCTGCCAAAAATTAGGATGGAGCAACTTGCAATGCCCCTTACACGAGACATGCAGTACAGCATATTATAAACATAAGTCCCATTATTGGGGAGTGGGTGTCCCATAGTATTTGCTAATGCTTTCCCAGCAAAAGCTGCCAAAAATTAGGATGCAGCAACTTGCAATGCCCCTTACAAGAGCCATGCAGTACAGCATATTACAAACATAAGTCCCATTATTGGGGAGTTGGTGTCCCATAGTATTTGCTTATGCTTTCCCAGCAAAAGCTGCCAAAAATTAGGACGGAGCAACTTGCAATGCCCCTTACAAGAGCCATGCAGTACAGCATATTACAAACATAAGTCCCATTATTGGGGAGTGGGTGTCCCATAGTATTTGCTTATGCCTTGCAAGCAAAAGCTGCCAAAAATAAGGACGGAGGAACTTGCAATGCTGGCACCCTGGTGGTATAGTGGTGGTGGAGGCTGAGGATAAGGAGAAGAAGATTATACAGCCGAAATGAGGAAGCGTATACCCATGTGTGGGTGTGAAGCGGTGCATGTGAATACACCTCCCGAAATAACACAGTGGATTTGACTTTATGTTACTCTGCTGTCATTTGGTGGTGATGAGATGTCTGGCCCAATCCAGCCCTTGTTCATTTTGATAAGGGTCAGCTTGTCAGCATTGTCAGTTGACAGGCGAGTGCGCTTATCAGTTATAATTCCCTCAGCGGCACTAAAAACACGCTCCGATAACCTGCTAGCGACAGGTCAGGCCAGGAAATCCAAGGCATACAGAGCGAGTTCATTCCAAGTGTCCAGCTTGGATACCCAATAATTAAAAGGCACAGAGGAATCACGGAGGACGCTGGTACGATCGGGACGGTACTCCCTCACCATCTTTTGAAACTTTCCACTCCTTGTGAGAGTACCCCACGCCTCAGGGCCTGTAGGCTGGGCAGGTGTCAGAAAACTGTCCCGGAACGTTGACAGTGTTCCCCTGCCTCTGCTGGATTGGAGTTGCATCTCTCTCGCCTGTATGCCTTGGTTGGGCAACGAACTGTGACCTCTGCCGCTAGCGAGTTCAGATGGGAATTTTTTTAAGAGTTCTGCAGCAAGGGCCTTCTGGTATTGCCCCATTTTTGTAGACCTCTCCACCTCAGGAATAAGAGAGTGAAAGTTCTCCTTGTAGCGGGGGTCTACAAGTGTCACCAACCAGTAATGACTGTCACCCAACATTTTGACAACGCGAGGGTCAGGGTTAAGGCAGCGTAACATAAAGTCAGCCATGCGTGCCAGACTGGTAACGGGCAAGATTTCCGTGTCCTCACCAAGTTGACGACTGACCATGCTCTCCTCCTCCTCCTCCTCTTCCTCCTCCCCCCTGTCCTCAGGCCACCCACGCTGAACCGACGGTATGACACTTGTACAGGTACTACCGTCTACAACGCATGATAGCAACTCCTGTTCTTCCTCCTCCTCCTCCTCCTCCTCCTCCTCTCCCTCATTGTCCCCCAATGCATGTTGGGATGAGATGAGGCTGGGCTGTGTGTAATCGCCCGCTATGGCTTCTTGATCCATCTCATCATACTCTGGCTGCAATGCCTCCTCTTTAATTCTCTGCAGAGAGCATTGCAAAAGACAGACAAGTGGGATGCTGACACTAATGATGGCGTCATCGCCACTCACCATCTTGGTGGCCTCCTCAAAGTTTGTCAGGATGGTACATATGTCAGACATCCAGGTCCACTCCTGAGGTCTTATGTGTGGAGTCTGACCTGAATATCGACGGCCTTGTTGCAGCTGGTACTCCACAACTGCTCTCTTCTGCTCACAAATCCTTTGCAACATGTGGAGGGTAGAGTTCCAACGTGTGGGGACATCACACACCAGTCGGTGTGCCGGAAGCTGCAAACGCTGCTGCAACACAGCAAGGGTGGTAGAAGCTGTAGCCGACTTGCGAAAATGATCTGACAGGCGGCGCACTTTCATGAGCAGATATGGCAACTCGGGGTACGATTTAAGAAACCGCTGAACCACGAGGTTAAGCACATGAGCCAGGCATGGTACGTGTGTGATCTCACCTCGCCTCAGAGCCGCCACCAGGTTACGGCCATTGTCACACACGACCATGCCGGGATGTAGGTTCAGCGGTCTCATCCACAGATCTGCCTGCTCTTTCACAGCTGTCCACAACTCACAAGCAGTGTGAGGTTTATCACCTAAGCTTATGAGTTTCAGCACAGCCTGTTGCCGCTTGACAGAGGCAGTACTGCAATGCTTCCCGCTTGTAACTGATGTGGTGATATCTGAGATGGAGGCTGAACATGAGGAAGAGGCGGAGGATGCGCAGGAGCTGTACACTGTGGGGGCAACTCTGACTGACATAGGGCCCGCAATCCTCGGTGTGGGGAGGATGTGTTCCGTCCCAAGGTCCGACTGGGTCCCGGCTTCCACTATGTTTACCCAGTGTGCCGTCAGAGAGATGTACCGTCCCTGGCCACAAGCACTTGTCCACGTGTCCGTTGTCAGGTGGACTCTCCCAGTAACTGCGTTGTTGAGGGCACGGCAGATGCTTTGGGACACGTCCTTGTGTAGTGCGGGGATGGCACACCGGGCAAAATAGTGTCGGCTGGGGACCGAGTACCGAGGAATGGCCACCGCCATAAGATTGCGGAAGGATTCCGTCTCCACCAGCCTAAAAGGCAGCATTTCCAATGCAAGCAGTCGTGAAATGTGCGAATTTAGGAATGTGGCCTGTGGGGCGTTAGCTGCGAATTTCCGCTTTCGTTCAAAGGTCTGGGATATGGAAAATTGAACGCTGCGGTGGGACGTGGACGTGGACGTTGATGCTGTTTCTTGAGAAACTGCCATAACAAGTGAAGACTGAGAGGAGGGGGCATCTTTACATGCAGTATGGACAGGGGATCGCCTTGCACACACAACAGGGGGTTCTATTGCACGCACAACAGTGGAAGAAGCAGTGGTGACTAGTGTTGAGCCACCCCCGTAGTGTTCGAGTTCGGTTCGGTTCGTCGAACACCCGTGTGTTCGCCGAACTGTTCGTCGAACTGTTCGACGAACACCTTCGAACACCGTTAAAACCAATGGCAGGCAAACAAAAACACATAGAAACACATAGAAAACACCTTCAAAGGTGTCCAAAAGCTGACAAACTGCTCAGAAGACATAACTAACACATGGAAAAGTGACAAGTACATATAGTCATGCGAAAATAAAAGAGGTGGAGGAGTAAAAGGAGGGGGAGACACAGATATAGGCATGTCATGCCCTTCTAAAATCCAAAAAGTAAGAAGCCGACACGGCCAGTCCGCTCCTGCCCGTGCCACCTCCGTGTCGCCGGGTTTGTGCCAGAGCCGCGGTGAACCCTGATGGCCAGCCCCCCTCTCCCAATACTGGTGCCTGTCCGCTGGTGGGTCGAGCGAGCCCCCCTGTGGTGGAGGCAGCTCTAAGCTTTTTAATTTAAATTGTCTCTCTAATTTCAATGAATACACTTTAAATCCATTTACAAGGATCTATTGGAGGGCAAGTCTCATGCCAGCAGCCGCGTAATTCCAGCTCCAGTAGCGTCCACTAAAGCTGCTGCAGTTAAAAAGCTTTTATAAGGATCGAGCTCGGCTGTCCACCGCAAGGCATCCTACTGCCAGTCCCAGCCCCTATGCCTTGGGGTGCCTCCTGATGCTCTTCACTGAGTATCCCGTGGTCCCGAAGCATTTCCTTTGAAAAAATGAAGTGTCCAAACTACAGGTGGTGTAGCTTGCTTAACAGCCGGGATAATCCGCTGACTAGCAGACCCTGCTACTAGGCACAAAGTATTTCCTGGGCTAGATGCAGTTAAAAATTTGTAATTAGATACTCTCGTTGGATGCTGAGAAAGCATTCCATAGAGTCTCCTGGCACGCCATATATGATTCTCTTAAAAAGCTTGGGGTAGGGGTCTAGGGGACCCTTTTATAGCCAAAATCACGGCCCTGTATCGCAATACGTCACCTAGGCTGAAGATAAATGGAACTGTAGCACCCTGAGGGCTCGGTTGCTACAGAGGTATTGCACCTCACCCAGAGGTGTGATATCTCACTCTCAGGTAAGGATGTAGTGTGGATCAGGACCCGACACCTGCATGCATTACACCACATTGCCGTGGGGCAGGGCGACCAATATGCCCCTGAGATGGGCACGACAGTCCCTGTCCCTGGCTGGAGTGGGGGGAGGGAACACTGAGGAAGGGGAACCCTGTAGTGCAGGAGCAGGGAGGAAGCAGTTCCTGGGTGCATTGAGAAGGGAGTATAAAAGGTGGGCACCATCTTAGTTCAGTGCAGAGAAGTCTGAGCAGAAGTGGCAGGGAGCAGGGGCTCTGCATGAGCTCTGCTCCGGAGGCGGGCCTAGTAACAGAGGCCCAGGCCTGGAAGAGGGAGAAGGAAGGAAGAGGAGCGGAGAAGGCTCCAGGAACGAGGAACGAAGGGATCTCAGGGGTGCGGACGGGCGAGTTGCCACCGCACGCCAGAATCCACCTGCGTGGAGGGGTCAGGCCAAAGGGGGAGACCGGTCCCCGAAACTAGTGGAGGCAGGAAACGACCCTCAGCTAGAAACAGGATGCTGTGACATTTTATGTGGCGCAGCCCCTCGCTACACCCGCTAGGAAGGCACCACATAGGGTCAGGGAAACTGGCGCCAAGTTTACCAAGAGGAGGCCCGAGGCAGCCGGACAGAAGGGTTGGTAAGAAAGGCCAGACAAAGGACACACAAAGGGGGTCCTGTGAAGCGCTCCAAAGTTATCTGGGAGTTGTCTGAGCCCCTCACCTGGTGAGCACAGTACGACGTGAGCAGCCGTTACCTGCAGACGTGGTCTGGATAATAAGAACTGTGAGTAAAGGCCCTGAACTGCATCACTGACTCCGTGTCATTACTGCTGCTGCCCTGCACCATCACCCCCATCCTCCGCATACACTGCCCTGAGGCTATACTCCTCCCGTGGGGAGTTATGCTACGCTCTGCTGCACCCACAACACCAGCCTCAGCGGTCTGCCCTGGAGCGGCGGTTCACTCTGACCGCAATCCACAGGTGGCGTAGTCGGACATTTAAACATCAAAACCACATAAATAGTTCCGCCACTGGTTTGACCGCCCTGAGCCACGGAACCGGGTTGCCGCCACAGAGACTACAACCACCAGCATCCACCAAAAAGGGTCCGGCTCCGGGTGTCCCAAGGCCCAGGGGGCGCGTCAGAACATTTTCATCACCTTTCACAATCACCAATGGGACAAGGCAGGGATGTTCTCTGTCCCCTCTCTTATACATCCTAGTGACGGAGCACCTGCTCTCATCAATTCGCCATAACCCCAATATTAGGTGGATTGAGGTGGGAGGCACCGAGTACAAGTGCTCTCTATTTGCTGATGATGTCCTAGTATATATCACTCAATCACATATATCCATCCATGCTGTTATGGCTGAAATAGATCACTTTGTTACATGGTCAAATTTTAAAATCAATGCAGCGAAGTCTGAGGCCCTCGATGTCTCCCTCCCCAAATCCATATAGGATTCCATCCAGTCCAACTTTCCCTTTGCCTGGCCCTCACAGGGTATCAAATACTTAGGAATTCCTATTCATAGAGACCTCTCCCATCTATGTTATCTTAATTTTGGGCCCTTTATTGAACAACTCCATACAGACCACGGTTGGCAAGTTAGAACTGTAAGATTCACTACGTGAACCACTGGTGTTTTGTGGAAAAGCACATGTACACTGTGTTCCAAATTATTATGCAAAAAGTGTTTAGGAGTGATAAGGGAAGAATTTGTTTGTTTGTCAGTTAAACTCATTGATGGTGATGTGTGTCAGGGCTCTTTATATCACTGTAAGCAATTGCAGACACCAGTGCTAATTAGTTTGTCAGGTGTGTCCAATGAAAGGCAAGACTACTTAAGAAGGCTCTCTCACATTATTCAGCAGCCTACATTTTCTGCCAAAATGGGAAAGAAAAAGGATGTGTCGGCTGCTGAGAAGCAACAAATTGTGGAGTGTTTTAGGTCAAGACATGACTACAATCAACATTGTGCGATGATCAGGATGAAGTGTCTTGGCAATCAAGAGGTATGTAGCTGATTCACAGTACACACGTGTGCGTGCTGATAAGGGCAAATTGAGGACTCTTTCCTACAGGCAATTACGTCAGGTTGAAAGAGCAGCGGCAAAAAAGCCTTGTCATAGCAGCAGACAAGTTTTTGAAGCTGCTTGTGCCTCCAACGTCCCCCGAACAACAAGATGCAGGGTCCTTCAGAGGTTTGCAGCTGTGCATACGCCATCCTGTCGACCTCCTCTATCCACTTCACACAAGCAGAAACGGCTCCAGTGGGCCAAACATTACATGAAGACTGATTTCAAAACTGTTTTGTTCACGGATGAGTGCCGTGCAGCGCTCGATGGTCCAGATGGATGGAGTGGAGGATGGCTGGTTGATGGACACCCCACGCAAACACGGCTACAGTGCCAACAAGGAGGAGGTGGAGTAATGTTTTGGGCTGGAATCATGGGGAGAGAGATTGTCGGCCCCTTTAGGATCCCTGAAGGTGCTAAAGATGAACTCCATAATGTATGTGGATTTTCTCAAACAGCACTTCCTGCCATGGTTCAAGAAGAAGAACCGTGTATTTCACAGCAAGATCATTTTTCTGCATGATAATGCACCATCTCATGCTGCACATAAAACATCTGCATCTCTGGCTGATATGGGCATAAAAGGGGACAAACTTATTGTGTGACCCCCATGCTCCCCTGACCTCTACCCCATTCAGAACCTTTGGAGCATCATTAAAAGGAGTGTCTATGATGGCGGGAGGCAGTTCACATCTAAGCAACAGCTCTGGGAGGGTATTCTGTCCTCATGCAAAACAATTGAAGCAGAAACCATCCAAAACCTGACAAATTCAATGGACGAGAGATTTCAGAAGCTCCTTTCGAACAAGGGGTCCTATGTAGAGATGAGCGTTGTTCTACTCGAAATGTTCGCCAATCTCAAATTCGAGCTGTTTTGGGCGTGTTCGAGCCGGTCGGCGAACACGAACAATTTGAGAAAAATTCGGCTGTTCGAGGTTATGTTCGATAACTGTTCGTGCACCAAAATCATAACTGGATTTTTTCTCAGCAATGATGAAAATTAATGTTAATATGCAGTTTGAGTGTACAGCGGGGCGGGGGGAGGGGCAGGGGATGGATCTCTGCAGGAACAATGAAGATCTCCATTTTTTTTTCTCTTTCCCGCATTTGCAGTGGGGAGGTGCAATCTGTCAGCCTATCAGCAGCGCACACACGGAGCGAAGTGCTTTTTTTCACACAAGCAAGGGCATGTGTGATTGGCAGTGTATGTCACATGTCCTTGCCCTATAAGACCAAGCCATTTTCCCCGTCGCCACCATTTTCTCACTGCTGCAGCTGCGTGTTAGACGGCACCGCTGTTGCTGTGTGCGCTATACCTTGTTAATTTCAAGCCAATTTTCGCACAAATATACAGATAGCTTGGGAGTAGGGAATAGTTGTGATTGCAGTCCTTTTAAGGACTAGGTTACAGCATTTCCTACGACTTTTATCAAGCAGGTCTGTGCTCTTAAATAGATAGATTGTGGGAGTAAAGACTAATTGTAATTGGAGTCCTTTTCAGGACTAGGTTACATCAGTTCCTATCAGTTTTTGCCAGGCAGGTCTGTGCCAGTGCTGTGCAAGTTTTTTTCACAGCATTTGGCTGAATCTAGCAAAGCTAATCCTTTTTGGCCTATTGCAGAGTGTGTTAGTCAGTGGAGTAGCCTATCTGTGTTGCAAGATATACCACCTGTGTATAGAATACCAATTTTTTTACTGCACCTAGTGAAGTAAAATCTTTTGGGCATAGCATCATTCTATTAGTCCATCTATACTGACCTCCATCAGGTTGCAAATTGAATATAATTTTTTTCTGCATCTAGCTCTGAAAAAATATTTGGGCTTCTAGCAGTGTGTGGGACTTGGTCTATTAGTCCATCTATACTGACCTCCATCAGGTTGCAAATTAAAAATAATTTTTTTCTTCATTTAGCTCTGAAAAAATATTTGGGCTTCTAGCAGTGTGTGGGACTTGTTCTATTAGTCCTTCTATACTGACCTCCAGCAGGTTGCAAATTGAATATAATTTTTTTCTGCATCTAGCTCTGAAAAAATATTTGGGCTTCTAGCGGTGTGTGGGACTTGGTCTATTAGTCCATCTATACTGACCTCCATCAGGTTGCAAATTAAAAATAATTTTTTTCTGCATCTAGCTCTGAAAAAATATTTGGGCTTCTAGCAGTGTGTGGGACTTGGTCTATTAGTCCATCTATACTGACCTCCATCAGGTTGCAAATTGAATAAAAAAAATTTCTGCATCTAGCTCTGAAAAAATATTTGGGCTTCTAGCGGTGTGTGGGACTTGGTCTATTAGTCCATCTATACTGACCTCCATCAGGTTGCAAATTAAAAATAATTTTTTTCTGCATCTAGCTCTGAAAAAATATTTGGGCTTCTAGCAGTGTGTGGGACTTGGTCTATTAGTCCATCTATACTGACCTCCATCAGGTTGCAAATTGAATAAAAAAAATTTCTGCATCTAGCTCTGAAAAAATATTTGGGCTTCTAGCGGTGTGTGGGACTTGGTCTATTAGTCCATCTATACTGACCTCCATCAGGTTGCAAATTAAAAATAATTTTTTTCTGCATCTAACCCAGCCAATAGTTTTGGCCTAATACCACAGTTTGGCCACTCAGCTCTGCTCGGTTACCATCCATTGTTTTTTTGTGCAAACAACTCCAGAGTTGTGAATTAGTTAACCACCAAAATGAGTGGAAAAAGGCCTGCTGCTGGTGGAAAGGGGAATAGGCGTGTTGGGAAGGGGAAAAAAGGTTGTGTCCGTGGGGTAGGTGCAGAAGAAAGACCATCTTCCAGCCAAACTAAAATGTCTACTTCTTTTAGCGGACAATGTGATAAGATCCCTTTCTTACGGCCACGCCAATCGCTACAAATTCCAGATGAGGCACAAAAACAGCAGGTGCTTCAACGGATATCAAGTGCTCCTTTAAGTGGGCTCTCCTCCACATCAACTTCAACATCACAAATACTCCAGTCCTCAAAGGTGTCACCCAAATCGCACTTGCTTCCTCACAGCTCCCAAATCTCCAGCTGCCCGTCTGAGTATGAGGTAGAACAGATGGTTGAGTCTGCAGAGCTGTTTACTCATACTATAGCCTGGGAATCAGAGGTCGACTCCAGCGCTTCTGTGAATCCAGACGAGGAAATGATCTGCACTGATGCCCAGAATCTTTATGAGTCGGATCCAGGACCAGACGCAGAAGGTTCTGACCATAATGTAGACCCTCATTCCCAAACTGTAACTCCTGTTGGTGGAGACAATGAGGAAGACGATGATAAGTCTCAAATACCTGATTGGAGCGACAACTTTAGTTTTTTGTCAGGGCAGGAACAGGTTGGCTCTGAGGACGACGGGTGTGATAACGCACAGGGTGATGATGATGAGGTCGGAGATCCCACTTACTGTCAACCCACAGTCAGCCAAGAGATGAGGTCAGCAGAGGAGGTGGAGGAAGATGCTAGTGACGACGAGGTCAGGTTGCGCCTTCCTGGACAGAGACGTAATACTGGAAGCACGTCAACAACTGCATCCTCAAACACAACTCTGCCTCTCACCACAAGTCGTGGTGGCTCTTCAGGTCGCATGGGTGCTAAGCCTTGCATAGCCTGGGCATTTTTTCAGATCGATAAAGATGACCCAACTCGTGTTATCTGTAACATTTGTCAGCAAAAGCTAAGTAGAGGCCAAAAAATACATAGTTTGAGCACTTCATGCATGAACCGGCACATGGACATGAAGCATAAGTTGCAGTGGGAAGCTCAGTGTGCTACAATGCGGCCTAGCCGGCCGGGCCAACCACCGTCTGCCATATCTTGTGCATCCGCGGCCTCTTCATCCTCTGTGACTGGGGGGACAGCAGTCACACCTGTTTTGGGGCGCAGATCTGCCACCTCTTTACCCGCAACAGCCAGCGTGATTGGCAGGTCATCATTTTCTTTGGAGGTGGTAACACCAGCTGGTCTTGAGCGCTGTCCGACATCGATAGCACCACCTTTGGATCAAGGCAACCTAACATGTCCGCCTGCATCTTCCTCACAGACCGGCAGTTTGCCGGGGACACCCTTATCAACCCCGTCTAAGCACAATAGCCAGCCCTCGGTCCCTCAGATGTGGACAAGTAAAAGACCATTTCCTCCTAGCCATGAGAAAGCTAAGAGGTTGAATTTCACCATCTGCAAGCTCTTGGCTACAGAAATGCTGCCTTTCCGCCTGGTGGACACAGAGGATTTTCGAGACCTTATGTCCGTCGCAGTGCCCCAGTACCAGATGCCCAGTCGGCACTACTTCTCAAAGAAAGGTGTGCCTGCGCTCCACCAGCATGTCGCACACAACATCACCGCTTCTTTGAGAAACTCTGTGTGTGACAGGGTGCATTTCACCACAGACACTTGGACGAGTAGGCATGGACAGGGGCGTTACATGTCGCTGACTGGGCACTGGGTAACTATGGTGACAGCAGGACAAGGGGCTGCTGTCCAAGTCTTGCCGTCCCCACGAGTTGTGCGTCAATCCTCTTTATGTCAAAGTTCCTCCACTGCTTCTGACTCCTCAACCTCCTCTCGGTCTTCCACCTGCACCCAAAGCCTGTCTGGTCATGCCACAAGCTTTCTAACTGCGCAGAAGGGATCCTGCACACCTCCTTACTATGCTGGCAGTAGGGCTCAACGTCATCAGGCGGTTTTTACATTGAAATGTCTGGGAAATGTGAGTCACACAGCTGAGGAGTTGTGGTCAGCTCTGGAGAACCAATTTCATGAATGGTTGTCTCCACTGGACCTGAAACCAGGGAAGGCCGTGTGCGACAATGCTGCAAACCTGGGTGCGGCCCTTCGCCGGGGCAATGTCACACACGTGCCTTGTATGGCTCACGTGTTGAACCTGGTTGTCCAGCAATTTTTAGCCCACTATCCCAGACTAGATGGCCTTCTGCAGAGGGCACGGTCGCTGTGTGCTCACTTCCGCCGTTCGCATCCCGCAGCTCATCGACTTACATCTCTACAGAAGTCGTTGGGCCTGCCACTTCACCGGCTAAAATGCGATGTGCCTACCCGGTGGAATTCAACTCTGCACATGTTGCAGCGACTGTGGCAGCACCGACAAGCCCTGGTGCAATACGTTCTGACGTATAGCCTGGGCCAACGAGATTCAGAGGTGGGGCAAATCACGCTGGAGGAGTGGTCTCAGATCAGGGACCTATGCACCCTTCTGCACAGTTTTGAAATGGCGACGAAGATGTTTAGTGCTGACGATGCCATTATCAGCATGACTATTCCGGTGATTTACATGCTGGAGCACATGTTAAACAGAATTCGGAGTCAGGTGGTGGCACAAGAGGAGGTGGAGGAAGTAGAGGAGGAGGAGTTGTATGCGGAAGGGCTAACATCTGCAAGGTCCAGACGGTCGGCAGCACCAAGGCGGCAGGCATGTGAGGGTGGGGGAGATGATTTTACCAGGGCGCATGGTAGCAGCCAAACTAGTGAGGAAGGTGCAGGAGCCCAGGAAGAAGTGGAGGACGAACTGATGGAAGACTCATCAGATGAGGGAGACCTTGATCACATTTCTGTTGTGCGAGGTTGGGGGGAGAGGACAGAGGAAGGAAGCATGATTGTTACCTCGCCACCAACACAACAGGGACTTGGTGCTCCTGGATGCGCAACACACATGAGTGCCTTCTTGCTGCACTACCTGCAACATGACCCTCGAATTGTGAGAATTAGAAATAATCCTGACTACTGGGTTGCCACACTGTTAGATCCCCGGTACAAAAGTAAATTTGCAGAAATTATTCCTGCCATAGAAAGGGATGCACGCATGCAGGAGTATCAGCAGAGACTGTTGCAGAATCTTACATGTGCTTTTCCACAAAATACCAGTGGTGCACGTAGTGAATCTCACAGTTCCAACTTGCCAACCGTGGGACCGTCAAGTGTTCAGCACTCAAACCGTAACAGAACCACAGTATCTGCTGGTAACATCAATTTTGCGGAATTATTTCACCACTTTTTTAGCCCATCCTTTGCAAGGCCACAGGAGACAAGAAGTCTGACACATAGTCAACGCCTAGAGACGATGGTACAGGAGTATCTCCAAGTAAATATTGAAGCCACGACTGTGTCACTGGACCCTTGCTCTTTTTGGGCTTCCAATCTGGATAAATGGCCGGAGCTAGCCACTTACGCCTTGGAGATCTTGTCATGCCCCGCAGCCAGCGTTCTGTCTGAATGTGTGTTCAGCGCTGCTGGTGGTGTGCTGACAGATAAGCGCACGCGGCTCTCCACTGATAATGTAGACAGACTCACGTTCATAAAGATGAACAAATCATGGATCCGAAACGACTTTTCTACCCCTGTGTCATCCTGGGGAGAGTAAAAGCTTGATGATTGGTTAAAATCACCCTACCAACCGTTTTAAGCTTTCAAATTACTAATCATGTTTATCTGTATCTTGACTGGAAAATAATTTGGGCTTTGTAGCAGTGTGCAGCACTGATCCTATTAGGCCATCTATAATAAGCTTCACCAGATTTAAAATTAAAAATAATTTTTAGCTGCATCTAGCCCGGAAAATAATTTTGGGGCTCCGAGATGCCTAAGACACATAAGTGCCTTCTTGCTGCACTACCTGCAGCATGACCCTCATATTGTCAGAATTCGAAGTAATCATGACTACTGGGTTGCCACACTCTTAGATCCCCCAAACTTTTCGATCAACCTTTTCATTTTAATAAAGAACAAAAAAATGGTCATTTTTGAAATTATAAGCATTAGCAGGTTGTTAGAAACTGAAATCAAACAGTTTTCAACTCAAAACTTTATTCTAGGTGATGTTACATTTTCACATAGGACCCCTTGTTCGAAAGGAGTTTCTGAACTCTCTCGTCCATTGAATTTGTCAGGTTTTGGATGGTTTCTGCTTCAATTGTTTTGCATGAGGACAGAATACCCTCCCAGAGCTGTTGCTTAGATGTGAACTGCCTCCCGCCATCATAGACACTCCTTTTAATGATGCTCCAAAGGTTCTGAATGGGGTAGAGGTCAGGGGAGCATGGGGGTCACACCATAAGTTTGTCCCCTTTTATGCCCATATCAGCCAGAGATGCAGATGTTTTATGTGCAGCATGAGATGGTGCATTATCATGCAGAAAAATGATCTTGCTGTGAAATACACGGTTCTTCTTCTTGAACCATGGCAGGAAGTGCTGTTTGAGAAAATCCACATACATTATGGAGTTCATCTTTAGCGCCTTCAGGGATCCTAAAGGGGCCGACAATCTCTCTCCCCATGATTCCAGCCCAAAACATTACTCCACCTCCTCCTTGTTGGCGCTGTAGCCGTGTTTGCGTGGGGTGTCCATCAACCAGCCATCCTCCACTCCATTCATCTGGACCATCGAGCGCTGCACGGCACTCATCCGTGAACAAAACAGTTTTGAAATCAGTCTTCATGTAATGTTTGGCCCACTGGAGCCGTTTCTGCTTGTGTGAAGTGGATAGAGGAGGTCGACAGGATGGCGTATGCACAGCTGCAAACCTCTGAAGGACCCTGCATCTTGTTGTTCGGGGGACGTTGGAGGCACAAGCAGCTTCAAAAACTTGTCTGCTGCTATGACAAGGCTTTTTTGCCGCTGCTCTTTCAACCTGACGTAATTGCCTGTAGGAAAGAGTCCTCAATTTGCCCTTATCAGCACGCACACGTGTGTACTGTGAATCAGCTACATACTTCTTGATTGCCAAGACACTTCATCCTGATCATCGCACAATGTTGATTGTAGTCATGCCTTGACCTAAACACTCCACAATTTGTTGCTTCTCAGCAGCCGACACATCCTTTTCCTTTCCCATTTTGGCAGAAAATGTAGGCTGCTTAATAATGTGAGAGAGCCTTCTTAAGTAGTCTTGCCTTTCATTGGACACACCTGCCAAACTAATTAGCACAGGTGTCTGCAATTGCTTACAGTGATATAAAGAGCCCTGACACACATCACCATCAATGAGTTTAACTGACAAACAAACAAATTCTTCCCTTATCACTCCTAAACACTTTTTGCATAATAATTTGGAACGCGGTGTACATGTGCTTTTCCACAAAACTTTGGAGCACTTCACAGGACCCCCTTTGTGTGTCCTTTGTCTGGCCTTTCTTACCAACACTTCTGTCCGGCTGCCTCGGGCCTCCTCTTGGTAAACTTGGCGCCAGTTTCCCTGACCCTATGTGGTGCCTTCCTAGCGGGTGGAGCAAGGGGCTGCGCCACATAAAATGTCAGAGCCTCCGGTTTCTAGCTGAGGGTCGTTTCCTGCCTCCACTAGTTCGGGGACCGGTCTCCCCCTTTGGCCTGACCCCTCCACGCAGGTGGATTCGGGCGTGCGGTGACGACTCGCCCGTCCGCACCCCTGGGATCCCTTCATTCCTCGTTCCTGGAGCCTTCTCCGCTCCTCTTCCTTCCTTCTCCCTCTTGCAGGCCTGGGCCTCTGTTACTAGGCCCGCCTCCGGAGCAGAGCTCATGCAGAGCCCCTGCTCCCTGCCACTTCTGCTCAGACTTCTCTGCACTGAACTAAGATGGTGCCCACCTTTTATACTCCCTTCTCAATGCACCCAGGAACTGCTTCCTCCCTGCTCCTGCACTGCAGGGTTCCCCTTCCTCAGTGTTCCCTCCCCCCACTCCAGCCAGGGACAGGGACTGTCGTGCCCATCTCAGGGGCATATTGGTCGCCCTGCCCCACGGCAATGTGGTGTAATGCATGCAGGTGTCGGGTCCTGATCCACACTCCATCCTTATCTGAGAGTGAGATATCACACCTCTGGGTGAGGTGCAATACGTCTGTAGCAACCGAGCCCTCGGTGCTACAGTTCCATTTATCTTCAGCCTAGGTGACGTATTGTGATACAGGGCCGTGATTTTGGCTATAAAAGGGTCCCCTAGACCCCTACCCCAAGCTTTTTAAGAGAATCATATATGGCGTGCCAGGAGACTCTATGGAATGCTTTCTCAGCATCCAACGAGAGTATCTACTTACAAATTTTTAACTGCATCTAGCCCAGGAAATACTTTGTGCCTAGTAGCAGTGTCTGCTAGTCAGCGGATTATCCCGGCTGTTAAGCAAGCTACACCACCTGTAGTTTGGACACTTAATTTTTTCAAAGGAAATGCTTCGGGACCACGGGATACTCAGTGAAGAGCATCAGGAGGCACCCCAAGGCATAGGGGCTGGGACTGGCACTAGGATGCCTTGCGGTGGACAGCCGAGCTCGATCCTTATAAAAGCTTTTTAACTGCAGCAGCTTTAGTGGACGCTACTGGAGCTGGAATTACGCGGCTGCTGGCATGAGACTTGCCCTCCAATAGATCCTTGTAAATAGATTTAAAGTGTATTCATTCAAATTAGAGGGACAATTTAAATTAAAAAGCTTAGAGCTGCCTCCACCACAGGGGGGCTCTCTCGACCCACCAGCGGACAGGCACCAGTATTGGGAGAGGGGGGCTGGCCGTCAGGGTTCACCGCGGCTCTGGCACAAACCCGGCGACACGGAGGTGGCACGGGCAGGAGCGGACTGGCCGTCTCGGCTTCTCACTTTTTGGATTTTAGAAGGGCATGACATGCATATATCTGTGTCTCCCCCTCCTTTTACTCCTCCACCTCTTTTCTTTTCGCATGACTATATGTACTTGTCACTTTTCCATGTGTTAGTTGTGTCTTCTGAGCAGTTTGTCAGCTTTTGGACACCTTTGAAGGTGTTTTATATGTGTTTCTATGTGTTTTTGTTTGCCTGCCATTGGTTTTAACGGTGTTCGAAGGTGTTCAACGAACAGTTCGACGAACAGTTCGGCGAACACACGGGTGTTCGACGAACCGAACCGAACTCGAACACTACGGGGGTGGCTCAACACTAGTCCTATGTAAAAATGTAACATCACCTAGAATAAAGTTTTGAGTTGAAAACTGTTTGATTTCAGTTTCTAACAACCTGCTAATGCTTATAATTTCAAAAATGACCATTTTTTTGGTCTTTATTAAAATGAAAAGGTTGATCGAAAAGTTTGGGGGATCTAAGAGTGTGGCAACCCAGTAGTCATGATTACTTCGAATTCTGACAATATGAGGGTCATGCTGCAGGTAGTGCAGCAAGAAGGCACTTATGTGTCTTGCGCATCTCGGAGCCCCAAAATTATTTTCCGGGCTAGATGCAGCTAAAAATTATTTTTAATTTTAAATCTGGTGGAGCTTATTATAGATGGCCTAATAGGATCAGTGCTGCACACTGCTACAAAGCCCAAATTATTTTCCAGTCAAGATACAGATAAACATGATTAGTAATTTGAAAGCTTAAAACGGTTGGTAGGGTGATTTTAACCAATCATCAAGCTTTTACTCTCCCCAGGATGACACAGGGGTAGAAAAGTCGTTTCGGATCCATGATTTGTTCATCTTTATGAACGTGAGTCTGTCTACATTATCAGTGGAGAGCCGCGTGCGCTTATCTGTCAGCACACCACCAGCAGCGCTGAACACACGTTCAGACAGAACGCTGGCTGCGGGGCATGACAAGATCTCCAAGGCGTAAGTGGCTAGCTCCGGCCATTTATCCAGATTGGAAGCCCAAAAAGAGCAAGGGTCCAGTGACACAGTCGTGGCTTCAATGTTTACTTGGAGATACTCCTGTACCAACGTCTCTAGGCGTTGACTATGTGTCAGACTTCTTGTCTCCTGTGGCCTTGCAAAGGATGGGCTAAAAAAGTGGTGAAATTATTCCGCAAAATTGATGTTACCACCAGATACTGTGGTTCTGTTACGGTTTGAGTGCTGAACACTTGACGGTCCCACGGTTGGCAAGTTGGAACTGTGAGATTCACTACGTGCACCACTGGTATTTTGTGGAAAAGAACATGTAAGATTCTGCAACAGTCTCTGCTGATACTCCTGCATGCGTGCATCCCTTTCTATGGCAGGAATAATTTCTGCAAATTTACTTTTGTACCGGGGATCTAACAGTGTGGCAACCCAGTAGTCAGGATTATTTCTAATTCTCACAATTCGAGGGTCATGTTGCAGGTAGTGCAGCAAGAAGACACTCATGTGTGTTGCGCATCCAGGAGCACCAAGTCCCTGTTGTGTTGGTGGCGAGGTAACAATCATGCTTCCTTCCTCTGTCCTCTCCCCCCAACCTCGCACAACAGAAATGTGATCAAGGTCTCCCTCATCTGATGAGTCTTCCATCAGTTCGTCCTCCACTTCTTCCTGGGCTCCTGCACCTTCCTCACTAGTTTGGCTGCTACCATGCGCCCTGGTAAAACCATCTCCCCAACCCTCACATGCCTGCTGCCTAGGTGCTGCCGACCGTCTGGACCTTGCAGATGTTTGCCCTTCCGCATACAACTCCTCCTCCTCTACTTCCTCCACCTCCTCTTGTGCCACCACCTGACTCCGAATTCTGTTTAACATGTGCTCCAGCATGTAAATCACCGGAATAGTCATGCTGATAATGGCATCGTCAGCACTAAACATCTTCGTCGCCATTTCAAAACTGTGCAGAAGGGTGCATAGGTCCCTGATCTGAGACCACTCCTCCAGCGTGATTTGCCCCACCTCTGAATCTCGTTGGCCCAGGCTATACGTCAGAACGTATTGCACCAGGGCTTGTCGGTGCTGCCACAGTCGCTGCAACATGTGCAGAGTTGAATTCCACCGGGTAGGCACATCGCATTTTAGCCGGTGAAGTGGAAGGCCCAACGACTTCTGTATAGATGTAAGTCTCTGAGCTGCGGGATGCGAACGGCGGAAGTGAGCACACAGCGACCGTGCCCTCTGCAGAAGGCCATCTAGTCTGGGATAGTGGGCTAAAAATTGCTGGACAACCAGGTTCAACACGTGAGCCATACAAGGCACGTGTGTGACATTGCCCCGGCGAAGGGCCGCACCCAGGTTTGCAGCATTGTCGCACACGGCCTTCCCTGGTTTCAGGTCCAGTGGAGACAACCATTCATGAAATTGGTTCTCCAGAGCTGACCACAACTCCTCAGCTGTGTGACTCACATTTCCCAGACATTTCAATGTAAAAACCGCCTGATGACGTTGAGCCCTACTGCCAGCATAGTAAGGAGGTGTGCAGGATCCCTTCTGCGCAGTTAGAAAGCTTGTGGCATGACCAGACAGGCTTTGGGTGCAGGTGGAAGACCGAGAGGAGGTTGAGGAGGCAGAAGCAGTGGAGGAACTTTGACATAAAGAGGATTGACGCACAACTCGTGGGGACGGAAAGACTTGGACAGCAGCCCCTTGTCCTGCTGTCACCATAGTTACCCAGTGCCCAGTCAGCGACATGTAACGCCCCTGTCCATGCCTACTCGTCCAAGTGTCTGTGGTGAAATGCACCCTGTCACACACAGAGTTTCTCAAAGAAGCGGTGATGTTGTGTGCGACATGCTGGTGGAGCGCAGGCACACCTTTCTTTGAGAAGTAGTGCCGACTGGGCATCTGGTACTGGGGCACTGCGACGGACATAAGGTCTCGAAAATCCTCTGTGTCCACCAGGCGGAAAGGCAGCATTTCTGTAGCCAAGAGCTTGCAGATGGTGAAATTCAACCTCTTAGCTTTCTCATGGCTAGGAGGAAATGGTCTTTTACTTGTCCACATCTGAGGGACCGAGGGCTGGCTATTGTGCTTAGACGGGGTTGATAAGGGTGTCCCCGGCAAACTGCCGGTCTGTGAGGAAGATGCAGGCGGACATGTTAGGTTGCCTTGATCCAAAGGTGGTGCTATCGATGTCGGACAGCGCTCAACACCAGCTGCTGTTACCACCTCCAAAGAAAATGATGACCTGCCAATCACGCTGGCTGTTGCGGGTAAAGAGGTGGCAGGTCTGCGCCGCAAAACAGGTGTGACTGCTGTCCCCCCAGTCACAGAGGATGAAGAGGCCGCAGATGCACAAGATATGGCAGACGGTGGTTGGCCCGGCCGGCTAGGCCGCATTGTAGCACACTGAGCTTCCCACTGCAACTTATGCTTCATGTCCATGTGCCGGTTCATGCATGAAGTACTCAAACTATGTATTTTTTGGCCTCTACTTAGCTTTTGCTGACAAATGTTACAGATAACACGAGTTGGGTCATCTTTATCGATCTGAAAAAATGGCCAGGCTATGCAAGGCTTAGCACCCATGCGACCTGAAGAGCCACCACGACTTGTGGTGAGAGGCAGAGTTGTGTTTGAGGATGCAGTTGTTGACGTGCTTCCAGTACTACGTCTCTGTCCAGGAAGGCGCAACCTGACCTCGTCGTCACTAGCATCTTCCTCCACCTCCTCTGCTGACCTCATCTCTTGGCTGACTGTGGGTTGACAGTAAGTGGGATCTCCAACCTCATCATCATCACCCTGTGTGTTATCACACCCGTCGTCCTCAGAGCCAACCTGTTCCTGCCCTGACAAAAAACTAAAGTTGTCGCTCCAATCAGGTATTTGAGTCTTATCATCGTCTTCCTCATTGTCTCCACCAACAGGAGTTACAGTTTGGGAATGAGGGTCTACATTATGGTCAGAACCTTCTGCGTCTGGTCCTGGATCCGACTCATAAAGATTCTGGGCATCAGTGCAGATCATTTCCTCGTCTGGATTCACAGAAGCGCTGGAGTCGACCTCTGATTCCCAGGCTATAGTATGAGTAAACAGCTCTGCAGACTCAACCATCTGTTCTACCTCATACTCAGACGGGCAGCTGGAGATTTGGGAGCTGTGAGGAAGCAAGTGCGATTTGGGTGACACCTTTGAGGACTGGAGTATTTGTGATGTTGAAGTTGATGTGGAGGAGAGCCCACTTAAAGGAGCACTTGATATCCGTTGAAGCACCTGCTGTTTTTGTGCCTCATCTGGAATTTGTAGCGATTGGCGTGGCCGTAAGAAAGGGATCTTATCACATTGTCCGCTAAAAGAAGTAGACATTTTAGTTTGGCTGTAAGATGGTCTTTCTTCTGCAGATGTTACTGTTGCTTTAACACCTACCCCACGGACACAACCTTTTTTCCCCTTCCCAACACGCCTATTCCCCTTTCCACCAGCAGCAGGCCTTTTTCCACTCATTTTGGTGGTTAACTAATTCACAACTCTGGAGTTGTTTGCACAAAAAAACAATGGATGGTAACCGAGCAGAGCTGAGTGGCCAAACTGTGGTATTAGGCCAAAACTATTGGCTGGGTTAGATGCAGAAAAAAATATATTCAGTTTGCAACCTGATGGAGGCAGTATAGATGGACTAATAGAGAAAGTCCGACACACTGCTACAAGGCCAAATATTTTTTCAGAGGTAGATGCAGAAAAAAATTATATTCAGTTTGCAACCTGATGGAGGTCTGTATAGATGGATTAATAGAACAAGACCCACACACAGCTAGAAGCCCAATATTTTTTCAGAGGTAGATGCAGAAAAAAATATATTCAGTTTGCAACCTGATGGAGGTCAGTATAGATGGACTAATACAACAAGTCCCACACACAGCTAGAAGCCCAATATTTTTTCAGAGGTAGATGCAGAAAAAAATATATTCAGTTTGCAACCTGATGGAGGTCAGTATAGATGGACTAATACAACAAGTCCCACACACAGCTAGAAGCCCAAATATTTTTTCAGAGGTACTGTAGATGCAGATAAAAATTATTTTTAATTTGCAACCTGATGGAGGTCAGTATAGATGGACTAATAGAGAAAGTCCGACACACTGCTACAAGGCCAAATATTTTTTCAGAGCTAGATGCAGAAAAAAATTATATTCAGTTTGCAACCTGATGTAGGTCAGTATAGATGTATTAATAGAACAAGACCCACACACAGCTAGAAGCCCAATATTTTTTCAGAGGTAGATGCAGAAAAAAATATATTCAGTTTGCAACCTGATGGAGGTCAGTATAGATGGACTAATACAACAAGTCCCACACACAGCTAGAAGCCCAAATATTTTTTCAGAGGTACTGTAGATGCAGATAAAAATTATTTTTAATTTGCAACCTGATGGAGGTCAGTATAGATGGACTAATACAACAAGTCCCACACACAGCTAGAAGCCCAAATATTTTTTCAGAGGTACTGTAGATGCAGATAAAAATTATTTTTAATTTGCAACCTGATGGAGGTCAGTATAGATGGACTAATAGAGAAAGTCCGACACACTGCTAGAAGGCCAAATATTTTTTCAGAGCTAGATGCAGAAAAAAATTATATTCAGTTTGCAACCTGATGGAGGTCAGTATAGATGGATTAATAGAACAAGACCCACCCACAGCTAGAAGCCCAATATTTTTTCAGAGGTAGATGCAGAAAAAAATATATTCAGTTTGCAACCTGATGGAGGTCAGTATAGATGCACTAATACAACAAGTCCCACACACAGCTAGAAGCCCAAATATTTTTTCAGAGGTACTGTAGATGCAGATAAAAATTAGTTTTAATTTGCAACCTGATGGAGGTCAGTATAGATGGACTAATACAACAAGTCCCACACACAGCTAGAAGCCCAAATATTTTTTCAGAGGTAGATGCAGAAAAAAATATATTCAGTTTGCAACCTGATGGAGGTCAGTATAGATGGACTAATACAACAAGTCCCACACACAGCTAGAAGCCCAAATATTTTTTCAGAGGTACTGTAGATGCAGATAAAAATTAGTTTTAATTTGCAACCTGATGTAGGTCAGTATAGATGGACTAATAGAATGATGCTATGCCCAAAAGATTTTATTTCACTAGGTGCAGTTAAAAAATTGGTATTCTATACACAGGTGGTATATCTTGCAGCACAGATAGGCTACTCCACTGACTAACACACTCTGCTATAGGCCAAAAAGGATTAGCTTTGCTAGATTCAGCCAAATGCTGTGAAAAAAACTTGCACAGCACTGGCACAGACCTGCCTGGCAAAAACTAATAGGAACTGATGTAACCTAGTCCTGAAAAGGACTCCAATTACAATTAGTCTTTACTCCCACAACCTATCTATTTAAGAGCACAGACCTCCCTGATAAAAGTCGTAGGAAATGCTGTAACCTAGTCCTTAAAAGGACTGCAATCACAACTATTCCCTACTCCCAAGCTATCTGTATATTTGTGCGAAAATTGGCTTGAAATTAACAAGGTATAGCGCACACAGCAACAGCGGTGCCGTCTAACACGCAGCTGCAGCAGTGAGAAAATGGTGGCGATGGGGAAAATGGCTTGGTCTTATAGGGCAAGGACATGTGACATACACTGCCAATGACACATGCCCTTGCTTGTGTGAAAAAAAGCACTTCGCTCCGTGTGTGCGCTGCTGATAGGCTAACAGATTGCACCTCCCCACTGCAAATGCGGGAAAGAGAAAAAAAAATGGAGATCTTCATTGTTCCTGCAGAGATCCATCCCCTGCCCCTCCCCCCACCCCGCTGTACACTCAAACTGCGTATTAACATTAATTTTCATCATTACTGAGAAAAAATCCAGTTATGATTTTGGTGCACGAACAGTTATCGAACATAACCTCGAACAGCCGAATTTTTATCAAATTGTTCGTGTTCGCCGAACGGCTCGAACACCTCCCAAAACAGCTCGAATTTGAGATTGGCGAACAGTTCGAGTAGAACAACGCTCATCTCTAGTGGTGACACCCGCTGAGACTGGTCGTGGACCCTGGGTTTCGCCCCACAAAGTCGGGTGCTTTGCTGCCATGTGCCTGATCATGCTGGTAGTGGTCAGGCTGGCAGTTTTGTCACCCCTGCTGATGCTGGCATGGCAGGTGGAACATATGGCCTTTTTGGGGTTATCAGCAGAGTCTTTAAAAAAATTCCAGACTCTGGAAGACCTACCGCTTGTACTGGCAACGTTCCTCGTATTGGTGTTACGGGGAACGGTTGCCTGCCTTCTGTCTGCGGCCACCACACTGCTTCTTCCAGCCTGTTGCGGTACTCTGCCTCCCTCCCCCTGTGTGCTGCTGGCCTCACTCTGCATGTCCTCCTTCCACGTTGGGTCAGTTACTAGATCATCCACCACCTCCTCCTCTTCCACTTGCACACCACGATCCTCCTCCTCACTTCCTGGCAATTGTGTCTCGTCATCGTCCACCTCTTGTGACAGATTGCCAACGTCGACTTCCTGTGGCCGTGGCTGTTCAAATATTTGGGCATCACAACATGGGATCTCCTCTTCCACCACTCCAAGCGTATCAGGCGAGGGGCCCAAATATGGAAATGGACCTGTGAACAGCTCTTCAGAGTGTCCAAGTGTGGGATCACTTGCTGTCTGATGACACTCGGCATGGTGGGAGGAAGGAGCATCAGGGTGAGGAGGAGTATGCGGTCGAGACTCACGGCTACTAAGAGTTGACCGTGTGGAAGACAGACCGGAGGTGGTGGTGCCCAGGTAACTGGAAGTATTATCTGCTATCCAACTAATAACCTGTTCACACTGATCAGTTCTCAATACTGGTGTTGTTCTGTGCTTCCCTAGTAATTCGGTCAAGAAGTGGGAGCGAGAAGATGTGGCTGCTGGTTGTGGCACATTTTCACCTTCGCCACGGCCCCGTCCTCTGCACAAACCATCACCAGAACGTCCACTTCCACGTCCCTTGCCACGCGCCTTGCCCATTGTAAATGAAGTAAAATAGCTTACACTTGCACTATCAATGGAAAAAGGGTAATAAAGAGTAGATTAGAACCGTGGCAGAGGAAAACCACAGTTATTGTTTACTGGGGTATACCACACTTTTTTAAATAGAGATATTTGCGGCTGAACAGTGAGCGACACACTCAAACTGCTTTTTTTATAGATACCAAAGGAACAAAACTGGATAGTACAGCGATTTGACCCGTGGAACTGCGAAACCACACTGGGATGTCGGGCCTACACAAGACTATTTTCAACAGATATATTTTTGTGTCACAACAGTCAGGAGACACTACTGTTTTTCTTTACGGAAAAAACTACCAAAAGCTGAATAATAGAGATTTTTTACCGTGGGATGGCAAAACCACAGTTATTGTTTACTGGGGTATACCACACTTTTTTAAATAGAGATATTTGCGGCTGAACAGTGAGCGACACACTCAAACTGCTTTTTTTTTAGATACTAAAGGCCCAAACTGGAGAGTACAGCGATTTGACCCATGGAACTGCGAAACCACACTGGGATGTTGGGCCTACACAAGACTATTTTCAACAGATATATTTTTGTGTCACAACAGTCAGGAGACACTACTGTTTTTCTTTACGGAAAAAACTACCAAAACCTGAATAATAGAGATTTTTTACCGTGGGATGGCAAATCCACAGTTATTGTTTACTGGGGTATACCACACTTTTTTAAATAGAGATATTTGCGGCTGAACAGTGAGCGACACACTCAAACTGCTTTTTTTTTAGATACCAAATGCCCAAAACTGGATAGTACAGCGATTTGACCCGTGGAACTGCGAAACCACACTGGGATGTCGGGCCTACACAAGACTATTTTCAACAGATATATTTTTGTGTCACAACAGTCAGGAGACACTACTGTTTTTCTTTACGGAAAAAACTGCCAAAACCTGAATAATAGAGATTTTTTACCGTGGGATGGCAAAACCACAGTTATTGTTTACTGGGGTATATCACACTTTTTTAAATAGAGATATTTGCGGCTGAACAGTGAGCGACACACTCATACTGCTTTTTTTTAAGATACTAAAGGCCCAAACTTGATAGTACAGCGATTTGACCCGTGGACTGCGAAACCACACTGGGATGTCGGGCCTACACAAGACTATTTTCAACAGATATATTTTTGTGTCACAACAGTCAGGAGACACTACTGTTTTTCTTTACGGAAAAAACTACCAAAACCTGAATAATAGAGATTTTTTACCGTGGGATGGCAAAACCACAGTTATTGTTTACTGGGATATACCACACTTTTTTAAATAGAGATATTTGCGGCTGAACAGTGAGCGACACAATCAAACTGCTTTTTTTTAGATACCAAAGGAACAAAACTGGATAGTACAGCGATTTGACCCGTGGAACTGCGAAACCACACTGGGATGTCGGGCCTACACAAGACTATTTTCAACAGATATATTTTTGTGTCACAATAGTCAGGAGACACTACTGTTTTTCTTTACGGAAAAAACTACCAAAAGCTGAATAATAGAGATTTTTTACCGTGGGATGGCAAAACCACAGTTATTGTTTACTGGGGTATACCACACTTTTTTAAATAGAGATATTTGCAGCTGAACAGTGAGCGACACACTCAAACTGCTTTTTTTTTAGATACCAAAGGCTAGTGTTGAGCCACCCCCGTAGTGTTCGGGTTTGGTTCGGTTCGTCGAACACCGGGATGTTCGAGGAACTGTTCGTCGAACTGTTCGTCGAACACCTTAGAACACCGTCGAACACCGTTAAAACCAATGGCAGGCAAACAAAAACACATAGGAACACATAGAAAACACCTTCAAAGGTGTCCAAAAGCTCACAAACTGCTCAGAAGACGCTTTCTTTAAAAAAGCCGGCCGGCAATTCAGCAACGGCATACATCGGTACCCGACAATTTAGACATGAAGGAATAGAGCATCACACATAGATTAGATAGATAGAAACATGTCAGTCACATATATATGAAGTACAGTGACAGTGTTGCTTACTGTACTTGTCATTTAGTGTAAAGGATTTATTAAAAAATATAATAGTGTTTTCGTGCACCGTCTCTTTAAAAAAGCCGGCCGGCAATTCAGCAGCGGTACCCGACAATTTATAACAGACAGAATAGAGCTTCACACATAGATTAGATAGATAGAAACATGTCAGTCACATATATATGAAGTACTGTGACAGTGTTGCTTACTGTACTTGTCATTTACTGCAAAGGATTTATTAAAAAAAATAATAGTGTTTTCATGCACCGTCTCTTTAAAAAAGCCGGCCGGCAATTCAGCATCTGTACCCGACAATTTAGAATAGAAGGAATAGAGAATCACACATAGATTAGATAGATAGAAACATGTCAGTCACATATATAATAAGTACAGTGACAGTGTTGGTTACTGTACTTGTCATTTAGTATTAAAATAAAGGATTTATTATTAAAAAAAATTGGCGTGGGGTTCCCCGTAATTTTAGTCTCTAGCGGAGGTTAAGCAGACAGCTGGGGCAGATGTTTGAAGCCTGGGAAGGGGGTAATACCCACGGAGCTTCCCAGGCTACTAATATCAGCCCCCAGCTGAATACCTAGCCTTTACTAGCTATTAAAATGGGGGACCCCCCACAAAAAAATGACGTGGGGTCCCCCCTAATTTAATAGCTAGCAAAGGCTAGGCAGACAGCAGGGGGCTGATATTAATAGCCCAGGAAGGGAGCCATGAATATTGGCCCCCTCCCAGGCTAGAAACACCAGCCGTCAGCCGCCCCAGAAATGGCGCATCCATAGGATGCGCCAATTCTGGCACTTAGCCTCGCTCTTCCACGCTGCCCTGGTGCGGTGGCAGGGGGTAATAGGGCTGGGGTTGATGTCAGCTTATAATGCCAGCTGACATCAAGCCCAGGTTAGTAATGGAGAGGCGTCTATAAGACACCCCCATTACTAACCCCATAGTCAAAGTTAAAAAAAAAACACAAACACCCAGAATAAAGTCCTTTAATTGAAATAAAGACACAATTCTTTATTGTTCTAAATTAAACCATACTTACCGTCACGCCCATTCCAGCTGAAGCCAACGATCTCCTGCAATAAAAGAAAAATAATAAAGCAACCTCATCCTTACCTTTCCATGGTTCCCAGGACAGCTTCAGCTCTGCTACATCGAGATGACAGGCTGGACCGCAGCAGAACGCTGCCATCCAGCCTGTCATCCCGCAGACACTGAGAAGCGCAGGCATGCTTGCGCTCCTCAGTGTCTGACTGTGACGGCATCCAGATGAGCCGACAATGAACTCGGCTCACCTCATGTACGTCACTGACAGCGTGGGAGAATTCTCCTGCACTCAGCACTTCAGCGTGAAAATTCTCCCACGCTGTCAGTGACGTACATGAGGTCAGCTGAGTTCATTGGACATGAATGAGCTCACCTCATGCACGTCACTGACAGCGTGGGAAAATTCTCACGCTGAAGCGCTGAGTGCAGGAGAATTTTCCCACGCTGTCAGTGACGTGCATGAGGTGAGCTCATTCATGTCCAATGATCTCAGCTCACCTCATGCACGTCACTGACAGCGTGGGAAAATTCTCCTGCACTCAGCGCTACAGCGTGAGAATTCTCCCAGCTGTCAGTGACGTGCATGAGGTTAGCTCATTCATGTCCAATAAACTCAGATGACCTCATGTACGTCACTGACAGCGTGGGAGAATTCTCACGCTGAAGTGCTGAGTGCAGGAGAATTCTCCCACGCTGTCAGTGACGTGCATGAGGTGCGCCGAGTTCATTGGACATGAACTTGTCTCATCTTTATGCCGTCACAGAGAGACACTGAGGAGCGCAAGCATGCCTGCGCTTCTCAGTGTCTGCGGGATGACAGGCTGGATGGCAGCGTTCTGCTGCGGTCCAGCCTGTTATCTCGATGTAGCAGAGCTGAAGCTGTCGTGGGAACCATGGAAAGGTAAGGATGAGGTTGCTTTATTATTTTTCTTTTATTGCAGGAGATCGTTGGCTTCAGCTGGAATGGGCGTGATGGTAAGTATGGTTTAATTTAGAACAATAAAGGAATGTGTCTTTATTTCAATTAAAGGACTTTATTCTGGGTGTTTGTGTTTTCTTTTAACTTTGACTATGGGGTTAGTAATGGGGGTGTCTTATAGACGCCTCTCCATTACTAACCTGGGCTTGATGTCAGCTGGCATTATAAGCTGACATCAACCCCAACCCTATTACCCCACTGCCACCGCTACAGGGCAGTGGGAAGAGCGAGGCTAAGTGCCAGAATTGGCGCATCCTAAGGATGCGCCATTTCTGGGGCGGCTGACGGCTGGTGTTTCTAGCCTGGGACGGGGCCAATATTCATGGAACCCTTCCTGGGCTATTAATATCAGCCCCCAGCTGTCTGCCTAGCCTTTGCTAGCTATTAAAATAGGGGGGACCCCACGTCATTTTTTTGGGGGGTCCCCCATTTTAATAGCTAGTAAAGGCTAGGTATTCCGCTGGGGGCTGATATTAGTAGCCTGGGAAGCTCCGTGGGTATTACCCCCTTCCCAGGCTTCAAACAGCTGCCCCAGCCATCTGGTTAACCTCCGCTAGAGCCTAAAATTATGGGGATCCCCACGCCAATTTTTTTTTAAATAAATCCTTTATTTTAACACTAAATGACAAGTACAGTAATCAACACTGTCACTGTACTTCATATATATGTGACTGACATGTTTCTATCTATCTAATCTATCTATGTGTGATTCTCTATTCCTTCTATTCTAAATTGTCGGGTACAGATGCTGAATTGCCGGCCGGCTTTTTTAAAGAGACAGTGCATGAAAACACTATTATTTTTTTTAATAAATCCTTTATACTAAATGACAAGTACAGTAAGCAACACTGTCACTGTACTTCATATATATGTGACTGACATGTTTCTATCTACCTAATCTATGTGTGATTCTCTATTCCTTCTATTCTAAATTGTTGGGTACAGATGCTGAATTGCCGCAGGCTTTTTTAAAGAGACGGTGCATGAAAATACTATTATTTTTTTTAATAAATCCTTTACTCTAAATGACAAGTACAGTAATCAACACTGTCACTGTACTTCATATATATGTGACTGACATGTTTCTATCTATCTAATCTATGTGTGAAGCTCTATTCTGTCTGTTATAAATTGTCGGGTACCGCTGCTGAATTGCCGGCCGGCTTTTTTAAAGAGACGGTGCCTGAAAACACTATTTTTTTTGATAAATCCTTTACACTAAATGACAAGTACAGTAAGCAAAACTGTCACTGTACTTCATATATATGTGACTGACATGTTTCTATCTATCTAATCTATGTGTGAAGCTCTATTCTTTCGGTTCTAAATTGTCGGGTACCGGTGTATGCCGCTGATGAATTGCCGGCTTTTCATGTTTCACTGTTGGCACTGTTCCCATCGATTTGGGCAATCACTGTAATGCCACAACCACCATGGCTGTGGTATTACAGTGAGTGGCAGACAATCCCTGCATGATTGGTGCTCTAAATAGCGCCAGACATGCAGGACACGCTTTTGGTGCACGAACAGTTATCGAACATAACCTCGAACAGCCGAATTTTTTGCAAATCGTTCGGGTTCGTCGAACAACTCGAACACCGCCCAAAACAGCTCGAATTTGAGATTGGCGAACAGTTCTAGTCGAACACCGCTCATCTCTACCAAAGGCCCAAAACTGGATAGTACAGCGATTTGACCCGTGGAACTGTGAAACCACACTGGGATGTCGGGACTACACAAGACTATTTTCAACAGATATATTTTTGTGTCACAACAGTCAGGAGACACTACTGTTTTTCTTTACGGAAAAAACTACCAAAACCTGAATAATAGAGATTTTTTACCGTGGGATGGCAAAACCACAGTTATTGTTTACTGGCGTATACCACACTTTTTTAAATAGAGATATTTGCGGCTGAACAGTGAGCGACACACTCAAACTGCTTTTTTTTTAGATACCAAAGGCCCAAAACTGGACAGTACAGCGATTTGACCCGTGGAACTGCGCAACCACACTGGGATGTCGGGCCTACACAAGACTATTTTCAACAGATATATTTTTGTGTCACAACAGTCAGGAGACACTACTGTTTTTCTTTACGGAAAAAACTACCAAAACCTGAATAATAGAGATTTTTTACCGTGGGATGGCAAAACCACAGTTATTGTTTACTGGGGTATATCACACTTTTTTAAATAGAGATATTTGCGGCTGAACAGTGAGCGACACACTCATACTGCATTTTTTTTAGATACTAAAGGCCCAAACTGGATAGTACAGCGATTTGACCCGTGGAACTGCGAAACCACACTGGGATGTCGGGCCTACACAAGACTATTTTCAACAGATATATTTTTGTGTCACAACAGTCAGGAGACACTACTGTTTTTCTTTACGGAAAAAACTACCAAAACCTGAATAATAGAGATTTTTTACCGTGGGATGGCACATCCACAGTTATTGATAACTGGGGTATACCACACTTTTTTAAATAGAGATATTTGCGGCTGAACAGTGAGCGACACACTCAAACTGCTTTTTTTTTAGATACCAAAGGAACAAAACTGGATAGTACAGCGATTTGACCCGTGGAACTGCGAAACCACACTGTGATGTCGGGCCTACACAAGACTATTTTCAACAGATATATTTTTGTGTCACAACAGTCAGGAGACACTACTGTTTTTCTTTACGGAAAAAACTACCAAAACCTGAATAATAGAGATTTTTTACCGTGGGATGGCAAAACCACAGTTATTGTTTACTGGGGTATACCACACTTTTTTAAATAGAGATATTTGCAGCTGAACAGTGAGCGACACACTCAAACTGCTTTTTTTTTAGATACCAAAGGCCCAAAACTGGATAGTACAGCGATTTGACCAATGGAACTGCGAAACCACACTGGGATGTCGGGCCTACACAAGACTATTTTCAACAGATATATTTTTGTGTCACAACAGTCAGGAGACACTACTGTTTTTCTTTACGGAAAAAACTACCAAAACCTGAATAATAGAGATTTTTTACCGTGGGATGGCAAAACCACAGTTATTGTTTACTGGGGTATATCACACTTTTTTAAATAGAGATATTTGCGGCTGAACAGTGAGCGACACACTCATACTGCTTTTTTTTTAGATACTAAAGGCCCAAACTTGATAGTACAGCGATTTGACCCGTGGAACTGCGAAACCACACTGGGATGTCGGGCCTATACAAGACTATTTTCAACAGATATATTTTTGTGTCACAACAGTCAGGAGACACTACTGTTTTTCTTTACGGAAAAAACTACCAAAACCTGAATAATAGAGATTTTTTACCGTGGGATGGCACATCCACAGTTATTGATAACTGGGGTATACCACACTTTTTTAAATAGAGATATTTGCGGCTGAACAGTGAGCGACACACTCAAACTGCTTTTTTTTTAGATACCAAAGGAACAAAACTGGATAGTACAGCGATTTGACCCGTGGAACTGCGAAACCACACTGGGATGTCGGGCCTACACAAGACTATTTTCAACAGATATATTTTTGTGTCACAACAGTCAGGAGACACTACTGTTTTTCTTTACGGAAAAAACTACCAAAACCTGAATAATAGAGATTTTTTACCGTGGGATGGCAAAACCACAGTTATTGTTTACTGGGGTATACCACACTTTTTTAAATAGAGATATTTGCAGCTGAACAGTGAGCGACACACTCAAACTGCTTTTTTTTTAGATACCAAAGGCCCAAAACTGGATAGTACAGCGATTTGACCAATGGAACTGCGAAACCACACTGGGATGTCGGGCCTACACAAGACTATTTTCAACAGATATATTTTTGTGTCACAACAGTCAGGAGACACTACTGTTTTTCTTTACGGAAAAAACTACCAAAACCTGAATAATAGAGATTTTTTACCGTGGGATGGCAAAACCACAGTTATTGTTTACTGGGGTATATCACACTTTTTTAAATAGAGATATTTGCGGCTGAACAGTGAGCGACACACTCATACTGCTTTTTTTTTAGATACTAAAGGCCCAAACTTGATAGTACAGCGATTTGACCCGTGGAACTGCGAAACCACACTGGGATGTCGGGCCTACACAAGACTATTTTCAACAGATATATTTTTGTGTCACAACAGTCAGGAGACACTACTGTTTTTCTTTTCGGAAAAAACTACCAAAAGCTGAATAATAGAGATTTTTTACCGTGGGTTGGCAAAACCACAGTTATTGTTTACTGGGGTATACCACACTTTTTTAAATAGAGATATTTGCGGCTGAACAGTGAGCCACACACTCAAACTGCTTTTTTTTTAGATACCAAAGGCCCAAAACTGGATAGTACAGCGATTTGACACGTGGAACTGCGAAACCACACTGGGATGTTGGGCCTACACAAGACTATTTTCAACCGATATATTTTTGTGTCACAACAGTCAGGAGACACTACTGTTTTTCTTTACGGAAAAACTACCAAAACCTGAATAATAGAGATTTTTTACCGTGGGATGGCAAAACCACAGTTAATGTTTACTGGGGTATATCACACTTTTTTAAATAGAGATATTTGCGGCTGAACAGTGAGCGACACACTCATACTGCTTTTTTTTTAGATACTAAAGGCCCAAACTTGATAGTACAGCGATTTGACCCGTGGAACTGCGAAACCACACTGGGATGTCGGGCCTACACAAGACTATTTTCAACAGATATATTTTTGTGTCACAACAGTCAGGAGACACTACTGTTTTTCTTTACGGAAAAACTACCAAAACCTGAATAATAGAGATTTTTTACCGTGGGATGGCAAAACCACAGTTATTGTTTACTGGGGTATATCACACTTTTTTAAATAGAGATATTTGCGGCTGAACAGTGAGCGACACACTCATACTGCTTTTTTTTTAGATACTAAAGGCCCAAACTTGATAGTACAGCGATTTGACCCGTGGAACTGCGAAACCACACTGGGATGTCGGGCCTACACAAGACTATTTTCAACAGATATATTTTTGTGTCACAACAGTCAGGAGACACTACTGTTTTTCTTTACGGAAAAAACTACCAAAAGCTGAATAATAGAGATTTTTTACCGTGGGATGGCAAAACCACAGTTATTGTTTACTGGGGTATACCACACTTTTTTAAATAGAGATATTTGCGGCTGAACAGTGAGCGACACACTCAAACTGCTTTTTTTTTTGATTCCAAAGGCCCAAAACTGGATAGTACAGTGATTTGACCCGTGGAACTGCGAAACCAAACTGGGATGTCGGGCCTACACAAGACTATTTTCAACAGAGATATTTTTGTGTCACAACAGTCAGGAGACACTACTGTTTTTCTTTACGGAAAAAACTACCAAAACCTGAATAATAGAGATTTTTTACCGTGGGATGGCAAAACCACAGTTATTGTTTACTGGGGTATACCACACTTTTTTAAATAGAGATATTTGCGGCTGAACAGTGAGCGACACACTCAAACTGCTTTTTTTTTAGATACCAAAGGCCCAAAACTGGATAGTACAGCGATTTGACCCGTGGAACTACGAAACCACACTGGGATGTCGGGCCTACACAAGACTATTTTCAACAGATATATTTTTGTGTCACAACAGTCAGGAGACACTACTGTTTTTCTTTACGGAAAAAACTACCAAAACCTGAATAATAGAGATTTTTTACCGTGGGATGGCAAAACCACAGTTATTGTTTACTGGGGTATACCACACTTTTTTAAATAGAGATATTTGCAGCTGAACAGTGAGCGACACACTCAAACTGCTTTTTTTTTAGATACCAAAGGCCCAAAACTGGATAGTACAGCGATTTGACCAATGGAACTGCGAAACCACACTGGGATGTCGGGCCTACACAAGACTATTTTCAACAGATATATTTTTGTGTCACAACAGTCAGGAGACACTACTGTTTTTCTTTACGGAAAAAACTACCAAAACCTGAATAATAGAGATTTTTTACCGTGGGATGGCAAAACCACAGTTATTGTTTACTGGGGTATATCACACTTTTTTAAATAGAGATATTTGCGGCTGAACAGTGAGCGACACACTCATACTGC
This sequence comes from Phyllobates terribilis, assembly GCF_046119375.1. Lineage (NCBI taxonomy): Eukaryota > Metazoa > Chordata > Amphibia > Anura > Dendrobatidae > Phyllobates > Phyllobates terribilis. The sequence continues at coordinate 111,449,556 of NW_027362770.1, forward strand.
TTTTTTTTTAGATACTAAAGGCCCAAACTTGATAGTCCAGCGATTTGACCCGTGGAACTGCGAAACCACACTGGGATGTCGGGCCTACACAAGACTATTTTCAACAGATATATTTTTGTGTCACAACAGTCAGGAGACACTACTGTTTTTCTTTTCGGAAAAAACTACCAAAAGCTGAATAATAGAGATTTTTTACCGTGGGTTGGCAAAACCACAGTTATTGTTTACTGGGGTATACCACACTTTTTTAAATAGAGATATTTGCGGCTGAACAGTGAGCGACACACTCAAACTGCTTTTTTTTTAGATTCCAAAGGCCCAAAACTGGATAGTACAGTGATTTGACCCGTGGAACTGCGAAACAAAACTGGGATGTCGGGCCTACACAAGACTATTTTCAACAGAGATATTTTTGTGTCACAACAGTCAGGAGACACTACTGTTTTTCTTTACGGAAAAAACTACCAAAACCTGAATAATAGAGATTTTTTACCGTGGGATGGCAAAACCACAGTTATTGTTTACTGGGGTATACCACACTTTTTTAAATAGAGATATTTGCGGCTGAACAGTGAGCGACACACTCAAACTGCTTTTTTTTTAGATACCAAAGGCCCAAAACTGGATAGTACAGCGATTTGACCCGTGGAACTACGAAACCACACTGGGATGTCGGGCCTACACAAGACTATTTTCAACAGATATATTTTTGTGTCACAACAGTCAGGAGACACTACTGTTTTTCTTTACGGAAAAAACTACCAAAACCTGAATAATAGAGATTTTTTACCGTGGGATGGCAAAACCACAGTTATTGTTTACTGGGGTATATCACACTTTTTTAAATAGAGATATTTGCGGCTGAACAGTGAGCGACACACTCATACTGCTTTTTTTTTAGATACTAAAGGCCCAAACTGGATAGTACAGCGATTTGACCCGTGGTACTGCGAAACCACACTGGCATGTCGGGCCTACACAAGACTATTTTCAACAGATATATTTTTGTGTCACAACAGTCAGGAGACACTACTGTTTTTCTTTACGGAAAAAACTACCAAAACCTGAATAATAGAGATTTTTTACCGTGGGATGGCAAAACCACAGTTATTGTTTACTGGGGTATACCACACTTTTTTAAATAGAGATATTTGCGGCTGAACAGTGAGCGACACACTCAAACTGCTTTTTTTTTAGATACCAAAGGCCCAAAACTAGGTAGTACAGCGATTTGACCCGTGGAACTGCGAAACCACCCAGGGTTGTCGGGCCTACACAAGACTATTTTCAACAGATATATTTTTGTGTCACAACAGTCAGGAGACACTACTGTTTTTCTTTACAGAAAAAACTACCAAAACCTGAATAATAGAGATTTTTTACCGTGGGATGGCAAAACCACAGTTATTGTTTACTTTGGTATACCACACTTTTTTAAATAGAGATATTTGCGGCTGAACAGTGAGCGACACACTCAAACTGCTTTTTTTTTAGATACCAAAGGCCCAAAACTGGATAGTACAGCGATTTGACCCGTGGAACTGCGAAACCACACTGGGATGTCGGGCCTACACAAGACTATTTTCAACAGATATATTTTTGTGTCACAACAGTAAGGAGACACTACGGTTTTTCTTTACGGAAAAAACTACCAAAACCTGAATAATAGAGATTTTTTACCGTGGGATGGCAAAACCACAGTTATTGTTTACTGGGGTATACCACACTTTTTTAAATAGAGATATTTGCGGCTGAACAGTGAGCGACACACTCAAACTGCTTTTTTTTTAGATACCAAAGGCCCAAAACTGGATAGTACAGCGATTTGACCCATGGAACTGCTAAACCACACTGGGATGTCGGGCCTATACAAGACTATTTTCAACAGATATATTTTTGTGTCACAACAGTCAGGAGACACTACTGTTTTTCTCTACGGAAAAAAATACCAAAACCTGAATAATAGAGATTTTTTACCGTGGGATGGCAAAACCACAGTTATTGTTTACTGGGGTATATCACACTTTTTTAAATAGAGATATTTGCGGCTGAACAGTGAGCGACACACTCTTACTGCTTTTTTTTTAGATACTAAAGGCCCAAACTGGATAGTACAGCGATTTGACCCGTGGAACTGCGAAACCACACTGGGATGTCGGGCCTACACAAGACTATTTTCAACAGATATATTTTTGTGTCACAACAGTCAGGAGACACTACTGTTTTTCTTTATGGAAAAAACTACCAAAAGCTGAATAATAGAGATTTTTTACCGTGGGATGGCAAAACCACAGTTATTGTTTACTGGGGTATACCACACTTTTTTAAATAGAGATATTTGCGGCTGAACAGTGAGCGACACACTCAAACTGCTTTTTTTTTAGATACCAAAGGCCCAAAACTGGATAGTACAGCGATTTGACCCATGGAACTGCTAAACCACACTGGGATGTCGGGCCTATACAAGACTATTTTCAACAGATATATTTTTGTGTCACAACAGTCAGGAGACACTACTGTTTTTCTCTACGGAAAAAAATACCAAAACCTGAATAATAGAGAATTTTTACCGTGGGATGGCAAAACCACAGTTATTGTTTACTGGGGTATATCACACTTTTTTAAATAGAGATATTTGCGGCTGAACAGTGAGCGACACACTCTTACTGCTTTTTTTTTAGATACTAAAGGCCCAAACTGGATAGTACAGCGATTTGACCCGTGGAACTGCGAAACCACACTGGGATGTCGGGCCTACACAAGACTATTTTCAACAGATATATTTTTGTGTCACAACAGTCAGGAGACACTACTGTTTTTCTCTACGAAAAAAACTACCAAAACCTGAATAATAGAGATTTTTTACCGTGGGATGGCAAAACCACAGTTATTGTTTACTGGGGTATATCACACTTTTTTAAATAGAGATATTTGCGGCTGAACAGTGAGCGACACACTCATACTGCTTTTTTTTTAGATACTAAAGGCCCAAACTGGATAGTACAGCGATTTGACCCGTGGAACTGCGAAACCACACTGGGATGTCGGGCCTACACAAGACTATTTTCAACAGATATATTTTTGTGTCACATCAGTCAGGAGACACTACTGTTTTTCTTTATGGAAAAAACTACCAAAAGCTAAATAATAGAGATTTTTTACCGTGGGATGGCAAAACCACAGTTATTGTTTACTGGGGTATACAACACTTTTATAAATAGAGATATTTGCGGCTGAACAGTGAGCGACACACTCATACTGCTTTTTTTTAAGATACTAAAGGCCCAAACTGGATAGTACAGCGATTTGACCCGTGGAACTGCGAAACCACACTGGGATGTCGGGCCTACACAAGACTATTTTCAACAGATATATTTTTGTGTCACAACAGTCAGGAGACACTACTGTTTTTCTTTACGGAAAAAACTACCAAAAGCTGAATAATAGAGATTTTTTACCGTGGGATGGCAAAACCACAGTTATTGTTTACTGGGGTATACCACACTTTTTTAAATAGAGATATTTGCGGCTGAACAGTGAGCGACACACTCAAACTGCTATTTTTTTAGATACCAAAGGCCCAAAACTAGGTAGTACAGAGATTTGACCCGTGGAACTGCGAAACCACACAGGGATGTCGGGCCTACACAAGACTATTTTCAACAGATATATTTTTGTGTCACAACAGTCAGGAGACACTACTGTTTTTCTTTACGGCAAAAACTACCAAAACCTGAATAATAGAGATTTTTTACCGTGGGATGGCAAAACCACAGTTATTGTTTACTGGGGTATACCACACTTTTTTAAATAGAGATATTTGCGGCTGAACAGTGAGCGACACACTCAATCTGATTTTTTTTTAGATACCAAAGGCCCAAAACTGGATAGTACAGCGATTTGACCCATGGAACTGCGAAACCACACTGGGATGTCGGGCCTACACAAGACTATTTTCAACAGATATATTTTTGTGTCACAACAGTCAGGAGACACTACTGTTTTTCTCTACGGAAAAAAATACCAAAACCTGAATAATAGAGATTTCTTACCGTGGGATGGCAAAACCACAGTTATTGTTTACTGGGGTATATCACACTTTTTTAAATAGAGATATTTGCGGCTGAACAGTGAGCGACACACTCATACTGTTTTTTTTTTAGATACTAAAGGCCCAAACTGGATAGTACAGCGATTTGACCCGTGGAACTGCGAAACCACACTGGGATGTCGGGCCTACACAAGACTATTTTCAACAGATATATTTTTGTGTCACAACAGTCAGGAGACACTACTGTTTTTCTTTACGGAAAAAACTACCAAAACCTGAATAATAGAGATTTTTTACCGTGGGATGGCAAAACCACAGTTATTGTTTACTGTGGTATACCACACTTTTTTAAATAGAGATATTTGCGGCTGAACAGTGAGCGACACACTCAAACTGCTTTTTTTTTAGAAACCAAAGGCCCAAAACTGCATAGTACAGCGATTTGACCCGTGGAACTGCGAAACCACACTGGGATGTCGGGCCTACACAAGACTATTTTCAACAGATATATTTTTGTGTCACAACAGTCAGGAGACACTACTGTTTTTCTTTACGGAAAAAACTACCAAAACCTGAATAATAGAGATTTTTTACCGTGGGATGGCAAAACCACAGTTATTGTTTACTAGGGTATACCACACTTTTTTAAATAGAGATATTTGCGGCTGAACAGTGAGCGACACACTCAAACTGCTTTTTTTTTAGATACCAAAGGCCCAAAACTGGATAGTACAGCGATTTGACCCGTGGAACTGCGAAACCACACTGGGATGTCGGGCCTACACAAGACTATTTTCAACAGATATATTTTTGTGTCACAACAGTCAGGAGACACTACTGTTTTTCTCTACGGAAAAAACTACCAAAACCTGAATAATAGAGATTTTTTACCGTGGGATGGCAAAACCACAGTTATTGTTTACTGGGGTATATCACACTTTTTTAAATAGAGATATTTGCGGCTGAACAGTGAGCGACACACTCATACTGCTTTTTTTTTAGATACTAAAGGCCCAAACTGGATAGTACAGCGATTTGACCCGTGGAACTGCGAAACCACACTGGGATGTCGGGCCTACACAAGACTATTTTCAACAGATATATTTTTGTGTCACATCAGTCAGGAGACACTACTGTTTTTCTTTATGGAAAAAACTACCAAAAGCTAAATAATAGAGATTTTTTACCGTGGGATGGCAAAACCACAGTTATTGTTTACTGGGGTATACAACACTTTTTTAAATAGAGATATTTGCGGCTGAACAGTGAGCGACACACTCATACTGCTTTTTTTTAAGATACTAAAGGCCGAAACTGGATAGTACAGCGATTTGACCCGTGGAACTGCGAAACCACACTGGGATGTCGGGCCTACACAAGACTATTTTCAACAGATATATTTTTGTGTCACAACAGTCAGGAGACACTACTGTTTTTCTTTACGGAAAAAACTACCAAAAGCTGAATAATAGAGATTTTTTACCGTGGGATGGCAAAACCACAGTTATTGTTTACTGGGGTATACCACACTTTTTTAAATAGAGATATTTGCGGCTGAACAGTGAGCGACACACTCAAACTGCTATTTTTTTAGATACCAAAGGCCCAAAACTAGGTAGTACAGAGATTTGACCCGTGGAACTGCGAAACCACACAGGGATGTCGGGCCTACACAAGACTATTTTCAACAGATATATTTTTGTGTCACAACAGTCAGGAGACACTACTGTTTTTCTTTACGGCAAAAACTACCAAAACCTGAATAATAGAGATTTTTTACCGTGGGATGGCAAAACCACAGTTATTGTTTACTGGGGTATACCACACTTTTTTAAATAGAGATATTTACGGCTGAACAGTGAGCGACACACTGAAACTGATTTTTTTTTAGATACCAAAGGCCCAAAACTGGATAGTACAGCGATTTGACCCATGGAACTGCGAAACCACACTGGGATGTCGGGCCTACACAAGACTATTTTCAACAGATATATTTTTGTGTCACAACAGTCAGGAGACACTACTCTTTTTCTCTACGGAAAAAAATACCAAAACCTGAATAATAGAGATTTCTTACCGTGGGATGGCAAAACCACAGTTATTGTTTACTGGGGTATATCACACTTTTTTAAATAGAGATATTTGCGGCTGAACAGTGAGCGACACACTCATACTGCTTTTTTTTTAGATACTAAAGGCCCAAACTGGATAGTACAGCGATTTCACCCGTGGAACTGCAAAACCACACTGGGATGTCGGGCCTACACAAGACTATTTTCAACAGATATTTTTTTGTGTCACAACAGTCAGGAGACACTACTGTTTTTCTTTATGGAAAAAACTACCAAAAGCTAAATAATAGAGATTTTTTACCGTGGGATGGCAAAACCACAGCTATTGTTTACTGGGGTATACCACACTTTTTTAAATAGAGATATTTGCGGCTGAACAGTGAGCGACACACTCATACTGCTTTTTTTTTAGATACTAAAGGCCCAAACTCGATAGTACAGCGATTTGACCCGTGGAACTGCGAAACCACACTGGGATGTCGGGCCTACACAAGACTATTTTCAACAGATATATTTTTGTGTCACAACAGTCAGGAGACACTACTGTTTTTCTTTACGGAAAAAACTACCAAAACCTGAATAATAGAGATTTTTTACCGTGGGATGGCAAAACCACAGTTATTGTTTACTGGGGTATACCACACTTTTTTAAATAGAGATATTTGCGGCTGAACAGTGAGCGACACACTCAAACTGCTATTTTTTTAGATACCAAAGGCCCAAAACTAGGTAGTACAGAGATTTGACCCGTGGAACTGCGAAACCCAAAAGGGATGTCGGGCCTACACAAGACTATTTTCAACAGATATATTTTTGTGTCACAACAGTCAGGAGACACTACTGTTTTTCTTTACGGAAAAAAATACCAAAACCTGAATAATAGAGATTTTTTACCGTGGGATGGCAAAACCACAGCTATTGTTTACTGGGGTATACCACACTTTTTTAAATAGAGATATTTGCGGCTGAACAGTGAGCGACACACTCAAACTGCTTTTTTTTTAGATACCAAAGGCCCAAAACTGGATAGTACAGCGATTTGACCCGTGGAACTGCGAAACCACACTGGGATGGCGGGCCTACACAAGACTATTTTCAACAGATATATTTTTGTGTCACAACAGTCAGGAGACACTACTGTTTTTCTTTACGGAAAAAACTACCAAAACCTGAATAATAGAGATTTTTTACCGTGGGATCTCAAAACCACAGTTATTGTTTACTGGGGTATACCACACTTTTTTAAATAGAGATATTTGCGGCTGAACAGTGAGCGACACACTCAAACTGCTTTTTTTTTAGATACCAAAGGCCCAAAACTGGATAGTACAGCGATTTGACCCGTGGAACTGCGAAACCACACTGGGATGTCGGGCATACACAAGACTATTTTCAACAGATATATTTTTGTGTCTCAACAGTCAGGAGACACTACTGTTTTTCTTTATGGATAAAACTACCAAAACCTGAATAATAGAAATTTTTTTACCGTGGGATGGCAAAACCACAGTTATTGTTTACTGGGGTATACCACACTTTTTTAAATAGAGATATTTGCGGCTGAACAGTGAGCGACACACTCAAACTGCTTTTTTTTTTAGCTACCAAAGGCCCAAAACTGGATAGTACAGCGATTTGACCCGTGGAACTGCGAAACCACACTGGGATGTCGGGCCTACACAATACTATTTTCAACAGATATATTTTTGTGTCACAACAGTCAGGAGACACTACTGTTTTTCTTTACGGAAAAAACTACCAAAACCTGAATAATAGAGATTTTTTACCGTGGGATGGCAAAACCACAGTTATTGTTTACTAGGGTATACCACACTTTTTTAAATAGAGATATTTGCGGCTGAACAGTGAGCGACACACTCAAACTGCTTTTTTTTTAGATACTAAAGGCCCAAACTGGATAGTACAGCGATTTGACCCGTGGAACTGAGAAACCACACTGGGATGTCGGGCCTACACAAGACTATTTTCAAGAGATATATTTTTGTGTCACAACAGTCAGGAGACACTACTGTTTTTCTTTACGGAAAAAACTACCAAAACCTGAATAATAGAGATTTGTTACGGTGGGATGGCAAAACCACAGTTATTGTTTACTGGGGTATACCACACTTTTTTAAATAGAGATATTTGCGGCTGAACAGTGAGCGACACACTCAAACTGCTTTTTTTTTAGATACCAAAGGAACAAAACTGGATAGTACCGCGATTTGTCCCGTGGAACTGCGAAACCACACTGGGATGTCGGGCCTACACAAGACTATTTTCAACAGATATATTTTTGTGTCACAACAGTCAGGAGACACTACTGTTTTTCTTTACGGAAAAAACTACCAAAACCTGAATAATAGAGATTTTTTACCGTGGGTTGGCAAAACCACAGTTATTTTTTACTGGGGTATACCACACTTTTTTAAATAGAGATATTTGCGGCTGAACAGTGAGCGACACACTCAAACTGCTTTTTTTTTAAATACCAAAGGCCCAAAACTGGATAGTACAGCGATTTTACCCGTGGAACTACGAAACCACACTGGGATGTCGGGCCTACACAAGACTATTTTCAACAGATATATTTTTGTGTCACAACAGTCAGGAGACACTACTGTTTTTCTTTACGGAAAAAACTACCAAAACCTGAATAATAGAGATTTTTTACCGTGGGATGGCAAAACCACAGTTATTGTTTACTGGGATATACCACACTTTTTTAAATAGAGATATTTGCGGCTGAACAGTGAGCGACACACTCAAACTGCTTTTTTTTTAGATACCAAAGGCCCAAAACTGGATAGTACAGCGATTTGACCCGTGGAACTGCGAAACCACACTGGGATGTCGGGCCTACACAAGACTATTTTCAACAGATATATTTTTGTGTCACAACAGTCAGGAGACACTACTGTTTTTCTTTATGGAAAAAACTACCAAAACCTGAATAATAGAGATTTTTTACCGTGGGATGGCAAAACCACAGTTATTGTTTACTGGGGTATACCACACTTTTTTAAATAGAGATATTTGCGGCTGAACAGTGAGCGACACACTCAAACTGCTTTTTTTTTAGATACCAAAGGCCCAAAACTGGATAGTACAGCGATTTGACCCGTGGAACTGCGAAACCACACTGGGATGTCGGGCCTACACAAGACTATTTTCAACAGATATATTTTTGTGTCACAACAGTCAGGAGACACTACTGTTTTTCTTTACGGAAAAAACTACCAAAACCTGAATAATAGAGATTTTTTACCGTGGGATGGCAAAACCACAGTTATTGTTTACTGGGGTATACCACAATTTTTTAAATAGAGATATTTGCGGCTGAACAGTGAGCGACACACTCAAACTGCTTTTTTTTTAGATACCAAAGGCCCAAAACTGGATAGTACAGCGATTTGACCCGTGGAACTGCGAAACCACACTGGGATGTCAGGCCTACACAAGAGTATTTTCAACAGATATATTTTTGTGTCACAACAGTCAGGAGACACTACTGTTTTTCTTTACGGAAAAAACTACCAAAACCTGAATAATAGAGATTTTTTACCGTGGGATGGCAAAACCACAGTTATTGTTTACTGGGGTATACCACACTTTTTTAAATAGAGATATTTGCGGCTGAACAGTGAGCGACACACTCAAACTGCTTTTTTTTTTAGATACCAAAGGCCCAAAACTGGATAGTACAGCGATTTGACCCGTGGAACTGCGAAACCACACTGGGATGTCGGGCCTACACAAGACTATTTTCAACAGATATATTTTTGTGTCACAACAGTCAGGAGACACTACTGTTTTTCTTTACGGAAAAAACTACCAAAACCTGAATAATAGAGATTTTTTTACCGTGGGATGGCAAAACCACAGTTATTGTTTACTGGGGTATACCACACTTTTTTAAATAGAGATATTTGCGGCTGAACAGTGAGCGACACACTCAAACTGCTTTTTTTTTTAGATACCAAAGGCCCAGAACTGGATAGTACAGCGATTTGACCCGTGGAACTGCGAAACCACACTGGGATGTCGGGCCTACACAAGACTATTTTCAACAGATATATTTTTGTGTCACAACAGTCAGGAGACACTACTGTTTTTCTTTACGGAAAAAACTACCAAAACCTGAATAATAGAGATTTTTTACCGTGGGATGGCAAAACCACAGTTATTGTTTACTGGGGTATACCACACTTTTTTAAATAGAGATATTTGCGGCTGAACAGTGAGCGACACACTCAAACTGCTTTTTTTTTAGATACCAAAGGCCCAAAACTGGATAGTACAGCGATTTGACCCGTGGAACTGCGAAACCACACTGGGATGTCGGGCCTACACAAGACTATTTTCAACAGATATATTTTTGTGTCACAACAGTCAGGAGACACTACTGTTTTTCTTTACGGAAAAAACTACCAAAACCTGAATAATAGAGATTTTTTTACCGTGGGATGGCAAAACCACAGTTATTGTTTACTGGGGTATACCACACTTTTTTAAATAGAGATATTTGCGGCTGAACAGTGAGCGACACACTCAAACTGCTTTTTTTTTAGCTACCAAAGGCCCAAATCTGGATAGTACAGCGATTTGACCCGTGGAACTGCGAAACCACACTGGGATGTCGGGCCTACACAAGACTATTTTCAACAGATATATTTTTGTGTCACAACAGTCAGGAGACACTACTGTTTTTCTTTACGGAAAAAACTACCAAAACTTGAATAATAGAGATTTTTTACCGTGGGATGGCAAAACCACAGTTATTGTTTACTGGGATATACCACACTTTTTTAAATAGAGATATTTGCGGCTGAACAGTGAGCGACACACTCAAACTGCTTTTTTTTTAGATACCAAAGGCCCAAAACTGGATAGTACAGCGATTTGACCCGTGGAACTGCGAAACCACACTGGGATGTCGGGCCTACACAGGACTATTTTCAACAGATATATTTTTGTGTCACAACAGTCAGGAGACACTACTGTTTTTCTTTACGGAAAAAACTACCAAAACCTGAATAATAGAGATTTTTTACCGTGGGATGGCAAAACCACAGTTATTGTTTACTGGGGTATACCACACTTTTTTAAATAGAGATATTTGCGGCTGAACAGTGAGCGACACACTCAAACTGCTTTTTTTTTAGATACCAAAGGCCCAAAACTGGATAGTACAGCGATTTGACCCGTGGAACTGCGAAACCACACTGGGATGTCGGGCCTACACAAGACTATTTTCAACAGATATATTTTTGTGTCACAACAGTCAGGAGACACTACTGTTTTTCTTTACGGAAAAAACTACCAAAACCTGAATAATAGAGATTTTTTACCGTGGGATGGCAAAACCACAGTTATTGTTTACTGGGGTATACCACAATTTTTTAAATAGAGATATTTGCGGCTGAACAGTGAGCGACACACTCAAACTGCTTTTTTTTTAGATACCAAAGGCCCAAAACTGGATAGTACAGCGATTTGACCCGTGGAACTGCGAAACCACACTGGGATGTCGGGCCTACACAAGAGTATTTTCAACAGATATATTTTTGTGTCACAACAGTCAGGAGACACTACTGTTTTTCTTTACGGAAAAAACTACCAAAACCTGAATAATAGAGATTTTTTACCGTGGGATGGCAAAACCACAGTTATTGTTTACTGGGGTATACCACACTTTTTTAAATAGAGATATTTGCGGCTGAACAGTGAGCGACACACTCAAACTGCTTTTTTTTTTAGATACCAAAGGCCCAAAACTGGATAGTACAGCGATTTGACCCGTGGAACTGCGAAACCACACTGGGATGTCGGGCCTACACAAGACTATTTTCAACAGATATATTTTTGTGTCACAACAGTCAGGAGACACTACTGTTTTTCTTTACGGAAAAAACTACCAAAACCTGAATAATAGAGATTTTTTTACCGTGGGATGGCAAAACCACAGTTATTGTTTACTGGGGTATACCACACTTTTTTAAATAGAGATATTTGCGGCTGAACAGTGAGCGACACACTCAAACTGCTTTTTTTTTAGATACCAAAGGCCCAAAACTGGATAGTACAGCGATTTGACCCGTGTAACTGCGAAACCACACTGGGATGTCGGGCCTACACAAGACTATTTTCAACAGATATATTTTTGTGTCACAATAGTGAGGAGACACTACTGTTTTTCTTTATGGAAAAAACTACCAAAACCTGAATAATAGAGATTTTTTTACTGTGGGATGGCAAAACCACAGTTATTGTTTACTGGGGTATACCACACTTTTTTAAATAGAGATATTTGCGGCTGAACAGTGAGCGACACACTCAAACTGCTTTTTTTTTAGCTACCAAAGGCCCAAATCTGGATAGTACAGCGATTTGACCCGTGGAACTGCGAAACCACACTGGGATGTCGGGCCTACACAAGACTATTTTCAACAGATATATTTTTGTGTCACAACAGTCAGGAGACACTAATGTTTTTCTTTACGGAAAAAACTACCAAAACCTGAATAATAGAGATTTTTTACCGTGGGATGGCAAAACCACAGTTATTGTTTACTGGGGTATACCACACTTTTTTAAATAGAGATATTTGCGGCTGAACAGTGAGCGACACACTCAAACTGCTTTTTTTTTAGATACCAAAGGCCCAAAACTGGATAGTACAGCAATTTGACCCGTGGAACTGCGAAACCACACTGGGATGTCGGGCCTACACAAGACTATTTTCAACAGATATATTTTTGTGTTACAACAGTCAGGAGACACTACTGTTTTTCTTTACGGAAAAAACTACCAAAACCTGAATAATAGAGATTTTTTACCGTGGGATGGCAAAACCACAGTTATTGTTTACTGGGGTATATCACACTTTTTTAAATAGAGATATTTGCAGCTGAACAGTGAGCGACACACTCATACTGCTTTTTTTTTAGATACTAAAGGCCCAAACTGGATAGTACAGCGATTTGACCCGTGGAACTGCGAAACCACACTGGGATGTCGGGCCTACACAAGACTATTTTCAACAGATATATTTTTGTGTCACAACAGTCAGGAGACACTACTGTTTTTCTTTACGGAAAAAACTACCAAAACCTGAATAATAGAGATTTTTTACCGTGGGATGGCAAAACCACAGTTATTGTTTACTGGGGTATACCACACTTTTTTAAATAGAGATATTTGCGGCTGAACAGTGAGCGACACACTCAAACTGCTTTTTTTTTAGATACCAAAGGCCCAAAACTAGGTAGTACAGCGATTTGACCCGTGGAACTGCGAAACCACACAGGGATGTCGGGCCTACACAAGACTATTTTCAACAGATATATTTTGTGTCACAACAGTCAGGAGACACTACTGTTTTTCTTTACGAAAAAAACTACCAAAACCTGAATAATAGAGATTTTTTTACCGTGGGATGGCAAAACCACAGTTATTGTTTACTGGGGTATACCACACTTTTTTAAATAGAGATATTTGCGGCTGAAAAGTGAGCGACACACTCAAACTGCTTTTTTTTTAGATACCAAAGGCCCAAAACTGGATAGTACAGCGATTTGACCCGTGGAACTGCGAAACCACACTGGGATGTCGGGCCTACACAAGACTATTTTCAACAGATATATTTTTGTGTTACAACAGTCAGGAGACACTACTGTTTTTCTGTACGGAAAAAACTACCAAAACCTGAATAATAGAGATTTTTTACCGTGGGATGGCAAAACCACAGTTATTGTTTACTGGGGTATATCACACTTTTTTAAATAGAGATATTTGCAGCTGAACAGTGAGCGACACACTCATACTGCTTTTTTTTTAGATACTAAAGGCCCAAACTGGATAGTACAGCGATTTGACCCGTGGAACTGCGAAACCACACTGGGATGTCGGGCCTACACAAGACTATTTTCAACAGATATATTTTTGTGTCACAACAGTCAGGAGACACTACTTTTTTTCTTTACGGAAAAAACTACCAAAACCTGAATAATAGAGATTTTTTACCGTGGGATGGCAAAACCACAGTTATTGTTTACTGGGGTATACCACACTTTTTTAAATAGAGATATTTGTGGCTGAACAGTGAGCGACACACTCAAACTGCTTTTTTTTTAGATACCAAAGGCCCAAAACTAGGTAGTACAGCGATTTGACCCGTGGAACTGCGAAACCACACAGGGATGTCGGGCCTACACAAGACTATTTTCAACAGATATATTTTGTGTCACAACAGTCAGGAGACACTACTGTTTTTCTTTATGAAAAAAACTACCAAAACCTGAATAATAGAGATTTTTTTACTGTGGGATGGCAAAACCACAGTTATTGTTTACTGGGGTATACCACACTTTTTTAAATAGAGATGTTTGCGGCTGAACAGTGAGCGACACACTCAAACTGCTTTTTTTTTAGATACCAAAGGCCCAAAACTGGATAGTACAGCGATTTGACCCGTGGAACTGCGAAACCACACTGGGATGTCGGGCCTACACAAGACTATTTTCAACAGATATATTTTTGTGTCACAACAGTCAGGAGACACTACTGTTTTTCTTTATGGGAAAAAACTACCAAAAACTGAATAATAGAGATTTTTTTACCGTGGGATGGCAAAACCACAGTTATTGTTTACTTGGGTATACCACACTTTTTTAAATGGAGATATTTGCGGCTGAACAGTGAGCGACACACTCAAACTGCTTTTTTTTTAGCTACCAAAGGCCCAAAACTGGATAGTACAGCGATTTGACCCGTGGAACTGCGAAACCACACTGGGATGTCGGGCCTACACAAGACTATTTTCAACAGATATATTTTTGTGTCACAACAGTCAGGAGACACTACTGTTTTCCTTTACGGAAAAAAATACCAAAACCTGAATAATAGAGATTTTTTACCGTGGGATGGCAAAACCACAGCTATTGTTTACTGGGGTATACCACACTTTTTTAAATAGAGATATTTGCGGCTGAACAGTGAGCGACACACTCAAACTGCTTTTTTTTTAGATACCAAAGGCCCAAAACTGGATAGTACAGCGATTTGACCCGTGGAACTGCGAAACCACACTGGGATGGCGGGCCTACACAAGACTATTTTCAACAGATATATTTTTGTGTCACAACAGTCAGGAGACACTACTGTTTTTCTTTACGGAAAAAACTACCAAAACCTGAATAATAGAGATTTTTTACCGTGGGATGGCAAAACCACAGTTATTGTTTACTGGGGTATACCACACTTTTTTAAATAGAGATATTTGCGCTGAACAGTGAGCGACACACTCAAACTGCTTTTTTTTTAGATACCAAAGGCCCAAAACTGGATAGTACAGCGATTTGACCCGTGGAACTGCGAAACCACACTGGGATGTCGGGCATACACAAGACTATTTTCAACAGATATATTTTTGTGTCTCAACAGTCAGGAGACACTACTGTTTTTCTTTATGGAAAAAACTACCAAAACCTGAATAATAGAGATTTTTTACCATGGGATGGCAAAACCACAGTTATTGTTTACTGGGGTATACCACACTTTTTTAAATAGAGATATTTGTGGCTGAACAGTGAGCGACACACTCAAACTGCTTTTTTTTTAGATACCAAAGGCCCAAAACTGGATAGTACAGCGATTTGACCCGTGGAACTGCGAAACCACACTGGGATGTCGGGCCTACACAAGACTATTTTCAACAGATATATTTTTGTGTCACAACAGTCAGGAGACACTACTGTTTTTCTTTACGGAAAAAAATAAGAAAACCTGAATAATAGAGATTTTTTACCGTGGGATGGCAAAACCACAGTTATTGTTTACTGGGGTTTACCGCACTTTTTTAAATAGAGATATTTGCGGCTGAACAGTGAGTGACACACTCAAACTGCTATTTTTTTAGATACCAAAGGCCCAAAACTGGATAGTACAGCGATTTGACCCGTGGAACTGCGAAACCACACTGGGATGTCGGGCCTACACAAGACTATTTTCAACAGATATATTTTTGTGTCACAACAGTCAGGAGACACTACTGTTCTTCTTTATGGAAAAAACTACGAAAACCTGAATAATAGAGATTTTTTTACCGTGGGATGGCAAAACCACAGTTATTGTTTACTGGGATATACCACACTTTTTTAAATAGAGATATTTGCGGCTGAACAGTGAGCGACACACTCAAACTGCTTTTTTTTTAGCTACCAAAGGCCCAAAACTGGATAGTACAGCGATTTGACCCGTGGAACTGTGAAACCACACTGGGATGTCGGGCCTACACAAGACTATTTTCAACAGATATATTTTTGTGTCACAACAGTCAGGAGACACTACTGTTTTTCTTTACGGAAAAAACTAACAAAACCTGAATAATAGAGATTTTTTACCGTGGGATGGCAAAACCACAGTTATTGTTTACTGGGGTATACCACACTTTTTTAAATACAGATATTTGCGGCTGAACAGTGAGCGACACACTCATACTGCTTTTTTTTTAGATACTAAAGGCCCAAACTGGATAGTACAGCGATTTGACCCGTGGAACTGCGAAACCACACTGGGATGTCGGGCCTACACAAGACTATTTTCAACAGATATATTTTTGTGTCACAACAGTCAGGAGACACTACTGTTTTTCTTTACGGAAAAAACTACCAAAACCTGAACAATAGAGATTTTTTACCGTGGGATGGCAAAACCACAGTTATTGTTTACTGGGGTATACGACACTTTTTTAAATAGAGATATTTGTGGCTGAACAGTGAGCGACACACTCAAACTGCTTTTTTTTTAGATACCAAAGGCCCAAAACTGGATAGTACAGCGATTTGACCCGTGGAACTGCGAAACCACACTGGGATGTCGGGCCTACACAAGACTATTTTCAACAGATATATTTTTGTGTCACAACAGTCAGGAGACACTACTGTTTTTCTTTATGGAAAAAACTACCAAAACCTGAATAATAGAGATTTTTTTTCCGTGGGATGGCAAAACCACAGTTATTGTTTACTGGGGTATACCACACTTTTTTAAATAGAGATATTTGTGGCTGAACAGTGAGCGACACACTCATACTGCTTTTTTTTTAGATACTAAAGGCCCAAACTGGATAGTACAGCGATTTGACCCGTGGAACTGCGAAACCACACTGGGATGTCGGGCCTACACAAGACTATTTTCAACAGATATATTTTTGTGTCACAACAATCAGGAGACACTACTGTTTTTCTTTACGGAAAAAACTACCAAAACCTGAATAATAGAGATTTTTTACCGTGGGATGGCAAAACCACAGTTATTGTTTACTGGGGTATACCACACTTTTTTAAATAGAGATATTTGCGGCTGAACAGTGAGCGACACACTCAAACTTCTATTTTTTTAGATACCAAAGGCCCAAAACTAGGTAGTACAGAGATTTGACCCGTGGAACTGCGAAACCACACAGGGATGTCGGGCCTACACAAGACTATTTTCAACAGATATATTTTTGTGTCACAACAGTCAGGAGACACTACTGTTTTTCTTTACGGCAAAAACTACCAAAACCTGAATAATAGAGATTTTTTACCGTGGGATGGCAAAACCACAGTTATTGTTTACTGGGGTATACCACACTTTTTTAAATAGAGATATTTGCGGCTGAACAGTGAGCGACACACTCAAACTGATTTTTTTTTAGATACCAAAGGCCCAAAACTGGATAGTACAGCGATTTGACCCATGGAACTGCGAAACCACACTGGGATGTCGGGCCTACACAAGACTATTTTCAACAGATATATTTTTGTGTCACAACAGTCAGGAGACACTACTGTTTTTCTCTACGGAAAAAAATACCAAAACCTGAATAATAGAGATTTCTTACCGTGGGATGGCAAAACCACAGTTATTGTTTACTGGGGTATATCACACTTTTTTAAATAGAGATATTTGCGGCTGAACAGTGAGCGACACACTCATACTGCTTTTTTTTTAGATACTAAAGGCCCAAACTGGATAGTACAGCGATTTGACCCGTGGAACTGCGAAACCACACTGGGATGTCGGGCCTACACAAGACTATTTTCAACAGATATATTTTTGTGTCACAACAGTCAGGAGACACTACTGTTTTTCTTTATGGAAAAAACTACCAAAAGCTAAATAATAGAGATTTTTTACCGTGGGATGGCAAAACCACAGTTATTGTTTACTGGGGTATACCACACTTTTTTAAATAGAGATATTTGCGGCTGAACAGTGAGCGACACACTCATACTGCTTTTTTTTTAGATACTAAAGGCCCAAACTGGATAGTACAGCGATTTGACCCGTGGAACTGCGAAACCACACTGGGATGTCGGGCCTACACAAGACTATTTTCAACAGATATATTTTTGTGTCACAACAGTCAGGAGACACTACTGTTTTTCTTTACGGAAAAAACTACCAAAACCTGAATAATAGAGATTTTTTTACCGTGGGATGGCAAAACCACAGTTATTGTTTACTTGGGTATACCACACTTTTTTAAATAGAGATATTTGCGGCTGAACAGTGAGCGACACACTCAAACTGCTTTTTTTTTAGCTACCAAAGGCCCAAAACTGGATAGTACAGCGATTTGACCCGTGGAACTGCGAAACCACACTGGGATGTCGGGCCTACACAAGACTATTTTCAACAGATATATTTTTGTGTCACAACAGTCAGGAGACACTACTGTTTTTCTTTATGGAAAAAACTACCAAAACCTGAATAATAGAGATTTTTTTTCCGTGGGATGGCAAAACCACAGTTATTGTTTACTGGGGTATACCACACTTTTTTAAATAGAGATATTTGTGGCTGAACAGTGAGCGACACACTCATACTGCTTTTTTTTTAGATACTAAAGGCCCAAACTGGATAGTACAGCGATTTGACCCGTGGAACTGCGAAACCACACTGGGATGTCGGGCCTACACAAGACTATTTTCAACAGATATATTTTTGTGTCACAACAATCAGGAGACACTACTGTTTTTCTTTACGGAAAAAACTACCAAAACCTGAATAATAGAGATTTTTTACCGTGGGATGGCAAAACCACAGTTATTGTTTACTGGGGTATACCACACTTTTTTAAATAGAGATATTTGCGGCTGAACAGTGAGCGACACACTCAAACTTCTATTTTTTTAGATACCAAAGGCCCAAAACTAGGTAGTACAGAGATTTGACCCGTGGAACTGCGAAACCACACAGGGATGTCGGGCCTACACAAGACTATTTTCAACAGATATATTTTTGTGTCACAACAGTCAGGAGACACTACTGTTTTTCTTTACGGCAAAAACTACCAAAACCTGAATAATAGAGATTTTTTACCGTGGGATGGCAAAACCACAGTTATTGTTTACTGGGGTATACCACACTTTTTTAAATAGAGATATTTGCGGCTGAACAGTGAGCGACACACTCAAACTGATTTTTTTTTAGATACCAAAGGCCCAAAACTGGATAGTACAGCGATTTGACCCATGGAACTGCGAAACCACACTGGGATGTCGGGCCTACACAAGACTATTTTCAACAGATATATTTTTGTGTCACAACAGTCAGGAGACACTACTGTTTTTCTCTACGGAAAAAAATACCAAAACCTGAATAATAGAGATTTCTTACCGTGGGATGGCAAAACCACAGTTATTGTTTACTGGGGTATATCACACTTTTTTAAATAGAGATATTTGCGGCTGAACAGTGAGCGACACACTCATACTGCTTTTTTTTTAGATACTAAAGGCCCAAACTGGATAGTACAGCGATTTGACCCGTGGAACTGCGAAACCACACTGGGATGTCGGGCCTACACAAGACTATTTTCAACAGATATATTTTTGTGTCACAACAGTCAGGAGACACTACTGTTTTTCTTTATGGAAAAAACTACCAAAAGCTAAATAATAGAGATTTTTTACCGTGGGATGGCAAAACCACAGTTATTGTTTACTGGGGTATACCACACTTTTTTAAATAGAGATATTTGCGGCTGAACAGTGAGCGACACACTCATACTGCTTTTTTTTTAGATACTAAAGGCCCAAACTGGATAGTACAGCGATTTGACCCGTGGAACTGCGAAACCACACTGGGATGTCGGGCCTACACAAGACTATTTTCAACAGATATATTTTTGTGTCACAACAGTCAGGAGACACTACTGTTTTTCTTTACGGAAAAAACTACCAAAACCTGAATAATAGAGATTTTTTTACCGTGGGATGGCAAAACCACAGTTATTGTTTACTTGGGTATACCACACTTTTTTAAATAGAGATATTTGCGGCTGAACAGTGAGCGACACACTCAAACTGCTTTTTTTTTAGCTACCAAAGGCCCAAAACTGGATAGTACAGCGATTTGACCCGTGGAACTGCGAAACCACACTGGGATGTCGGGCCTACACAAGACTATTTTCAACAGATATATTTTTGTGTCACAACAGTCAGGAGACACTACTGTTTTCCTTTACGGAAAAAAATACCAAAACCTGAATAATAGAGATTTTTTACCGTGGGATGGCAAAACCACAGCTATTGTTTACTGGGGTATACCACACTTTTTTAAATAGAGATATTTGCGGCTGAACAGTGAGCGACACACTCAAACTGCTTTTTTTTTAGATACCAAAGGCCCAAAACTGGATAGTACAGCGATTTGACCCGTGGAACTGCGAAACCACACTGGGATGGCGGGCCTACACAAGACTATTTTCAACAGATATATTTTTGTGTCACAACAGTCAGGAGACACTACTGTTTTTCTTTACGGAAAAAACTACCAAAACCTGAATAATAGAGATTTTTTACCGTGGGATGGCAAAACCACAGTTATTGTTTACTGGGGTATACCACACTTTTTTAAATAGAGATATTTGCGCTGAACAGTGAGCGACACACTCAAACTGCTTTTTTTTTAGATACCAAAGGCCCAAAACTGGATAGTACAGCGATTTGACCCGTGCAACTGCGAAACCACACTGGGATGTCGGGCATACACAAGACTATTTTCAACAGATATATTTTTGTGTCTCAACAGTCAGGAGACACTACTGTTTTCTTTATGGAAAAAACTACCAAAACCTGAATAATAGAGATTTTTTACCATGGGATGGCAAAACCACAGTTATTGTTTACTGGGGTATACCACACTTTTTTAAATAGAGATATTTGTGGCTGAACAGTGAGCGACACACTCAAACTGCTTTTTTTTTAGATACCAAAGGCCCAAAACTGGATAGTACAGCGATTTGACCCGTGGAACTGCGAAACCACACTGGGATGTCGGGCCTACACAAGACTATTTTCAACAGATATATTTTTGTGTCACAACAGTCAGGAGACACTACTGTTTTTCTTTACGGAAAAAAATAAGAAAACCTGAATAATAGAGATTTTTTACCGTGGGATGGCAAAACCACAGTTATTGTTTACTGGGGTTTACCGCACTTTTTTAAATAGAGATATTTGCGGCTGAACAGTGAGTGACACACTCAAACTGCTTTTTTTTTAGATACCAAAGGCCCAAAACTGGATAGTACAGCGATTTGACCCGTGGAACTGCGAAACCACACTGGGATGTCGGGCCTACACAAGACTATTTTCAACAGATATATTTTTGTGTCACAACAGTCAGGAGACACTACTGTTCTTCTTTATGGAAAAAACTACGAAAACCTGAATAATAGAGATTTTTTTACCGTGGGATGGCAAAACCACAGTTATTGTTTACTGGGATATACCACACTTTTTTAAATAGAGATATTTGCGGCTGAACAGTGAGCGACACACTCAAACTGCTTTTTTTTTAGCTACCAAAGGCCCAAAACTGGATAGTACAGCGATTTGACCCGTGGAACTGTGAAACCACACTGGGATGTCGGGCCTACACAAGACTATTTTCAACAGATATATTTTTGTGTCACAACAGTCAGGAGACACTACTGTTTTTCTTTACGGAAAAAACTAACAAAACCTGAATAATAGAGATTTTTTACCGTGGGATGGCAAAACCACAGTTATTGTTTACTGGGGTATACCACACTTTTTTAAATACAGATATTTGCGGCTGAACAGTGAGCGACACACTCATACTGCTTTTTTTTTAGATACTAAAGGCCCAAACTGGATAGTACAGCGATTTGACCCGTGGAACTGCGAAACCACACTGGGATGTCGGGCCTACACAAGACTATTTTCAACAGATATATTTTTGTGTCACAACAGTCAGGAGACACTACTGTTTTTCTTTACGGAAAAAACTACCAAAACCTGAACAATAGAGATTTTTTACCGTGGGATGGCAAAACCACAGTTATTGTTTACTGGGGTATACGACACTTTTTTAAATAGAGATATTTGTGGCTGAACAGTGAGCGACACACTCAAACTGCTTTTTTTTTAGATACCAAAGGCCCAAAACTGGATAGTACAGCGATTTGACCCGTGGAACTGCGAAACCACACTGGGATGTCGGGCCTACACAAGACTATTTTCAACAGATATATTTTTGTGTCACAACAGTCAGGAGACACTACTGTTTTTCTTTATGGAAAAAACTACCAAAACCTGAATAATAGAGATTTTTTTACCGTGGGATGGCAAAACCACAGTTATTGTTTACTGGGGTATACCACACTTTTTTAAATAGAGATATTTGCGGCTGAACAGTGAGCGACACACTCAAACTGCTTTTTTTTTAGATACCAAAGGCCCAAAACTGGATAGTACAGCGATTTGACCCGTGGAACTGCGAAACCACACTGGGATGGCGGGCCTACACAAGACTATTTTCAACAGATATATTTTTGTGTCACAACAGTCAGGAGACACTACTGTTTTTCTTTACGGAAAAAACTACCAAAACCTGAATAATAGAGATTTTTTACCGTGGGATGGCAAAACCACAGTTATTGTTTACTGGGGTATACCACACTTTTTTAAATAGAGATATTTGCGCTGAACAGTGAGCGACACACTCAAACTGCTCTTTTTTTAGATACCAAAGGCCCAAAACTGGATAGTACAGCGATTTGACCCGTGGAACTGCGAAACCACACTGGGATGTCGGGCATACACAAGACTATTTTCAACAGATATATTTTTGTGTCTCAACAGTCAGGAGACACTACTGTTTTTCTTTATGGAAAAAACTACCAAAACCTGAATAATAGAGATTTTTTACCATGGGATGGCAAAACCACAGTTATTGTTTACTGGGGTATACCACACTTTTTTAAATAGAGATATTTGTGGCTGAACAGTGAGCGACACACTCAAACTGCTTTTTTTTTAGATACCAAAGGCCCAAAACTGGATAGTACAGCGATTTTGACCCGTGGAACTGCGAAACCACACTGGGATGTCGGGCCTACACAAGACTATTTTCAACAGATATATTTTTGTGTCACAACAGTCAGGAGACACTACTGTTTTTCTTTACGGAAAAAAATAAGAAAACCTGAATAATAGAGATTTTTTACCGTGGGATGGCAAAACCACAGTTATTGTTTACTGGGGTTTACCGCACTTTTTTAAATAGAGATATTTGCGGCTGAACAGTGAGTGACACACTCAAACTGCTTTTTTTTTAGATACCAAAGGCCCAAAACTGGATAGTACAGCGATTTGACCCGTGGAACTGCGAAACCACACTGGGATGTCGGGCCTACACAAGACTATTTTCAACAGATATATTTTTGTGTCACAACAGTCAGGAGACACTACTGTTCTTCTTTATGGAAAAAACTACGAAAACCTGAATAATAGAGATTTTTTTACCGTGGGATGGCAAAACCACAGTTATTGTTTACTGGGATATACCACACTTTTTTAAATAGAGATATTTGCGGCTGAACAGTGAGCGACACACTCAAACTGCTTTTTTTTTAGCTACCAAAGGCCCAAAACTGGATAGTACAGCGATTTGACCCGTAGAACTGTGAAACCACACTGGGATGTCGGGCCTACACAAGACTATTTTCAACAGATATATTTTTGTGTCACAACAGTCAGGAGACACTACTGTTTTTCTTTACGGAAAAAACTAACAAAACCTGAATAATAGAGATTTTTTACCGTGGGATGGCAAAACCACAGTTATTGTTTACTGGGGTATACCACACTTTTTTAAATACAGATATTTGCGGCTGAACAGTGAGCGACACACTCATACTGCTTTTTTTTTAGATACTAAAGGCCCAAACTGGATAGTACAGCGATTTGACCCGTGGAACTGCGAAACCACACTGGGATGTCGGGCCTACACAAGACTATTTTCAACAGATATATTTTTGTGTCACAACAGTCAGGAGACACTACTGTTTTTCTTTACGGAAAAAACTACCAAAACCTGAACAATAGAGATTTTTTACCGTGGGATGGCAAAACCACAGTTATTGTTTACTGGGGTATACGACACTTTTTTAAATAGAGATATTTGTGGCTGAACAGTGAGCGACACACTCAAACTGCTTTTTTTTTAGATACCAAAGGCCCAAAACTGGATAGTACAGCGATTTGACCCGTGGAACTGCGAAACCACACTGGGATGTCGGGCCTACACAAGACTATTTTCAACAGATATATTTTTGTGTCACAACAGTCAGGAGACACTACTGTTTTTCTTTATGGAAAAAACTACCAAAACCTGAATAATAGAGATTTTTTTACCGTGGGATGGCAAAACCACAGTTATTGTTTACTGGGGTATACCACACTTTTTTAAATAGAGATATTTGTGGCTGAACAGTGAGCGACACACTCATACTGCTTTTTTTTTAGATACTAAAGGCCCAAACTGGATAGTACAGCGATTTGACCCGTGGAACTGCGAAACCACACTGGGATGTCGGGCCTACACAAGACTATTTTCAACAGATATATTTTTGTGTCACAACAATCAGGAGACACTACTGTTTTTCTTAACGGAAAAAACTACCAAAACCTGAATAATAGAGATTTTTTACCGTGGGATGGCAAAACCACAGTTATTGTTTATTGGGGTATACCACACTTTTTTAAATAGAGATATTTGCGGCTGAACAGTGAGCGACACACTCAAACTTCTATTTTTTTAGATACCAAAGGCCCAAAACTAGGTAGTACAGAGATTTGACCCGTGGAACTGCGAAACCACACAGGGATGTCGGGCCTACACAAGACTATTTTCAACAGATATATTTTTGTGTCACAACAGTCAGGAGACACTACTGTTTTTCTTTACGGCAAAAACTACCAAAACCTGAATAATAGAGATTTTTTACCGTGGGATGGCAAAACCACAGTTATTGTTTACTGGGGTATACCACACTTTTTTAAATAGAGATATTTGCGGCTGAACAGTGAGCGACACACTCAAACTGATTTTTTTTTAGATACCAAAGGCCCAAAACTGGATAGTACAGCGATTTGACCCATGGAACTGCGAAACCACACTGGGATGTCGGGCCTACACAAGACTATTTTCAACAGATATATTTTTGTGTCACAACAGTCAGGAGACACTACTGTTTTTCTCTACGGAAAAAAATACCAAAACCTGAATAATAGAGATTTCTTACCGTGGGATGGCAAAACCACAGTTATTGTTTACTGGGGTATATCACACTTTTTTAAATAGAGATATTTGCGGCTGAACAGTGAGCGACACACTCATACTGCTTTTTTTTTAGATACTAAAGGCCCAAACTGGATAGTACAGCGATTTGACCCGTGGAACTGCGAAACCACACTGGGATGTCGGGCCTACACAAGACTATTTTCAACAGATATATTTTTGTGTCACAACAGTCAGGAGACACTACTGTTTTTCTTTATGGAAAAAACTACCAAAAGCTAAATAATAGAGATTTTTTACCGTGGGATGGCAAAACCACAGTTATTGTTTACTGGGGTATACCACACTTTTTTAAATAGAGATATTTGCGGCTGAACAGTGAGCGACACACTCAAACTGTTATTTTTTTAGATACCAAAGGCCCAAAACTAGGTAGTACAGAGATTTGACCCGTGGAACTGCGAAACCCAAAAGGGATGTCGGGCCTACACAAGACTATTTTCAACAGATATATTTTTGTGTCACAACAGTCAGGAGACACTACTGTTTTCCTTTACGGAAAAAAATACCAAAACCTGAATAATAGAGATTTTTTACCGTGGGATGGCAAAACCACAGCTATTGTTTACTGGGGTATACCACACTTTTTTAAATAGAGATATTTGCGGCTGAACAGTGAACGACACACTCAAACTGCTTTTTTTTTAGATACCAAAGGCCCAAAACTGGATAGTACAGCGATTTGACCCGTGGAACTGCGAAACCACACTGGGATGGCGGGCCTACACAAGACTATTTTCAACAGATATATTTTTGTGTCACAACAGTCAGGAGACACTACTGTTTTTCTTTACGGAAAAAACTACCAAAACCTGAATAATAGAGATTTTTTACCGTGGGATGGCAAAACCACAGTTATTGTTTACTGGGGTATACCACACTTTTTTAAATAGAGATATTTGCGCTGAACAGTGAGCGACACACTCAAACTGCTTTTTTTTTAGATACCAAAGGCCCAAAACTGGATAGTACAGCGATTTGACCCGTGGAACTGCGAAACCACACTGGGATGTCGGGCATACACAAGACTATTTTCAACAGATATATTTTTGTGTCTCAACAGTCAGGAGACACTACTGTTTTTCTTTATGGATAAAACTACCAAAACCTGAATAATAGAAATTTTTTTACCGTGGGATGGCAAAACCACAGTTATTGTTTACTGGGGTATACCACACTTTTTTAAATAGAGATATTTGCGGCTGAACAGTGAGCGACACACTCAAACTGCTTTTTTTTTAGCTACCAAAGGCCCAAAACTGGATAGTACAGCGATTTGACCCGTGGAACTGCGAAACCACACTGGGATGTCGGGCCTACACAATACTATTTTCAACAGATATATTTTTGTGTCACAACAGTCAGGAGACACTACTGTTTTTCTTTACGGAAAAAACTACCAAAACCTGAATAATAGAGATTTTTTACCGTGGGATGGCAAAACCACAGTTATTGTTTACTGGGGTATACCACACTTTTTTAAATAGAGATATTTGCGGCTGAACAGTGAGCGACACACTCAAACTGCTTTTTTTTTAGATACCAAAGGCCAAAACTGGATAGTACAGCGATTTGACCCGTGGAACTGCGAAACCACACTGGGATGTCGGGCATACACAAGACTATTTTCAACAGATATATTTTTGTGTCTCAACAGTCAGGAGACACTACTGTTTTTCTTTATGGATCAAACTGCCAAAACCTGAATAATAGAGATTTTTTTACCGTGGGATGGCAAAACCACAGTTATTGTTTACTGGGGTATACCACACTTTTTTAAATAGAGATATTTGCGGCTGAACAGTGAGCGACACACTCATACTGCTTTTTTTTTAGATACTAAAGGCCCAAACTGGATAGTACAGCGATTTGACCCGTGGAACTGCGAAACCACACTGGGATGTCGGGCCTACACAAGACTATTTTCAACAGATATATTTTTGTGTCACAACAGTCAGGAGACACTACTGTTTTTCTCTACGGAAAAAACTACCAAAACCTGAATAATAGAGATTTTTTACCGTGGGATGGCAAAACCACAGTTATTGTTTACTGGGGTATATCACACTTTTTTAAATAGAGATATTTGCGGCTGAACAGTGAGCGACACACTCATACTGCTTTTTTTTTAGATACTAAAGGCCCAAACTGGATAGTACAGCGATTTGACCCGTGGAACTGCGAAACCACACTGGGATGTCGGGCCTACACAAGACTATTTTCAACAGATATATTTTTGTGTCACAACAGTCAGGAGACACTACTGTTTTTCTTTACGGAAAAAACTACCAAAACCTGAATAATAGAGATTTTTTACCGTGGGATGGCAAAACCACAGTTATTGTTTACTGGGGTATACCACACTTTTTCAAATAGAGATATTTGCGGCTGAACAGTGAGCGACACACTCAAACTGCTTTTTTTTTAGATACCAAAGGCCAAAACTGGATAGTACAGCGATTTGACCCGTGGAACTGCGAAACCACACTGGGATGTCGGGCATACACAAGACTATTTTCAACAGATATATTTTTGTGTCTCAACAGTCAGGAGACACTACTGTTTTTCTTTATGGATCAAACTGCCAAAACCTGAATAATAGAGATTTTTTTACCGTGGGATGGCAAAACCACAGTTATTGTTTACTGGGGTATACCACACTTTTTTAAATAGAGATATTTGCGGCTGAACAGTGAGCGACACACTCAAACTGCTTTTTTTTTTAGCTACCAAAGGCCCAAAACTGGATAGTACAGCGATTTGACCCGTGGAACTGCGAAACCACACTGGGATGTCGGGCCTACACAATACTATTTTCAACAGATATATTTTTGTGTCACAACAGTCAGGAGACACTACTGTTTTTCTCTACGGAAAAAAATACCAAAACCTGAATAATAGAGATTTCTTACCGTGGGATGGCCAAACCACAGTTATTGTTTACTGGGGTATATCACACTTTTTTAAATAGAGATATTTGCGGCTGAACAGTGAGCGACACACTCATACTGCTTTTTTTTTAGATACTAAAGGCCCAAACTGGATAGTACAGCGATTTGACCCGTGGAACTGCGAAACCACACTGGGATGTCGGGCCTACACAAGACTATTTTCAACAGATAGATTTTTGTGTCACAACAGTCAGGAGACACTACTGTTTTTCTTTATGGAAAAAACTACCAAAAGCTAAATAATAGAGATTTTTTACCGTGGGATGGCAAAACCACAGTTATTGTTTACTGGGGTATACCACACTTTTTCAAATAGAGATATTTGCGGCTGAACAGTGAGCGACACACTCAAACTGCTTTTTTTTTAGATACCAAAGGCCAAAACTGGATAGTACAGCGATTTGACCCGTGGAACTGCGAAACCACACTGGGATGTCGGGCATACACAAGACTATTTTCAACAGATATATTTTTGTGTCTCAACAGTCAGGAGACACTACTGTTTTTCTTTATGGATCAAACTGCCAAAACCTGAATAATAGAGATTTTTTTACCGTGGGATGGCAAAACCACAGTTATTGTTTACTGGGGTATACCACACTTTTTTAAATAGAGATATTTGCGGCTGAACAGTGAGCGACACACTCAAACTGCTTTTTTTTTTAGCTACCAAAGGCCCAAAACTGGATAGTACAGCGATTTGACCCGTGGAACTGCGAAACCACACTGGGATGTCGGGCCTACACAATACTATTTTCAACAGATATATTTTTGTGTCACAACAGTCAGGAGACACTACTGTTTTTCTCTACGGAAAAAAATACCAAAACCTGAATAATAGAGATTTCTTACCGTGGGATGGCAAAACCACAGTTATTGTTTACTGGGGTATATCACACTTTTTTAAATAGAGATATTTGCGACTGAACAGTGAGCGACACACTCATACTGCTTTTTTTTTAGATACTAAAGGCCCAAACTGGATAGTACAGCGATTTGACCCGTGGAACTGCGAAACCACACTGGGATGTCGGGCCTACACAAGACTATTTTCAACAGATATATTTTTGTGTCACAACAGTCAGGAGACACTACTGTTTTTCTTTATGGAAAAAACTACCAAAAGCTAAATAATAGAGATTTTTTACCGTGGGATGGCAAAACCACAGTTATTGTTTACTGGGGTATACCACACTTTTTTAAATAGAGATATTTGCGGCTGAACAGTGAGCGACACACTCATACTGCTTTTTTTTTAGATACTAAAGGCCCAAACTGGATAGTACAGCGATTTGACCCGTGGAACTGCGAAACCACACTGGGATGTCGGGCCTACACAAGACTATTTTCAACAGATATATTTTTGTGTCACAACAGTCAGGAGACACTACTGTTTTTCTTTACGGAAAAAACTACCAAAACCTGAATAATAGAGATTTTTTACCGTGGGATGGGAAAACCACAGTTATTGTTTACTGGGGTATACCACACTTTTTTAAATAGAGATATTTGCGGCTGAACAGTGAGCGACACACTCAAACTGTTATTTTTTTAGATACCAAAGGCCCAAAACTAGGTAGTACAGAGATTTGACCCGTGGAACTGCGAAACCCAAAAGGGATGTCGGGCCTACACAAGACTATTTTCAACAGATATATTTTTGTGTCACAACAGTCAGGAGACACTACTGTTTTCCTTTACGGAAAAAAATACCAAAACCTGAATAATAGAGATTTTTTACCGTGGGATGGCAAAACCACAGCTATTGTTTACTGGGGTATACCACACTTTTTTAAATAGAGATATTTGCGGCTGAACAGTGAGCGACACACTCAAACTGCTTTTTTTTTAGATACCAAAGGCCCAAAACTGGATAGTACAGCGATTTGACCCGTGGAACTGCGAAACCACACTGGGATGTCGAGCATACACAAGACTATTTTCAACAGATATATTTTTGTGTCTCAACAGTCAGGAGACACTACTGTTTTTCTCTTCGGAAAAAACTACCAAAACCTGAATAGTAGAGATTTTTTACCGTTGGATGGCAAAACCACAGTTATTGTTTACTGGGGTATATCACACTTTTTTAAATAGAGATATTTGCGGCTGAACAGTGAGCGACACACTCAAACTGCTTTTTTTTTAGATACTATAGGCCCAAACTGGATAGTACAGCGATTTGACCCGTGGAACTGCGAAACCACACTGGGATGTCGGGCCTACACAAGACTATTTTCAACAGATATATTTTTGTGTCACAACAGTCAGGAGACACTACTGTTTTTCTTTATGGAAAAAACTACCAAAACCTGAATAATAGAGATTTGTTACGGTGGGATGGCAAAACCACAGTTATTGTTTACTGGGGTATACCACACTTTTTTAAATAGAGATATTTGCGGTTGAACAGTGAGCGACACACTCAAACTGCTTTTTTTAAGATACCAAAGGAACAAAACTGGATAGTACCGCGATTTGTCCCGTGGAACTGCGAAACCACACTGGGATGTCGGGCCTACACAAGGCTATTTTCAACAGATATATTTTTGTGTCACAACAGGCAGGAGACACTAATGTTTTTCTTTACGGAAAAAACTACCAAAACCTGAATAATAGAGATTTTTTACCGTGGGATGGCAAAACCACAGTTATTGTTTACTGGGGTATACCACACTTTTTTAAATAGAGATATTTGCGGCTGAACAGTGAGCGACACACTCATACTGCTTTTTTTTTAGATACTAAAGGCCCAAACTGGATAGTACAGCGATTTGACCCGTGGAACTGCGAAACCACACTGGGATGTCGGGCCTACACAAGACTATTTTCAACAGATATATTTTTGTGTGACAACAGTCAGGAGACACTACTGTTTTTCTTTACGGAAAAAACTACCAAAACCTGAATAATAGAGATTTTTTACCGTGGGATGGCAAAACCACAGTTATTGTTTACTGGGGTATACCACACTTTTTTAAATAGAGATATTTGCGGCTGAACAGTGAGCGACACACTCAAACTGCTATTTTTTTAGATACCAAAGGCCCAAAACTAGGTAGTACAGAGATTTGACCCGTGGAACTGCGAAACCCAAAAGGGATGTCGGGCCTACACAAGACTATTTTCAACAGATATATTTTTGTGTCACAACAGTCAGGAGACACTACTGTTTTTCTTTACGGAAAAAAATACCAAAACCTGAATAATAGAGATTTTTTACCGTGGGATGGCAAAACCACAGCTATTGTTTACTGGGGTATACCACACTTTTTTAAATAGAGATATTTGCGGCTGAACAGTGAGCGACACACTCAAACTGCTTTTTTTTTAGATACCAAAGGCCCAAAACTGGATAGTACAGCGATTTGACCCGTGGAACTGCGAAACCACACTGGGATGGCGGGCCTACACAAGACTATTTTCAACAGATATATTTTTGTGTCACAACAGTCAGGAGACACTACTGTTTTTCTTTACGGAAAAAACTACCAAAACCTGAATAATAGAGATTTTTTACCGTGGGATGGCAAAACCACAGTTATTGTTTACTGGGGTATACCACTCTTTTTTAAATAGAGATATTTGCGGCTGAACAGTGAGCGACACACTCAAACTGCTTTTTTTTTAGATACCAAAGGCCCAAAACTGGATAGTACAGCGATTTGACCCGTGGAACTGCGAAACCACACTGGGATGTCGGGCATACACAAGACTATTTTCAACAGATATATTTTTGTGTCTCAACAGTCAGGAGACACTACTGTTTTTCTTTATGGATAAAACTACCAAAACCTGAATAATAGAAATTTTTTTACCGTGGGATGGCAAAACCACAGTTATTGTTTACTGGGGTATACCACACTTTTTTAAATAGAGATATTTGCGGCTGAACAGTGAGCGACACACTCAAACTGCTTTTTTTTTAGATACCAAAGGCCCAAAACTGGATAGTACAGCGATTTGACCCGTGGAACTGCGAAACCACACTGGGATGTCGGGCCTACACAAGACTATTTTCAACAGATATATTTTTGTGTCACAACAGTCAGGAGACACTACTGTTTTTCTTTACGGAAAAAACTACCAAAACCTGAATAATAGAGATTTTTTACCGTGGGATGGCAAAACCACAGTTATTGTTTACTAGGGTATACCACACTTTTTTAAATAGAGATATTTGCGGCTGATCAGTGAGCGACACACTCAAACTGCTTTTTTTTTAGATACCAAAGGCCCAAAACTGGATAGTACAGCGATTTGACCCGTGGAACTGCGAAACCACACTGGGATGTCGGGCCTACACAAGACTATTTTCAACAGATATATTTTTGTGTCACAACAGTCAGGAGACACTACTGTTTTTCTCTTCGGAAAAAACTACCAAAACCTGAATAGTAGAGATTTTTTACCGTTGGATGGCAAAACCACAGTTATTGTTTACTGGGGTATATCACACTTTTTTAAATAGAGATATTTGCGGCTGAACAGTGAGCGACACACTCAAACTGCTTTTTTTTTAGATACTATAGGCCCAAACTGGATAGTACAGCGATTTGACCCGTGGAACTGCGAAACCACACTGGGATGTCGGGCCTACACAAGACTATTTTCAACAGATATATTTTTGTGTCACAACAGTCAGGAGACACTACTGTTTTTCTTTACGGAAAAAACTACCAAAACCTGAATAATAGAGATTTGTTACGGTGGGATGGCAAAACCACAGTTATTGTTTACTGGGGTATACCACACTTTTTTAAATAGAGATATTTGCGGCTGAACAGTGAGCGACACACTCAAACTGCTTTTTTTTAAGATACCAAAGGAACAAAACAGGATAGTACCGCGATTTGTCCCGTGGAACTGCGAAACCACACTGGGATGTCGGGCCTACACAAGGCTATTTTCAACAGATATATTTTTGTGTCACAACAGTCAGGAGACACTAATGTTTTTCTTTACGGAAAAAACTACCAAAACCTGAATAATAGAGATTTTTTACCGTGGGATGGCAAAACCACAGTTATTGTTTACTGGGGTATACCACACTTTTTTAAATAGAGATATTTGCGGCTGAACAGTGAGCGACACACTCATACTGCTTTTTTTTTAGATACTAAAGGCCCAAACTGGATAGTACAGCGATTTGACCCGTGGAACTGCGAAACCACACTGGGATGTCGGGCCTACACAAGACTATTTTCAACAGATATATTTTTGTGTCACAACAGTCAGGAGACACTACTGTTTTTCTTTATGGAAAAAACTACCAAAAGCTAAATAATAGAGATTTTTTACCGTGGGATGGCAAAACCACAGTTATTGTTTACTGGGGTATACCACACTTTTTTAAATAGAGATATTTGCGGCTGAACAGTGAGCGACACACTCATACTGCTTTTTTTTTAGATACTAAAGGCCCAAACTGGATAGTACAGCGATTTGACCCGTGGAACTGCGAAACCACACTGGGATGTCGGGCCTACACAAGACTATTTTCAACAGATATATTTTTGTGTCACAACAGTCAGGAGACACTACTGTTTTTCTTTACGGAAAAAAATACCAAAACCTGAATAATAGAGATTTTTTACCGTGGGATGGCAAAACCACAGCTATTGTTTACTGGGGTATACCACACTTTTTTAAATAGAGATATTTGCGGCTGAACAGTGAGCGACACACTCAAACTGCTTTTTTTTTAGATACCAAAGGCCCAAAACTGGATAGTACAGCGATTTGACCCGTGGAACTGCGAAACCACACTGGGATGGCGGGCCTACACAAGACTATTTTCAACAGATATATTTTTGTGTCACAACAGTCAGGAGACACTACTGTTTTTCTTTACGGAAAACACTACCAAAACCTGAATAATAGAGATTTTTTACCGTGGGATGGCAAAACCACAGTTATTGTTTACTGGGGTATACCACACTTTTTTAAATAGAGATATTTGCGGCTGAACAGTGAGCGACACACTCAAACTGCTTTTTTTTTAGATACCAAAGGCCCAAAACTGGATAGTACAGCGATTTGACCCGTGGAACTGCGAAACCACACTGGGATGTCGGGCATACACAAGACTATTTTTAACAGATATATTTTTGTGTCTCAACAGTCAGGAGACACTACTGTTTTTCTTTATGGATAAAACTACCAAAACCTGAATAATAGAAATTTTTTTACCGTGGGATGGCAAAACCACAGTTATTGTTTACTGGGGTATACCACACTTTTTTAAATAGAGATATTTGCGGCTGAACAGTGAGCGACACACTCAAACTGCTTTTTTTTTAGCTACCAAAGGCCCAAAACTGGATAGTACAGCGATTTGACCCGTGGAACTGCGAAACCACACTGGGATGTCGGGCCTACACAATACTATTTTCAACAGATATATTTTTGTGTCACAACAGTCAGGAGACACTACTGTTTTTCTTTACGGAAAAAACTACCAAAACCTGAATAATAGAGATTTTTTACCGTGGGATGGCAAAACCACAGTTATTGTTTACTGGGGTATACCACACTTTTTTAAATAGAGATATTTGCGGCTGAACAGTGAGCGACACACTCAAACTGCTTTTTTTTTAGATACCAAAGGCCAAAACTGGATAGTACAGCGATTTGACCCGTGGAACTGCGAAACCACACTGGGATGTCAGGCATACACAAGACTATTTTCAACAGATATATTTTTGTGTCTCAACAGTCAGGAGACACTACTGTTTTTCTTTATGGATCAAACTGCCAAAACCTGAATAATAGAGATTTTTTTACCGTGGGATGGCAAAACCACAGTTATTGTTTACTGGGGTATACCACACTTTTTTAAATAGAGATATTTGCGGCTGAACAGTGAGCGACACACTCAAACTGCTTTTTTTTTAGCTACCAAAGGCCCAAAACTGGATAGTACAGCGATTTGACCCGTGGAACTGCGAAACCACACTGGGATGTCGGGCCTACACAATACTATTTTCAACAGATATATTTTTGTGTCACAACAGTCAGGAGACACTACTGTTTTTCTTTACGGAAAAAACTACCAAAACCTGAATAATAGAGATTTTTTACCGTGGGATGGCAAAACCACAGTTATTGTTTACTAGGGTATACCACACTTTTTTAAATAGAGATATTTGCGGCTGAACAGTGAGCGACACACTCAAACTGCTTTTTTTTTAGATACCAAAGGCCCAAAACTGGATAGTACAGCGATTTGACCCGTGGAACTGCGAAACCACACTGGGATGTCGGGCCTACACAAGACTATTTTCAACAGATATATTTTTGTGTCACAACAGTCAGGAGACACTACTGTTTTTCTCTACGGAAAAAACTACCAAAACCTGAATAATAGAGATTTTTTACCGTGGGATGGCAAAACCACAGTTATTGTTTACTGGGGTATATCACACTTTTTTAAATAGAGATATTTGCGGCTGAACAGTGAGCGACACACTCATACTGCTTTTTTTTTAGATACTAAAGGCCCAAACTGGATAGTACAGCGATTTGACCCGTGGAACTGCGAAACCACACTGGGATGTCGGGCCTACACAAGACTATTTTCAACAGATATATTTTTGTGTCACAACAGTCAGGAGACACTACTGTTTTTCTTTACGGAAAAAACTACCAAAAGCTGAATAATAGAGATTTTTTACCGTGGGATGGCAAAACCACAGTTATTGTTTACTGTGGTATACCACACTTTTTTAAATAGAGATATTTGCGGCTGAACAGTGAGCGACACACTCAAACTGCTTTTTTTTTAGATACCAAAGGCCCAAAACTGGATAGTACAGCGATTTGACCCGTGGAACTGCGAAACCACACTGGGATGTCAGGCCTACACAAGACTATTTTCAACAGATATATTTTTGTGTCACAACAGTCAGGAGACACTACTGTTTTTCTTTACGGAAAAAACTACCAAAACCTGAATAATAGAGATTTTTTACCGTGGGATGGCAAAACCACAGTTATTGTTTACTAGGGTATACCACACTTTTTTAAATAGAGATATTTGCGGCTGAACAGTGAGCGACACACTCAAACTGCTTTTTTTTTAGATACCAAAGGCCCAAAACTGGATAGTACAGCGATTTGACCCGTGGAACTGCGAAACCACACTGGGATGTCGGGCCTACACAAGACTATTTTCAACAGATATATTTTTGTGTCACAACAGTCAGGAGACACTACTGTTTTTCTTTACGAAAAAACTACCAAAACCTGAATAATAGAGATTTTTTACCGTGGGATGGCAAAACCACAGTTATTGTTTACTGGGATATACCACACTTTTTTAAATAGAGATATTTGCGGCTGAACAGTGAGCGACACACTCAAACTGCTTTTTTTTTAGATACCAAAGGCCCAAAACTGGATAGTACAGCGATTTGACCCGTGGAACTGCGAAACCACACTGGGATGTCGGGCATACACAAGACTATTTTCAACAGATATATTTTTGTGTCTCAACAGTCAGGAGACACTACTGTTTTTCTTTATGGATAAAACTACCAAAACCTGAATAATAGAAATTGTTTTACCGTGGGATGGCAAAACCACAGTTATTGTTTACTGGGGTATACCACACTTTTTTAAATAGAGATATTTGCGGCTGAACAGTGAGCGACACACTCAAACTGCTTTTTTTTTAGCTACCAAAGGCCCAAAACTGGATAGTACAGCGATTTGACCCGTGGAACTGCGAAACCACACTGGGATGTCAGGCATACACAAGACTATTTTCAACAGATATATTTTTGTGTCTCAACAGTCAGGAGACACTACTGTTTCTCTTTATGGATCAAACTGCCAAAACCTGAATAATAGAGATTTTTTTACCGTGGGATGGCAAAACCACAGTTATTGTTTACTGGGGTATACCACACTTTTTTAAATAGAGATATTTGCGGCTGAACAGTGAGCGACACACTCAAACTGCTTTTTTTTTAGCTACCAAAGGCCCAAAACTGGATAGTACAGCGATTTGACCCGTGGAACTGCGAAACCACACTGGGATGTCGGGCCTACACAATACTATTTTCAACAGATATATTTTTGTGTCACAACAGTCAGGAGACACTACTGTTTTTCTTTACGGAAAAAACTACCAAAACCTGAATAATAGAGATTTTTTACCGTGGGATGGCAAAACCACAGTTATTGTTTACTGGGGTATACCACACTTTTTTAAATAGAGATATTTGCGGCTGAACAGTGAGCGACACACTCAAACTGCTTTTTTTTTAGATACCAAAGGCCAAAACTGGATAGTACAGCGATTTGACCCGTGGAACTGCGAAACCACACTGGGATGTCAGGCATACACAAGACTATTTTCAACAGATATATTTTTGTGTCTCAACAGTCAGGAGACACTACTGTTTTTCTTTATGGATCAAACTGCCAAAACCTGAATAATAGAGATTTTTTTACCGTGGGATGGCAAAACCACAGTTATTGTTTACTGGGGTATACCACACTTTTTTAAATAGAGATATTTGCGGCTGAACAGTGAGCGACACACTCAAACTGCTTTTTTTTTAGCTACCAAAGGCCCAAAACTGGATAGTACAGCGATTTGACCCGTGGAACTGCGAAACCACACTGGGATGTCGGGCCTACACAATACTATTTTCAACAGATATATTTTTGTGTCACAACAGTCAGGAGACACTACTGTTTTTCTTTACGGAAAAAACTACCAAAACCTGAATAATAGAGATTTTTTACCGTGGGATGGCAAAACCACAGTTATTGTTTACTAGGGTATACCACACTTTTTTAAATAGAGATATTTGCGGCTGAACAGTGAGCGACACACTCAAACTGCTTTTTTTTTAGATACCAAAGGCCCAAAACTGGATAGTACAGCGATTTGACCCGTGGAACTGCGAAACCACACTGGGATGTCGGGCCTACACAAGACAATTTTCAACAGATATATTTTTGTGTCACAACAGTCAGGAGACACTACTGTTTTTCTCTACGGAAAAAACTACCAAAACCTGAATAATAGAGATTTTTTACCGTGGGATGGCAAAACCACAGTTATTGTTTACTGGGGTATATCACACTTTTTTAAATAGAGATATTTGCGGCTGAACAGTGAGCGACACACTCATACTGCTTTTTTTTTAGATACTAAAGGCCCAAACTGGATAGTACAGCGATTTGACCCGTGGAACTGCGAAACCACACTGGGATGTCGGGCCTACACAAGACTATTTTCAACAGATATATTTTTGTGTCACAACAGTCAGGAGACACTACTGTTTT
The DNA here is from genome assembly GCF_046119375.1 of Phyllobates terribilis. Lineage (NCBI taxonomy): Eukaryota > Metazoa > Chordata > Amphibia > Anura > Dendrobatidae > Phyllobates > Phyllobates terribilis. The sequence continues at coordinate 111,488,597 of NW_027362770.1, forward strand.
TCTTTACGGAAAAAACTACCAAAAGCTGAATAATAGAGATTTTTTACCGTGGGATGGCAAAACCACAGTTATTGTTTACTGTGGTATACCACACTTTTTTAAATAGAGATATTTGCGGCTGAACAGTGAGCGACACACTCAAACTGCTTTTTTTTTAGATACCAAAGGCCCAAAACTGGATAGTACAGCGATTTGACCCGTGGAACTGCGAAACCACACTGGGATGTCGGGCCTACACAAGACTATTTTCAACAGATATATTTTTGTGTCACAACAGTCAGGAGACACTACTGTTTTTCTTTACGGAAAAAACTACCAAAACCTGAATAATAGAGATTTTTTACCGTGGGATGGCAAAACCACAGTTATTGTTTACTGTGGTATACCACACTTTTTTAAATAGAGATATTTGCGGCTGAACAGTGAGCGACACACTCAAACTGCTTTTTTTTTAGATACCAAAGGCCCAAAACTGGATAGTACAGCGATTTGACCCGTGGAACTGCGAAACCACACTGGGATGTCGGGCCTACACAAGACTATTTTCAACAGATATATTTTTGTGTCACAACAGTCAGGAGACACTACTGTTTTTCTCTACGGAAAAAACTACCAAAACCTGAATAGTAGAGATTTTTTACCGTTGGATGGCAAAACCACAGTTATTGTTTACTGGGGTATATCACACTTTTTTAAATAGAGATATTTGCGGCTGAACAGTGAGCGACACACTCAAACTGCTTTTTTTTTAGATACTATAGGCCCAAACTGGATAGTACAGCGATTTGACCCGTGGAACTGCGAAACCACACTGGGATGTCGGGCCTACACAAGACTATTTTCAACAGATATATTTTTGTGTCACAACAGTCAGGAGACACTACTGTTTTTCTTTACGGAAAAAACTACCAAAACCTGAATAATAGAGATTTGTTACGGTGGGATGGCAAAACCACAGTTATTGTTTACTGGGGTATACCACACTTTTTTAAATAGAGATATTTGCGGCTGAACAGTGAGCGACACACTCAAACTGCTTTTTTTTAAGATACCAAAGGCCAAAACTGGATAGTACAGCGATTTGACCCGTGGAACTGCGAAACCACACTGGGATGTCGGGCATACACAAGGCTATTTTCAACAGATATATTTTTGTGTCACAACAGTCAGGAGACACTAATGTTTTTTTACGGAAAAAACTACCAAAACCTGAATAATAGAGATTTTTTACCGTGGGATGGCAAAACCACAGTTATTGTTTATTGGGGTATACCACACTGTTTTAAATAGAGATATTTGCGGCTGAACAGTGAGCGACACACTCAAACTGCTATTTTTTTAGATACCAAAGGCCAAAACTGGATAGTACAGCGATTTGACCCGTGGAACTGCGAAACCACACTGGGATGTCGGGCATACACAAGACTATTTTCAACAGATATATTTTTGTGTCTCAACAGTCAGGAGACACTACTGTTTTTCTTTATGGATCAAACTGCCAAAACCTGAATAATAGAGATTTTTTTACCGTGGGATGGCAAAACCACAGTTATTGTTTACTGGGGTATACCACACTTTTTTAAATAGAGATATTTGCGGCTGAACAGTGAGCGACACACTCAAACTGCTTTTTTTTTTTGCTACCAAAGGCCCAAAGCTGGATAGTACAGCGATTTGACCCGTGGAACTGTGAAACCACACTGGGATGTCGGGCCTACACAATACTATTTTCAACAGATATATTTTTGTGTCACAACAGTCAGGAGACACTACTGTTTTTCTCTACGGAAAAAACTACCAAAACCTGAATAATAGAGATTTTTTTACCGTGGGATGGCAAAACCACAGTTATTGTTTACTGGGGTATATCACACTTTTTTAAATAGTGATATTTGCGGCTGAACAGTGAGCGACACACTCATACTGCTTTTTTTTTAGATACTAAAGGCCCAAACTGGATAGTACAGCGATTTGACCCGTGGAACTGCGAAACCACACTGGGATGTCGGGCCTACACAAGACTATTTTCAACAGATATATTTTTATGTCACAACAGTCAGGAGACACTACTGTTTTTCTTTACGGAAAAAACTACCAAAAGCTGAATAATAGAGATTTTTTACCGTGGGATGGCAAAACCACAGTTATTGTTTACTGTGGTATACCACACTTTTTTAAATAGAGATATTTGCGGCTGAACAGTGAGCGACACACTCAAACTGCTTTTTTTTTAGATACCAAAGGCCCAAAACTGGATAGTACAGCGATTTGACCCGTGGAACTGCGAAACCACACTTGGATGTCGGGCCTACACAAGACTATTTTCAACAGATATATTTTTGTGTCACAACAGTCAGGAGACACTACTGTTTTTCTCTACGGAAAAAACTACCAAAACCTGAATAATAGAGATTTTTTACCGTGGGATGGCAAAACCACAGTTATTGTTTACTGGGGTATATCACACTTTTTTAAATAGAGATATTTGCGGCTGAACAGTGAGCGACACACTCATACTGCTTTTTTTTTAGATACTAAAGGCCCAAACTGGATAGTACAGCGATTTGACCCGTGGAACTGCGAAACCACACTGGGATGTCGGGCCTACACAAGACTATTTTCAACAGATATATTTTTGTGTCACATCAGTCAGGAGACACTACTGTTTTTCTTTATGGAAAAAACTACCAAAAGCTAAATAATAGAGATTTTTTACCGTGGGATGGCAAAACCACAGTTATTGTTTACTGGGGTATACCACACTTTTTTAAATAGAGATATTTGCGGCTGAACAGTGAGCGACACACTCAAACTGCTTTTTTTTTAGATACCAAAGGCCCAAAACTGGATAGTACAGCGATTTGACCCGTGGAACTGCGAAACCACACTGGGATGTCGGGCCTACACAAGACTATTTTCAACAGATATATTTTTGTGTCACAACAGTCAGGAGACACTACTGTTTTTCTTTACGGAAAAAACTACCAAAACCTGAATAATAGAGATTTTTTACCGTGGGATGGCAAAACCACAGTTATTGTTTACTGGGGTATACCACACTTTTTTAAATAGAGATATTTGCGGCTGAACAGTGAGCGACACACTCAAACTGCTTTTTTTTTAGATATCAAAGGCCCAAAACTGGATAGTACAGCGATTTGACCCGTGGAACTGCGAAACCACACTGGGATGTCGGGCCTACACAAGACTATTTTCAACAGATATATTTTTGTGTCACAACAGTCAGGAGACACTACTGTTTTTCTTTACGGAAAAAACTACCAAAACCTGAATAATAGAGATTTTTTACCGTGGGATGGCAAAACCACAGTTATTGTTTACTGGGGTATACCACACTTTTTTAAATAGAGATATTTGCGGCTGAACAGTGAGCGACACACTCAAACTGCTTTTTTTTTAGATACCAAAGGCCCAAAACTGGATAGTACAGCGATTTGACCCGTGGAACTGCGAAACCACACTGGGATGTCGGGCCTACACAAGACTATTTTCAACAGATATATTTTTGTGTCACAACAGTCAGGAGACACTACTGTTTTTCTTTACGGAAAAAACTACCAAAACCTGAATAATAGAGATTTTTTTACCGTGGGATGGCAAAACCACAGTTATTGTTTACTGGGGTATACCACACTTTTTTAAATAGAGATATTTGCGGCTGAACAGTGAGGGACACACTCAAACTGCTTTTTTTTTAGATACCAAAGGCCCAAAACTGGATAGTACAGCGATTTGACCCGTGTAACTGCGAAACCACACTGGGATGTCGGGCCTACACAAGACTATTTTCAACAGATATATTTTTGTGTCACAATAGTGAGGAGACACTACTGTTTTTCTTTATGGAAAAAACTACCAAAACCTGAATAATAGAGATTTTTTTACCGTGGGATGGCAAAACCACAATTATTGTTTACTGGGGTATACCACACTTTTTTAAATAGAGATATTTGCGGCTGAACAGTGAGCGACACACTCAAACTGCTTTTTTTTTAGCTACCAAAGGCCCAAATCTGGATAGTACAGCGATTTGACCCGTGGAATTGCGAAACCACACTGGGATGTCGGGCCTACACAAGACTATTTTCAACAGATATATTTTTGTGTCACAACAGTCAGGAGACACTACTGTTTTTCTTTACGGAAAAAACTACCAAAACTTGAATAATAGAGATTTTTTACCGTGGGATGGCAAAACCACAGTTATTGTTTACTGGGATATACCACACTTTTTTACATAGAGATATTTGCGGCTGAACAGTGAGCGACACACTCAAACTGCTTTTTTTTTAGATACCAAAGGCCCAAAACTGGATAGTACAGCGATTTGACCCGTGGAACTGCGAAACCACACTGGGATGTCGGGCCTACACAAGACTATTTTCAACAGATATATTTTTGTGTCACAACAGTCAGGAGACACTACTGTTTTTCTTTACGGAAGAAACTACCAAAACCTGAATAATAGAAATTTTTTACCGTGGGATGGCAAAACCACAGTTATTGTTTACTGGGGAATACCACACTTTTTTAAATAGAGATATTTGCGGCTGAACAGTGAGCGACACACTCAAACTGCTTTTTTGTTAGATACCAAAGGCCCAAAACTGGATAGTACAGCGATTTGACCCGTGGAACTGCGAAACCACACTGGGATGTCGGGCCTACACAAGACTATTTTCAACAGATATATTTTTGTGTCACAACAGTCAGGAGACACTACTGTTTTTCTTTACGGAAAAAACTACCAAAACCTGAATAATAGAGATTTTTTACCGTGGGATGGCAAAACCACAGTTATTGTTTACTGGGGTATACCACACTTTTTTAAATAGAGATATTTGCGGCTGAACAGTGAGCGACACACTCATACTGCTTTTTTTTTAGATACTAAAGGCCCAAACTGGATAGTACAGCGATTTGACCCGTGGAACTGCGAAACCACACTGGGATGTCGGGCCTACACAAGACTATTTTCAACAGATATGTTTTTGTGTCACAACAGTCAGGAGACACTACTGTTTTTCTTTACGGAAAAAACTACCAAAACCTGAATAATAGAGATTTTTTACCGTGGGATGGCAAAACCACAGTTATTGTTTACTGGGGTATACCACACTTTTTTAAATAGAGATATTTGCGGCTGAACAGTGAGCGACACACTCAAACTGCTTTTTTTTTAGATACCAAAGGCCCAAAACTAGGTAGTACAGCGATTTGACCCGTGGAACTGCGAAACCACACAGGGATGTCGGGCCTACACAAGACTATTTTCAACAGATATATTTTGTGTCACAACAGTCAGGAGACACTACTGTTTTTTTTACGAAAAAATCTACCAAAACCTGAATAATAGAGATTTTTTTACCGTGGGATGGCAAAACCACAGTTATTGTTTACTGGGTATACCACACTTTTTTAAATAGAGATATTTGCGGCTGAAAAGTGAGCGACACACTCAAACTGCTTTTTTTTTAGCTACCAAAGGCCCAAAACTGGATAGTACAGCGATTTGACCCATGGAACTGCGAAACCACACTGGGATGTCGGGCCTACACAAGACTATTTTCAACAGATATATTTTTGTGTTACAACAGTCAGGAGACACTACTGTTTTTCTTTACGGAAAAAACTACCAAAACCTGAATAATAGAGATTTTTTACCGTGGGATGGCAAAACCACAGTTATTGTTTACTGGGGTATATCACACTTTTTTAAATAGAGATATTTGCAGCTGAACAGTGAGCGACACACTCATACTGCTTTTTTTTTAGATACTAAAGGCCCAAACTGGATAGTACAGCGATTTGACCCGTGGAACTGCGAAACCACACTGGGATGTCGGGCCTACACAAGACTATTTTCAACAGATATATTTTTGTGTCACAACAGTCAGGAGACACTACTTTTTTTCTTTACGGAAAAAACTACCAAAACCTGAATAATAGAGATTTTTTACCATGGGATGGCAAAACCACAGTTATTGTTTACTGGGGTATACCACACTTTTTTAAATAGAGATTTTTGCGGCTGAACAGTGAGCGACACACTCAAACTGCTTTTTTTTTAGCTACCAAAGGCCCAAATCTGGATAGTACAGCGATTTGACCCGTGGAATTGCGAAACCACACTGGGATGTCGGGCCTACACAAGACTATTTTCAACAGATATATTTTTGTGTCACAACAGTCAGGAGACACTACTGTTTTTCTTTACGGAAAAAACTACCAAAACTTGAATAATAGAGATTTTTTACCGTGGGATGGCAAAACCACAGTTATTGTTTACTGGGATATACCACACTTTTTTACATAGAGATATTTGCGGCTGAACAGTGAGCGACACACTCAAACTGCTTTTTTTTTAGATACCAAAGGCCCAAAACTGGATAGTACAGCGATTTGACCCGTGGAACTGCGAAACACACTGGGATGTCGGGCCTACACAAGACTATTTTCAACAGATATATTTTTGTGTCACAACAGTCAGGAGACACTACTGTTTTTCTTTACGGAAGAAACTACCAAAACCTGAATAATAGAGATTTTTTACCGTGGGATGGCAAAACCACAGTTATTGTTTACTGGGGAATACCACACTTTTTTAAATAGAGATATTTGCGGCTGAACAGTGAGCGACACACTCAAACTGCTTTTTTGTTAGATACCAAAGGCCCAAAACTGGATAGTACAGCGATTTGACCCGTGGAACTGCGAAACCACACTGGGATGTCGGGCCTACACAAGACTATTTTCAACAGATATATTTTTGTGTCACAACAGTCAGGAGACACTACTGTTTTTCTTTATGGAAAAAACTACCAAAACCTGAATAATAGAGATTTTTTACCGTGGGATGGCAAAACCACAGTTATTGTTTACTGGGGTATACCACACTTTTTTAAATAGAGATATTTGCGGCTGAACAGTGAGCGACACACTCAAACTGCTTTTTTTTTAGATACCAAAGGCCCAAAACTGGATAGTACAGCGATTTGACCCGTGGAACTGCGAAACCACACTGGGATGTCGGGCCTACACAAGACTATTTTCAACAGATATATTTTTGTGTCACAACAGTCAGGAGACACTACTGTTTTTCTTTACGGAAAAAACTACCAAAACCTGAATAATAGAGATTTTTTTACCGTGGGATGGCAAAACCACAGTTATTGTTTACTGGGGTATACCACACTTTTTTAAATAGAGATATTTGCGGCTGAACAGTGAGCGACACTCTCAAACTGCTTTTTTTTTAGATACCAAAGGCCCAAAACTGGATAGTACAGCGATTTGACCCGTGGAACTGCGAAACCACACTGGGATGTCGGGCCTACACAAGACTATTTTCAACAAATATATTTTTGTGTCACATTAGTGAGGAGACACTACTGTTTTTCTTTATGGAAAAAACTACCAAAACCTGAATAATAGAGTTTTTTTTACCGTGGGATGGCAAAACCACAGTTATTGTTTACTGGGGTATACCACACTTTTTTAAATAGAGATATTTGCGGCTGAACAGTGAGCGACACACTCAAACTGCTTTTTTTTTAGCTACCAAAGGCCCAAATCTGGATAGTACAGCGATTTGACCCGTGGAACTGCGAAACCACACTGGGATGTCGGGCCTACACAAGACTATTTTCAACAGATATATTTTTGTGTCACAACAGTCAGGAGACACTAATGTTTTTCTTTACGGAAAAAACTACCAAAACCTGAATAATAGAGATTTTTTACCGTGAGATGGCAAAACCACAGTTATTGTTTACTGGGGTATACCACACTTTTTTAAATAGAGATATTTGCGGCTGAACAGTGAGCGACACACTCATACTGCTTTTTTTTTAGATACTAAAGGCCCAAACTGGATAGTACAGCGATTTGACCCGTGGAACTGCGAAACCACACTGGGATGTCGGGCCTACACAAGACTATTTTCAACAGATATATTTTTGTGTCACAACAGTCAGGAGACACTACTGTTTTTCTTTACGGAAAAAACTACCAAAACCTGAATAATAGAGATTTTTTACCGTGGGATGGCAAAACCACAGTTATTGTTTACTGGGGTATACCACACTTTTTTAAATAGAGATATTTGCGGCTGAACAGTGAGCGACACACTCAAACTGCTTTTTTTTTAGATACCAAAGGCCCAAAACTAGGTAGTACAGCGATTTGACCCGTGGAACTGCGAAACCACACAGGGATGTCGGGCCTACACAAGACTATTTTCAACAGATATATTTTGTGTCACAACAGTCAGGAGACACTACTGTTTTTCTTTACGAAAAAATCTACCAAAACCTGAATAATAGAGATTTTTTTACCGTGGGATGGCAAAACCACAGTTATTGTTTACTGGGGTATACCACACTTTTTTAAATAGAGATATTTGCGGCTGAAAAGTGAGCGACACACTCAAACTGCTTTTTTTTTAGATACCAAAGGCCCAAAACTGGATAGTACAGCGATTTGACCCGTGGAACTGCGAAACCACACTGGGATGTCGGGCCTACACAAGACTATTTTCAACAGATATATTTTTGTGTTACAACAGTCAGGAGACACTACTGTTTTTCTTTACGGAAAAAACTACCAAAACCTGAATAATAGAGATTTTTTACTGTGGGATGGCAAAACCACAGTTATTGTTTACTGGGGTATATCACACTTTTTTAAATAGAGATATTTGCAGCTGAACAGTGAGCGACACACTCATACTGCTTTTTTTTTAGATACTAAAGGCCCAAACTGGATAGTACAGCGATTTGACCCGTGGAACTGCGAAACCACACTGGGATGTCGGGCCTACACAAGACTATTTTCAACAGATATATTTTTGTGTCACAACAGTCAGGAGACACTACTTTTTTTCTTTACGGAAAAAACTACCAAAACCTGAATAATAGAGATTTTTTACCATGGGATGGCAAAACCACAGTTATTGTTTACAGGGGTATACCACACTTTTTTAAATAGAGATATTTGCGGCTGAACAGTACGCGACACACTCAAACTGCTTTTTTTTTAGATACCAAAGGCCCAAAACTAGGTAGTACAGCGATTTGACCCGTGGAACTGCGAAACCACACAGGGATGTCGGGCCTACACAAGACTATTTTCAACAGATATATTTTGTGTCACAACAGTCAGGAGACACTACTGTTTTTCTTTACGAAAAAAACTACCAAAACCTGAATAATAGAGATTTTTTTACTGTGGGATGGCAAAACCACAGTTATTGTTTAGTGGGGTATACCACACTTTTTTAAATAGAGATGTTTGCGGCTGAACAGTGAGCGACACACTCAAACTGCTTTTTTTTTAGATACCAAAGGCCCAAAACTGGATAGTACAGCGATTTGACCCGTGGAACTGCGAAACCACACTGGGATGTCGGGCCTACACAAGACTATTTTCAACAGATATATTTTTGTGTCACAACAGTCAGGAGACACTACTGTTTTTCTTTATGGAAAAAACTACCAAAAACTGAATAATAGAGATTTTTTTACCGTGGGATGGCAAAACCACAGTTATTGTTTACTTGGGTATACCACACTTTTTTAAATAGAGATATTTGCGGCTGAACAGTGAGCGACACACTCAAACTGCTTTTTTTTTAGCTACCAAAGGCCCAAAACTGGATAGTACAGCGATTTGACCCGTGGAACTGCGAAACCACACTGGGATGTCGGGCCTACACAAGACTATTTTCAACAGATATATTTTTGTGTCACAACAGTCAGGAGACACTACTGTTTTTCTTTACGGAAAAAACTACCAAAACCTGAATAATAGAGATTTTTTACCGTGGGATGGCAAAACCACAGTTATTGTTTACTGGGGTATACCACACTTTTTTAAATAAAGATATTTGCGGCTGAACAGTGAGCGACACACTCAAACTGCTTTTTTTTTAGATACCAAAGGCCCAAAACTGGATAGTACAGCGATTTGACCCGTGGAACTGCGAAACCACACTGGGATGTGGGGCCTACACACGACTATTTTCAACAGATATATTTTTGTGTCACAACAGTCAGGAGACACTACTCTTTTTCTCTACGGAAAAAACTACCAAAACCTGAATAATAGAAATTGTTTTACCGTGGGATGGCAAAACCACAGTTATTGTTTACTGGGGTATACCACACTTTTTTAAATAGAGATATTTGCGGCTGAACAGTGAGCGACACACTCAAACTGCTTTTTTTTTAGCTACCAAAGGCCCAAAACTGGATAGTACAGCGATTTGACCCGTGGAACTGCGAAACCACACTGGGATGTCAGGCATACACAAGACTATTTTCAACAGATATATTTTTGTGTCTCAACAGTCAGGAGACACTACTGTTTTTCTTTATGGATCAAACTGCCAAAACCTGAATAATAGAGATTTTTTTACCGTGGGATGGCAAAACCACAGTTATTGTTTACTGGGGTATACCACACTTTTTTAAATAGAGATATTTGCGGCTGAACAGTGAGCGACACACTCAAACTGCTTTTTTTTTAGCTACCAAAGGCCCAAAACTGGATAGTACAGCGATTTGACCCGTGGAACTGCGAAACCACACTGGGATGTCGGGCCTACACAATACTATTTTCAACAGATATATTTTTGTGTCACAACAGTCAGGAGACACTACTGTTTTTCTTTACGGAAAAAACTACCAAAACCTGAATAATAGAGATTTTTTACCGTGGGATGGCAAAACCACAGTTATTGTTTACTGGGGTATACCACACTTTTTTAAATAGAGATATTTGCGGCTGAACAGTGAGCGACACACTCAAACTGCTTTTTTTTTAGATACCAAAGGCCAAAACTGGATAGTACAGCGATTTGACCCGTGGAACTGCGAAACCACACTGGGATGTCAGGCATACACAAGACTATTTTCAACAGATATATTTTTGTGTCTCAACAGTCAGGAGACACTACTGTTTTTCTTTATGGATCAAACTGCCAAAACCTGAATAATAGAGATTTTTTTACCGTGGGATGGCAAAACCACAGTTATTGTTTACTGGGGTATACCACACTTTTTTAAATAGAGATATTTGCGGCTGAACAGTGAGCGACACACTCAAACTGCTTTTTTTTTAGCTACCAAAGGCCCAAAACTGGATAGTACAGCGATTTGACCCGTGGAACTGCGAAACCACACTGGGATGTCGGGCCTACACAATAGTATTTTCAACAGATATATTTTTGTGTCACAACAGTCAGGAGACACTACTGTTTTTCTTTACGGAAAAAACTACCAAAACCTGAATAATAGAGATTTTTTACCGTGGGATGGCAAAACCACAGTTATTGTTTACTAGGGTATACCACACTTTTTTAAATAGAGATATTTGCGGCTGAACAGTGAGCGACACACTCAAACTGCTTTTTTTTTAGATACCAAAGGCCCAAAACTGGATAGTACAGCGATTTGACCCGTGGAACTGCGAAACCACACTGGGATGTCGGGCCTACACAAGACTATTTTCAACAGATATATTTTTGTGTCACAACAGTCAGGAGACACTACTGTTTTTCTCTACGGAAAAAACTACCAAAACCTGAATAATAGAGATTTTTTACCGTGGGATGGCAAAACCACAGTTATTGTTTACTGGGGTATATCACACTTTTTTAAATAGAGATATTTGCGGCTGAACAGTGAGCGACACACTCATACTGCTTTTTTTTTAGATACTAAAGGCCCAAACTGGATAGTACAGCGATTTGACCCGTGGAACTGCGAAATCACACTGGGATGTCGGGCCTACACAAGACTATTTTCAACAGATATATTTTTGTGTCACAACAGTCAGGAGACACTACTGTTTTTCTTTACGGAAAAAACTACCAAAACCTGAATAATAGAGATTTTTTACCGTGGGATGGCAAAACCACAGTTATTGTTTACTGGGGTATACCACACTTTTTTAAATAGAAATATTTGCGGCTGAACAGTGAGCGACACACTCAAACTGCTTTTTTTTTAGATACCAAAGGCCAAAACTGGATAGTACAGCGATTTGACCCGTGGAACTGCGAAACCACACTGGGATGTCGGGCATACACAAGACTATTTTCAACAGATATATTTTTGTGTCTCAACAGTCAGAAGACACTACTGTTTTTCTTTATGGATCAAACTGCCAAAACCTGAATAATAGAGATTTTTTTACCGTGGGATGGCAAAACCACAGTTATTGTTTACTGGGGTATACCACACTTTTTTAAATAGAGATATTTGCGGCTGAACAGTGAGCGACACACTCAAACTGCTTTTTTTTTAGCTACCAAAGGCCCAAAATTGGATAGTACAGCGATTTGACCCGTGGAACTGCGAAACCACACTGGGATGTCGGGCCTACACAATACTATTTTCAACAGATATATTTTTGTGTCACAACAGTCAGGAGACACTACTGTTTTTCTTTACGGAAAAAACTACCAAAACCTGAATAATAGAGATTTTTTACCGTGGGATGGCAAAACCACAGTTATTGTTTACTAGGGTATACCACACTTTTTTAAATAGAGATATTTGCGGCTGAACAGTGAGCGACACACTCAAACTGCTTTTTTTTTAGATACCAAAGGCCCAAAACTGGATAGTACAGCGATTTGACCCGTGGAACTGCGAAACCACACTGGGATGTCGGGCCTACACAAGACTATTTTCAACAGATATATTTTTGTGTCACAACAGTCAGGAGACACTACTGTTTTTCTCTACGGAAAAAACTACCAAAACCTGAATAATAGAGATTTTTTACCGTGGGATGGCAAAATCACAGTTATTGTTTACTGGGGTATATCACACTTTTTTAAATAGAGATATTTGCGGCTGAACAGTGAGCGACACACTCATACTGCTTTTTTTTTAGATACTAAAGGCCCAAACTGGATAGTACAGCGATTTGACCCGTGGAACTGCGAAATCACACTGGGATGTCGGGCCTACACAAGACTATTTTCAACAGATATATTTTTGTGTCACAACAGTCAGGAGACACTACTGTTTTTCTTTACGGAAAAAACTACCAAAAGCTGAATAATAGAGATTTTTTACCGTGGGAAGGCAAAACCACAGTTATTGTTTACTGTGGTATACCACACTTTTTTAAATAGAGATATTTGCGGCTGAACAGTGAGCGACACACTCAAACTGCTTTTTTTTTAGATACCAAAGGCCCAAAACTGGATAGTACAGCGATTTGACCCGTGGAACTGCGAAACCACACTGGGATGTCGGGCCTACACAAGACTATTTTCAACAGATATATTTTTGTGTCACAACAGTCAGGAGACACTACTGTTTTTCTCTACGGAAAAAACTACCAAAACCTGAATAATAGAGATTTTTTACCGTGGGATGGCAAAACCACAGTTATTGTTTACTGGGGTATATCACACTTTTTTAAATAGAGATATTTGCGGCTGAACAGTGAGCGACACACTCATACTGCTTTTTTTTTAGATACTAAAGGCCCAAACTGGATAGTACAGCGATTTGACCCGTGGAACTGCGAAATCACACTGGGATGTCGGGCCTACACAAGACTATTTTCAACAGATATATTTTTGTGTCACAACAGTCAGGAGACACTACTGTTTTTCTTTACGGAAAAAACTACCAAAACCTGAATAATAGAGATTTTTTGCCGTGGGATGGCAAAACCACAGTTATTGTTTACTGGGGTATACCACACTTTTTTAAATAGAGATATTTGCGGCTGAACAGTGAGCGACACACTCAAACTGCTTTTTTTTTAGATACCAAAGGCCAAAACTGGATAGTACAGCGATTTGACCCGTGGAACTGCGAAACCACACTGGGATGTCGGGCATACACAAGACTATTTTCAACAGATATATTTTTGTGTCTCAACAGTCAGGAGACACTACTGTTTTTCTTTATGGATCAAACTGCCAAAACCTGAATAATAGAGATTTTTTTACCGTGGGATGGCAAAACCACAGTTATTGTTTACTGGGGTATACCACACTTTTTTAAATAGAGATATTTGCGGCTGAACAGTGAGCGACACACTCAAACTGCTTTTTTTTTAGCTACCAAAGGCCCAAAATTGGATAGTACAGCGATTTGACCCGTGGAACTGCGAAACCACACTGGGATGTCGGGCCTACACAATACTATTTTCAACAGATATATTTTTGTGTCACAACAGTCAGGAGACACTACTGTTTTTCTTTACGGAAAAAACTACCAAAACCTGAATAATAGAGATTTTTTACCGTGGGATGGCAAAACCACAGTTATTGTTTACTAGGGTATACCACACTTTTTTAAATAGAGATATTTTCGGCTGAACAGTGAGCGACACACTCAAACTGCTTTTTTTTTAGATACCAAAGGCCCAAAACTGGATAGTACAGCGATTTGACCCGTGGAACTGCGAAACCACACTGGGATGTCGGGCCTACACAAGACTATTTTCAACAGATATATTTTTGTGTCACAACAGTCAGGAGACACTACTGTTTTTCTCTACGGAAAAAACTACCAAAACCTGAATAATAGAGATTTTTTACCGTGGGATGGCAAAACCACAGTTATTGTTTACTGGGGTATATCACACTTTTTTAAATAGAGATATTTGCGGCTGAACAGTGAGCGACACACTCATACTGCTTTTTTTTTAGATACTAAAGGCCCAAACTGGATAGTACAGCGATTTGACCCGTGGAACTGCGAAACCACACTGGGATGTCGGGCCTACACAAGACTATTTTCAACAGATATATTTTTGTGTCACAACAGTCAGGAGACACTACTGTTTTTCTTTACGGAAAAAACTACCAAAAGCTGAATAATAGAGATTTTTTACCGTGGGAAGGCAAAACCACAGTTATTGTTTACTGTGGTATACCACACTTTTTTAAATAGAGATATTTGCGGCTGAACAGTGAGCGACACACTCAAACTGCTTTTTTTTTAGATACCAAAGGCCCAAAACTGGATAGTACAGCGATTTGACCCGTGGAACTGCGAAACCACACTGGGATGTCGGGCCTACACAAGACTATTTTCAACAGATATATTTTTGTGTCACAACAGTCAGGAGACACTACTGTTTTTCTTTACGGAAAAAACTACCAAAACCTGAATAATAGAGATTTTTTACCGTGGGATGGCAAAACCACAGTTATTGTTTACTAGGGTATACCACACTTTTTTAAATAGAGATATTTGCGGCTGAACAGTGAGCGACACACTCAAACTGCTTTTTTTTTAGATACCAAAGGCCCAAAACTGGATAGTACAGCGATTTGACCCGTGGAACTGCGAAACCACACTGGGATGTCGGGCCTACACAAGACTATTTTCAACAGATATATTTTTGTGTCACAACAGTCAGGAGACACTACTGTTTTTCTCTACGGAAAAAACTACCAAAACCTGAATAGTAGAGATTTTTTACCGTTGGATGGCAAAACCACAGTTATTGTTTACTGGGGTATATCACACTTTTTTAAATAGAGATATTTGCGGCTGAACAGTGAGCGACACACTCAAACTGCTTTTTTTTTAGATACTATAGGCCCAAACTGGATAGTACAGCGATTTGACCCGTGGAACTGCGAAACCACACTGGGATGTCGGGCCTACACAAGACTATTTTCAACAGATATATTTTTGTGTCACAACAGTCAGGAGACACTACTGTTTTTCTTTACGGAAAAAACTACCAAAACCTGAATAATAGAGATTTGTTACGGTGGGATGGCAAAACCACAGTTATTGTTTACTGGGGTATACCACACTTTTTTAAATAGAGATATTTGCGGCTGAACAGTGAGCGACACACTCAAACTGCTTTTTTTTAAGATACCAAAGGCCAAAACTGGATAGTACAGCGATTTGACCCGTGGAACTGCGAAACCACACTGGGATGTCGGGCATACACAAGGCTATTTTCAACAGATATATTTTTGTGTCACAACAGTCAGGAGACACTAATGTTTTTTTACGGAAAAAACTACCAAAACCTGAATAATAGAGATTTTTTACCGTGGGATGGCAAAACCACAGTTATTGTTTATTGGGGTATACCACACTGTTTTAAATAGAGATATTTGCGGCTGAACAGTGAGCGACACACTCAAACTGCTATTTTTTTAGATACCAAAGGCCAAAACTGGATAGTACAGCGATTTGACCCGTGGAACTGCGAAACCACACTGGGATGTCGGGCATACACAAGACTATTTTCAACAGATATATTTTTGTGTCTCAACAGTCAGGAGACACTACTGTTTTTCTTTATGGATCAAACTGCCAAAACCTGAATAATAGAGATTTTTTTACCGTGGGATGGCAAAACCACAGTTATTGTTTACTGGGGTATACCACACTTTTTTAAATAGAGATATTTGCGGCTGAACAGTGAGCGACACACTCAAACTGCTTTTTTTTTTTGCTACCAAAGGCCCAAAACTGGATAGTACAGCGATTTGACCCGTGGAACTGTGAAACCACACTGGGATGTCGGGCCTACACAATACTATTTTCAACAGATATATTTTTGTGTCACAACAGTCAGGAGACACTACTGTTTTTCTCTACGGAAAAAACTACCAAAACCTGAATAATAGAGATTTTTTTACCGTGGGATGGCAAAACCACAGTTATTGTTTACTGGGGTATATCACACTTTTTTAAATAGCGATATTTGCGGCTGAACAGTGAGCGACACACTCATACTGCTTTTTTTTTAGATACTAAAGGCCCAAACTGGATAGTACAGCGATTTGACCCGTGGAACTGCGAAACCACACTGGGATGTCGGGCCTACACAAGACTATTTTCAACAGATATATTTTTGTGTCACAACAGTCAGGAGACACTACTGTTTTTCTTTACGGAAAAAACTACCAAAAGCTGAATAATAGAGATTTTTTACCGTGGGATGGCAAAACCACAGTTATTGTTTACTGTGGTATACCACACTTTTTTAAATAGAGATATTTGCGGCTGAACAGTGAGCGACACACTCAAACTGCTTTTTTTTTAGATACCAAAGGCCCAAAACTGGATAGTACAGCGATTTGACCCGTGGAACTGCGAAACCACACTGGGATGTCGGGCCTACACAAGACTATTTTCAACAGATATATTTTTGTGTCACAACAGTCAGGAGACACTACTGTTTTTCTTTACGGAAAAAACTACCAAAACCTGAATAATAGAGATTTTTTACCGTGGGATGGCAAAACCACAGTTATTGTTTACTAGGGTATACCACACTTTTTTAAATAGAGATATTTGCGGCTGAACAGTGAGCGACACACTCAAACTGCTTTTTTTTTAGATACCAAAGGCCCAAAACTGGATAGTACAGCGATTTGACCCGTGGAACTGCGAAACCACACTTAGATGTCGGGCCTACACAAGACCATTTTCAACAGATATATTTTTGTGTCACAACAGTCAGGAGACACTACTGTTTTTCTCTACGGAAAAAACTACCAAAACCTGAATAATAGAGATTTTTTACCGTGGGATGGCAAAACCACAGTTATTGTTTACTGGGGTATATCACACTTTTTTAAATAGAGATATTTGCGGCTGAACAGTGAGCGACACACTCATACTGCTTTTTTTTTAGATACTAAAGGCCCAAACTGGATAGTACAGCGATTTGACCCGTGGAACTGCGAAACCACACTGGGATGTCGGGCCTACACAAGACTATTTTCAACAGATATATTTTTGTGTCACATCAGTCAGGAGACACTACTGTTTTTCTTTATGGAAAAAACTACCAAAAGCTAAATAATAGAGATTTTTTACCGTGGGATGGCAAAACCACAGTTATTGTTTACTGGGGTATACAACACTTTTTTAAATAGAGATATTTGCGGCTGAACAGTGAGCGACACACTCATACTGCTTTTTTTTAAGATACTAAAGGCCCAAACTGGATAGTACAGCGATTTGACCCGTGGAACTGCGAAACCACACTGGGATGTCGGGCCTACACAAGACTATTTTCAACAGATATATTTTTGTGTCACAACAGTCAGGAGACACTACTGTTTTTCTTTACGGAAAAAACTACCAAAAGCTGAATAATAGAGATTTTTTACCGTGGGATGGCAAAACCACAGTTATTGTTTACTGGGGTATACCACACTTTTTTAAATAGAGATATTTGCGGCTGAACAGTGAGCGACACACTCAAACTGCTATTTTTTTAGATACCAAAGGCCCAAAACTAGGTAGTACAGAGATTTGACCCGTGGAACTGCGAAACCACACAGGGATGTCGGGCCTACACAAGACTATTTTCAACAGATATATTTTTGTGTCACAACAGTCAGGAGACACTACTGTTTTTCTTTACGGCAAAAACTACCAAAACCTGAATAATAGAGATTTTTTACCGTGGGATGGCAAAACCACAGTTATTGTTTACTGGGGTATACCACACTTTTTTAAATAGAGATATTTGCGGCTGAACAGTGAGCGACACACTCAAACTGATTTTTTTTTAGATACCAAAGGCCCAAAACTGGATAGTACAGCGATTTGACCCGTGGAACTGCGAAACCACACTGGGATGTCGGGCCTACACAAGACTATTTTCAACAGATATATTTTTGTGTCACAACAGTCAGGAGACACTACTGTTATTCTCTACGGAAAAAAATACCAAAACCTGAATAATAGAGATTTCTTACCGTGGGATGGCAAAACCACAGTTATTGTTTACTGGGGTATACCACACTTTTTTAAATAGAGATATTTGCGGCTGTACAGTGAGCGACACACTCAAACTGCTTTTTTTTTAGATACCAAAGGCCCAAAACTGGATAGTACAGCGATTTGACCCGTGGAACTGCGAAACCACACTGGGATGTCGGGCATACACAAGACTATTTTCAACAGATATATTTTTGTGTCTCAACAGTCAGGAGACACTACTGTTTTTCTTTATGGATAAAACTACCAAAACCTGAATAATAGAAATTTTTTTACCGTGGGATGGCAAAACCACAGTTATTGTTTACTGGGGTATACCACACTTTTTTAAATAGAGATATTTGCGGCTGAACAGTGAGCGACACACTCAAACTGCTTTTTTTTAAGATACCAAAGGCCAAAACTGGATAGTACAGCGATTTGACCCGTGGAACTGCGAAACCACACTGGGATGTCGGGCATACACAAGGCTATTTTCAACAGATATATTTTTGTGTCACAACAGTCAGGAGACACTAATGTTTTTTTACGGAAAAAACTACCAAAACCTGAATAATAGAAATTTTTTACCGTGGGATGGCAAAACCACAGTTATTGTTTACTAGGGTATACCACACTTTTTTAAATAGAGATATTTGCGGCTGAACAGTGAGCGACACACTCAAACTGCTTTTTTTTTAGATACCAAAGGCCCAAAACTGGATAGTACAGCGATTTGACCCGTGGAACTGCGAAACCACACTGGGATGTCGGGCCTACACAAGACTATTTTCAACAGATATATTTTTGTGTCACAACAGTCAGGAGACACTACTGTTTTTCTCTACGGAAAAAACTACCAAAACCTGAATAGTAGAGATTTTTTACCGTTGGATGGCAAAACCACAGTTATTGTTTACTGGGGTATATCACACTTTTTTAAATAGAGATATTTGCGGCTGAACAGTGAGCGACACACTCAAACTGCTTTTTTTTTAGATACTATAGGCCCAAACTGGATAGTACAGCGATTTGACCCGTGGAACTGCGAAACCACACTGGGATGTCGGGCCTACACAAGACTATTTTCAACAGATATATTTTTGTGTCACAACAGTCAGGAGACACTACTGTTTTTCTTTACGGAAAAAACTACCAAAACCTGAATAATAGAGATTTGTTACGGTGGGATGGCAAAACCACAGTTATTGTTTACTGGGGTATACCACACTTTTTTAAATAGAGATATTTGCGGCTGAACAGTGAGCGACACACTCAAACTGCTTTTTTTTAAGATACCAAAGGCCAAAACTGGATAGTACAGCGATTTGACCCGTGGAACTGCGAAACCACACTGGGATGTCGGGCATACACAAGGCTATTTTCAACAGATATATTTTTGTGTCACAACAGTCAGGAGACACTAATGTTTTTTTACGGAAAAAACTACCAAAACCTGAATAATAGAGATTTTTTACCGTGGGATGGCAAAACCACAGTTATTGTTTATTGGGGTATACCACACTGTTTTAAATAGAGATATTTGCGGCTGAACAGTGAGCGACACACTCAAACTGCTATTTTTTTAGATACCAAAGGCCAAAACTGGATAGTACAGCGATTTGACCCGTGGAACTGCGAAACCACACTGGGATGTCGGGCATACACAAGACTATTTTCAACAGATATATTTTTGTGTCTCAACAGTCAGGAGACACTACTGTTTTTCTTTATGGATCAAACTGCCAAAACCTGAATAATAGAGATTTTTTTACCGTGGGATGGCAAAACCACAGTTATTGTTTACTGGGGTATACCACACTTTTTTAAATAGAGATATTTGCGGCTGAACAGTGAGCGACACACTCAAACTGCTTTTTTTTTTTGCTACCAAAGGCCCAAAACTGGATAGTACAGCGATTTGACCCGTGGAACTGTGAAACCACACTGGGATGTCGGGCCTACACAATACTATTTTCAACAGATATATTTTTGTGTCACAACAGTCAGGAGACACTACTGTTTTTCTCTACGGAAAAAACTACCAAAACCTGAATAATAGAGATTTTTTTACCGTGGGATGGCAAAACCACAGTTATTGTTTACTGGGGTATATCACACTTTTTTAAATAGTGATATTTGCGGCTGAACAGTGAGCGACACACTCATACTGCTTTTTTTTTAGATACTAAAGGCCCAAACTGGATAGTACAGCGATTTGACCCGTGGAACTGCGAAACCACACTGGGATGTCGG
Source organism: Phyllobates terribilis (assembly GCF_046119375.1). Taxonomy (NCBI): domain Eukaryota; kingdom Metazoa; phylum Chordata; class Amphibia; order Anura; family Dendrobatidae; genus Phyllobates; species Phyllobates terribilis. The sequence continues at coordinate 111,509,599 of NW_027362770.1, forward strand.
GCCTACACAAGACTATTTTCAACAGATATATTTTTGTGTCACAACAGTCAGGAGACACTACTGTTTTTCTTTACGGAAAAAACTACCAAAAGCTGAATAATAGAGATTTTTTACCGTGGGATGGCAAAACCACAGTTATTGTTTACTGTGGTATACCACACTTTTTTAAATAGAGATATTTGCGGCTGAACAGTGAGCGACACACTCAAACTGCTTTTTTTTTAGATACCAAAGGCCCAAAACTGGATAGTACAGCGATTTGACCCGTGGAACTGCGAAACCACACTGGGATGTCGGGCCTACACAAGACTATTTTCAACAGATATATTTTTGTGTCACAACAGTCAGGAGACACTACTGTTTTTCTTTACGGAAAAAACTACCAAAACCTGAATAATAGAGATTTTTTACCGTGGGATGGCAAAACCACAGTTATTGTTTACTAGGGTATACCACACTTTTTTAAATAGAGATATTTGCGGCTGAACAGTGAGCGACACACTCAAACTGCTTTTTTTTTAGATACCAAAGGCCCAAAACTGGATAGTACAGCGATTTGACCCGTGGAACTGCGAAACCACACTTAGATGTCGGGCCTACACAAGACCATTTTCAACAGATATATTTTTGTGTCACAACAGTCAGGAGACACTACTGTTTTTCTCTACGGAAAAAACTACCAAAACCTGAATAATAGAGATTTTTTACCGTGGGATGGCAAAACCACAGTTATTGTTTACTGGGGTATATCACACTTTTTTAAATAGAGATATTTGCGGCTGAACAGTGAGCGACACACTCATACTGCTTTTTTTTTAGATACTAAAGGCCCAAACTGGATAGTACAGCGATTTGACCCGTGGAACTGCGAAACCACACTGGGATGTCGGGCCTACACAAGACTATTTTCAACAGATATATTTTTGTGTCACATCAGTCAGGAGACACTACTGTTTTTCTTTATGGAAAAAACTACCAAAAGCTAAATAATAGAGATTTTTTACCGTGGGATGGCAAAACCACAGTTATTGTTTACTGGGGTATACAACACTTTTTTAAATAGAGATATTTGCGGCTGAACAGTGAGCGACACACTCATACTGCTTTTTTTTAAGATACTAAAGGCCCAAACTGGATAGTACAGCGATTTGACCCGTGGAACTGCGAAACCACACTGGGATGTCGGGCCTACACAAGACTATTTTCAACAGATATATTTTTGTGTCACAACAGTCAGGAGACACTACTGTTTTTCTTTACGGAAAAAACTACCAAAAGCTGAATAATAGAGATTTTTTACCGTGGGATGGCAAAACCACAGTTATTGTTTACTGGGGTATACCACACTTTTTTAAATAGAGATATTTGCGGCTGAACAGTGAGCGACACACTCAAACTGCTATTTTTTTAGATACCAAAGGCCCAAAACTAGGTAGTACAGAGATTTGACCCGTGGAACTGCGAAACCACACAGGGATGTCGGGCCTACACAAGACTATTTTCAACAGATATATTTTTGTGTCACAACAGTCAGGAGACACTACTGTTTTTCTTTACGGCAAAAACTACCAAAACCTGAATAATAGAGATTTTTTACCGTGGGATGGCAAAACCACAGTTATTGTTTACTGGGGTATACCACACTTTTTTAAATAGAGATATTTGCGGCTGAACAGTGAGCGACACACTCAAACTGATTTTTTTTTAGATACCAAAGGCCCAAAACTGGATAGTACAGCGATTTGACCCATGGAACTGCGAAACCACACTGGGATGTCGGGCCTACACAAGACTATTTTCAACAGATATATTTTTGTGTCACAACAGTCAGGAGACACTACTGTTATTCTCTACGGAAAAAAATACCAAAACCTGAATAATAGAGATTTCTTACCGTGGGATGGCAAAACCACAGTTATTGTTTACTGGGGTATACCACACTTTTTTAAATAGAGATATTTGCGGCTGTACAGTGAGCGACACACTCAAACTGCTTTTTTTTTAGATACCAAAGGCCCAAAACTGGATAGTACAGCGATTTGACCCGTGGAACTGCGAAACCACACTGGGATGTCGGGCATACACAAGACTATTTTCAACAGATATATTTTTGTGTCTCAACAGTCAGGAGACACTACTGTTTTTCTTTATGGATAAAACTACCAAAACCTGAATAATAGAAATTTTTTTACCGTGGGATGGCAAAACCACAGTTATTGTTTACTGGGGTATACCACACTTTTTTAAATAGAGATATTTGCGGCTGAACAGTGAGCGACACACTCAAACTGCTTTTTTTTAAGATACCAAAGGCCAAAACTGGATAGTACAGCGATTTGACCCGTGGAACTGCGAAACCACACTGGGATGTCGGGCATACACAAGGCTATTTTCAACAGATATATTTTTGTGTCACAACAGTCAGGAGACACTAATGTTTTTTTACGGAAAAAACTACCAAAACCTGAATAATAGAGATTTTTTACCGTGGGATGGCAAAACCACAGTTATTGTTTATTGGGGTATACCACACTGTTTTAAATAGAGATATTTGCGGCTGAACAGTGAGCGACACACTCAAACTGCTATTTTTTTAGATACCAAAGGCCAAAACTGGATAGTACAGCGATTTGACCCGTGGAACTGCGAAACCACACTGGGATGTCGGGCATACACAAGACTATTTTCAACAGATATATTTTTGTGTCTCAACAGTCAGGAGACACTACTGTTTTTCTTTATGGATCAAACTGCCAAAACCTGAATAATAGAGATTTTTTTACCGTGGGATGGCAAAACCACAGTTATTGTTTACTGGGGTATACCACACTTTTTTAAATAGAGATATTTGCGGCTGAACAGTGAGCGACACACTCAAACTGCTTTTTTTTTTTGCTACCAAAGGCCCAAAACTGGATAGTACAGCGATTTGACCCGTGGAACTGTGAAACCACACTGGGATGTCGGGCCTACACAATACTATTTTCAACAGATATATTTTTGTGTCACAACAGTCAGGAGACACTATTGTTTTTCTCTACGGAAAAAACTACCAAAACCTGAATAATAGAGATTTTTTTACCGTGGGATGGCAAAACCACAGTTATTGTTTACTGGGGTATATCACACTTTTTTAAATAGTGATATTTGCGGCTGAACAGTGAGCGACACACTCATACTGCTTTTTTTTTCGATACTAAAGGCCCAAACTGGATAGTACAGCGATTTGACCCGTGGAACTGCGAAACCACACTGGGATGTCGGGCCTACACAAGACTATTTTCAACAGATATATTTTTGTGTCACAACAGTCAGGAGACACTACTGTTTTTCTTTACGGAAAAAACTACCAAAAGCTGAATAATAGAGATTTTTTACCGTGGGATGGCAAAACCACAGTTATTGTTTACTGTGGTATACCACACTTTTTTAAATAGAGATATTTGCGGCTGAACAGTGAGCGACACACTCAAACTGCTTTTTTTTTAGATACCAAAGGCCCAAAACTGGATAGTACAGCGATTTGACCCGTGGAACTGCGAAACCACACTGGGATGTCGGGCCTACACAAGACTATTTTCAACAGATATATTTTTGTGTCACAACAGTCAGGAGACACTACTGTTTTTCTTTACGGAAAAAACTACCAAAACCTGAATAATAGAGATTTTTTACCGTGGGATGGCAAAACCACAGTTATTGTTTACTAGGGTATACCACACTTTTTTAAATAGAGATATTTGCGGCTGAACAGTGAGCGACACACTCAAACTGCTTTTTTTTTAGATACCAAAGGCCCAAAACTGGATAGTACAGCGATTTGACCCGTGGAACTGCGAAACCACACTTAGATGTCGGGCCTACACAAGACCATTTTCAACAGATATATTTTTGTGTCACAACAGTCAGGAGACACTACTGTTTTTCTCTACGGAAAAAACTACCAAAACCTGAATAATAGAGATTTTTTACCGTGGGATGGCAAAACCACAGTTATTGTTTACTGGGGTATATCACACTTTTTTAAATAGAGATATTTGCGGCTGAACAGTGAGCGACACACTCATACTGCTTTTTTTTTAGATACTAAAGGCCCAAACTGGATAGTACAGCGATTTGACCCGTGGAACTGCGAAACCACACTGGGATGTCGGGCCTACACAAGACTATTTTCAACAGATATATTTTTGTGTCACATCAGTCAGGAGACACTACTGTTTTTCTTTATGGAAAAAACTACCAAAAGCTAAATAATAGAGATTTTTTACCGTGGGATGGCAAAACCACAGTTATTGTTTACTGGGGTATACAACACTTTTTTAAATAGAGATATTTGCGGCTGAACAGTGAGCGACACACTCATACTGCTTTTTTTTAAGATACTAAAGGCCCAAACTGGATAGTACAGCGATTTGACCCGTGGAACTGCGAAACCACACTGGGATGTCGGGCCTACACAAGACTATTTTCAACAGATATATTTTTGTGTCACAACAGTCAGGAGACACTACTGTTTTTCTTTACGGAAAAAACTACCAAAAGCTGAATAATAGAGATTTTTTACCGTGGGATGGCAAAACCACAGTTATTGTTTACTGGGGTATACCACACTTTTTTAAATAGAGATATTTGCGGCTGAACAGTGAGCGACACACTCAAACTGCTATTTTTTTAGATACCAAAGGCCCAAAACCAGGTAGTACAGAGATTTGACCCGTGGAACTGCGAAACCACACAGGGATGTCGGGCCTACACAAGACTATTTTCAACAGATATATTTTTGTGTCACAACAGTCAGGAGACACTACTGTTTTTCTTTACGGCAAAAACTACCAAAACCTGAATAATAGAGATTTTTTACCGTGGGATGGCAAAACCACAGTTATTGTTTACTGGGGTATACCACACTTTTTTAAATAGAGATATTTGCGGCTGAACAGTGAGCGACACACTCAAACTGATTTTTTTTTAGATACCAAAGGCCCAAAACTGGATAGTACAGCGATTTGACCCATGGAACTGCGAAACCACACTGGGATGTCGGGCCTACACAAGACTATTTTCAACAGATATATTTTTGTGTCACAACAGTCAGGAGACACTACTGTTTTTCTCTACGGAAAAAACTACCAAAACCTGAATAATAGAGATTTTTTACCGTGGGATGGCAAAACCACAGTTATTGTTTACTGGGGTATATCACACTTTTTTAAATAGAGATATTTGCGGCTGAACAGTGAGCGACACACTCATACTGCTTTTTTTTTAGATACTAAAGGCCCAAACTGGATAGTACAGCGATTTGACCCGTGGAACTGCGAAACCACACTGGGATGTCGGGCCTACACAAGACTATTTTCAACAGATATATTTTTGTGTCACATCAGTCAGGAGACACTACTGTTTTTCTTTATGGAAAAAACTACCAAAAGCTAAATAATAGAGATTTTTTACCGTGGGATGGCAAAACCACAGTTATTGTTTACTGGGGTATACAACACTTTTTTAAATAGAGATATTTGCGGCTGAACAGTGAGCGACACACTCATACTGCTTTTTTTTAAGATACTAAAGGCCCAAACTGGATAGTACAGCGATTTGACCCGTGGAACTGCGAAACCACACTGGGATGTCGGGCCTACACAAGACTATTTTCAACAGATATATTTTTGTGTCACAACAGTCAGGAGACACTACTGTTTTTCTTTACGGAAAAAACTACCAAAAGCTGAATAATAGAGATTTTTTACCGTGGGATGGCAAAACCACAGTTATTGTTTACTGGGGTATACCACACTTTTTTAAATAGAGATATTTGCGGCTGAACAGTGAGCGACACACTCAAACTGCTATTTTTTTAGATACCAAAGG